>NC_058521.1:311636871-312236871 GCF_904849725.1 Hordeum vulgare subsp. vulgare | reverse complement strand
TCTGTTTGATTGTGGTGCTTCACATTCTTTTGTTACTTAGAAGTTTGCACTAGAGAGTGGTATGAAGCCCACACCTTTGGGTAGTCTGGTGATGGTACAAACCCCGATGCATTATTAAGGTCTACGATAGGATGTAAGGGAGTTGGAATTAATATCAACGTGGTAGACTTCCTAGAAGATCTTGTCATCATGAAGTCGCAAGGCTTGGGTGTGATCCTTGGCATGGATTGGTTGACCAAGCACCAAGGCTTGTTGGATTGTGCCAAGAGGACTGTTACCATGACAAATAATCACGGAGTTAAAGTCATATATGTTCCCAACCCCACCTCCGCTCAAGCCCCTCAGGTTAAATGCCTTTTGGAAATTGAGTTGGACCAAGTACCAGCAGTATGTGAATACCCGGACATCTTTCCAGATGAACTACCTGGAATGCCTCCTGACGATGACATCAACTTCATTTTGAGCTAATGCCTCGAGCAAGACCCATCTATAAGAAGCCCTATAGAATGGGCTCCGAAGAATTGGTGAGTTGAAGAGGCAACTCGCTGAGCAGCTTAGGAAAGGATTTATTCGCCCCAGTGCCTCTCCTTGGGGATCTCCTATTCTATTTGTGTCCAAGAGGGATGGAACTATCAGACTTTGTATTGATTACTGTTCTCTCAATGAAGTCACGATAAAGAACAAGTATCCACTCCCCAAGATTGAAGACCTGTTCGATTAGTTAAATGGTGCCATGGTGTTCTCAAATTGATCTCAGGTACAGGTAATACCAATTGAAGATCAGACTCTAAGATATTATGAAGACGACATTTGTAACCAGGTATGGTCTGTATGAGCGCACGGTCATGTCATTTGGGTTAATCAATGCCCCAACCTACTTCATGTACCTCATGAACAAAGTCTTCATGGAGTATTTGGACAAATCTGTCATTGTCTTCATCGATTACATACTCAGAGCACCAGCTTTATGCCAAGTTCACCAAGTGTGAATTCTGGCTGCATGAAGTTGGATTCTTGGGTAATGTGATGACAGCAGGAGGATTGTCGGTTTACCGTGCCAAGATTGAAGCAGTGACGAAGTGGCAATCTCCGACCAATGTGAAGGAAATCAGGAGCTTCCTCGGACTCGTGGGATACTATCGCAAGTTCGTTGAAGGATTCTCAAACATCACCCGACCAATGACGCAACTCTTGATGAAGGACAAGAAGTTCGAATGGACGCTCAAGTGTGAAGAGAGCTTCTGGGAGCTCAATAAGAGATTGAGAATAGCCCCAGTTTTGACCACCCCCGATATTTACAAGGAATTTGTTATATATTGTGATGCATCAAGGACCGGGCTTGGTGGTGTTCTAATGCAAGAAGGTAGAGTCGTAGCATATCTATCTAGACAACTACACCCTCATGAAGAGAACTACACCACTCATGATCTGGAGGTGGCAGTTGTAGTTCATGCCTTGAAGACATGGCAACATTACCTTCTGGGTAAGCGACGTGAGATATACACACACCACAAGAGTTTGAAGTACATTTTCACTCAAAGGGAATTGAACATGTGGCAGCGAAAATGGTTGGAGTTGATCAAAGATATGACCTTAGTGTTCAATACCACCCCGAAAAGGCCAATGTGGTAGCTGATGCCTTGAGCAGAAAGGCTTTTTCCTTGAATGCTATGATCATGGAAAGGCTACCCGCCTTGTATGAAGAGCTTGAAAGCTTCGGATTGGAGCTAGTCGCACCAAGATTTCTGGCAAACCTCAAGGCGGAGCCTACGTTGATGGACGATATCAAGGAAGCTCAGAGGGAACACGAGAGCATGAAAGGCATCAAGAAGAAGATCGAGAAAGGCAAGTCCCCAAGATTCTCATTGGATGAACAAGGAGTTGTATGGTTTGGGAATCACATTTGTGTACCCAACAAGGATGAGCTCAAGAACCTGATCTTACAAGAAGCCCATGGCACTCCATATTCCACCAAGATCTCAAGGCAAGGTTCTGGTGGCATGGTATGAAGAGAGAGATAGTTTCTTATGTCGCTAAGTGTGACATATCCCACAGGGTCAAGGCTGAACATCAGTGACCCGCTGGATTGTTACAACTTCTCAAAGTGGCAGAATGAAAGTGGGACAAGGTCGGGATGGACTTCATCACTGGTTTGCCCATATCCAACAAAGGACATGATTCCATTTGGGCCATTGTCGATCACCTGACCAAGGTGGCCCACTTCATTCCTATCAAGACCTCCTACGATGGGCACAAGCTAGCCAGTCTCTACATCGAGCGTATCACGAGCCTCCATGGAGTCCCTAAGGAGATCGTGTCTGATCGAGGTACCAAGTTTACCTCAATATTTTGGAAGCAGTTCCAAGGAGCCATGGGAACCAAGCTTTCTTTCAGCACTTCTTTTCACCCTCAGACATGCGGACAGATGGAACGAGTAAATTATATACTCGAGGACATGCTTCGTGCCTACATTTTGGCATATGGAGCCAAGTGGGAGGATTGTTTGCCGTTTGTCGAGTTCTCCTACAACAACAACTACCAGTCGAGTGTGCAGATGGCACCATTTGAGGTGTTGTATGGACGCAAGTGCCGCATTCCCCTTAATTGGCCAGAAATCGGAGGACTAATCTTTGGACCAGATATTTCTTGTTAAGCCGAAGAGCAAGGTCCACTTGTCAAGGAACGTCTAGAGACTACCAAGTCAAGGCAGAAGAGGTATGCTGACTCACATCGCCGAGAAGTGATCCTCAACATCGGAGACTATGTATACCTTCGCGTCATGCCTCTCAAAGGAACCAAGTGTTTGCACATTAAGGGGAAGCTTGCACCAAGATACATTGGCCCCTTCAAGATCAAGACGAGGAGAAGTTTCTTACCAGCTAGAGCTACCTTCCAAGCTTTCGTATGTGCACAACATTTTCCACGTGCCACAACCCCGGAAGTGCCTTCAAGTTCCTAACCGTCCGGACCTCTACTAGGACATCAATCATCAAGCCGTCGACCTTCAGCCAGACCTCAGTTATTGTGAGAGACCAATATGCATCTTGGAAGAAGCCGGGAATTGCACCCGAAGTCGCACCATCAAGTACTTCAAGGTCCACTGGAGCAATCACACCGAAGCCGAAGCAACATGGGAGCATGAAGACTACCTTAGATATTAGCTCCCTTATCTCTTTGGCGCTTAGCCTAGGAATCTCGGGGACGAGATTCTTGTAAGGTGGTAGGCCTGTCACACCGTGTGTTTGTACCAATTTGCCACATTATGTTTTTACAAAATTTGGAACCAATTAAAACTTTTTGAGTGCTTGTGATGGTTAATTTGATTGCAACATGCTTGTGTGATTGATTGTGTTTTAAGTCACCAAAATTATTCTTCCCTCTAAAACACCTCTAATTGACCCCCAAACCCTTGCCCAATGGCCATGCCATGTGTACAGGACGAGAAAGTATTTTTACAAAATATTATTTCAACAAAAGGGCATTTATTTATTTCAAAGTTTCAAAACCCCGTGAGTTGGTATTTGTACTACAAGTCCTTAATTTAGGAGGGATGTTTTACCCCAATTTGGATTCTATTGTCAACAAGACTTCTCAAAACCAGAAGATAATTATTTTAAAAGTTATTTTCCTATTTTATTTAAATACCTTTTTATGAGGCCAAAATTCATCTATTGTGGGTAAAAATTATTTTCTTGCTTAAAAAATATTTGAGAAAATTTAGGGAAACTCAGTGGACATATATTTTCCATGTATATGAGTTTCAACACATGATCATGTTCAAAATATTGGAAAAAACCCCTCAAAGCCCTTTCTACCTATTTCAAGAATTTGAAATATTTCCATAGGAAATATTCACAATAAATTCCAGGAAATTCTAGCAAGTCACACATGAAATATGTGGTAACCCTGAAAAGTTTCATCTAAATCCAAGCTGATTTGGTTCACCTAAGAACCCCAAAACCCTCCGTGTCCACAAAAAAATTTGAGCAACTTTACATTGCCAAGTTTATCCAATTGATCCCAAAATTGAGAGCGGTGATCTAGACCCCAAATAAGCATGCTACACCAAGTTGTGAATTTGTGGGAGTTGATTTGGTCACTAAAGTCCAAAGGAATCTGATTTTGTCTATTTTTGGGGATTTTCATGTTTGCATTGCCAACTTTGCTCAAATGAGTTGAAACTTGGTGACACTCTTGTTTTTTTTACCAGAATTCAATCCTGTTAACTTGAACAACAATTGGGTATAGGTAAATTGCCCAAACAATCATCAAACACCTTCTCGCAGAAGACCAAAACCACTACTAGGGCATACAAAGTTATTTCCCTTCACTCCAAACTTTTACCACAGGATGATAGTATCACCTTCTAACCCTAGTAAGTTTCCCACGGCGACAACTCCATTATTGGTGGGGTAAACCACCCATTTCCCCTTCTGGGCAGCAGGAAACCACCTCTGTGTCTCTCTTTGCTCTCCTCCATTCCCGGCTTTCCCACACCATGACACGCCCCTCCCCTCCTTGTTTAATAGCCCCACAACTTTT
This sequence comes from Hordeum vulgare subsp. vulgare, assembly GCF_904849725.1. Lineage (NCBI taxonomy): Eukaryota > Viridiplantae > Streptophyta > Magnoliopsida > Poales > Poaceae > Hordeum > Hordeum vulgare. The sequence continues at coordinate 312,232,329 of NC_058521.1, read as the reverse complement.
GGACACGATTGGACGCGTTAGAGCTCGTCAGGGGCTCAATCATGCCAGCCAAAGACGCGCTCTAGAGCACGCCACAGTGCGCCCTAGTGTTCACTTCCTTGGGGCGGTCGCCTCGAGCCCCTCCCTCACGCTAGTCTATGTCTTCGATGTCCGGGACACGCAATGCCTATGTCCCCCTCCCCTCTCTTCCTCTCTCTCCCTCCAATGGCCCTCCCGCGCCAATACCGGACGTCGCCCGGTTCGGCCAACCAGCGGCCTCACACGAGCGCGCCTCCCCCCTCTCTTACTTCCTTCCCTCGATGTGGATCATGCCCATAAACACCCCAGACACACCTCGCCTCACTCCCATGGCGTCTGTGTTGGAAATATGCCCTAGAGGCAATAATAAAATCGTTATTATCATATTTCCTTGTTCATTATAATCGTCTATTGTTCATGCTATAATTGTATTAACAGGAAACAGTAATAGATGTGTGAATAAATAGATCACAATGTGTCCCTAGCAAGCCTCTAGTTGGCTAGCTCACTAATCAATAGATGATCATGGTTTCCTGATCATGGACTTAGATGTCATTGATAACGGGATCACATCGTTGGGAGAATGATGTGATGGACAAGACCCAATCCTAAGCATAGCACTAGATCATATTGTTCGTATGCTAAAGCTTTTCTATTGTCAAGTGTCTTTTCCTTCGACCGTGAGATTGTGCAACTCCCGAAAACCGTTGGAGTGCTTTGGGTGTATCAAACGTCACAACGTAACTGGGTGACTATAAAGGTGCACTACAGGTACCTCCAAAAGTGTCTGTTGGGTTGGTACGAATCCAAATCGGGATTTGTCACTCCATGTGATGGAGAGGTATCTCTCGGCCCACTTGGTAGAACATCATCATGAGCTCAATATGACTAAGGACTTAGTCACAGGATGACGTGCTACGGAATGAGTAAAGAGACGTACCGGTAACGAGATTGAACAAGGTATAGGTATACCGGCGATCGAATCTCGGGCAAGTTCTATACCGATAGACAAAGGGAACTGTATACGGGATTGATTGAATCCTTGACATCGTGGCTCATCCGATGAGATCATCGTCGAACATGTGGGGGCCACCATGGGTATCCAGATCCTGCTGATGGTTATTGGCCGGAGAGTGTCTCGGTCATGTCTGCATGCCTCCCGAACCCGTAGGGTCTACACACTTAAGGTTCGATGACGCTAGGGTTATAGGGAATTGTTATACGAGGTTACCGAAGGATGTTCGGAGTCCCGGATGAGATCTCGGACGTCACAAGGAGCTCCGGAATGGTCCGGAGGTAAAGATTGATATATAGGATGGATGGGTTTGGACGCCGGAAATGTTTCGGGCACCACAGGCAAAGTGTCGGGACCACCGGAAGGGTTCCGGAGGGCCACCAGGAGGGGCCACAAGCCCCGGAGGGCTACGTCGGCCAAGTGCGGGAGGGAACCAGCCCCTAGGTGGGCTGGTGTGCCCCCCACAGCCAACCCATGCGCACCAAAGAGGGAGGGATGGGAAACCCTAGGCGCTAGTGGGCCTAAGGCCCACCTAGGGGTGCGCCACCCCCTCTCCCTGCCCTGGATGCCGCACCTCCCATCTCGGGGGGGGGGCTGCCACACCACCTAGGGTGGGAACCATAGGGGTGGCACACCCCCTCCCCTCCTCCTATATATAGAGAGGTTTTTGGGGCTGTTTGGCACAGAGTTTTACATCTCCCTCGGCGCATCCTGATACGTCCATTTTGCATCATGCTTTCATGTTGATATTTATCACTTTTTGGGTAGTTATTTCACTTCACGGTACAATACTTATGCCTTTTATCTCTTATTTTGCAAGGTTTACATGAAGAGGGAGAATGCCGGCAGCTGGAATTCTGGCCTGAAAGTGGAGCAAGTTTGAGATACCTATTCTGCGCAACTCCAAACGTCGTGAAAATTAACGATGATTTTTTTCGGGATTTATAAAAAATACTTGGCCGAAGAAGTGCCAGAGGGGCGCCAATAGGTGGCCACAAGTCTGCTAGGTGCGGCCACCCCCCTGGTCGCGCCTAGGGGTTTGTGGGCACCCAGCTGGCCCTCTGGCTCCCCCCTCTGGTTACAAGAATGTTTCATCCGGAAAAAAATCAGAAGGAGTCTTTTCGGAGGATTCGCCGCCGCCTTGAGGCGGAACTTGAGCAGAACCATTCTAGAGCTCCTGTAGGACGATCCTGCCGGGGAAACTTCCCTCCCGGAGGGGGAAATCGTCGCCATCGTCATCACCAACACTCCTCACATCGGAGGGGACTCGTCACCATCAACATCTTCATCAGCACCATCTCATCTCCAAACCCTAGTTCGTCACTTGTAACCAATCTTCGTCTCGCGACTCCGATTGGTACTTGTAAGGTTGCTAGTAGTGTTAATTACTCTTTGTAGTTGATGCTAGTTGGATTACTTGGTGGAAGAGTGTATGTTCAGATCTTTGATGCTAGTCATTACCTCTCTGGTCATGAATATGAATATGCTTTGTGAGTAGTTACTTTTGTTCCTGAGGACATCGGATAAGTCATGCTAATTGTAGTCATGTGAATTTGGTATTCGTTCGATATTTTGATGTGTTGTATTTTTTTTCCTCTAGTGGTGTTATGTGAACGTCGAGTACATAACACTTCACCATTGTTTGGGCCTAGAGGAAGGCATTGGGAAGTAGTAAGTAGATGATGGGTTGCTAGAGTGAGAGAAGCTTAAACCCTAGTTTATGCGTTGCTTCGTAAGGGGCTGATTTGGATCCACTAGTTTAATGCTATGGTTAGACCTTGTCTTTATTCTTCTTTCGTAGTTGCAGATGCTTGCGAGAGAGGTTTATCATAAGTGGGATGCTTGTCCAAGTAAGGGCAGTACCCAAGCGCCGGTCCACCCACATATCAAACTATCAAAGTAACAAATGCGAATCATATGAACATGATGAAAACTAGCATGACAGAAATTCCCTTGTGTCCTCGGGAGCGTTTTTCCTCCTATAAGACTTTGTCCAGGATTGTCCCTTGCTACAAAAGGGATTGGGCCACTTTTCTGCACCGTTGTTACTTTTGTTACTTGCTACTTTCTACGAATCATCTTGCCACACAATCACTTGTTACCGATAATTTCAGTGCTTGCAGATATTACCTTGCTGAAAACCACTTGTCAGATCCTTCTGCTCCTCATTGGGTTCGACACTCTTACTTATCGAAAGGACTACGATAGATCCCCTATACTTGTGGGTGATCAAGACTCTTTTCTGGTGCCGTTGTCGGGGAGTGAAGCGCCTTTGGTAAGTGGAAGTTCGTAAGAAAACTTTCATATAGTGTGCTGAAATTTATTGTCACTTGTCACTATGGAAACTAATCCTTTGAGGGGCTTGTTCGGGGTATCTTCACCTCGAACGGAAGCATAGAGAGTTGCTCCTCAACCTGTTGCACCTACTGAAAACATTTTCTTTGAATTTCCTTCGGGTATGCTTGAGAAACTGCTGGCTAATCCTTTTACACGAGATGGGACAGCACATCCAGACTTGCATCTAATCTATGTAGATGAAGTTTGTGGTTTATTTAAGCTTGCAGGTTCGCCCGAGGATGAGGTCAATAAGAAGGTCTTTCCTTTATCTTTGAAGGATAAGGCGTTGACATGGTATAGCCTATGTGATGATACTGGATCATGGGACTACAATTGGTTGAAATTGGAATTTCATCAAAAGTTTTATCCTATGCATTTAGTACATCATGATTGGAATTATATTTATAATTTTTGCCGTCATGACAAAGAAAACATCGCTCAAGCTTGGGGAGGCTTAAATCAATGTTATATTCATGCCCCAATCATGAGCTCTCGAGAGAAATTATCATTCAGAACTTCTATGCTCGGCTTTCTCATGATGATCGCACCATGCTTGACACTTCTTGTACCGGTTCTTTTATGAAGAGAGATATTGACTTCAGATGGAATTTATTGGAGAGAATTAAACGCAACTCTGAATATTGGGAGCTTGAAGAAGGTAAGGAGTGAGGTATGAATTTCAAGTTTGATTGCGTTAAATCCTTTGTTGAAACAAATACTTTTTGTGACTTTAGCGCTAAGTATGGACTTGCCTCTGAGATAGTAGTTTCATTGTGTGAATCATTTGCTGCTCATATTGATCTCCCCGAAGAGAAGTGGTTTAAATATAATCGTCCCTTAGATGTCAATGTAGTTAAACCCAATCCAGTTGAAGAGAGAGTCATTGCCTATAATAATCCTGTTATTCCCAGTGCTTACATTGAGAAACCACCTTTCCCTGTTAGGATAAAGGATCATTCTAAAGCTTCAACTGTGATATGTAGAGGCCACATTAGAACACCTACACCCCCTGAGAAAATTAGAGTTGAACCTAGCATTGCTATTATCAAAGATCTTCTGTCCGACGATGTTGAGGGACATAATATTCACTTCTGTGAAGATGCTGCTAGAATTGCGAAACCTCACGCGAGAGACAAACATAGGCATGTTGTTGGTACGCCCGTTGTTTCTGTTAAGATAGGACATCATTGTTATCATGGTTTATGTGACGTGGGTGCTAGTGTTAGTGCAATACCTCAATCCTTATATGATGAAATCAAAGACGAGATTGCACCTATTGAGATAGAACCTATTAATGTCACTATTCAGCTTGCCAATAGAGATACTATCTGCCCTGTGGGAATTGTTAGGACGTTGAAGTCTTATGTGGTAAAATGAAGTATCCCGCTGATTTCCTCGTTCTTGCTACCATGCAAGATAGCTTTTGTCCCATCATATTTGGCAGACCCTTCCTCAATACCGTCAATGCTCATATTGACTGTGAGAAGCAAACTGTCACCGTTGGCTTTGAAGGTGTGTCACATGAGTTCAATTTCTCCAAGTTTGGTAGACAACCTCATGAAAAAGAGTTGCCTAGTAGGGATGAAACTATTTCCTTAGCTTCTATTGCCGTGCCTCCTACTGATCCCTTAGAGCAATACTTTCTTGAGCATGAAAATTATATGCACATGGATGAAAGGGATGAGATAGATAGAGTTGTCTTAGAACAATATCCTATCCTTAAGAATAATTTGCCTGTTGAACTGCTTGGGGACCCACCCCCACCAAAGGGTGATCCTGTGTTCGAGCTTAAACAGTTGCTTGATACTCTTAGGTATGCTTATCTTGATGAAAAAGAGATATATCCTCTCATAATTAGTGCTAGCCTCTGAGAGCATGAAGAAAACAAATTAATAAAAACTCTGAGGAAGCACCGTGCTGCTATTGGATATACTCTTCATGATCTTAAGGGCATTAGTCCCACTCTATGCCAGCACAAGATTAAAACTGATCCTGATTCCAAGCCAGTTGTTGATCATCAAAGGAGATTAAATCCTAAGATGAAAGAGGTACTAAGAAAAGAAATACTAAATCTCCTGGAATCAGGTATTATCTATCCTGTTGCTCATAGTGATTGGGTGAGTCCGGTGCATTGCGTTCCTAAGAAGGGAGGCGTTACCGTTGTCCCTAATGATAAGGATGAATTGATCCCACAGAGGATTATTACTAGCTATAGGATGGTGATCAATTTTAGGAAATTGAATAAAGCCAGTAGGAAAGATCATTACCCTTTGCCTTTTATCGACCAAATGCTAGAAAGACTGTCTAAACACACACACTTCTGCTTTCTAGACGGTTATTCTAGTTTCTCCCAAATACCAGTTGCACAATCTGATCAGGAGAAAACCACTTTCACCTGCCCTTTTGGTATCTTTTCTTATAGGCGTATGCCTTTTGGCTTATGTAATGCACCTGCCACCTTTCAAAGATGCATGATGGCTATATTCTCTGACTTTTGTGAAAAGATTGTCGAGGTTTTCATGGATGACTTCTCCGTTTATGGGTCTTCCTTTGATGATTGTCTCAGCAACCTTGATCGAGTCTTACAGAGATGTAAAGACACCAATCTTGTCTTGAATTGGGAGAAGTGCCACTTTATGGTTAATGAAGGCATCGTCTTAGGATAGAAAATTTCTGAAAGAGGTATTTAAGTCGATAAGGCTAAGGTTGATGCAATCGAGAAAATGCCATACCCCACAGATATCAAAGGTATAAGAAGTTCCCTTGGTCCTGCTGGTTTCTATAGAAGGTTCATTAAAGACTTCTCTAAGATTTCTAGGCCTCTTACCAATCTCTTGCAAAAGGATATTCCTTTTATTTTGACGATGATTGTGAGGAAGCCTTTGAAATACTTAAGAAGGCTTTGATAACTGCACCTATTGTTCAACCACCTGATTGGTACTTGCCTTTTGAAATCATGTGTGACGCTAGTGATTATGTTGTTGGTGCTGTCCTAGGGCAAAGAGTTGATAAGAAGTTGAATATTATTCACTATGCTAGTATAACTCTAGACAGTCCCCAAAGAAACTATGCTACTACGAAAAAGGAATTTTTAGCAGTCGTGTTTGCATGTGAAAAGTTCAGGTCTTACATAGTTGATACCAAAGTCACTATTCACACTGATCATGCTGCTATTAAGTACCTCATGGAGAAGAAAGATGTTAAACCTAGACTTATTAGATGGGTTCTCTTGCTACAGAATTTGATTTGCATGTTGTCGACAGGAAGGGTGCTGATAACCCCGTAGCAGATAACTTGTCTAGGTTGGAGAACATTCTTGATGACCCACAACCTATTGATGATAGCTTTCCCGATGAGCAACTGAATGTCATCAATGCTTCACATAGTGCATAGTGGTATGATGATTATGCAACTATATTGTTGCCAAATACATACCACCTAGTTTCACATACCAGCAAAATAAGAAATTCTTCTTTGACTTGAGACATTACTTCTGGGATGATCCTCACCTTTATAAGGAAGGAGTAGATGGTGTTATTAGACGTTGTGTACCTGAACATGAACAAGGACAAATCCTACTGAAGTGTCACTCCGAGCCCTACGGAGGACACCATGCGGGAGATAGAACTGCACACAAGGTATTGCAATCAGGTTTCTATTGGCCCATTCTCTTCAAGGATGCCCGTAAGTTTGTCTTGTCTTGTGACGAATGTCAAAGAATAGGTAATATCGGTAAACGTCAGGAAATGCCTATGAACTATTCACTTGTCATTGAACCATTTGATGTTTGGGGATTTGATTATATGGGACCTTTTCCAAAATCCAACGAGTATACTCATATCCTAGTTGTTGTTGATTATATTACTAAGTGGGTAGAAGCTATCCCACTAGTAGTGCTGATCACAACACCTCTATCAAGATGCTTAAAGAAGTTATTTTCCCTAGATTTGGAGTCCCTAGATATCTAATGACCGACGGTTGTTCACACTTCATTCATGGTGCTTTCCATAAAACGCTTGCTAAGTACGATGTCAACCATAGAATTGCGTCTCCCTATCACCCTCAGTCTAGTGGTCAAGTAGAGCTAAGCAATAGAGAGATTAAACTAATTCTGCAAAAGACTGTCAACAGGTCTAGAAAGAATTGGTCTAAGAAGCTCGATGATGCACTGTGGGCTTATAGAAGTGCCTATAAGAATCCCATGGGCATGTTTCTGTACAAAATGGTGTACGGTAAAGCATGTCTCTACCTCTTGAGCTAGAGCATAAAGCTTATTGGGAAATCAAAGAGCTCAACTTTGATTTCAAACTTGCTGGTGACAAGAGGTTATTTGACATTAGCTCACTTGATGAATGGAGAAGTCAGGCATATGAGAATGCCAAGTTGTTCAAAGAAAAGGTTAAGAGGTGGCATGATAAAAGGATACAAAAGCGTGAGTTCAATGTAGGTGATTATGTCTTGCTATAGAATTTTCGTTTAAGATTCTTTGCAGGCAAGCTTCTCTCTAAATGGGAAGGTCCCTATATTGTTGAGGAAGTATATCGTTCCGGTGCTATAAAGATCAACAACACGGAAGGTAATTGTCCAAGAGTGGTAAATGGGTAGAGAATTAAGCATTATATCTCAGGTACTCCCATAAATGTTGAAAGCAATATTATCAATACCATAACTCCGGAAGAATACCTAAGGGATATTTATCAGCCTGTTTCAGACTCCGAAAACAAAGAGGTATGTGATTCGGTAAGAAATCAGACTCCAAAACTTTTCCAGTAGGAATTTTTCTCCGTTTTGGAATATTTGAAAAAACATAAAAATTGGAAGTAGTCCAGAAAGCGCGCGAGGAGGCGACAAGCCTGCCAGGCGCGGGCCCACCCCCTGGCCGCGCCTGGGGGGCTTGTGGCCACCTCGTGTGCCTCCCGGACTTCGTTTTCGTGCGGAGTACTCCTTCTGGTCTGGAAAAATAATAATTATATATTCTCCCGAAAGGTCTGACCCTCGTATCATGCAGATTTCCTCTGTTTTTCGTTTCTAGCCGGTTTTCTGTCGCAGATTTAGAGCAAGATGCCGTCTCAGGAATCTATGGGGGAGAACAATCTCCCTCAAGTTTATGGAGAAGTAAGTGCTGATGTGAAAATGATGGAGGTCATGGAGGCTAAGGAAAGGCTACCTAAAGAAACCAAGGTCAAAACTAAGGAGAAGAATCAGGCATGGGACGAAGTGCAATCTGTGCTCAACAAGGAAGAAGTTGAAGAAGTGGATTTCCTCCAACCCTACCTCCACCTACTGTCTCCATCCTTGATTGAACTCTTGAGGTTTTGTGAAACAACTCGTGCTCGCAATACTTATCTCACCCGTGAAGTTGTTTTGCTGGAGAAACATATCACAGATCTCCAAGGTATAAATCAAAGATTGATGGCCCTCTCGGAATCAAAGACTGCAGCAACTCCACCACCATCACCTCCAAAGGAAGAAAACTAAGCATGGGTATGGGCAGTCCCCTTGGCTTTTGCCAAGCTTGGGGGAGTTGCCCCGGTATCGTATCACCATCACATCTTTTGCCTTTACCTTTGTTTTAGTTTGTCCCTTTTCAGTTTTCTCTTTCTCTAGTAGAATAAAAGTCTTAGTATTTTAGTCTTGAGTTTTTCTTTGTGTCATCCCCGATGTATTCGAGCTCGTGAGCCATATAATAAAGAGTGTCTTAGTTGAGGGCTTTGCCTCTAGTCATGATCAAAAGATTGAGAAAAGAACAAAAGCATGAAAGATCATGTAATGATCTTATGGGAAGTGATGGTTTCACACATAAAAAGAATGTTGACTAAAACTTGTTGAGGGTAGACTAATGTAGACCTTGGTCATTGTTGCAATTAATAGGAAGTGATAAAGAAGGAGAGGTTCACATATAAATATATCATCTCTGACACCATCTATGATTGTGAACACTCACTAAACTATTGCATGCCTAGAAGTAGATGTTGGACAAGGAAGACAACATAATGAATTGTGTTCGCTTGGTTCCGAACAATGTTATATGACTAGAGATCCCTAGCATGTGATGATTGCTTCCACCTCATATTAGCCAAACCTCCCGCACTAAGTAGAGATACTACTTGTGCATCCACAAACCTTCAACCCAGTTTTGCCATGAGAGTCCACCATACCTACCTATGGATTGAATAAGATCCCTCAAGTAAGTTGTCATCGGTGCAAGCAATAAAAATTGCTCCCCTAACATGTAAGATCTGTTAGTGTGTGGAAAATAAGCTTTGTACGAACCTATGATGAGGAAGACATAAAAGCGACAGACTGCATAATAAAGTTCTTTATCATAGGAGGCAATATAAAGTGACGTTCCTCTGCACTAAGAGGACACGCATCCAAACCTCAAAAGCGCATGACAACATCTGCTTCCCTCTGCGAAGGGCCTATCTTGTACCTTTACTTTTTGCCCTTGAAAGAGTCATGGTGATCTTTACCAATTCCTTATTTCGCCTTTATCTTGGCTAACGTCATATGCTAGGGAAAGATCTATATTCATATGTCAACTTGGAGGTAAGTATTCATGAATTATTGTTGTTGACATTACCCTTGAGGTAAGTAGTTGAGAGGCAAAACTATAAGCCCCTATCTTTCTCTATGTTCAGCTGAAACTTTGATCTCATGAGTACCACGTGAGTTGTAGCAATTGTAGAGAACGAAAAGATGATTGAGTATGTGTATTTGCTTTACAAGCTCTTACTTGACTCTTTCTGATGTTGTGATAAATTGCAATTGCTTCAATGACTAAAGGCTATCGATTGTTACTTCTCGGTAAGGTTCTTGATCCATACTTTACTTTGTGAAGGAATTGTCACTTTAGCATGAGAGATTTTATGTTGGTATTGCTGTTCTGATCATGATCATGATGCCTTCATGTTCGTATCTTGTTTTGTCGACACCTCTCTCCCAAAACATGTGGACATATTTATTGAGCTAGGCTTTCTCTTGAGGACAAGCGAGGTCTAAGCTTGGGGGAGTTGATATGTCCATTTTGCATCATGCTTTCATGTTTATATTTATCGCTTTTTGGGCTGTTATTTCACTAAACGGTACAATACTTATGCCTTTTCTCTCTTATTTTGCAAGGTTTACATGAAGAGGGAGAATGCCGGCAGCTGGAATTCTGGCCTGAAAGCAGAGCAAGTTTGAGATACCTATTCTGCGCAACTCCAAACGCCATGAAAATCAACGATGATTTTTTTCGGGATTTATAAAAAATACTGGGCCGAAGAAGTGCCACAGGGGCGCCAGCAGGTGGCCACAAGCGTGCTAGGCGCGGCCACCCCCTGGTCGTGCCTAGGGGGCTTGTGGGCACCCAGCTGGCGCTCTGGCTCCCCCCTTTGGCAACAAGAAGGGTTTCGTCCGGAAAAAAAATCAGAAGGAGGCTTTTTAGAGGATTCGCCGCTGCCACGAGACGGAACTTAAGCAAAACCAATCTAGAGCTCCGGCAGGACGATCCTGTCGGGGAAACTTCCCTCCCAGAGGGGGAAATCATCGCCATCGTCATCACCAACACTCCTCACATCGGAGGGGACTCATCACCATCAACATCTTCATCAGCACCATCTCATCTCCAAACCCTAGTTCATCACTTGTAACCAATCTCCGTCTCACGACTCTGATTGGTACTTGTAAGGTTGCTCGCAGTGTTAATTACTCTTTGTAGTTGATGCTAGTTGGATTACTTGGTGGAAGAGTTTACGTTCAGATCTTTGATGCTACTCATTACCTCTCTGGTCATGAATATGATTATGCTTTGTGAGTAGTTACTTTTTTCCTAAGGACATGGGATAAGTCATGCTAATAGTAGTCATGTGAATTTGGTATTCGTTTGATATTTTGATGTGTTGTATGTTGTTTTTCCTCTAGTGGTCTTATGTGAACGTCGACTACATAACAGTTCACCATTATTTGGGCCTACAGGAAGGCATTGGGAAGTAGTAAGTAGATTATGGGTTGCTAGAGTGACAGAAGCTTAAACCCTAGTTTATGCAGTGCTTCGTAAGGGGCTGATCTAGTTTAATGCTATGGTTATAATTTTTCTTAATTCTTCTTTCGTAGTTCTGGATGCTTGCGAGAGGGGTTAGTCATAAGTGGGATGCTTGTCCAAGTAAGGGAAGTACCCAAGCACCGGTCCACCCACAGATCAAACTATCAAAGTAACGAACGCGAATCATATGAACATGATGAAAACTAGCATGACAGAAATTCCCGTGTGTCCTCGGTAGCGTTTTTCCTCCTATAAGACTTTGTCCAGGCTTGTCCCTTGCTACAAAAGGGATTGGGACACTTTGCTGCACCGTTGTTACTTTTGTTACTTGCTACTTGCTATGAATCATCTTGCCACACAATAAATTGTTACCGATAATTCCAGTGCTTGCAGATATTACCTTGTTGAAAACCACTTGTCAGATCCTTCTGCTCCTCGTTGGGTTTGACACTCTTACTTATCGAAAGGACTATGATAGATCCCCTATACTTGTGGGTCATCACAACCCTGCTTCCCTCCTTCCTCCTCTCCCACGGTGCTTGGCGAAGCCCTACCAGTAGACCTCGTCTCTCCATCGACACCCCGCCGTCGTGCTGCCGGCGATCTTCCCCAACCTCTCCCTCCTCCTTGCTGGATCAAGGTGCGGGAGACGTCACCGGGTTGCACGTGTGTTGAACGCGGAGGTGCCGTGGTTCGGCACTAGATCGGAATCACACCGCGATCTGAATCGCCGCGAGTACGACTCCATCAACCGCGTTCTAGCAACGCTTCCGCTTAGCGATCTTCAAAGGTATGAAGATGCACTCACCCCTCTCTCATTGCTGGTCCCTCCATAGGAAGATCTGAATATGGCATAGGAAAATTTTGAATTTATGCTACGTTACCCAACAGTGGTATCAGAGCCAGGTTTTCTATGCGTAGATTCTATGCACGAGTAGAACACAAAAGGTTGTGGGCGATGATTTGTCAATTGCTTGCCGCTACTAGTCTTATTATTTTCCGGCGGTATTGTGGGAGGAATCGGCCCGGACCGACCTTACACGTACGCTTACTGAGACTGGTTCCACCGACAGACATGCACACCGTGCATAAAGGTGGCTAGCGGGTGTCTATCTCTCCCACTCTAGTCGGATTGGATTTGATGAAAAGGGTCCTTATGAAGGGTAAATAGCTTTGGCATATCATCGTTGTGGCTATCAGGTAGGTAAGAAGGCGTTCTTGCTAGAAACCCAAATCAGGCACGTAAAACTTGCAACAACAATTAGAGGACGTCTAACTTGTTTTTGCAGGGTTTGACATGTGATGTGATATGGCCAAAGTTGTGATGTTGCATGTGTGATTTATGAGATGATCATGTTATTGTAATAGGATTCATGACTTGCATGTCGATGAGTATGAAAACCAGCAGGAGCCATAGGAGTTGTCTTAATTTATTGTATGAGATGCAACGCCATGTGTTTACTACTTTTACTTCATTGCTAACGGTTAGCTATAGTAGTAGTGGTAGTAGTAGTTGGCGTGACGACTTCACGGAGACACGATGATGGAGATCATGGTGTCACGCCGGTGACAATGAGGATCATGCGATGCCTGAAGATGGAGATCGAAGGAGCAAAGATGATAATGGCCATATCATGTCACTATATGATTGCATGTGATGTTTATCATGTTTTTCATCTTATTTCTTAGAACGACGGTAGCATAATAAGATGATCCCTCTTAAAATTTCGAGAACGTATTCCCCTAAGTGTGCACCGTTGCGAAGGACCGTTGTCTCGAAGCACCACGTGATGATCGGGTGTGATAGATTCTAACGTTCGCATACAACGGGTGTAAGCCAGATTTACACACGCGAAACACTTAGGTTGACTCGACAAGCTTAGCATGTACAGAAATGACCTTGAATACAAGAGACCGAAAGGTCGAACATGAGTCATATGGTTGAATACGATCAACATGAAGTTGCTCACCATGACGATTAGTCCGTTTCACGTGATGTTCGGACACGGGTTAGTCAACATGGATCATGTATCACTTAGATCACTAGAGGGATGTCAATTTAAGTGGGAGTTCATACTTAATTTGATTAAATGAACTTAATTGTCATGAACTTAGTCTAAAAGTTGTCTTTATAAATATTGTAGATGGCCAGCGTCAACCTCAATTTCAACGCATTCCTAGATAAAAACAAGCTGAAAGATGATGGTAGCAACTATGCGGACTGGGTCCGCAACTTGAAGCTCATCCTTGAAGCAGCTAAAAAGGCTTATGTCCTTGATGCGCCGCTAGGTGACCCTCCTGCTCCTGCAGCAGCCCAGGACATTCTGAATGTCTGGCAAACGTGGAGTGATGAGTACTCTCTGGTTAGGTGTGGCATGTTATACAGTTTGGAAACGAGGCTCCAAAGGCGTTTTGAGCAACACGGTGCATATGAGATGTTCCAAGAGCTGAAACTAGTTTTTCAAGCTCATGCCCGTGTTGAGAGATATGAAGTCTCCGACAAGTTCTTTAGCTATAAGATGGAGGAGAACAATTCTGTCAGTGAGCACATATTCAAAATGTTTGGGTTACACGGTCGTCTGACTTCACTTGGAGTTGAACTTCTGGATGACGCTATAATTGACAGAATCCTCTAGTCTCTCCCACCAAGCTACAAAGGTTTTGTGCTGAACTACAACATGCAAGGGATGGAGAAGACCAATCCCGAGTTGTACTCGATGCTCAAGTATGCAGAAGTACAAATCAAGAAAGAGCATGAAGTGTTGATGGTCAATAAGACCAGCAGTTTCAAGAAAGGCAAGGGAAGAAGAACTTCAAGAAAGACGGCAAAGCCGTTGCCGTGCCCGGTAAGCCAGATACTGGGGAGAAGAAAAAGAATGGACTCAAGCCTGAGACTGAGTGCTTCTATTGCAAGGGAAAGGGTCACTGGAAGCGGAACTACCCCAAGTACGTAGCGGACAAGAAGTCCGGCAACGTTAAAGGTATATATGATATACATGTTATTGATGTGTAGCTTACCAGCGCTCGTAGTAGCTCCTGGGTATTTAATATCGGTGTTGTTGCTCACATTTGCAACTCAAAGCAGGAACTGCGGAATAAGCGGAGACTGGCCAAGGACAAGGTGACGATGCGCGTCGGGAATGGCTCCAAGGTCGATGTGATCGCCGTCGGCACGTTGCCTCTACATCTACCGTCGGGATTATTATTTAAACTTTAATAATTGTTATTTAGTACCAGCTTTGAGCATGAATATTGTATCAGGGTCTTGCTTAATGCGAGACGGCTACTCATTTAAGTCAGAGAATAATGGTTGTTCTATTTATATGAGTGATATGTTTTATGGTCATGCTCCGCTGGTGAATGGTTTATTCTTGATGAATCTCGATCGTGATGTTACACATATTCATAGTGTGAGTACCAAAAGATGAAAAGTTGGTAATGATAGTCCCACATACTTGTGGCACTGCAGCCTTGGTCATATCGGTGTTAAGCGCATGAAGAAGCTCCATACTGATGGACTATTAGAGTCTCTTGACTTTGAATCATTTGACACATGCGAACCATGCCTCATGGGCAAGATGACTAAGACTACATTCTCAGGAATAATGGAGAGAGCACCGACTTATTGGAAATAATACATACTGATGTGTGTGGTCCAATGAACGTTGAAGCTCGCGGTGGCTACCGTTATATTCTCACTCTCACCGATGATTTTAGTAGGTATGGGTATATCTACTTGATGAAGCACAAATCTGAGACGTTTGAAAAGTTCAAGGAATTTCAGAGTGAGGTAGAGAATCAACGTGATAGAAAAATTAAGTGTCTATGATCTGATCGTGGAGGACAATATTTGAGTCATGAGTTTAGCACACACCTAAGGAAGTGTGGAATCGTTTCACAACTGACGCTGCCTGGCACACCGCAACGCAACAGAGTGTCTGAATGTCGTAATCGCACTTTATTAGATATGGTACGATCTATGATGTCTCTTACCGACTTACCGCTATCATTTTGGGGATACGCATTAGAAACCGCAACATTCACTTTAAATAGGGCACTGTCTAAATCCGTCGAGACGACACCGTATGAACTATGGTTTAGCAAGAAACCTAAGCTGTCGTTTCTTAAAGTTTGGGGCTACGATGCTTATGTGAAGAAACTTCAACCAGAGAAGCTCGAACCCAAAGCGGAGAAATGCGTATTCATAGGATACCCTAAGGAAACTATTGGGTATACCTTCTATCTTAGATCCGAAGGTAAAACCTTTGTTGCCAAGAACGGATCCTTTCTAGAGAAAGAGTTTCTCTCGAAAGAAGTAAGTGAGAGTAAAGTAGAACTTGATGAGGTGATTACACCCCCTCTCGAACCGGAAAGTAGCACAACATGGGAAATTGTTCCTGTGGCACCTACGCCAACTGAAGAAGAAGTTAATGATGATGATCATGAAGCTTCAGATCAAGTTGCTACTGAACCACGAAGGTCCACAAGGGTACGTTCCGCACCAGAGTGGTACGGCAACCGTGTGATGGAAATCATGTTGTTAGACAATGGTGAACCTTTGAACTATGAAGAAGCAATGGCGGGCCTGGATTCCAACAAATGGCTTGAGGCTATGAAAGCCGAGATAGGATCCGTGTATGAGAGAAAAGTATGGACTTTGGTGGACTTGCCCGATGATCGGCGAGCCATAGAAAATAAATGGATCTTCAAGAAGAAAACTGATGCAAACGGAAATGTGACCGTTTATAAAGCTCGACTTGTCGCAACGGGTTTTTGACAAATTCAAGGAGTTGACTACGAGGATACTTTCTCTCCCGTAGCGAAGATGAAGTCAGTCCGAATCATGTTAGCAATTGCCGCTTTTCATGATTATGAAATTTGGCAAACGGACGTCAAAACAGCGTTCCTTAACGGGAATCTTAAGGAAGAGTTGTATATGATGCAACGAGAAGGTTTTGTCAACCCTAAGGGTGCTAACAAAGTGTGCAAGCTCCAGCGCTCCATCTATGGGTTGGTGCAAGCATCTCGGAGTTGGAACATTCGCTCTAATGAGCTGATTAAACCGTTTGGGTTCACACAGGTTTATGGAGAAGCCTGTCTGTACAAGAAAGTGAGTGGGAGCTCTGTAGCTTTCCTCATACTATATGTGGATGACATATTATTGATGGGGAATAACATAGAGTTGTTGGTGAGCATAAAGGCCTATTTGAACAAGAGTTTTTCAATGAAGGACCTTGGAGAAGCTGCATACATATTAGACATCAAGATCTATAGAGATAGATCGAGACGCCTCATAGGTCTTTCGCAAAGTACATAACTTGACAAAATATTGAAGAAGTTCAATATGGAAAACTCAAAGAAGGGGTTCTTGCCAGTTTTGCAAGGTATGAGATTGAGTAAGACTCAGTCATCGACCACGATAGCAGATAGAGAGAAGATGAGTATTGTCCCCTACGCTTCGGACATAGGCTCTCTAATGTATGCCATGCAGTGTACCAAACCTGATATAAACCTTGCCATAAGTTTGGTAGGGAAGTACCAAAGTGATCCCGGTATGGAATACTTGACAGCGGTCAAGAATATCCTTAAGTACCTAAAGAGGATTAAGGAGATGTTTCTCGTTTATGGAGGTGACGAAGAGCTCGTCGTAAAGGGTTACGTTGATGCTAGCTTCGACACTGATCCGGATGACTCTAAATTACAGACCTGATACATGTATGTATTGAATGGTGGGGCAGTGAGCTGGTGCAGCAGCAAGCAAGAAGTCGTGGCAGCATCTACATGTGAAGCGGAGTACATAGCTGCTTCAGAAGCGGCTCACGAAGGAATTTGGATGAAGGAGCTCATCACCGACCTGGGAGTGGTCCCAAACGCGTCGGGTCCGATGACACTCTTCTGTGATAACACTAGGGCCATTGCAATAGCCAAGAAGCCCAGGTTTCACCGGAAGACCAAGCACATCAAACGCCTCTACAACTCCATCCAGGACCATGTCCAGAGTGGAGTAATAGATATTTGTAAAGTACACACGGATCTTAATGTTGCAGACCCACTGACTAAACTTCTTCCTCGAGCAAAACATGATCAACACCATAATGCTATCGGTATTCGATACATCACAATGTAACTAGATTACTGACTCTAGTGCAAGTAGGAGACTATTGGAAATATGCCCTAGAGGCAATAATAAAATGGTTATTATCATATTTCCTTGTTCATGATAATCGTCTATTGTTCATGCTATAATTGAATTAACAGGAAACAGTAATACATGTGTGAATAAATAGATCACAATGTGTCCCTAGCAAGCCTCTTGTTGGCTAGCTCGCTAATCCATAGATGATCATGGTTTCCTGATCATGGACATTAGATGTCATTGATAACGGGATCACATCATTGGGAGAATGACGTGATGGACAAGACCCAATCCTAAGCATAGCACTAGATCGTATTGTTCGTATGATAAAGCTTTTCTATTGTCAAGTGTCTTTTCCTTCGACCGTGAGATTGTGCAACTCCCGAAAACCGTAGGAGTGCTTTGGGTGTATCAAACGTCACAACGTAACAAGGTGACTATAAAGGTGCACTACGGGTACCTCCGAAAGTGTCTGTTGGGTTGGTACGAATCGAGATCGGGATTTGTCACTCCGTGTGACGAAGAGGTATCACTGGGCCCACTCGGTAGAACATCATCGTGAGCTCAATATGACTAAGGAGTTAGTCACAGGATGACGTTCTAGAGAACGAGTAAAGAGACTTACCGGTAACGAGATTGAACAAGGTATAGGTATACCGACAATCGAATCTCGGGGAAGTTCTATACCGACACACAAAGGGAATTGTATACGGGATTGATTGCATCCTTGACATCGTGGTTCATCTGATGAGATCATTGTGGAACATGTGGGAGCCACCATGTGTATCCATATCCCGCTGATGGTTATTGGCCGGAGAGTGTCTCGGTCATGTCTCCATGCCTCCCGAACCCGTAGGGTCTACACACTTAAGGTTCAATGACGCTAGGGTTATAGGGAATTGTTATACGAGGTTACTGAAGGATGTTCGGAGTCCCGGATGAGATCCCGGACATCAAGAGGAGCTCCGAAATGGCCCGGAGGTAAAGATTGATATATAGGATGGATGGGTTTGGACGCCGGAAATGTTTCGGGCACCACCGGCAAAGTGTTGGGACCACCGAAAGGGTTCCGGAGGGCCACCGGGAGGGGCCACAAGCCCCGGAGGGCTACGTGGGCCAAGTGCAGGAGTGAACCAGCCACTAGGTGGGCTGGTGTGCCCCCACACCCAGCCTATGCGCCCCAAATAGGGAGGGAGGGGAAACCCTAGGCCCTGGTGGGCCTAAGGCCCACCTAGGGTGCGCCACCCTTGTCCCTGCCCTGGCCGCCGCACCTCCCATCTGGGGGTCGCTGCCGCACCACCTAGGGCGGGAACCCTAGGGGTGGCACACCCCCCTCCCGTCCTCCTATATAGAGAGGTTTTTGGGGCTGTTTGGCACATAGTTTTCCATCTCCCTCGGTGCAGCCTTGCTTCCCTCCTTCCTCCTCTCCCACGGTGCTTGGTGAAGCCCTACCGGGAGACCTCATCTCTCCATCGACACCACGCCGTCGTGCTGCCGGAGATCTTCTCCAACCTCTCCCTCCTCCTTGCTGGATCAAGGTGCGGGAGACGTCATCGGGCTGTACGTGTGTTGACCGCGGAGGTGCCGTGGTTCGGCACTAGATCGGAATCACTCCACGATGTGAATCGCCGCGAGTACGACTCCATCAACCGCGTTTAGCAACGCTTCCGCTTAGCGATCTTCAAAGGTATGAAGATGCACTCACCCCTCTCTCGTTGCTGGTCTCTCCATAGGAAGATCTGAATATGGCGTAGGAAAATTTTGAATTTATGCTACGTTACCCAACAGTCTGGCCTCGGCCACGACCCCGCTGGCGCACCAGCGTTCGGTCCCAAGATGCAAGATGTCATGATTCCACTATTGGTTCCCTTGAAGGTGGTGACCGGACCTTTACAAACAAGGTTGGGGCTATCTCCACACAAAGCTTGGAGGCTCCCAACAAGACCACGAAGCTTCACCACAATGGAATGTGCCTCCGAGGTGACTCAACCGTCTAGGGTGCTCAAACACCCAAGAGTAACAAGATCCGCCAGGGATTAGTGGGGGAATCAAGTATCTCTTGGTGGAAGTGTAGATCAAGGCCCTCTCAAGCAATCCCTAGGAAATCAACAAGTTTGATTGGCTAGGGAGAGAGATCGGGCAAGAATAATATTTTGGAGGAACAATGGAGCTTGGGGAGGTAAGAGGTGAGCTTCTCAGGGAAGAACACACCTATATATAGTGGGGGGGGTACAATCCAACCATTACCCACCCACCAACTACACTATCCAAGTGGTACTACTTCTTTGGGAGCAGTACTACCGCTCGGCAGCTTACCAACCACGGTAGTAAGAAAATACTACCGTGCCTACTACTGTGAGGGGGGGGGGAGGATGCACAAAAAGTCCGACGGAGCAGTAGTAAAAAACTACTACTGCCCCGAGGGCGGTAGTACCGCTCATGGAGCGGTAGTAAAAAATTACTACCGCCCCTAGAGCGGCACTACGGCTGGCACCAGTGGTACTGCTGCTGGCCCTTTTGCAATGCATGAAATACAAACTTGGAGCTCCATTGTTGCAAGGGTAAGGTGGTGCACTATAAATGTGTACGTGATGATTCCACCCAAACCATTCCGATGCGGACCCCCTCTTAATAGTATGACTTTCCTACGACTCAAATCCACCAAAGAGAAACGTAGAAAGCAACCATCTTTGAGAGACTTTGAGGGGCATCGAATCGTCTTGTGCCTAGGCATGAATAATCTGCTCAATGCACACGATTAGTCCGCACAGTTATTGTCATCAATCACTAAAACCACTTAGGGAGATATATGCCCTAACAATCTCCCCCTTTTTGGTGGACTGATGACAATACATGATTTGCACAAAAAGGTATAGAGAAAGCATATGCAAGCCCAAAATCTACAAACTAGAGGCAGTCTCCCTTGGATGTGTGCATACCTACACAACCAAAGAAAATCACTCCCGTGGATTTTATAGACGAGTCAATCCTTGCAACATAATAGAATAAACATTGTGCATGGAAGCAAGGCATAGCATGTGAGCATGAAGATAAGGGCACAAGATAATAAGACTCACAAGCTACTAATAAACTAGATAATAATGAGATAAAAGATAGGGAATAGATAGCATATGTCTCATAGTTTCACCCATAAAGCAAAGACAACCAGCGAAGCAACTAAAGTTCAACAAATAAAGCAACCACGAAAACGAGAAAACTCGCAAATCCTACACTCCCTCCCCCTTTGGCATCGGGACACCAAAAAGGCGGAGAGGACACCTACGACACATGTGGTAGCTCGAACTGGAGAAAACTCAGTCATCAGACTCCTGAACATACCCCTCATCTGTCTCGTCTTCGGTTTCCGCCTCAGATTCCTAGTGAGACGCAACCCACTGCAGATTGTTCTTTTGCATCCACTCAGCCTCAGGGGTGATGTCTCGCTCAGACCCACTGGAGATGTGCATGTCGAGCTTCCTCATAATCAGCTTGTCGCGTTGATGACTCTCCTCCTGAGCGACATGCGTCCTATATTGCCCCTTCACCTGCATGGAGAATAAGATCTTCATCCCGTCTGTGAGCTTCTTGGCCCATGATGGCTCGACAGAGGAAGGCACACGTGAGTCTGGAACGATCTCATCCTCAGCAGTAGCCTCATCCTCATCAGAATCCCTGGTGGTAGCAGCAGGCGTAGTTGTGGTGCTGGCCCATTTGTTCTTCGGTCTCAGCTTGATCGGCTCATGGCGAATCCACATAGGAGCATGTAACTGAATAGCTGGAAAGGCCTTAGCCCACTGCATCTTGATTAGGTAAAACATATAGGGGCCATAGATTAGGACCTTACCGTTGAAGACTGCTGAGTGAAGCTCGCTCCACATGATGTGGGAGATATCTAGAGGTCCAGAGGAGCAAGGCTGCCCCTTCTGACACACAATAAGCATATCTACCATGTATGAGTGGACCTGGTCCTTGTTGCCAACTCGTGGAAATAGTGTGTTGCGAAATATGCGGTGCACGACATCCAGAAAAGGGTTCATAACATGGGAGACCTCACCAGATGGGGATTCCTTCACAATATAGTACGGCAGCAACTTCTCCTTAGCTAGAGCAGTAGACTGAGCATGTGGACGCAAGCCATCTGGGTGCTCAAGCCCTTCATCCTGAACATGCAGAAGGTCCATGAACTCCTTCCATGTAGCAGACAGTAGCTCCCCATTTGTCATCCAGGTCATCGTGCGGGCGTCATCAGTGTGAAAGTGGACAGTAGAAAATAAATGGCCACTACCTCAGGATCAAAATCAAGCTGAAAAGTGATGAGCTCTGCAATATGAAGCTGTTCCACCATTGCCAGAGCATCAACAAAGTATGCAGGGTCTTTCTTCAGATGTCTCATATCAATCCACTTCAAAGGAACACATATATTCTTCTTTGTTCTGATGGCGTCTTCATAAATAAGAAACTGATCCTTAGTCTAGAACATGTCACCTCCGGGGAACTGAACCCTATTGCTGACATAGGGGTTGACCCTTCGGTGAAGCTGAAACTCTGCAATTGGCATGGCATCCCAATCAACACTAGTCTTGTTCTTCTGAGCAGCCTTCTTAAAATTGCGCTTTGGAGCTTGAGAACCCTCGGGACATTAGAAGAGCAAGGTCGATTGGAACTGGCATGCTGAGGTGGGTTTGAGCGCCTGGAGCCACCACCTATGACACACAAAAGCAAACACAACACAAATACGCAAGAAGTCAAGGCAAATATCAACATGCACCAGAAAATCCCAGATAAACACTAGCCGAAAGGGTAATACAGGAGTGCTCAGGTGAGGGTGGTAAAAACGCTATATGAGCGGTAGTAATATTTTACTACCGCTCTGACAGTGGTAGTACCGCCCTGACAGCGGTAGTAAAAGTTTACTACCACTCGAACAACGGTAGTACCGCTCCACATCGGTAGTACCAGTCTAGTCAGAGCGATAGTATTGCACAGGAAAAATGTTCCAGGTCTAACCATGGAACTGTCAGATCTGGTACTACCGGAGACCCATCACACCTATGTCACCCTACAAATGAAGGATCTACGAACCAAGAACCCCTCCCCCAATCCTCCTAGTATGAAGATATGGTGACATGATATAAAGAACGAACATACATGCCCCTAACCCTAGATGCAATTAAAACAAGGAAAAAACGAAGGGAACAAGGGGAAGTACCGAGGTCCATGGCACGAGGGAGAGGATCCCACCAACTCCAATCGGAGAAGGGTGGCCAGAGAAGGAGATCCGGCGAGTCCCTTGGGCAGCAACTTTTGAGAGGAGAGAGAGGAAGGGAATAAGGCCACGAGATGAATGGGTAAGGGGGAGAAAAGAATTGCCCCTGCCCTAAAATAACCCCCTGCGGTCCTGCAGGCGCGGTATTACCATAGTCATCACGGTAGTACCGCTTGGCCAGCGGTAGTACCGCTGGCTGAGCGATAGTACCGCTCGCCCAGCGGTAGTAAAAAATCACTACCGTGCTGGGAGCGGTAGTACCGTGCCCGTGTTGACAGAAAAACTTGGAAACTTTGCTCCACCCTCCTCGACAATAAAAAGACTTTGAACTTTGACAGTGAACAATGAAAAACACAGAAAAACCCAATAAGAAGATAAGAAGAGACACATACGCACTGGAACATAGATCCGAATCTTCTGACGAAGAGAGGGCGGTGGCCGAAGACACCAATGTTTGTGCCAAATGGTATGACACTGCGAAGAATTATCCTTGGGTTCAGGACCACAGCTCGTCTTTTGATACGTCCATTTTGCATCATGTTTTCATGTTGATATTTATCGCTTCTTGGGCTGTTATTTCACTTCACGGTACAATACTTATGCCTTTTCTCTCTTATTTTGCAAGGGGGAGAATGCCGGCAGCTGGAATTCTGGCCTGAAATTGGAGCAAGTTTGAGATACCTATTCTGTGCACCTCCAAACGCGGTAAAAATCAATCATGATTTTTTTCTGGATTTATAAAAAATACTAGGCCGAAGAAGCGCCACAGGGGCGCCAGCAGGTGGCCACAAGCCTGCTAGGCGCGGCCACCCCCTGGCCGCGCCTAGGGGGCTTGTGGGCACCCAGCTGGCCCTCTGGCCCCCTCTTCTGCTATATGAAGGGTTTCGTCCGGAAAAAAAATCAAGAGGAGGCTTTTTCGTGGATTGACCGCCGCCACGAGGCGGAACTTGAGCAGAACCAATCTAGAGCTCCGGCAGGACGATCCTGCCGGGGAAACTTCCCTCCCGGAGGGGGAAATCGTCGCCATCGTCATCACCTACACTCCTCTCATCGGAGGGGACTCGTCACCATCAACATCTTCATCAACACCATCTCCTCTCAAAACCCTAGTTCATCACTTGTAACCAATCTCCGTCTCGCGACTCCGGTTGGTTCTTGTAAGGTTGCTAGTAGTGTTAATTACTCTTTGTAGTTGATGCTAGTTGGATTATTTGGTGGAAGAGTTTATGTTCAGATCCTTGATGCTACTCATTACCTCTCTGGTCATGAATATGATTATTCTTTGTGAGTAGTTACTTTTGTTCCTGAGTCCATGGGATAAGTCATGCTAATAGTAGTCATGTGAATTTGGTATTCGTTCGGTAATTTGATGTGTTGTATGTTGTTTTACCTCTAGTGGTGTTATGTGAATGTCGACTACATAACACTTCACCATTATTTGGGCCTAGAGGAAGTCATTGGGAAGTAGTAAGTAGATGATGGGTTGCTAGAGTGACATAAGCTTAAACCCTAGTTTATGCGTTACTTCGTAAGGGGCTGATTTGGATCCACTAGTGTAATGCTATGGTTAGACTTTGTCTTAAGTCTTCTTTCGTAGTTGTGGATGCTTGCGAGAGGGGTTAATCATAAGTGGGATGCTTGTCCAAGTAAGTGCAGTACCCAAGCGCCGGTCCACCCACATATCAAACTATCAAAGTAACGAACGCGAATCATATGAACATGATGAAAACCAGCATGACAGAAATTCCCGTGTGTCCTCGGGAGCGTTTTTCCTCCAATAAGACTTTTTCCAGGCTTGTCCCTTGCTACAAAAGGGATTGGGCCACTTTGCTGCACCGTTTCTACTTTTGTTTCTTATTGGTTGCTATGAATCATCTCACCACACAATCACTTGTTACCGACAATTTCAGTGCTTGCAGATTTTACCTTGCTGAAAACCACTTGTCAGATGCTTCTGCTCCTCGTTGGGTTCGACACTCTTACTTATCGAAAGGACAACGATTGATCCCCTATACTTGCGGGTCATCGTCTTTGAAGCACAAGTGCCATCAACAATGGCTAATGTAAAAGACTTGATCAATTTATACATAATGAGGGGAGGGAAAGTTCATTGAGAGAACAACACCCCCCTATGTCCATGCCTACACCTAGAGCCAAATATAATGATGAGTGAGGTCTGGTGTGCCTAGTTTCAATCTACATTACTTGAATCAATGATATTTAGCTCATGCCTTAACTCGCGAAACCTTGCTTCATCTAGAGGTTTGGTCAATATATCTGCAAGTTGCTCTTCAGTGTTGATCAAGAGGACCTCAATATCTCCTTGCTTGATATGATCTCGAATAAAATGATGACATATATAAATATGCTTGGTCTTGCTATGTTGCACCGGATTAAGAGATATCTTGATGGCACTCTCATTATCACATAGAAGAGGCACTTTGTCACAAGTGACACCATAATCCTTTAAATTTTCCTCATCCATAATAATTGAGCACAACAACTTGCGGCAGCTACATACTCAGCTTCGATGGAAGAAAGTGACACACAGTTTTGCTTCGTCGAGGACCAACTTACCAAAGAACGACCAAGGAACTGGCATCCTCCAGAGGTTGACTTCCTTCCGACCCAGTCTCGAGCCCAATCTGAGTCAGAGTAACCTACTAAACTAAAGCTTGCGCCTTTGGGGTACCATAAGCCAAAGTTTGGGGTATCAGCCAAATATCAAAAGATTCGTTTGGCTGCCGCATAGTGGCTTTCCTTTGGTGTGGATTGAAATCGTGCACAAATTCCCACACTCAGCATGATATCGGGTCTAGATGCACAAAGTTAAAGCAAGGATCCAATCATGGTGCAATATACATTTTGATCCACACCTTTACCATTGGGATCACTATCGAGCTTGCATTTGGTTGGGATGGCAAATTTGACTGGCTTGACGTCCTCGAGCTCGAACCTCTTGAGCATGTCTTGAGTGTACTTGGCCTGTTTGATGACAGTTCCTTCTCTTCCTTGTTTGATTTCAAACCCGAGAAAGAACTTCAACTCTTCCATCATCGACATCTCAAACTTCTCGGTCATCAGTGTAGCAAACTCTTTATTGAAAGATTCGTTAGGAGAACCAAAAATAATATCATCAACATATAGTTGGCATATGAACAGATCCCCTTTAACCTTCTTGGTAAAAAGAGTGGGATCAATTTTCCCAATCTGAAACCCATGATCTTGCAACAAGTCAGTAAGGTACTCATACCATGCACGTGGGGCTTGTTGAAGAACGTATAGTGTCTTCTTGAGTTTGTATGCATGAGTGGGGAGCTTGGGATCCTCGAATCCCGGGGGTTGTTTAAAATATACGAACTCATTTAATGGACCATTAAGAAAAGCACTCTTCACATCCATTTGTTGCAATTTAAAGTCATGATGACAAGCAAAAGCAAGTAACATGCGAATAGATTCAAGACGAGCGACGGGAGCAAAGGTTCCATCGTAGTCGATACCCTCAACTTGGGAGTAGCCTTGCGCCACCGGTCTTGCCTTATTTCGAATGACAACACCATTTGCATCCTCCTTGTTCTTGAAGATCCATTTGGTTCCAATGACATTATGTTCCTCCGTTGGACTTGGCACTAATTCCCAAACTTGTTTGCGCTCGAAGTTGTTAAGTTCATCATGCATAGCTTCAAGCCAATCCTCACCATCGAGGGCATCATATACCTTTTGGGGTTCAACATAAAAAACAAACGTGTGATGCATATAGAAGTTTGATAATTGTTGACGAGTGGTTACCCCTTTATTGAAGCTACCAAGCACATTCTTGAAGAAATGTTGTCGAACTCGGAGCCTGTTGGCTATCCTCGCAGCGCGGTGCTTCAAGACTTCCCTACTTGACAATTTAGGGGTTTCTGCTTGAACACTTTGAGCACTGTCTTGAGCTTGCTCACTAGATTGCCCTTTATCTTGTGGCTGCACTGGATCTTGAGCAGGTTCGGAATCTGGACCTTATCTTGGACATCATTGTGCGTGACACCATCTTCATGAGGTTGATCTTTTCCTTGATCAGGTTCATCGGGTTGAGGGCCTTCACTTTGTTCTTCGGAGGCGTGTGGGTCTAGCGAGGGTAATGGCTCCACTTGAGTAGAGCATTGTCCTTCTCCTTCGACCACAAGGGGTTTCTCAGTGGAGAGTATTTGACCAATCCCCATTCTTATTATGGCTTGAGGGGGAATTTCATCACCTACACCACAAAGACCACTTTGCTCCACTTGGGAGCCATTATTTTCATCAAAATCCACGTTACACGTCTCCTCAATGAGTCCGCTAGACTTGTTGAGAACACGGTAAGCATGAGAGTTTGTAGCATAACCAACAAATATGCCCTCTTGAGCACTAGCTTCAAATTTAGACAAACAAACACTTTTCTTGAATATGAAACACTTACAACCGAACACCTGGAAGTACTTGAGATTGGGCTTGTTCCTAGTAAGAATCTCATACGGAGTCTTGCTCAAGCCTTTGCGGAGGTAGAGCCGATTGGATGCATGACATGCGGTGCTAATGGCTTCGGCCCAAAAGTTGTATGGAGATTTGAATTCCGCCATCATGGTTCTTGCCGCGTCCATCAACGTCCGGTTCTTCCTTTCCGCCACACCGTTCTGTTGGGGGTATAGGGTGCTGAATATTGATGCTTGATCCCCTCGCCACTAAGAAACTCATTTAAGGTGTATTTCCTGAACTCAGTGTCGTTGTCACTTCTAATCATCAATACCTTTGCTTCATGTTGACGTTGAGCTTCATTAGCAAAGTTGATGACAATTTGTTGAGTCTCACTCTTACTCTTGAAGAAATATACCCAAGTGTATCTTGAGTAGTCATCCACAAACACCAAGCAATAATTTCTTCCCCCAAGACTATCAAACGAAGGAGGACCAAAGAGATCCATGTGAAGGAGATCTAAAGGCCTTTTGGAGTAGATGATAGTTGTGGGATGGCGAGTTGTTTCATGAAGATTTCCTTCAATATAAGCACTCCAAGCACGATCTCTGGCAAAACCCACATTTGTTAGTCCACGAACATGGTCCCCTTTGAGGAGACTTTGCAAAGATCTCATATTGACATGAGCTAGCCCGCGATTCCATAGCCAACCCACATCAACCTTAGCCATTAGACAAGTCGCGATCTTAGTAGGTCGCTCCGAAAAGTTCACTACATAGAGACCGGTCTCGACATGTCCAACAAAGGCTACTTTAAGAGTCTTGCTCACAAAAGGGCCACGATATCAAGATTAAATAATGTGGCAAAGCCCATAATTGCAAGTTGACGAACAGAAAGCAAATTGTATGTAAGGGACTCAACAAGCATGACCTTCTCTATAGATAAATCTTGAGAGATGACCACCTTCCCAAATCCCATTACCTTAGATGTTGAAGCATAAACAAATTGGACATGGGTGGGCATTGATGGTATTGGATGCACATCCACCACCAAGTCCTTGCTCCCGGTCATATGATTTGTTGCTCCACTATCGAGCAACCATGACACTCCACCGGAAGCAAACTCCTGCAAGAGATCAATGCTTGGATTTAGGTACCCATTTCTGAATGGGTCCTTTGATGTTAGAAACAAGGGTATTAGGAACCCAAATAGCCCACTCAATGTACTCATAATATGAACCAACCAATTTGGCATAAACATGCCCATGACTAGCGTGGCATAAAACATAAGAGGGGTTAAAATTGCCGGCATTGCTGGCGGAGGTGGGTTTGCCCTTCATGGCATGGTTAACCCCTTCCTTGTTCTTAATCTTCTTATGAGTACTCTCACCCTCTTTGTCAAAGATGTCTTTGAGATAGGAAGATAGGTTGGTCTTGTTTTTCTTTTTCTTCTTAGACTTGGGTGCAAACCCAAGTCCTTTCTTTCCTGCAACTTCCTTTTGATTACTCAAAAGATCATTTAGATTCTTCTCGCCTTAGATGCATGTCACAATGCCCTTTTCAAGTTGTTCTTTCAACTTGGCATTCTCCTCCACAAGATGCACATGCTCACAACAAGGGTTAGTAGCACAAGCATTATCAATAAAAAAAAGGAGGACAAGTAGAAATATCCTTGGTTAGTTTTACTTGGAGTTGATAATGAGACTCCTTAAGAGAGAAATGAGAACTCTTTAAGACCTTGTGGGCCTTGTCAAGTGTGTCAAATTCTTCCTTGAGTCTATCATGGCCAACCCCAAGTGCAACCTTATAAGATTTAAGCACACGAGTAAGAACACTAGCATGATCAAGATTTTTTTGTAATTTAGCATGATCAATGTTGTGTGACTCCTCAAGAGCCAAATTGTAAGTGCATCTAGTGCCCCTTAGTGATTTTGGTGGTTTGAAGACTTATAGGTTAAGTATCTAATGTGTTTATGAGTGTACACAGGATCTATAAGTCATTGAGGAGTTTCAGATATTTGAAGAATATCGACCCCTAAAAATATATGTCTTCAGTTGAAGAAATTGGTCTGAAGCTGAAGAAATGAATCGCGAAGAATTTGCGATGAAATTGATATTCCTCATGAAGATATTGATATTGAGAAGATCGGTGGTTCCTGAAGAAAATCATTCTGAAGAAATTGAAGCGTGAAGATTTTCGTTTTCTGTTTTACTTTCTTCGCATTTGATGAATAGGAACACCGTACTGTTAAAGAGGGTCAAAGTAACACTATAGAATGGATTTCCTCATGATGCTCAACCCAAGCCAAATCCTACCAAAAGTCTCAAGTGAGGAATATGAGTGACATGAGGACTCTCACAGTTGAGGGTCCCGACCGTTTCGATAAGCCACGCCAAGTCACTGATCTTATCCACTCCAACGGTCATATTATTTAAGGGCATTAATGTCAAATCATGTCGGGATGCTCCCAGGCTATAAATAGCCGCCCCCCACAACCACTAGCTGGTTGGCTGCTCCATTAGAAACTGACACTTGTCATAAGAGCAACCCAATTCCTCAGAGCTTTCTAGAGTAAATCATCAGTGAGGAAATACACCACCCACCGAAACCACAAACCAAACCTAGTGATTGAGCATCACTGAAGAAGTTGTTCCTGTGTGGGACTGAAGCCTTTTACCTTTGAGGACTGTGCATCCTCCAGACGGTTAGGTGTCATGGTCTAGAGCAATCCAGCAGTCAATTGTGGATCGTCGGGTGACCGAGTTTGTGAGGGTTTGGAAGTCTGCCCTGAAGACTTACCACGAGTGTTGGGCGAGGACTGTGTGTCCTTAGCTCAAGGAGAGTACGGTAGGGACTATGTGTTCCGGGACTGGGTGTCCTTTGGTTTCAATACCAAGCCGCTCCAAACCAGATGTACAACTGTCACAGCAGTTGGAACTGGGTCATCAACAACAGTCTTCACCAAGAATCGGGTTCTAATTCCTCAACGCTTTACATTCTCTGTATTATGTGTTGATGACTTTCACTGTAACTGTTTGAAGAATTTGCTGAAGACTTTCTATGAATTTCCTCAACCCCAAATTCTTCACTTGAGTTAATCATCATCTGTATTCTGCGTGCCTGCTTGCTGTGCAATCTGTTTTCATAATCTTCACTCTGGAATAATGCTGTTGTGAACGATTGCACAACTGATCCTTAACTGTTTCCGCTGTAAGTTAGTCATCAGTGAGGAATTTCCTCAAAAGGAATTTCCTCAGTGATGAAATTCTAAAAATCTCCTATTCACCCCCCTCTAGTCGATATCACGCACTTTCACAAATGAATACAACACTCTTCTTCTAGAGCAATGGATAGTTCTGCTATCTCATCGGCGTAATCACGACTATGTTCTTGCAACTTGGAGATAGTATCCTCATGAGTCTTAATGAGATCATTAGCTTCACCATTTTTTCCAAAAGAGCAACAAAGTGTCTTTTGGTTTCACCTTTGTTCTTACACAAGAATTTATCAAATTCATTTTCCTCAAGCTCCACTACCTCACTATTATCAACACAGTCTAGCAAAGAAGAAGAGGTAGTGAGAGTGGTCTTGATGCTGGGGGTTACCTTATTTATACCTTTGGCCATGAGGCACTTGGCGATACGGTTCTTGTTGGTGGCGCCAAAGAGAGATACCTTGGGGGTGGAAGTGGCAATGGCCACGGTAGCCATTGCCATTCCCCTCATGGCCTGAATCGTCTTCGTCATCATCGGAGGTGTATTCTTCACGGGCCACCAAGCCCCTTGGATGAGTCTTCTTGGTGAAGGTGTTATTGCTAGGGAAATACTTGGGTTTGTCCTTGCGAATGATCTTGCCCCCGTGGTCTTCCCTCTTCTCATAAGGACACTCTGCGACAAAGTGACTCACATTGCCGCAGTTGTAGCATGTCCGTACTCGTTGCTTGTTCTTGGACCCACTTGATTTGTCCTTGGCAAAGTTGGGCCTTGAGTTTCTCTTGATTCCCCAAAACTGCCTTCAAGCAAGAGCCATGTGCTCATGATAAGCGTATTTTGTGTCTTCGGGGCAGCCATCTTCTTCCTCTTCTTCTTCATCAACAATGGCCTTGGTTTTTAAGGCAAGATTGGGTGATGATGTCTTTGATCAAACACGAGCAAGAGCATTGTCGACGGTCTTGTTCATAATATCCATAGCAATGAA
This sequence comes from Hordeum vulgare subsp. vulgare, assembly GCF_904849725.1. Lineage (NCBI taxonomy): Eukaryota > Viridiplantae > Streptophyta > Magnoliopsida > Poales > Poaceae > Hordeum > Hordeum vulgare. Next base: position 312,200,900 of record NC_058521.1, on the reverse strand, counting down.
CTCATCCAACACTTCACCTCGGGTCAAGGAGTGGAAATCTGGTCTTTGCCGAATGAAGGAAGACATGGCTTTGTTGAAAGGCATGATGGCCTTGAGAAACTTACACTTGATCCAAGTGTCATACATATATTTGCTCCCATGGTCTTGGAGAGCAACATCGAGGGTAGTCACCCTTCGATAAAGATCACGGGGGTCCTCATCTTCTAGCATCACAAACTCATCGGCCTGATCAAGGACCACTTCAAAGTTGGACTATTGAATGCTTGATCTCCCCTTGTACAGCACCATGATGTGCTCCTAACACTCCTTTGCACGAGTGAAGGGGAGCAGGTGTGGGAAATCTTCTGGACGAACTACGTATTGAAGGAGGAACAACGCGGAATGATTGTATTGGTTGTCCGCCTCTTCTCTTGGAGTAAGGTTCCTTGGATCATGAGGGTAATGGCCTTGTTCGATGACTCTCCAAAGATTTTTCGAGATGTGATTCAAATGAGACTTGATGAAAAAAACAAATTAGCGAAATCACCTTTAACAAGTTTAGGAGGAGGACCTAGGTTATTAATATGTGGTTTAGGGACAGGTCCTCCATAGACTGGGGGAGGGGGAATCGAGGCAAAAGTCCCCATCCCATTCTAGTCATGAGGGTAGGATGTTCGAGTACCTTTAGCCGCTTCCTTATCGGAATTGGCCTCCGACACTGATGAGGTGGGTTTAACCACAAGCAACGGGTCGGGAGAATTCTTCATCACCTCAAGTAATTCTTTACGCATGGATTTGACTTTGGTCGTCACGGACGTCTTGAGTGAAGCCATGGCCTCATTCAAGTAGTCCCCTATGACCGAAACCAACTCCACGGCCTCGGACCCTTCGGGCTGAACCTCACCATCGTCAACCATACTCTTCGGGTGGTGAGACCCTTAATAAGGAGACTTGGCTCTGATACCAATTGAAAGGATCGATATGGTTGACTAGAGGGGGTGAATAGGCAACTGCCAATTTTTAGCTTGTCTTAACAAATTAGCGTTAGCAACAAAAGGTTCTCTATGTGAACAACTAGGTGAGCAACCTATATGATGCTAACCACAAGGATAACAAGTGCAATAAAGGAACACACCACAACAATAACAAGTACAAAGTAAAGGTAAGAGATAACCGCAAGTGGAACCGGTGGAGATGAGGATGTGTTACCGAAGTTCCTTCCCTTTGACAGGAAGTACGTCTCCGTTGGAGCGGTGTGGAGGCACAATGCTCCCCAAGAAGCCACTAGGGTCACCGTATTCTCCTCACGCCCTCACACAATGCGAGATGTCGTGATTCCACTATTGGTGCCCTTGAAGGTGGTGACTGGACCTTTACAAACAAGGTTGGGGCTATCTCCACACAAAGCTTGGAGGCTCCGAACAAGACCACGAAGCTTCACCACAATGGAATGTGCCTCCGAGGTGACCTCAACTGTCTAGGGTGCTCAAACACCCAAGAGTAACAAGATCCACCAGGGATTAGTGGGGGGAATCAAATATCTCTTGGTGGAAGTGTTGATCAAGGCCCTCTAGAGCAATCCCTAGGAAATCAACAAGTTTGATTGGCCAGGGAGAGAGATCGGGCAAGAATAAGCTTTTGGAGCAATAATGGAGCTTGGGGAGGTAAATGGTGAGCTTCTCAGGGAAGAAGACACCTATATATAGTGGGGGGGGTACAATCCAACTGTTACCCACCCACCAACTGCACTAGCCAAGCGGTACTACTGCTCGGCAGCTCAGCAACCTCGGTAGTAAGAAAATACTACTGTCCCTACTACTGTGGGGGGAAAAGGATGCGCAAAAAGTCCGACAGAGCGGTAGTATAAAACTACTACCGCCCCGAGGGCGGTAGTACCGTTCATGGAGCGGTAGTAAAAAATTACTACCGCCCCTAGAGCGGTACTACCGCTGGCCCTTTTGCATATGCATGAAATACAAGGTTGGAGCTCCATTGTTGCAAGGGAAAGGTGGTGCACTATAAATGTCTACGTGATGATTCCACCCAAACCTTTCCGACATGGACCCGCTCTTAATAGTACGGCTTTCTTACGACTAAAACCACCAAACAGAAACGTAGAAAGCAACCATCTTCGAGAGACTTCGAGGGGTATCAAATCGTCTTGTTCCGAGACATGAATAATCTGAAATGCTCAATGCACGCGATTAGTCCAAACAGTCATTCTCATCAATCACTAAAACCACTTAGGGATAAATATGCCCTAACATGTTCCACCTCTCCTCCGTGCAGTTTGCGGTCGGTGACGACCGAGAATGCACCTCCTGAAGCATCATCATCCGACCACCTCGTTGCCGGTGAACGAGAGCTCCCCAACGCCCCTCTCCACCACCATGCTGTTGGCGGCAAGGCCGTGAGCACGACAATGGCAGAAGATCCTTCCCCCGCGCCCCAAATCACCGGCGGTGAGCCCCTCTCCTCCATGTCTCGAGGAGGGTGATTATAGGCGGTGATGACAAGTTGATGAATATACTGCTCGCTCCTCGTTGGTTACCCCAAGTGGAAGGTTGAGATGTAGTCAGCAGCAAGTTTTCCCTTACACGGAGACTGTAAGGTTATCGAACCAGGAGTACTTCGAGGATCAACAAGTAGGTGTCCCCTGCCCTGGCGCTAGCAGAAGACGTGGACCTGCAAACACACAAATAACTTTGCTCCCAACGAGTACAAAGAGGTTGTCAATCTCTCTGGCCTTGTAGTTTGCAAAGGATCAAAACACAAGTGGGACTAGTGCTAGTGACTGCAACGGAAAAGTAAATGAAAGTAGTAAATGATGGAGGTGTAAGCAATGGTGGTGATATGGACGAGAGTCACATGATGTTCACTAGTGATGTCTCTCTCCCAAAAGACGATAAACACCTATGCTTGGGTAAACAAATTACAGTGGGCAATTGACAGAAGTATAAACGCACCGCAATGCTAATTATGGTACTTGAAAGTTAGAGGCTCAATAGTAATGGGAAGTATGCCAAGACAAGTAGACCGTTTATTCATTAGAATCTACTTACTAACCATCCACCTTGAGATATCTATCTAGAACATCTCGCTGGTTTTAAGTTGCGAGCCCCACCCAAAGTGTAAACTCAAAGCAACATACAACTGCATTAACGAACTATGCGTAAGGTACACAATCCTTGAAAACATGGTCACAAGCACCGTTGTTTTATACCTGGTGGCAACAACACATCCCCTAGTCTCATGTTTCTGTCACTCAATCTAGACATCAGGGGGCATGAACCCACAATCATGCATAACGCCCCCTCTTGGAGTTACAATCTACTACACGGCCAAAGCAATACAAAGCAATGGAGAACATGCATAAATCACTAAAGAACATAATATAAAAGGATAATAAAATATATAATTCATAACAATCTGAACATAATCTCATAATCCATCGGATACCAACAAACCGAGCATAGCAAAAGAAGGAAAATTACATAGATGCCTTGATCATGTAGGATAGCTCACAAGGGCTAATCATGGAAGCACAAGATTGGAGAGAAGATATCACATAGCTACTAGTCATGGACTCATGGTCCAAGGAGGAGTACTCACGGCACGTTCGGGAAGCATTCATGACGGTGGAGAAGCTCCCGGAGGTCAATCCTCCCTCCGACAGGGTGACGGGAAAAGGTCTCCTGACGCTCCCGATCTCGGAAGCGCTGAGGCGGCGAAACGATGGAGAAATTCGTGATTCTGGATGTTTTGGAAGTGTTTCGTCATGGAGGAGTAAATATAGGCCAAAGGAGGGCGTCAGAAGAGGTGGGACCCACCCAGGCGGCCTGTGGGCGCAGCCAGGGCCCTGGCCATGCCGGGAGGTCGCCTGGGCAGGCCGTGGCCCCCCTCTGGCCCATCTTCGGTGATCTCGAAGCTTCCGTGACACTGATTTTTATATATTTCTCTCTGGATTTTTGGGCTTTGGAAAATTGGGTAAAAGCCCCTGCAAAAAAGACATCAGCAGACAGAAACTAGCACTGGGTGCACTGAGTTAGTAGGTTAGTACAAATATGTGTAAAAAGATATAAAAGTGTAGTAAAACATATAACAATGTCACCCAAAAGATCATGGAGCAAGCAGAAATTATAGATACGTTTGGGACGTATCAACATCCCCAAGCTTAATTTCTGCTCGTCCTCGAGTAGGTAAATGATAACACAATAGTTTGTGTGGTGACATGCTAAGACACATATAAGAACTTCAAAGTAAAGCAAGTAAGATATGCAATTCAAGTCAAGACAATAACAAGCAAGTGTCTATATCTAGTGTTGAAATTAGCAAAGTAAGAACATAATGGTGCAAGAGCTCTCTCTGTCTGTGACTCGAATGTCTTCAAATGGTGTTTGCGTGCAAGAAGTGGGAGATAAGTTGAGAGTATAAAATATTTTTTAATTGAAAACTCAATCTACTAAACCTCACACTTGGTCTCCTTCGGAATCATATTTTTACTCATCCCCAGACCACTAGTCAGGTACAAGTCAAAATGATCCTCTCCCTTTCGACTTTGAGCACTCATGCAATGGATGAGCATAAGCAAGATATGTTGGCACATAGGATGGCAAATAGAATAATGATGGGGAAGGAAGACAAAAAGGGTGTGAAAGGCTCACATCAATGAGGACAACCATAGGCGAGAGAAAGACAAATGATAGATATGATGTGAGGAGTAGGGATTGCCATGTAACTGATGCACATATGAGCTAAGGTAAGCTCTCAAATGGAACTAGTGGGGGTGCATCCAACTTGCTTTCTCATGAAGACCTAGAGCTCATTTGAGGAGGCTCATCATTGGAATATACAAACCAAGTTCTAGAGTGTAAGGGTCCCCACATAGTTATGCATGAATGATAATCTCTATGGAGTACAAATATAGCAATGGAGTACGAATGTGTATATTTCAAAAGGAATAGTAGTGTTGCCCCCTTCTCTCTTTTATTTCTTTTATTTTTATTTTTATTTTTATTTTTTTGTGGCCTGTTTGGCTCTTTCTTTTTATCTCTCATTTGTCCTGTTTGGGATCTTTTCATTTGTCCACTTTGGGATCTTTTCCTCACTTAAGGGCAACACTCTATGTTTTACATGAATAAAAAGAAGATCATCGCACTTTATAAGAAGTATTCACATAAAGACAAGTGAAAACTATCATGATGTATGCAAATGTATGCCTCTGCCAGTGTAGAAGGATATGCAATGAAACTAGCGCATCATGTAGCAATAATAAGAGCAAGGCCCAACTAGCATGCGGCTCCTCGATCAAGCAAAAGCATGTATGCCATGAAGATCAAGTCCTGAGATGGTGGATGTTGCATGGCAATGTATCTCGGAAAGGCTATGGAAATGCCTTAATAGGTAGTTATGGTGGCTGTTTTGAGGAAAGATATAATGAGGGTTATGATGACAAAGCGTATCATGCCAAGGGTTTGGATGCACAAGCGAAGTTTGCACCAAACTCTCAAGATGAGAAAGGGCAATGCACGGTACCGAAGAGGCTAGCAAAATATGGATGGTGGAAGTGCCAACAATCGAATACTCACATTAGTCCGAAGAACTCATACACTTATTATCGGTAACTCTCTATCTAGTTAGGAAATTCACAAAGAGACAAGTACCCCGAGGAGGAGTGTTTGGGGGTTTGGTTATCCTTGCGCATCCTCGACTCATGGTAACGTGAGGGTACTCTATTTCTTCCAACCCCTCCAGAGGTTAGCGATCAATCTAGTAGCTAGAGTTCTCAACTAATTTTTAGTTTTTGAAAAACACATGGATTTCCCAAAATACGACACCTATCACTAATAGGCTTAAGCTCTTGGCACCAATAGTCCAAACATTACTCCAATAAATTCCTCGAAACTATTGGAAGTTACTACTATACTTAAATAGAAACCTCAGTTACCTACTCATGCAAGACACACAACTCAGTGCAACGAGCCAACTCACTAAACAAGATAAGCATGATAACTCAAGAGAGTTCCAAAAGCAACCTAAATAAAAGCTCTTAAAAATATATAGCATGAAAACCTATGTTGTGTTCTAGGGTGGAATGGAGTGTGTTTCTCTCCCAAACAAGGTAGGCTAGGTTACGACTTGTTATGAATAGCAAGCAAAACTAAAACGAACTAAAAAGTAAAGAGCGGGACGCTCCAAGCATAGCACATAACATATGAAGTGATAAAAATATAGCATGGAGATGGACGAACTGATGATTGTTGATAGAGAAGGGGATGCACGGGGGCATGCCCAAGCTTAGACGCTAGAGTCTCCTTGAATATTTCTTTGGGGTGCATGGGGCCATCCCCAAGCTTGAGCACTTGACACTCCTGGATCTTCTTTCATCATCTTCCATCGCATACTTGAAAACTCCCTTCCTATGAAACTCATCATAAGCTGATTAGACTTGTTAGTACCCATGATAAAATAATTCATTACCTACTGGAAATAAAGATTTTCATGAAAAGCTACTGTTTCTCATGATTGCCAAAAGGTTTTTGCAAGGTAAAAGCAAGCTTAAGATATGCAAAAAGATGAAAACGCAAAATGTGGCAGAATCTGTGAAAAACAAAACAACAAGTAGTAAATAATTTGTTCGCGGCACTTCTGCAACTCAAATAAAAAAACTTGGAAGAGATGCCAGAAATACAATTATATAGAGCATGCTGTCAAAAACTTTCAGTTCAAAAATATGATCTCGTGATTTTTGGCGAATTGTTCCGTCAAGCAGACATAATCTGTTTCTGGACAGCATGTCACAACTTTCTTGCAATCGGAGGCCAAAACTTAGCACAAAGCTTAAAAATAAAGATAGAATGATGTTGCTACAGTAGTAACAAGCATCAATACCACTAAAACTGAAAGTAAAAACAAATTGTGTTGCCTCCCAACAAGCGCTTTCTTTTATGCCTTTGAGCTAGGCATGATGCAAAAAGATCAAGTGTTATAAACTCCATAAGAATAACTTGATCGAATTATGGACTCATAAGGTAACTTAATCTTATTTCTAGGGAAGTGTTCCATTCCATTTTAAGGGGAAATTGGAATCTAATGGTCCCTTCTTTCATGTCAATGATAGCACCAACGGTGCGGAGAAAAGGACGTCCCAAAATAATTGGACAAGAGGGATCACACTCAATGTCCATAATAAGAAAATCAACGGGCACATAATTATCATTGACAACAATAAGAACATCATCAATTCTCCCTAAAGGTTTCTTTACGGAATAATCAACAAGATGAACACCAAAAGAACAATGATCATAAGGTTTCAAATCAAGCATATCATACATTCTTTTGGGCATAACGGAGGCACTAGCTCCAACATCACATAAGGCAAAGCAAGAGATATTATTCAATTTAATCTTGACCATGGGATCCCAACCATCTTCTAGTTTTCAAGGAATAGAAGTCTCTAGCTTAAGCTTCTCCTCCCTAGCTTTGATAAGAGCATTGGTAATATGCTCGGTGAAGGCAATATTGAGTGTACTAGTGTGGGGGTCTTTAGCCATTCTTTGCAAAAAAAACTGATCACTTCGGAAAGACTACAATTGTCAAAATCAATATCATCGCTATTAAGTAGAATTGTAGTGTCATACTCTATATTTGATTTGCTCTATATTATAAGAGTTTGGATGTCTTCCCAAGTTTGGGGACGTTTAGGAGCAACTTCAAACCAAAGATCCTGTTTCTTCCCGGGGAGACCATGCCAAGGGCATAATTCTCCATAATGATTAACATAGTCACAAGGTCTATTACTTTTATAAATAACCTCAGTGGCAATTGGAGGAATAGAAGAGAAGGTAAAATCATTGTTGTTGTGACTACTGAAGTCACACAACTTGGTGTTATCAGTGGAACCCATAGCAGCAACAACAAGCAAGAACAAAGCAACTAATTTTTTGTGGTTTTTGGTATAAGAATCTAAAGAAAAAACTAAAAAACAAACTAAAAAGACTAAAAAGCAAAAGTAAAAGATAGCATGCAACTCCCCTATCTTGAAAACTGGAGTCCCTGGCGACGGCGCTAGAAAACTTGCTTGATGACGAGTTGATGAATATACTTCTCGCTCCTCATTGGTTACCCCAAGTGGAAGGTTGAGATGTAGTCAGCAGCAAGTTTTCCCTTACACGGAGACTGTAAGGTTATCGAACCAGGAGGACTCCGAGGATCAACAAGTAGGTGTCCCCTGCCCTCGCACTAGCAGAAGACGTGTACCTGCACACACACAAATAACTTTTCGCCCAACGAGTCCAGAGAGGTTGTCAATCTCTCCGGCCTTGTAGTTTGCAAAGGATCAAAACACAAACGGGAATAGTGATAGTGATTGCAACAGAAAAGTAAATGAAAGCAGTAAATGATGGAGGTGTAAGCAATGCTGGTGATATGGACCGGAGCCACATGATGTTCACTAGTGATGTCTCTCTCCCTAAAGACGATAAAAAACTATGCTTGGGTAAACAAATTACAGCTGGATAATTGAAAAAATTATAAACTCACCACAATGCTAATTATGATACTTGAAAGATAGAGGCTCAATAGTAATGGGAAGTATGCCAAGACAAGTAGAACGTTTATTCATCAGCATCTACTTACTAATCATCCACCTTGAGATATCTATCCAGAACATCTCGCTGGTATTAAGTTGCGAGCCCCACCCAAAGTGTAAACTCAATGCAACGGACAACTGCATTAATGAACTATGCGTAAGGTAAACAATCCTTGCAACCGTGGTCACAAGCACCGTTCTTTTCTTCCTCGTGGCAACAACACATCCCCTTGTCTCATGTTTCTGTCACTCAAGCTAGACATCAGGGGGCATGAACCCACAATCATGCATAACGCCCCCTCTTGGAGTTAGAATCTACTACTCGGCCAAAGCAATACAAAGCAACGAAGAAAATGCATGAAGCACTAATGAACATAATATAAAAGGATAATCAAATATATAACTCATACCAATCTGAACATAATATCATAATCCATCGGATCCCAACGAACCGAGCATAGCAATAACAGGAAGATTACATAGATGCCTTGATCATGTAGGGCATCTCACAAGGGCTAATCATGGAATCACAAGATTGGAGAGAAGGCATCACATAGCTACTGGTCATGGACTTATGGCCCAAGGAGGACTATCCAAAGCATGTCCGGGAAGCGTCCATGGCGGTGGAGAAGCTCAAGGAGGTCAATCCTCTCTCCGGTAGGGTGCCGGGAAGAGGTCTCTTGACGCTCCCGATCTCGAAAGCGCTGCGGCGGTAGAACGATGGAGAAATTCACAATTCTGGATATTTTAGAAGGGTTTCCTTGCGGAGGAGTAAATATAGGCCAAAGGAGGGCGTTAGAAGAGGTGGGACCCACCCAGGCGGCCTGTGAGCACGACCAGGGGCTAGGCCGTGCCGGGAGGTCACCTGGACAGGCCCTGCCCCCCTCTTGCCCATCTTCGGTGATCTGGAAGCTTCTGTTACGCTGATTTTTATATATTTTTCTCGGGATTTTTGGAGCTTCGGAAAATTGGGTAAAAGCCCCTGCAAAAAAGACATCAGAAGACAAAAACTGGCACTGGGTGCACTGAGTTAGTAGGTTAGTCCAAATATGTGTAAAAAGATATAAAAGTGTAGCAAAACATATAACAATGTCACCCAAAAGATCATGGAGCAAGCACAAATTATAGATACGTTTGGGACGTATCAGGAGGGACCCCCTATCATCCCCTCACCTAACTCTCTCCCACTGATGGCTGGGGCCGAGTCGTCTAGTTTGATACGTCCGCACGTGTGTGCGAGGCTCGCGCGGGCCGCTCTACTGGCTAGGCCGGCTTGGCCAGCCACTTCTGGCCCGGTTGCACAGTGTCGTTTATCTTTTTTCTTTTCTTTAAGAATCTCAAAAATCCCCAGGTTGAAATAAAAGTCCAAATGCAGTAATTCCAAATCCTAAATTTTTTCTAAAAACCTAAGCTATTTAATGGTATGGCTTGTGTAATTTTTACAAAAACATTTACGCAATGTTTTATTTAAAATCCTAGTTTTAAACATTTTAACCTTTTGGTGAAATGTTTTTCTCAAATTTTTACACTTCAAAAATAAAACCCAATAATTTTTGCAATACCTACACTCACCCTAGTATTTTACCAAAATAGGTTGACATTTGTCTGAGTACATGATTTTCCCTGTTTTTGTGGTGTTCTTATTTTGCCCCTTACTATTGCAACAATAGATTGCGTTGTTGACGAGGGATTTGGACCAAAAGACTTTGAAGACCCCAGAGATTTTGTTGAGCAAGGCAATCAACCCTTTGACCATGTCTAAGAAACCATTATTTTGCATGTCGTATAGCACCATATTCTATTGCATTTGATTCATGATGAGTCGATGAACACCTTGGTGGGTTGCCCCCGAGATACTCCTCATTGATACTTGCACTTGGGCATGACCCTACCACCTATTAGGGTTCTGTTGGTGGGAGGTAGTTAGGTTGCTAGTAGTTACTACGTAAAAGGGATGGGACTATGCATGGTGACAATGATATGAATGATTTCAAAGGATTTCAAAAACCCTGCTAGGTGCCACTAATGTCCAAGGGAGATGGTATTGAGATGGGTGACCATCTGGGAAAGAAGTGGTGTACCGAAAAAGGTTTCGTGTGTGTGGTTTCAAAAACGGGATTAGGTTTAAGGATTGCTGACCATCCCAACATTACCTTTGCGACCACAATACCCCTTATAGGACGAGACTTTGTTGATTACTTTGGTCGATGCTACCAAAGAGCCCGCATCACTAGTGGCGAGAGTGGCGTGGTTACTCTCGAGACGGGGTCATGCCAGGTAGGGCAACCATTAGTTGTTTTCATAGGCATCGGGCACCCTGTTGGTCCCTTCATGGATGGTGCAATCTAGAGCGAGGCTCGTATGATGTACATCATGAAGGCTGGGTACCAATCGAGTGGACTCTTTGTTTAGTGTCGCTAGGGAAAAGGCATTGTTCTGGTGCTTACCTCGGGTATGTAATATACCACGAGTCATGGATGACACAGAAGCTCATATGTCTTGTGGGTACAGCGCGCAACCTCCGTAGAGTGTAAAGCTATTCGAATAGTCGTGTCCATGGTCAAGGATAGTTGGGTAGTCCTGCTTAAAATACATTAAGTTGTTTTCGCATAAACCAAGTGTGCGTGTGTGAAAAAGGTGATGGTGTGAGAAAAATGATACTTGAGCTAACTCAGACGACTTGGTATGGGAAATGAACGTGGGACGTTCAATCCCTGCTTATGATGATAACTATAACTTGTTCATATGTATATCTGCGGCATGATTGATATTTTTAATTTAGCATTAGGAAGGACATGACAAATTATTATGTCTGTGAACTCAACAAATTAGATATGTGCTATTTCAAGCTTGGATATATCAATGCATATGGAGTATTTCATAGCAGTTGAGATATCCAAAATTGTTTACCTTTGATTGCTTCGGTCCTTAGGGCAATCCGGAATTGCAGTGATAAGTGATCATTTGAGTTCCACTATTTGGTGACTGAGAGTAAAGAGCCTGACCACACAATAAGATAAAATAAAACACTTACTTCCACCATATTGACGGCTATAGCTGAAATGGTACCATACATTCAAACGATTATACCTGGAGTTACTGATCCCAAATCTTTGTCATTTAAAGTTGCTTTTGCACCACTGGCACATGTCCATGTTGGTATTCTCACATTCAATGATTCTGCAAAAAAATATGGAGGCTAACTTTGCATGCCATGATATGAATTTCATGCCAACAAAACTCAAGAAGAAATACCTTTCCAGATTTTCATGCCAAAGGAACTCTAGAATATTATTTTTCGCACCGATTTAGGCTTCACTCTAAAAGATTTCGTCAGTTGCAGTCTAAAATATTATTTCTCCTTACTTATTGTTGTGTGTGTTCCTTTCAGGAATCAAACAAGGAATAACGACGCGGCGGTGCAGGACGGACGGAGGGCTCTGAACAGCGGGAAGTGGCCCCCAAGATAGAGGTGAGCAATGCAGGCTGTGGTTGGCCCTGAATTTGCATGTTGGTTCGGTTATCTGATGCCCAATGGTTACATATGATGAGTTTAGTCTACATTATTCCTGTGCGTTTTGAATCCTCCACCGAAATAGAAAGACTAACCTGCCCGTACAGTCCCCACCCAAATGCAAGAAGTGCTCCTGAATCTGCAAACAAGTGCTAGCTGTTAAAAAGGTGTAGGGGAAATCTCGACTAAAATTTAAGGGGCCTGTGTTTTGATGAAGTAACGGGACAGGAGCACTGCCCTTCTATCGAGACCAAACATGATTGGTACTGTCTATACATGGATACGATAAAATAAAAGGCGTTGTTCAGTTCTGCGACTCTCGGGTACTAAATTCCCGCGAATTCTGTCTGCTGACAGACGAATGTAGCGGACATGGCAGATTGCTTTTCCAGCAGGTGGTTGTGGACAAACTGAAGAGAAGGAGGACATAAGGCATGAATCATAGTACTACATTTTCCCTCATCTCTTGTGTAGAGCTTGGCATATGATACTCTAGATGGAAGCTTCCTATTGTTTTGTAAGACTATATATATTTCTCATCTTTCAAAGACCCTGATGCATGTTGAAGTCTTGCAAGGATCTTTTATGTCAAAAGAGGGGTTCTGGTGTGTGTGTTCGTTCATACCTGAAACACCCTCTTTTCCTTTCCTTGACTTTCCTTTCCTTACCTTTCCACCAGCAAGTTTTCGTTCATTTGTTGGCTTTTCTGCTGTCAAAGGTGGTTACGCTCCTGTTCAGATTCAGCACATACTTTTGGACTTTGAATGCACGGGTTGCTTGCTGACCATCAAGACGGAGGATTAGGATCAAAACTATTGGAGTATTACAGAATTGTCAAGTAGGGCATGGCAAGTCCAGTTTTGTTTAATCTCTCTTAATATAAAGACGGTAATCATGCAACTTTATCCGGACGGGAAGAAAGAAAAGAGCTCCAAGCCAGACCGGATGAGCGAGTAAGTGAGTAGGCATGCAGGGCGAGCATCGCTTTCGTGCCCGCATCAGCTCGTTGTTTTCAAAGGGATTTGGTATTGGGCAGCTGAGCTAACCAGCAGGATAACTGAGGCATACGTGCGTGCGCGCACACGTAACGTCCACACGTGTGCGTGCGTGGCCACGGTGCCATGAATTAGTCAATCAGTCGAGCAAAGCAACCAGCTGATCAAGCTTCAAAGCGTTTTGTTTGTCTGTCTGTCTGTGTGGCAGACAAGGGGAGGAACAAGGACATGATGGCTTCATGCTAGAGCCCATAGTGTCTCCTGCTCCCAAATCCTGGCAAATGGCAACCCCAGGCCCAGCTCATGTTGTAGTATACCGCCAGGCTCCCAGCTGGTGCCATGATCTCTTCCTTACACGACTACATACACACACAGTGCAAATGTAGAAAGAGATGCACATGGCATGGCATGGCATTCTTTTTCAGCATCAGCGTCATGCCAGGCTGAAAATCTAATTAAATTGATTTGCTTGGGGATAATCAGGTTGAAAACTTGTTTGCCAGTCCAAATTGGCCTTGGTTTCAAAATAGCAGGGGCAGGGACCTTCCCATCAAAATCTTCCCACCACATTAAGATGTTCATGAATACATCCTGGGATATATTTCACAACATTAATGGTACATGCCAGTACAATAGAGATTCATATGTTTGGATTAGTAAGATTTTACTTGAAATGAATAGTATAATAGTTCCTTAAATCAATTTTTTCCACCAAATGTAAGAAGGAAGAGTAATCAGACATGCTATATGTAAGAAGGAATAGTAACGAGACAAGATAAATACTGCATATGCATTGTTTTTACCTTCAGCTGCTTAGCAACATCCTTGGCTGATGAACCAGAGACTTCAATCCATGTCTTTGAGAAGAGAGCACATGCTGACAGCATGAAGACCACATAGAACAATGCATGGAATGGATTCGCCAGAATATCACCCGTACTGCAGTTTCCATAAAAGGGTCAGTATAATTAACAGTATTTTCTAACATACCCCAGTTTCCATAAATAGGTAAGCATAATTAACAGTAATTTCTGCACTAAGCAAGGACAAGAGATACATTATTCACCTTGAAGGTGTAGTTACATAATAAGCAAGACCACCAACAAGGATAGGATGGCCAGAATATTCAGATTCTTTCCATATACCGACAAATAGATAACTATCAGAAAGACCAACACAGTAGCAAGTAAATTGGTCACATTTGGCATATTCTGACGGTATAAAGCCTCTCGTAGGGCACGGACTTTGTCTGATCGAGTAATCAACAGATGGAACAATGCAATGCTAAAGGAAAAAGAGGTATGTCTATGCCAATCACATGTCTGCATATAAGGTATACAGTAATATTTCACAACTTATCCTACATTAATTATTATCAGTTGTTGAATATGAGAGGACACCGAGGCGACAACCCACCATTACCCAACTGTCTGGTTTTTTCATACACGACCAAACGGACACTACTAACAACACTGTTTCGTCTTCCGACGATGATGACAATCTGTCGACCCAACTCCGTATGATGGTTCCCATAGCCCGCAACCTCACGGCTTTTCGACCAGTGCAGCATGTCGAAACCCCAAGTGGTATCGCCCTTACCCAATGACATATTTTTCGTTAGCAGTGTTACATTTCATAACCAAAGTGGTCCATAAAATGGTTCTTTAGGAAATCATTCTCGTGAAGCCAGCTACAATGATCATCATGCATCACTTGGAGGAACACGTAGCACCACTGAGCATGATACTGTTACATATATAGCACCAACGCTCAACACCTCACAAGTTGTTCCTCAACAACTTGCTTCAAGCGCAGTCATTACATCAGACAAAAAATAGAAAAGGCAATACCAACATATAGCTCAGCGGGATCAAATTAATAAGGGTGCTCTGAGTTGGTATGCACGAATGTCCGATGAGAGAAGAGCCGAATACAACCATAAGCGTCGTGCATTATATAAAGAACGGAAGGCAGCATGAATGGATATAGTTAACCATGAGCAAGTGTCGCAAACATGTGCTTCCTCGCTTGGTATGCAACGTAAGCCTTTCAGCAACATAAGCAACACATTTAATAATGGTACATTCGTAAACTTGTGGCCTACTGTGTTAATGTGTGTTCTATTTCCTCTTGTGTGCTACATATGTGCATGGCTGCAACATCAGCAAGTACAAACCATCAGATCGGAGATACAAATGTTGGGTGCAACGCGGCGACTCATAATCATGGGAATGAAAATCCCACGTGTTGCATACCGGGAGTTCAGAATCCAAAGGGTGCTCAAAGTTGGTATGCTAGACTCACCGATGAGCAAAGAGCGGAATACAACCATAGGCGGCGTGCAATATACAAGGCAAAGAAGGCTCTTACAAATAATAGAGTTAACAAAGAACAAATGTCGCAACCAGATGCAACTTCTGTGCTTGGTGCTCAACGTACCCCTTTCAGCAACATAACCAACACACTTCAAAATGGTACGTGTTCGTCGACTTCTACAATGTACTGTATCACTTAAAAAATAATGTGTTTCATTTCCTCACGTGTTGTATGTATGCTTACGACTGCAGCCTCAGGGAGTACTGACCATCGGACCATGGATGTTGGTGATGCTAGGAGCCATTACCAACCAGCACACTTGTCAGGAGGTGAGAACTGTTATACGATCAAAATTCCAAATCCATACAAAATATGATCAAAATTCGTGACTTGTCTGCCTCCTGGTGTGTAAGGTACCAACTGTACGGGTGCAACCTCCATAAGTGTTGATCATCAACATGATGAGAATTATGTGGGCTGCAGCCGACAAAGCGGTCGTGGTTCACATGTACGTATTGATCAACATGAATCAACACAATCCGGGGACAACTTAGATGCTTAACCCGCAATCTATTATTTTTGCTATGGACGAAGATTCTCATATTGATTGGCTACACACTAGTCCAACTTACCAGCGACACAGAATACCCGTTCAAGATAAATCTCACATCTCAGTTAATGAGGGGATGCATTGGCAGGAAAGCTATCTACCCAACTTAGGTATGCATATGAGTAATTGTTCACTCATTTTTTAATATATTGTTGCATTTCCTGATTATTTACTGAATTGGTATCGGATGCAGTTGCATCTTCTGAGAGGAAATGGCGTCGTATGAAAGAAAAATATGCAGGAATGACCGGTGAAGAAAAGGATATTGTGTTGCATAGAAAGCGTGCATATAAGATGGGAACACAGCATACTCTGCCATTATCCGACCAATCCCACATTACTCAGGCAGGAAGTGCAAGTACATCAGCCATACATAGGCAACCATTCATACAATGCAACCGTAGTGGTGTGTTTTCAACCGTTGTACTCCTTTCAGCTTAATTATTATCACCGCTGCATTTTCCTTCGATTTGAATGTGTCTGCCATCTAATAGTCAATATTGAACATACCTTTGGGTGGTGTGCATGCAGATGGCATTAACAGTGATGAAGAGCCTGATCTAGCGGGAATATTTGAGCCTACTGAGCCATCTGCAGAAGTTGAAGGTATAAATGCTTTCAGATTTCATGAAGTATTACCATAATAATAATTCATAGTAACATAATATTGCCGAAATATATTGTTTTCAACTGATTTACTATATTTCCTTTCCTCGAAACCCTGCACAACATACAAGATGAGCAGCCAACGTATGCTGATGATGAGGAATGTAGGATATTTAGTGGACAAGGTGACCTGTATCAAGAATGCATATATCCTGATAGCATACATATAATGACACATTTTCACCCCATAATTACTGTAGGTGATGACTTTCAATCATATAGAGTGATGTCTGATGGTTCGCATGCTTTTGAGACTCATGATCCATATGACTACGTCTATGATAATCTACCCACCTGGCATCATGTTTTGAAGCCAGTCAAAGACTGTGACCATTGTGGAGCAATGAGGTTCCAGTATGAAGGTCCAGCCTTCTGTTGCAGAAAAGGTAAGGTCAAGGTATTTATCCCAGAGGTTTCTCAACAGCTGCACCAATTGTTTACATGCCAGGTAGATAAGGATGCAAAGTACTTTAGAAAACACATTCGATATTTCAACTCTCACTTCGCCTTCACAAGTCTTGGAGTTACCCTTGACCATCGGGTCAACACGGCGGCAAGAACTGGTGTATATACATTCCGTGCTCATGGTCAGCTGTACCATCGTCTAGACCATTTGGTACCAGGTGGTCACGGACCCAGGCATCTGCAACTGTACATTTATGACACGGATGAAGCCTTAGAACATAGAATCAAGCGCTCTCCAGATCTTGGTATCGATCTCATATAGAACATTCTGCGTATATTGGAGAACAATCCATATGTGCAAACTTTTAAGAGACTTTGTTCTGTTCCAGACCTAACAGAATATAGGATTACGCTGAATACAAATATAAAATTGGATCAGCGGAGGTACAATGCCCCTACAACCTCTGAGGTGGCTGCAATGTAGGTTGAAGGGAGTGACCCGCAACACACCTTTGATAGAAGTGTTATGGTGCATGGACAAGTGGGGCGTCCTATATACATAAGAGCCTACTACAGGTGCTACGATCCTTTGGCATACCCATTATTTTACCCGGCCGGGGAGACCGGATGGAACCGTTGGCTGCCATATGAGGGAGCACCTCCCGCGCAGACAGGCAATGAGGACAACGATGACAACCAGGACGATGAACATGAAGCAAGTAAAGGTGTCATAACAATTAGGATACGAACCATGAATTCCTCCAACCTTCCTTAGTAGGACCCTACATAATTTCTTGTTGCAACCATCTTGTAGATGACAACGAAGCACAATATGAGGACGAAGGTACCGAGTCTAAAAAATTTGTCAGTGCGAGGGAGTATTACTGTTAGAAGTTGCAGATGAGGGAAGGAGTTTTTAACATCGTAACGTTTGGGGGGCGTCTTTTCCAACAGTGGGTTGTTGACATGTACATCAAAATGGAGACTATGAGGCTTGATTTCTACTCGAAGCCTCAGAATCAAAAGCGAATACGTGCTGAGCTCTACCAGGTAACATAAATCTCCACTCACATGAACGTACTACGACAATTTGTCACGCACCTGTATGTTAGACAATAACTATGATAATCCAAACACCAAGAATGAGCCTAATGTATTTTCTTGTTGGTGGTCATCATGCTTGATTTGTAAAAGCAATAATCAATGATGAAACCGAATCATTTGTTCCATAGGGTGTTGTTGACACGATTGCTTCCGGAGAGACGCGCTGCTCAAATTGGAAAAAGAATCGTGCTTCCTTGGACTTTTCTGGGAGGTGATCGAGACATGCAGAGAAGATTCCTTGATGCTTACTGGGAGGAGATAACTTCAAGACTTGCATCCGGACAAACACCACAAGACCGTCCTGACCTGGTGGCCAGAGTATATAGGGCGAAGATACGAAGTCTGAAAGATCTTGTCATAAAAAAGAAGTACCTTGGTCCGGTTGCAGCGTATGCTCATGTTACTGAGTTCCAAAAGAGGGGTCATCCGCATGAGCACTTCCTGCTGATCATGGACTCCGATAGTAAGCTCACAAGTCCAGACGCCTATGATAGGGTAATCTCCGCGGAGATCCCTAGCCGTGAGAAGTACCATGTGTTGCATGGTCTGGTTATCAAGCACATGCTCCACGGACCATGTGGTATTCTCCAGAAGAATTTTCCTTGCATGATAGATGGCAATTGTTGTTTTTGTTACCCTCGACAGTTCTGCCCTGCAACACAACAAGGAAAGGACTCATACCCTATCTATAGGAGAAGGGATGTGGACGTCGAGTAAAAGTTAGGAATGCAGTGTTGGACAACAGATGGGTTGTGCCATACAATCCCGGACTGCTTATGAGATATAATTGCCACATTAATGTTGAAGCTTGCTCGAGCATAAAAGCAGTAAAATATTTGTACAAGTACATATACAAGGGACATGATCGTGCTTCCTTCACACTTGACCCTGCGGAAAATAATGGCGGTGTGATAAATGAGATTCGGCAATACAGAGATGCAAGGTGTGTAACACCACCTGAGGCGATGTACAAGATATGTGCTTTCCGTATGTATGGTATCTCTCCTGCAGCGTTGCAACTACAACTGCATTTTCCCAAAGTGCATACTGTTGCATTCAACGGTACGAATAACCTAGAGGATGTCATGAACCGACCGTCCTCTTCCAAAACTATGCTCATAGAATACTTTAGGATGAATGAGTTGTACCCTGAAGCACGAAACTTGCTGTATAAAGAGTTCCCATAATACTTTCGATGGATTAAGGGTAAGAAAATGTGGCAGAAAAGAAGCCGGAGGGGTCGGGGACAAGTTGGAAGGATTGTTTATGCCCGCCCTGCTGATGGTGAGAGGTACTTCATGAGAGTGCTTCTGAATCATAGAAGAGGTGCCACTTCCTATGAGGATTTGAGAAATGTCAATGGGAGCCTTTGCTCGACCTTCAGAGAAGCGTGTGAGCTCATGGGCCTAATAGAGACTGACGAATCACTTGATGAATGCTTGACTGAGTCTGCTACTTTTCGGATGCCATGTGCTCTAAGAAATCTTTTTGCAACTATTCTGGTGTTCTGCGAGCCGACCAACATCTGTGCATTGTGGGAGAAGCATTTGGAGTCAATGTGTGAGGATTACCGTCGTACCCAGTCCACCCTGTTCGTGCTGGAACAAATGGTCCTTAGAGACATTAGGTATTTGGTGCATTCGATGGGCAAAGATATTAAAAGCTATGGCCTCCCGAAGGTGGTTGACACTGGTGATGGTTCTGTCGACCTCCTGTGTGAGGTTCGAGAGAAGTTGTCGGTCGGTGTGGATCAAGAGCATCTAGATCTGTATACATCCCTTAACATTGAGCACAGGGCTGGGTTTGAGGAAATCTTTGATCATGTGGAGACCAACCGGAGACAGGTTTTCTTTGTTGATGGCCCAGTGGAACGGGGAAGACTTACCTATACAAGGCGCTTCTTACTAAAGTCCGTTCATTGGGTAAAATAGCTGTTGCAACTGCAACATCTGGAATAGCTGCATCAATCATGCCTGTTGGTCGTACCGCCCACTCCAGGTTCAAAATTCTGATTAAACTCATGGATAATAGCATCTGCAGCTTCACCAAGCAGAGTGGTACTGCAGAGTTGCTTCGAAGAGCATCGCTCATAATCTGGGATGAAGTTGCCATGACGAAGCATCAAGCAGTTGAGGAACTAGATAGGTCGCTACAGGATATCATGGGATGTACTTTGCCATTTCGGGGAAAGGTTATGGTGTTTGGAGGGGATTTTAGACAGGTCCTCCCCGTGGTCACGCGAGGGACAAGAGCACAGATAACTGATGGTACGCTCCAAAGATCGTACCTTTGGGAGAAAATTAGAAAAATACGCCTCACGTGTAATATGAGAGCACAAACTGACCCGTGGTTCTCCAAATACCTCTTGAGAATTGGCAATGGAACGGAGGAGACGATCGGTGATGATTATGTGCGTCTGCCTGATGACATTGTGATAGGTTACACACCTGGTGACGCATCAGTCATGAAGCTTATTGAACATGTGTTCCCATCTCTTCATGAGAATGCATCATCCGGTGCCTACATGAGCACACGTGCTATTGTTTCCACTAAGAATGACCACGTGGACGACCTAAATACAAAGATGATTGACAGATTTCCTGGACAAGAAAAAGTATACTATAGCTTTGATTCCGTCGATGATGATACACGCAATAACTACCCAATTGACTATCTGAACAACCTCACTCCAAATGGCTTGCCTCCCCACATTCTAAAAGTTAAAGTCAATTGTCCTGTCATTCTGCTTCGAAATATCGATCCTAACAATGGCATATGCAACGGAACGAGATTGATGATTAGAGCGTTCCAAAATAACGCAATCAACGCCGAGATTGTTGGTGGACAACATGCTGGAAAGAGAGTGTTCATCCCTAGGATCCCGATGGCCCCCTCAGAGGATATTTCACTTCCTTTCAAGTTTAAGAGGAAGCAGTTCCCTATTCGTCTGAGTATTGCTATGACCATAAACAAAGCCCAGGGGCTAACCATCCCAATTGTTGCTATTTACCTCCCGGAGCCTGTATTCTCGCACGGCCAGCTTTATGTTGCACTGTCAAGGGGTGTGTCAAGGCAGACAACTCGGGTTCTAGCAAAGCCAAATAAAGAAATAGATCAAACGGGTAAAAGCACCAAGAACATAGTGTACAGAGATGTCTTGGAGGGCTAACATAGGTTTGCTCTCTAAACTTTGGATTCTTGGTTTGGTGCCTATACAAAAGATAACTTTTTTTGTATTAAAATTGTATGTTTTAATTGCATCTTTTGGTGTTTGGTGTGCTACCGCATGTATGCACTACATAATATCTATACTTGGTAAGCTCCACCTTGGATCATTACGTTCATTCATGCTGACACTATTTCAGCAATTTGTATGACAAAAGCTACATCATTGTTCAGATTTGATTAGTTTCATGGTTTTATCAAATAAAACAATGGTATTAATAACAAAATGCTATCATATTTTTATTTATCATGGTTATAAGTAAAACCCAATCATTGTTATGATGAGCGCTTATCATGGTTTTATCATGGTTATTATTTATTCTGTACGTACATTGCTGAGACATGATGATTGGACTTTTTTTTTCTTTTGTGGGAGACAGTTAAGGATGGCACACCTTGCTGGAGATTGGAGAAGATTGTTGTTTATGAAGTTTAAAGTAGTATAATTATCATCCTGGGTAAGTTTCATACATTTTTTCCAAGCTGCATTAAAAATAACCTCAGATTTCTTTTTTTAGCCGTCATTTTGGTCAAATTTTTGTACAGAGTTTGCACTTGTGTACGATGGTGACAAGTTAGATAAGTTTGCTGCTGTCAAGATGACAAGGTGTTTATGAAGTTTAAAGTAGTATAATTATCATCCTGGGATGTACTTTTTTTAGCCGTGCCTGAGCGATCTCCCTCTCTCTTCAAGTAACAAGAATTACAAAACAGATATATAACTGTCACTGTAAACCATCCAACAAGCCGACGATGAAAGCCGTGTTGCCAGGAAAGACGGCACGACAAAAAACATCATGCTATACCTCTTCTTGGTAACCTTCAAGATGTATACAGTGCAAACTCTTTAAGCAGTTCTGTGTTTATTGGCTTCCCAGGAGAAAACAGTAACTGAAACCTCTATAGTATAGTTTGATGATGGGGGTCCATGGGGATCTCTAGGTGCTGTCTCTCTTGTCATCCTGGCGCTCTCAGCTTCCCTATTGCATGCTCTTCTTGGAAACAAAGGCCTTATGACAGTATGTACAAGGGTGACAAGATTTTTCCGTGATTCATACATACTAATATGATAGAACTGTAATCTATACATCCAGTGGATGTGCCCTTCAGGTTGAACACTTGTGGGTGGCAGAGGCTCCTTTAGTTTGGCTGGCTACCTAGCTGTATCAAGTCTTTCTGTGAGAGATTGGTAATCGAATGCGCGATTACACGTGCGCTCGACTTCATGTAGCCTCCTGAACAGGGGGTGGGGCACGTGTATGTCATTCAAAGGAGAGGAACAAAAAACACAAAATGCAGGAGAAGCCGCTCACCTGATGTCATCATGACAAGTGGAATGTTCTGATCTTTTGCAAATTTGAACACCTTCTCATCTCTAATCACCACACCTTCAGGGCTTATCTAGAATTTGGGGAGAAAGCAGGCAGCAGCAGTATAACGGTATAACACTGATTAGTGTAGGGAACAGAAGCAAAACAAAGGCAATAATATGATGTTTATGAGTATTTATTGTTTATTATACTTCTGTGCCCAATGATTTTCCAGTTTGCCGTTGTGGCATTATGGACAGAAAAATCTAGCTTAGGAAGAGAATTATTGAACTATACAAAAGTCATGTTGCAATTAGGCGTTCATGATTAAGTTCTGTAATCTTTAGGTTAATACCACTAGAAATATTGAGCAAGTTGCAGCTACATTCTACACAGGGAGTTACTTATCGGAGATCACTTCATGGACCTAAAGTTTTGTGTAAGTTACTATTGCAAACACACATCATTATTTTACCTTGTTTCTAAGTCTTGAGTTTACCCAGTCGATGGTGTCTGAATATGCACGGGATCCAAAACTACGCACCACGCCGGACAATCATTCCTTGGCGAAACTTCTTCATAGTTGGCCTGGGACGGACTATAGCATTTCATCATGCAGATGGGTAATACTGGTTCCTTATCTATTATATGTATTTTCATGATTGTTTTTTTCCTAATACATATACTATTTGTAGATCGTATTACCGCATGCTACCCTTGATCACTTTATCTTGTTTATCATCGACCAACATGCCAAAACTGTCTCTATATTGGACTCCCTTGGCAACTATACCTCGATGGAGCTTAAGATGATTCAGGACCTTTGATATGCATTGAAACTCCAGAAGATCACGTTTTATTTAAACCAAGCACTCAAAGTAGTGCATCCCGAATGGAACGATGATATTTTTTATTGGCATCGTCGATTACCAGCTTGTGTTCCAAAAAGCTCAGATTGGTGAGTGCCTTTGAAACTATTAAATCATCTTATTTAGTTTACGCAACGCTCTAGATAATGACAATGAATTTATCTACAGGAACTTGTCTGGTTATCATGCTTTTAGTTCTGTGCTCTCATGGAATGGAAAATATCTAAATCCACCGATTTGCAAGGTCAGTATTTCTTGTGTCACATTCTAACATTCTACTACACACAAACTTCAAAGATAATAACTTACTGTCGTCATTCAGGATGGGGACCGACTAAGGAAGCGATTTTTGGTGCACTTGCTCAGTTACATTGACAATGAAGCTGCACACAATATTCCGGATGTTGCACGAGCAATGATTAGGAGTATTAGAAAATGCTAAGACAATAGTGTATTTTTTGTGTCCATGCATGTGATGTTACCCGGAAATGTTTTCTTGAATTGTAATATTTTAGGTGCGACCAAACTATCTTTCTATTCATGTTAATTTGAACATATATTTGCACTAGGGTTAAGTGTGGATCGGACTATTTGGTTTAAGAAGGAAGAGAGGGCACATCAAACTACAAATCTCTTTCTTTAAATTTATGTGACAATTTGTAATGTGAGACCTGATTAAGTGTGGGTCGGATTATTTGGTTTTTGAACATATCGAGTACCCAGGCCTACATGATGCCATTTTTTCTATCTAATATAATACTAATAATTCTAGGTAAAGTTTATATACATTTGAAAAGACCATTAAATTTAATTCAGCCCGTTTTTGTCAAATTTCGATCAAACAAGGCATATAGATCTTAAATGAATAAGAAGTCAAGTGTTTTGTTCATTCTAAGTTTTTTCTTGTGGCTGTTGAACTTGGAGATCCTCTTAATGACAATTTTTTTATTCATGTTAATTTTGACATCTATTTGTATATCAGTCGAGACGTGCATTTGCAAGTGCATGTTTACTAGTAGACCATGAAGTAAAACATTTATGTAGCATATAGTTGTATGTAGATGTTATTTAAAAATATATAATACAATATAATGTTATTTATATTATATATATATATATATATAATGTTATGTAGAGTAACACTATTCTTATCTTAGGATAATAATATTCTGAAAACTCCTATGGTATATAAGGCCGACACACGTTGAGAACTCCGGTGAAACTAATGAAACAAATCTCACCTGTCCCACCTCCATCTCCCACATATTCCACCTCTCTTTCCTACCCCGTGCCAAACTCGCCCCCACCTCCCTCCTCCTACTGCAATGCCGGCCACCTCGGACCGACCCGCTGACGGGCTCCTCCTATGGACCCTCTGCCGGCCAGCTCCAACGGACCTGCAACCGGCCTCATCCCCAGGTCCGACGGCCGTGTACCGTCCTCCTCCAGTGACGCCTCCACCCCCACCCCTAGCCCTCGCGACACGATCTGGAACCACCGCCGGCCACCCACTGCCAGTCAAGTAATGGAGCAATCACCACACCTTGTATTCCATCCCTTAAGGGGTATATATACAGTTACAGAGAGGTGAGGAAATCGTGGGGGGAAGCTACAACGGACGTGAGCCGTCATGCAGAGCATGCGATCGTGAAGGAGAGGGACTCGGGGCAGGCTGTTAGCCACGCCATGAGGATCCGGAAGACGCGTTCGAACACCCCCCTAGTCCGAACGTGAGGTTCGCGAACGTTAAGACTGGAGCGGAACTCGTCGAAGACGGATGTCGGGAGCCCTTTGGTGAAGATGTCGGCGAACTGAGAGCTCGTGGGAACGTGCTAGACACGAACTTCTCCCAGCGCCACGCGTTCACGAACGAAGTATAAGTTGATCTCCACGTGCTTCGTCCGCTGGTGCTGCACCAGATTGCGAGACATGTACATGGCGCTGACGTTGTCGCAGTAGACGACGGTGGCGCGAACAGGAGGTTGATGAAGCTCGCCGAGGAGTTGACGAAGCCAGGCGGACTCAGCGACAGCGTTGGCCACAGCACGGTACTCGGCTTCGGCTCTTGAGCGGGACACCGTGTTCTGCCGCTTTGAGGACCAGGTGAGCAGGTTGGGGCCGAGGAAGACGCAATGCCTGGACGTGGATTTCCTGGTGTCCGGGCAGCCCGCCCAGTCGGCATCTGAGTAGGCGATGAGCTCAGAGGCGGCGGAGCGGTGGATCAGCAGACCGAGATGGGTGGTGCCACGGAGGTAGCGCAGGATGCACTTTGACGAGCTGAAAATGGGCGTCGCGGGGCGCATGAATGAACAAGCAGCATTGCTGGACGGCGTAGGAGAGGTCCGGCCGCGTGAGTGTGATGTACTGGAGAGCACCTGCCAGGCTGCGGTAGAGCGTCGGGTCGTGGAAGAGGGGGCCGGAGTCGACGGAGAGCTTGGCGAGCGTGTCGACCAGCGTGCCGATGGGCTTGCAGTTGAGCATGCCCGCTCGATCAAGGATCTCAAGAGCGTACTGCTCCTAAGAGAGAAAGAGCCCAGCCGACGTGGTCGTGACGTTGATGCCGAGGAAGTGGTGCAAGACGCCGAGATCCGTCATGGAGAACTCCGTGTGAAGCGACGCAATGATGCGTTGGAGGAGGTCGTCGGAGCCCGCGGTGAGGATGATGTCATCCACATACAACAGCAGGTAGGCGAGGTGGTGTCCCCGCTGCAGGATGAACAACGAGGAGTCCGAGCGCGACGTCGTGAAGCCGAGAGCAAGCAGGTAGCCGGTGAAGCGCGAGAACCAGGCTCGCGGCGCCTGCTTGAGGCCGTAGAGGGAGCGGTTGAGGTGGCACACGTGCGAAGGTTTGGCGGCGTCGACGAAGCCGGAGGGCTGCTGGCTGTAGACGGTCTCGGCGAGGTGGCCATTAAGAAAGGCGTTCTTCACGTCCAACTGATGGATGGGCCACGACCGGCCGGCGGCGAGGCTCAACACGGTCCGGACCGTGGCCGGCTTGACGACGGGGCTGAAGGTTTCCCCGTAGTCGACGCCAGCCTGTTGCGTGAAGCCGCGAAGTACCCACCGCGCTTTGTAGCGAGCAAGCGTGCCGTCGGTGTTGAACTTATGCCGGAAGATCCATTTTCCTGTAACCACATTAGCACCTGCAGGACGGGACACCAAACACCACGTATCATTCCGCGTTAGTGCATCATACTCCTCGCGCATGGCGTTGTACCAGTTGGGGTGTTTGAGGGCCACGCGATAAGAGGAGGGAATGGGGCTGATGGTGGAGGCAGTGGTGTGGAGAGAGATGGGCTGTTTGGGTAGGGCGAACCCTGACTTGGCCCTGGTGCGCATGGTGTGGGTGTTGGATGGTGGAGCTACCGGAACAACGCGGGAAGGGAGCGACGTGGGCGCAGGCGCTGGGGGGGCAGCAGGCGGGGGGGACGTGCGCGCAGGGCTGCATGGGGGTGTAGCTGTGGGACCCGCGGAGGATGGTGGACTGGGTGGTGGCGTGGGGATCGGTGTGGCGGGCCCGGCACGGGGGCTGGTGGAAGCGGTCGGCACGTCGTGGGGACACGCGGAGCGGGCGGGCTGGTTGGCGTGGACCGTGTAGGGCGGGAAGGAGCGGCAGTGGATCCGAGCTGCGCGGATCCCGGAGGGGATGTAGACGAGGTAGGTAGGGCGCGGCGTTCGGGGAGGATACGGGCCCCGGGATTTCCTGCGGCTAAGGGAGTGCGCGCAGGGGGTGTGGCAGGGAAATAGGGGAAAACAGTTTCGTCGAACGTGTCGTGTCGGGAGATGATGACGCGCCGTGTGGACAGGTCGAGGCAGCGATAGCCCTTATGTTCGAGAGCTTATCTAAGGAAGACACAACGAATGGCACAGGGGCAAGTTTGTGAGGGCTGGTGTCGTATGTGTTCGGGAAACAGAGGCACCCGAAGACTCGAAGATGGTCGTAGGTGGGATGGCGGCCGAGCAGGCGAAAGAAATGTGTTTGGCGCTGGATAGCGGACGAGGGACGACGATTGAGGACATGGGTGGCAGCGTGGAGAGCTCCAACCCAGAATTCGGGGGGAAGGCGAACGTGTAGGAGGAGGACCCGAAGGATGTCGTTGGTCGTACGAAGAAGGCGTTCGGCCTTGCCGTTCTGTGGGGATGTGTGTGGGCAAGAGAGCCGGAAGGAGGCGCCATGGGAGGAGAAGAGAGAGCGTAAGGCCGTGGTGAGGAACTCACCCCCGTTGTCACATTGCATGCACTGAATGGTGACGTGAAATTGTGTTTGTACGTAGGTGAAGAAACGGGTGAGAACGGCGGATGTGTCGAATTTGTGCCGTAGGGGAAATGTCGAGGAGTAGTGGGAGAAATCGTCGAGGAGCACAAGGTAATATTGAAAGCCAGAAAAACTACACACGGGGGAGGTCCACAAATCACAATGAACTAATTGAAACGGTGCAGTGGTGACAGAATGAGAAGAAGAAAAGGGCAGCCGTGGCTGCTTGCCTAATTGACACGAGCTACAAACACGAGGGTTGTTCGTGCCATTATTACATGAAGGTAAGAAATCTTTAGCTAAAATGGAAATGGAGGCATTGCTAGGGTGGCCAAGGCGAAGGTGCCACAAGTTGCTGACGACAGAGAGAGCGTGTTGGACGTCGGAGTTGCCGAAGAATGGGTACAAGTCGCCATGGCTATTGGACCTCATCATGACGCGCCCCGTCGCTAGGTCCTTCATAGTGAAACCATAGGGGTCAAACTCAATTGTACAGAAGTTGTCAATGGTAAAACGGCGAACGGAAATGAGGTTGCGGATGATGGATGGTGTGACGAGGACGTCATTGAGGGTGAAGGAGGATAGTTTGGCGCGACCGACAGCGGTGATGGGGAGGCGAGACCCATCCCCAACGGTGATGCCCTGGGTGTGATGCACCAAGGGGGAAGAATAAGAGGTGAGGGTGGACATCTTACCAGCTACGTGGGAGGTGGCGCCGGTATCGAGGATCCAGTCGGAGGCGCCGCCTGCATGCTGCTGCTGTTGCATCGACAAGTTGTGGAGCGCGACGTTGAGCTGGTGGTACTGCTCCCAGGAGGGGCCACTCGCGGCAGGCGGCGCGGCGATGGGGTACGCCTGGTGCGGTGGAGGTGGACGAGGCCCGAGAACGCCGGCGGCGTTGGGCGCGAACCACGGTGCGCGGAGGTGGTGCGACTGGGGAGGGAATGGAGTGTCCCATGGGGCGAAGTAGCCGAGCCATGGGCGGGCAGGCTGAGCGGCAGCGGGGGTAGGAGAGCCACGGCCGCCCGTGTTGGAGGCACCCGAAGAGGAGCCGCGGCTACGCCCGCGGCCACGCCCACGGCTGCGGGGTGGCCTATCGCCGGGGGTGGGGGTGGCCGATGCCTTGCCCTTGCCGTTGGCGGGGGCGCCGGTGCGGTCGCTGCCGGCGTCGGGGGAGCGGCCGATGGTGAGCGCGGTCAGGGAGCCCGTGCCCTACCCATCCAGGCGGGGCCGCTCGTTGGCAGGGAGCTCCTCCATGAGGAGACGGGAGCGGGCCTGAATGAAGGACGGGAAGGGGTCCTGCATCGGAAGAAGGGTAGCCATGACCTGGAAACGGCGGCCGAGCCCACGAATGAATTGGAGGGTGAGGGCGTGGTCGGAGATGGGGGCACCGACATCACCGAGCGCGTCGGCGAGCGCCTTTAGGCGCCGGCTGTACTCGGCGATGGAGAGGTCACCCTGCATCATGTTGCGGAACTCGGCCTCGAGGATGATGGCGCGCCCCGGTTGGTTGTCGCGGAAGAGCAGATGGAGTTGGACCCAGACGTCGCGGGCGGAGCTCTCGGGGGACATCACGACGTCCTGGAGGTCTTTGGCGATCACCTCGTACATCCAGAGGACGATGGTGATGTCGTCGTTGTGCCACACGGCGGTTTGTTGGAGCGGGGCCGCAGCAACGTCGAGGTGGTGCTGGACGTTGTGGCGGCAACAGATGAAGTAGAACAGTTGGCGCCACTTGGAGTAGTTGCCGGTCTCCAGCTCGAGCTTGCGGGAGAAATGGTGAGAGATGGAGGCAGGGAGGCTGTTGGCGGTGGAGGGGCCGACATCGGGTGTGGTGGCGCCTGGGGCGCCGAGGGTGAGGTGCGAGACCAGCTCGCTGCCGGCGGTGCGCAGGGCCACCGCGGGAGGACGAAGGAGGGCGGCGCTGGGGGCGGCGGCCAGCCCGATGGTTGAGGAAGAGGGCTCAGCAAGGGCTCCTTTCCCCGATCGGTGGTGGAGGGAGCGCGAGCGGGGATGGGGGCTGGAGGGGTGTCGAGACTAGTCGAGCGGGTAGCAGGAGGAGGGGTGTGAAAATCGGCCGAGCGAGTGCGGCGCAGAAGATGATTCATGGCGGAAGCGTAGGATCGGAGAATCTGATACCAAGTCAAGTAATGGAGCAATCACCACACCTTGTATTCCATCCCTCAAGGGGTATATATACAGTTACAGAGAGGTGAGGGAATCGTGGGGGGGAAGCTACAACGGACGTGAGCCGTGCATGCAGAGCATGCGATCGTGGAGGAGAGGGACTCGGGGCGGGCTGTTAGCCACGCCGTGAGGATCCGGAAGACGCGTTCCAACACTGCCCACCTTCTAATCAGGAACTGCCAGAGACCACGCCCATGCTCTGCTCCCACCTTCCATTCCACCTCTTGATCCAGAAGATCCGCCAGCCACACACCCCTGTGCGCAGCGTCACCCCGGATCCTTTACATGGACTTTTTGCTATAGGGACTAAAAAATGTCCCTTTTAGTCCCATGTGAAAGAAACGTGAGGGATTTTTAGGAAATAAAAGGGGGTATTTGGGACTAAAGGAAGAAGTCCCTATGGAAGGGTCTTTTTGGGATTTTTTCACACCTTTTCTAACAGTGCCCCTACTTTTAGCATGTCATTTAATAACTTTTAGTACATTACTAGGGGTAACATGGTCTTTTTGCATGTCATTTAGTGACCTCTAGTCCCTGTTTAGTCCCTTGAAAGAAACGGATAGGGACTAGGGACTTTTTAGGTAGGACTAAAAAAAAGTCTTAGGACTTTTTAAAGAAACAGAGCCTTCATCATCTGGGTGTAATGGGTAAGGCGTGTTCCTGTGGCTTCTTCTGAAGTTCGGCCTGTCCAGCCTCTTCAGTTTGATGTGTGTGTGCTCGTTATCCGTGGATCTTGCCACCCTAGAGTAACACTTTAGTTCCTACTCCTCTCAAACTTTGTGTGGTGTGGGTGACGAACGAGATGAAGGCAAGTAGGAGGAAACTATGTATCAGAAGAGATTCTGCTACTGCACATAGCCTGCAGGACGACTGTTGTTTGCGTTGTACTTGGACGGCTGTAAGTAGTGCTACTCGACGTTCGTGTGTGTGTTTTTGCAGCTCATTTTGATAGTTGGTGCTAATTTACATCCACGCACGTTCTTCTGTATTGTTGCTACTTAGTGAATAAAAAAGTGGTAAACAAGAAAGTGTGTGATGGTAAGAATTCAATTATTTTCAATGGGGTGTTGTTTGCACTGGAACATCAGGTGTTTGTGCTAATGTCCGTGAAAGACATTGTAGTGCTAAATGAAGAGAATTAGATAGATTAATATAAAGCCAGTGCTCTGCGCCGGCGGCCGGCCGCGCGCGGGTCGCGCGATCTTCCAACCGCCGCGCGTCCGCACCGTTAGATTTCCATGCAATATATTTTTTCCCGATGCAGCCAAATTTTGACGCGTGCAACAATTTTCGTCAATGGTTGCAAAAAAAAACTGCAGTAAAAAAATATTGACGTGATCGTAGAAAAAAAGAAGTTGATGGTGTGTGGTAGCAAAACTCAAACGCCGATTGTAGCAAAAATCCACGTGAACGTGTATGCAACTTTTTTAGTGAACGGTTGCAACAAAAAATGATGCCGGTTGTAGCAAAAATTAACACGGTTGTAGCAAAAGTCAAAATGCCGGTTGTAGCAAAAATCCAACGAACTCGAGTTGCAACCAACCGTAGATGCAGCTTTTTTAGTGGACAATTGTAACAAATGAAAAACGCTAGTAGCAAACTTAAACAGTAGTTGCAGAAAATTTACACGGTAAAAAAGTTACATCCACTAACCAGCGAAGCGTGCGAAAAATGTTACATGGCCCGCGCGAGCGCGCCGTTTGAAAACGTTTCCCTTAAAATATAATTGTTCACTGGATTCAGATTTAAGTGAGCTTATTCTCACAAGTATGTTTTAAAAAAAAGATCGGTATCTACATACAAGTTCACGAAAAATAGACCCCGAAGAGAGTTTAAAGACAACCAAAATCATTGTTTATTTTTTTTCGTGTTACACATAAGAAGTTCAAATTTAGAAAACAATACAATCCAATGTTTTTAAAAAGGGGTTTTCTCATGTCTAAAATAGAAAACCAAGAAGTTCAAAATAAAAATAATGGAGGAATTCAAATTTTACATTAAAAATTCATTTTCTAAAAAAACTTCAAAGTATAAATTAAAAAGAACATACCAGTACAAACGTTTTACACAGAAGAAGTTCAAATTTAAAAAAACATCAGTTAGGTTCTGGACTTCTAGTAAAAAAATCTCGATCTGTTGTTTGCTTTTCCTAATAAATTGCAGCTGAACTTTGTGACGATGTTAAGAAGTTTGGTCTGTTTACCTGTGTGATATTAGTTTTGCACACATATAGGAATTGAAACTGCGTCCTTTATCTTTATCAGTATGTATTGATACAGACCAATGCTAACAGACAAATTAGAAATTAGTGTATGTTATGCGCATTACTGAAGTCAAAATTATCTGAAATCACATTTATCCAACGCGTTCAAAAGATGGTGTGGCGAGTCTCAAACTCTGAAGCGACGTGTCTATCGAAACATGCTGCAATTACATGAAAGAATAACATCTGCACAACATATGCGGAAGTAAACCTAAGCACTGACATACAAAAGAACTAAATAAATTCCAAACTTAGTCAGTTCAGCACCCACGTTGCGTAACATTCACAAGATCCATAGGAAGATACCAAAGGGCACTTGGCTATCATACAACAGTACCGATTGAGTACAGACAAAGTACGAGTAGCCACACTGTGTCTGCAATTCCTACTGTTTGTTGTGATGTTTAAAAACAATTGAGTTTTCGTTGAAGTTTAAATAAGTCAATATGAGTGGTTACATGTAAAAATTAAATAATTTTAAAAGCCTACGGAAGTCCAAATTTTAGAAAAGGAGCAGTTCCATGTTTATACAAAATCTTGATTTTCATCATTATTAAAGAATGAAAAACAAGAAGTTCAACAATAAAAAAACAAGAAGTTCAAATTTTAAAAGTAGAGAAGTTCAAAAATCATAGAAAAGGTTGTCATCGTTTCTAAAAATTAGAAAAAGTATAGGATTCAAAATTTAAATAAAAAACGGTCTAATATTTATTAGAGAACTAGGATATTTCGATGCTAAAAGAAATAAACCAAGAAGTCCAAATTACAAAAATAGAGAAGTTCGTTATTTCTAAAAAAACTCAGATTTTCCCTGTTACTAAAGAATAAAAATGAATAAGTTCAAATTAAAATAGAGGAGTTGTTCGTTGTATACGGAAAACTCAAATTATTTGTTATTTCTAGGAAATATAAAACTATTAAGTTCAATTTTAAAATGATTTCTAAGGTTATTTCAATTTGTATTTTAGAAGTTGAAATTGCAAAAAACAGCGGTTGAACTACAACATAGAGTGTCTTTCATATTAGAAATAAACAATAAAAAGGAAAAGTCTAAAAAGACTTTTGCTACAAGTTCACGTGGTCGGTCCACGAAGTTCCAAAATTCTTGTAAAGGAGGTTCATCGTGTATTTACTTGTGCAAAAAACACAAAAATGTGTTTAATTTATTTGTCTCAATCCATTACAAATTTTAAATAGAAAGTGCTCTAAATTAAAAAGTTCCTCCTATTCCACAACTTTCCAATGGTATATAAATATTCTTATTATAAAAAACAGTTTAAAAAATTGGTGTATGTTGTTCGAAAAGAAAAGTTTAACTGTATAAGAAAAAAAATTATGTCTATTCAAAAGGTTTCTAGTGGTATATCATTTCTGCAATTCCGACAAAACAGGTGTTGAATTACAAACAAAAATACGCGACACAAGTTGAAAGTGAAAACAACGAGTAATTCAACTACTACACGGTATGCATTTGATATGAGAATAGAAGAATAAAAAACTAAAAGCCTAAAAGGTTTGTTGAAAGAAGTACATGTGCTCTGCGTGGGGAAGTTCAAAAAATCTTGCAAGAGAGGTTCACCTTGTTTTTCCATGTCCAAAAACACATAAAAATTGCTTTTTGTGTTTTAAAATAATTATCTGAATCCACAAAGAAGTTTAGTTATTATTTGGGGCAATTGTGTTTTGAAAAAGAAAATGAAAAATTTAAATTAAAAAATGGAGAAAGTTCACGTATTACATAGTGTGTGTGCTTAATATGAGAAAAGTGAATAGAAAGGCAAGGTCCAATTTTTTTGTTGCTATAAGCTCAAGTCCTCGGTTTGTACAAAAGGATTATCATTTGTATAACACCAACGAATGGGTGAGAAATTACAAACGAATATACGTGACACAAGGTCAACGTGAAATGAGCGGAAAGTTCAATTACTATGCTGCATGAATTTGACATGAAAATATTTTAAACCGTCGCAAGTATGTAAAAATGATCAACATAGAAAAGTTGCGTTTTCAGAGCAGATTTCCATAGGTGTATCATTTACTCCATTCTGGTAAATGGCTGGAAAGTTACTAGCAAAAATAGCACGTGAAATCCAGAGTGAAGTACAAGTAAACAAGCCCAAAAGGTCAAGTACTTCATTCGGTGCATTTTTTAAAACCTGTTTCGCGCTAAAGGCACAATGCATAATTGTATTGTTTTCGAAATTCCTTGAAAACGGCTAGGAATCACAGAAAACTATCTACACAAAAACGTTTTGCATTTTTCGTAGCTTTTCAACGGTATATTATTTGCCCCATTCCGATAAAGTTTGTAAAAACTACGGTCAAAAAACGTTTTTAGCCATTTTTAAAACCGTCTTAAAACCGTAAGGAATTAGAAAAAATAATCTACACATAAGTGTTTTGCATTTGTTCAATCTTTCCAACGCCATATCATTTGCCCCATTCCGAGAAACCATTGAAAAATTAACGCGAAAATATGAACTTGATACAACTTCTGCCATTTTCTAAATTACCTTTACACCGTAAATAGTTGGAAGGAACTTTTTATATGAAAAACTGCACATTTTTATAAGTTTTCTAAAGCCATATCATTTGCGTCAGTCGGACTTGCTGTTTTCAAATTAACCCCAAAGTACGAACCAGGTTGTTCGGTTTCAGAAATTCCATTTCTGGAATTACTCTTTAACCGTAGGGAATTTGGAAAATATTTCGAAAAATGAAATGAGCGGATTTGCAGTAGCTATCCGACGCCATCTCATTTTCCTTATTCTGATAAATGGTTTAGAAATAGGCTCGAAAATACGTTTCAGGTTTTTTGTATGAACAAAAACGATTTTCAAAACTGCTCTTAAACCATGAACATTTTGACAAAAATTCAACCTAGGCTGTCACGAGGGTGTCTATAGATTTCCGACGGTATAACGCAAGCCGCATTTGGAAAAAATTAGTCGAAGTTCAACCTAGCACTTGGGAAAGGTCAACTACTACACTACATGAATGTCATATGGAAATCTTTTAAATCGTCGCAAGTTTGAAAAAAAGCATCAACACGAAAAAGTCATGTGTTTACAATAGTTTTTCATCCGTATATGAGTTGCTCAATTCCGGTGAGTGTATGGAGAGTTACGAGCAAAAAAACACGTAAAAAATAGAGTAAAGTTCATGGAGACAAGCCAAGAAGTCCACGTTCTTCACGCGGTGCATTTTCGAAGAATGTGTTTCACGCTATTGGCAGAACGCATGATCGCATTCTTTTCAAGATTGCATAAAACGGCTAGGAATCATAGAAAACCATCTACATAGAAAAGTTTCGCATTTTTCATAGCTTTTCAACGATATATTATTTACCCCATTTCGATAAAGTTTGTAAAAACAGCGGCCAAAAAACGTTTTTTGCCATTTTTAAAATTGTTTCAAAACCGTAGCGAGTTGGAAAAAACAATATATATATATATATATAAGTTTCGTATTTGTTCAAGCTTTTCAAGGCCATATCATTTGCTCCATTTCGTCAAGCCATTGAGAAATTAACATGAAAATACTAACTCGGTACAACTTATGCCGTTTTCGAAATTACTTTGAAACTGTTAATAGTTAGAAGAATTTTTTATATGAAAAGATGCGAATTTTCATAAGCTTTGGAACACCATATCATTTACATTGATCGGACTGGCCGTTTTCAAATTAACTCCGAAATACTAACCCGACTCCTTTATTTCAGAAATTCTGCCATTTTTAAAATTGCTCTTTAACCGTAGGGAATTTGGAAAAACTTCGAACATATGAAATGAGTGGATTTTGCAGTAGCTAACCAATACCATCTCATTTGCCTCATTCTGATAAAAGGTTCGGAAATATGATCGAAAATACGATTCACGTTTTTTATATGAACAAAAATGGTTTTCAAAACTGCTCTTAAACCGTGAGCATTTTGACAAAAATTCAACATAGGCCGTTACTAGGGTGTCCATAGCTTGGAAAGGTATATCGCAAGCCCTATTTGGACACTTTTAGCAGAATTTTAACCTAGCACCCGGGGAAGTTCAAGTGCTATTCCTGAGACGAGTCAGCCTAGGATCAAAATTTTTATTCTCATCCTAGGATCAGAATAGTGTTTATATATATACATAATGTTCATAACTATCTGAGGTTCAGAATAGTTATTCTCATCCAATGTTAATTATTCGCATGTTCTTGACCATTGTTGCTTCCTAGTTGGTCGCTTCCCATTCTATTGCTAGCCTTCACCTCTACTAAACGAAAATGCTGCTTGTGCATCCAAAATCCGAAACCCAGTTATCCCACATGAGTCTATCATACCTACCTATATGCAGTATTACCCTACCGTTCCAAGTAAATTTGCATGTGCCACCTCTAAATATTCAAACAACTCATGGAACGATGGGGCGACCGATATCTTCCATGCTAAGTAAGTTATTCTCAAGACGGGCGTTTATTCGTCGTCATTGCGTGAGAGAGGTTGGTAAAAAGGATGCCGAGTCCTGCATAATCAAAATCAAATTAAAACTAAACTCCTTGGGAAAGTTGATATGTTGGAGAGCACCCATGAATTAGGCTAGCCATGGTTGTGAATGAATGGTGGATAGGAGTAAACTTTACAATTCCGTTTGGGAACGACCAATAATGAGTTTAGCATGGAAGATATTGAAAACCATTGTTGAAACATTGACAGTAGAGAACACCACTCAGAAACTATATTTTCAATCTGCTTTAAAATTTGAGCTCTCGCACCTCTGCAAATCAATGCTTCCCTCTCTGAAGGGCCTATCTATTTACTTTCATGTTGAGTCATCACCCTCTTACTAAAAGCACCAGACGGAAGGGCACTATTGTCATTCTTATGCATTGAGTCTAGTTAATGTTGGATGTGAGCATGAACCGAATCTTTTCTACTTTGAATTATAATGTTTAATCATTGCTTGAAACTGAGAGCCGCTCTGCAATTATGTTTTGCACTCTCAGAAAGGGATAGCGAGATACCATGTCACCATATTATATCATGACTGTTTTCACATATTGTTGGCATGTGAGATATCTTGTTAGTGCTTGCTAGTTGGTTATGTATTATCATGATCGACTATGATGATTGATTCGTTATCATGGATATGATTACTTATGATTTATGCTGAAAACCTGAACACTAGCTAACATATATACATCAGTAAGAACAAAAGAGTTTGTAAAAGTTTTCTTTATTTATCAACTTAATTGCTTGAGGACAAGCAATGAGTTAAGCTTGGGGGAGCTGATACGTCTCCAACGTATCTACTTTTCCAAACACTTATGCTCTGGTTTGGATTCTAATTTGCATGATTTGAATGGAACTAACACGGACTAACGTTGTTTTCAGCAGAACTACCTTGGTGTTATTTTTGTGCAGAAATAAAAGTTCTCAGAATTGGACGGAACTTTTTGTGAATTATTTTTGGAATAAATAAGGAATTTTGGAGCAAAGAACCACCAGAGTGGGGCTGCGTGTGGGCCACAAGGCAACATGGCGCAACCACCCCCCGACTGCACCCTCATGCCTTGTGGGGCCCACGCGGCTCCTCCAACCGTAATTCCAGTCCTATAAATTCCTATTCTCGAAGAAAAAATAGGAGAGAATATTTCATCACATTTTACCTATTCTTCCCTCGGAGGGCTGATTTGGAGTCTGTATGGGGCTCCGGAGAGGGGGATTTTTCGATGTCATCATCATCAACCCTTCTCCATCAACAATTCCATGATGCTCAGTAATTCCTTAGTAGGCTCGCTGGATGGTGATGAGGTTTGGATGAGATTGATCATGTTATCGAGTTAAGTTTGATAGAGCTTGATCCCTAGTATCCACTATGTTCTGAGATTGATGTTGCTATGACTTTGCTATGCTTAATGCTTGTCACTAGGGCCCGGTGCTATGATTTCAGATCTAAACTTTACGTTCTCGTTGAATATGAAAAGTATTTTGATCATATCTTGCAAGTTGTACGCACCTATTACGTATCTTGATCCACATGCCCCAAGGTGACAATAGGTGGGATTCTTTCCGGTGATTGCCGTAATTTGAAGAGTTCATGTATTCACTATGTGTTTATGCTTTGTTATGGTTCTCTACTAAAAGGAGGCCTTAATATTCCTAAGTTTCCAATAGTACCCTGCTACACGGGAGGGTAGGAAAAACATGTCATGCAAGTTCTTGTCGCAAGCATGTATGACTATATACGGAATACATGCCTACATTATATTGATGAATTAGAGGTAATTCTGTGTCGGTCTAGTGTGTAACTGTTACATGATTGATGTCATCCATATCTTTCCATCCTCATCCATGTGCCCATGCTTTACAAATACTGAATCTTGCTAAGTTACTACTGCTGCTGTTACTGCCACACGTGTTACTCAACTCCTACAGTTACTATTGTTACCAAAATTACTGCTATCACTCTTACGCTACTACTATTATTCGCCATGCTACTAAATCCTTTGCTGTATAGGGATATCCCAAGTGCGTCTGAATTGACAACTCAACTGTCAAGGCCTCTAAATATTCTTGGCTCCCCTTGTGTCGAATCAATAAATTAAGGTGAAATACTACATGTGAAGACTGTCGCGATCCCCTATACTTGTGGGTTATCACGTACCTGAACGAGGGTGAGCTAAATATTTGAACTTGAGTTTCATCAAGATCATGAATTCTTCCGTTCCTTGATATCCAGACGAGAGCTTCTAATAGTGGGGGAGAGTTGCAACATCCCAAGAGCATCATTCCAACTTTGTAACCATTTCCATGTGTGAACCTTGTGTTCTTGTCAACTTTGGTTTGAGTTCGTATATAGTTTGCTTTACGATTTCACTTGTGCATCATGGCATCATGTCATTCATATCAAGTTGTGCATCTTGTTATGTTGAGTGTTGATGTGGTGTTTGTGTGCATTGCAACCTTGTGGTGAGATTTAGTGTTTTAACTCCTAGCGTTTCAAGCAAAAAAACACTTCCCTCTCTCATTATTTTTTTCTCAAGTGTACCTTCCTTGCCTTAATTCATGTTCACCTTTTGTCAAACTCCCTTAAATATTTCCATAAAACCCTCCTTCAAATTTCAGCCTTTTCCAAGTTGATTTGATTGGATATTAAAATGTATCAAGTTTGAATTGAATTCGAACTTGGTATATTTTCTATCTTCTAAAATGTCCACACCAATTTTGTAAATTAGTGCATATTTTTTGAGCCTAAAGTAATTTTCACTTCTTCACTAAACTCCTCTCCTTCCTGTGGTTTTAATTCTTGAATAAATGTTTTAATAAAAAGAATTTTTTTTTCTATAGAGAGAGAGAGAGAAGCAGCCGCATCATCCCATCAGCGCAGCAGCCTAGCAACAGCTGCGTGGCACCTTACCACGTGGACGCCGTCCCTCCCTCTAGTCAAACCAGATGCCCCAACCCGACTCATTCGACCGCACGAGACACACCAGAGTGACCCGAGTTCAACCCCCCTGGGCGCACTATTAAATCCATGTGTTGAATTTATATGTGAGTATGACGTGTGGGTTCGTCCAGTCAGCCTCTTTGTGTTCGAGCGTGGCACCAGGCCCACACACGAGTGGGAGTGGCTAGCCAGCCCGTCGGTGACCTTAGCTCAGCTGCTCATGTTTTTTTTCAATTTTGGGCATATGCCTAATGTGGAATGTCTTAGGTTACCATTTTAGGTAGGTTCTCACTTATGCAAATGTTGGCATTTTTAATTTAACAACATATGCACATTATATATGTTTTGGGGGTAGAAAAATCTATAGGATCCATCTGTGCATTTAGTTTTGTCATTTGAGCAAGTTGGCGTGCATGTTATTTTAGTTATGATGCCCTTGCACCCCATTGTAAACTTGTCAACATGAAAATTGCCCTTTGATGTGTGTACTAGCCCCTGGTAATTTTACATGGCATGTAAAGCCATGTTAAAATGTTGGTTTCTTGCTATCAACATGCTATGGTAATATTGTTGTTTAGAAGGGTCAAAATAGTTCTACATCTGGAATCTGCTACTCCCTCCGTCTGGAAATACTTGTTGGAGGAATGGATGTATCTAGATGTATTTTATTTCTACATACATCCATTATTATCTATTTTTGCGACAAGTAATTCTGGACGGAGGGAGTACATTTTATTGCTATGTTTCCATGTGAATTGCCATGAATCTACATCACCTTTGTGCTTGGTCCAATGTAGTGAATTATAGATCATGTTATCCCCTGTTAGCTTGTGCCATTAGTTTTCAAGTACAGGTTTTGCGTCCAAGCTAATTTTGCTGTCAAACATGTCAATCTGATAAAACTACTTTGCCTTGCACCATGCTAATTTTTTCTAAGTCTGAGAAACTGCTTAGTTCAAATTGTCATGTTGAGTGGATGATAGCCATGAGTCTGTGCATAGTTTGATGTTACTCATGGGGAGTTATTTGTAGTGCATCTTGTCCCCTATGATGGTGTAGAATTTCATGCCACGGAAGTCCCTGTAGCATATAGTTTCATTGCTGTCAATATGCCATCATGATAACTCTCGTTGTGAAAACTGGTATTTTCACTAAGTCATTAACTCCTATTCTGATATGCCATCTTGTGAGCTCATTCGCTATTGAACGATGTTTTTATTTTCACTACGTCATTAAGTGTTATTCCAATATGGCATCTTGTGAGGTCATTTTCTATTGAGCTCATTTGCTGCTATGAGATGAATTGTTGTGCATCATGTAGGCTACATCCCCATATCCTTGTTGTGCATGATAGTTTGCTGTAGCTGGTAGATTTGATGCGTGCAATATGACATGTTGCTGATTTTGGACAAATTGCTTTCATACTTGTTTTGCACTTTATGGGAGTTATACCCACTTGTTTGGCATGAATTTTAGGTCCATTTCACATAGAATTTCATGCCCAATCTAGTAGAATGTTTTGGATACCAAGAAATTGCCTCTTTCAAATTTTGTTTTGCCATCGTTGCCTTCTGTACCTTGTCGTGAGTGCCCCGAGAGCTTCGTAACTCCGATCGCAATGTTCTTCATATGCATGTGCATCGTTTTCACATGAAGCATTCATTTTTTCCATATACATGCATTTCCAAATAAATAATCTTGAGGTTATGTCCAGAATGGTAACAACTAAATAATCGCATGAGTAAGATGACTAGTGTAGTGTTGCCATGCCCATTCACACCATATTCATGCATCATAATTGTTTGAGCATTCTTTGACTGTGTGTTCATTGGATGTTGTTATTTCTCATGGCTAACATTGGGCATCGAGTACGAGTACGAGTATCCGGTTGAGAACATTCCTGAAGAGCAACAATACTATCCCCTAAAGAAGTTCATGGCAAGATGATCATCAACCTAGATATCATTTCTAATTTTGTTATGCTTGGCTGCGTCGTTTCTACCATTATTGCTCGCTTCCTACCACCTGAATGTCAAGCCTCCAAAATTCCATGATTAACCTCTAACCCCTTCACATCATAGCAGAACATTGTTCGGCTAAGTTAGCGCTTGCTCAACCCTTCTTACAACGTTGTTAGTCGCAGGTGTAGGTTGATCCATGTGTTGACATGGATATTTCGGGAACCATTTTGATGATAATTATTTTAATGCACACATAGACTTGGTAAAATGTGGAAGGCTTGTCCTTTCTATCGATGTTTTGTTCTGCCTTTACCGCCCTAGTTTCCCTTTACCGGTGTTATGTTCCATATTGAGTGCTCCTAACATGCTTGGGGTTGTTCTGGGGACCCCCTTGATAACTCATTTTGGGATAAAATTCTTCTGACAAGGCACAACTTAATAAAAATGCATAGGGCATAGCTACCTCGTGGATAATTAATCAACCCCCAGGCCAGTGCTCCTCATGAGTGTTGGTCAAAACTAGAGCATCGTGCGAGGCCAACCCGGGGCAACTAAAGAGATTTCTACCGCACCGCGGTACGCTTCGCCTTATTCGCCGTGTCATGAGAATGAGATAGGTGACACCTATTGGGTTCATCGACATGCCGGGTGGTCTTGCTGGATTTGTTTTACCCTTCTTGAATGTCTTTTTTAGTAGGATTTCGAGGATACCTTGGGCTATCTCAAGGTTGAGGTTTTCGAGAGTAGCTTGTGGCTAGTTTGTGATGGATGAGTTGGAGCACCCCTCGAGGGTTAAATCTTTTGGAAAGCCGTGCCCGCTGTTATGTGGAAATTTGGAATTGTTTAACATCTGGTTATAGCGAACTTGAAGTAAACTCAATTAAAATACACCAACCATGTGAGTAACCGTGACCGTCTCTTTTCGAGGGACTTCGGAAGGAGAACATGGTTGGGTTATGTTTGACATAAGTAGGTGTTCAGGATCAATTCTTAGTCATAATAAGTAATCGACCGAATTGCATAGATTCTCATCTTACTCTTGTACTCATTAGTTAGCCACCAAATATATTCTTAGTGTTGCTGGAACCTCACTACTTAACCATGCCACACCTAATAACTTTATTAGTGTGATATCTTGGTCAATGAGATTGCGCAATCCTAGTGGCTCAGAGATTACTACAACACCGCAGGTCCACGTACAACAGATGTTAATGCAGTTGATGCTCCAAAGCTCCCATGGGAGTATGATGAGGAGAGCCGGCGTATGTACGTCACCTATCGGAACAAGTGAGGGATTCTTGTTCATCCTGTGGGCATAGCGAGATAAAGTTCATTTGCTTTTGTCATTTGATTATGTCCGTAGTGGGACACTGCTCTTATGAATGTTCGAATGGATGATTGCATGAATTTGTACTTTAGCATGCGGTGAGTGTATGCCAACTCATATACTCATATCCTCTTCTACATGTATTGTAATGATGTCTATACTTGCGAAACACCGAGATGCAATTCTATCCCTATCAATGCCCCGACCCAAATAAGGATAATACCGCATCTTGGACATTACAAGTTAGTAATCACAGTCATGCCGACCATAGGAGCCATTTGCTTGATCTAACTTGGCCGAGTCGAGTCTAGTAAAAACTATTTTGTGTATAGTTATATTGGAGAGTAGGATTGTTTTTCCTCCTCTTCCATGCTGTGGTGAGGAATTATGACTTAGTAATTTTAATTATATCCCTCTTTTCACTCTTTTTAAGGATCATGCGGGTATTTTGGAATATCTATGATGCCGATGTGACGGAGTTCTGTACTTGGTGCCTCCTGTTTCCGAGGAGTAGAGCTCGAGAGGATTCTTGACAAATCGTTATTGTTCAGTTTCCTCAGTATGTCAGGACGAGTATGTTCGAGATTGCTTCAATAATATTTGCGGCGAGTGGAGTTTGGCATCACCCAATAATATGGAGAGTGTCCAGATGTACTGCCATAGTTAGTATCGTTGTGATTACGAGGGTCTGAGGTCGATGAGTTTCCGAGACTCTGGTTATGTGTTTACAGATGTGTTACATTGGAGCATAGTACCATGTTAGGAGTTGTGTGAAGTTTTATCTCCTTGTATCCGTGGACCCGATTTCATAATCGAAATATTTCAGGAGTTCTCAGGTGGTAATTCAAATAGTCACATAGGAAAAATTCTTCCAACATATGTATGATGGGATATACATTTGTTCTGACCACTTCGTAGCTCAAAACTTGTCAAATTGCAAGTGGCTTTCGAATCTCATGCTAGTGTCGCTAATCTGTGGAAGAATCCTTACTAATTCTAGTTCGAATGTATATTGATGAGACTAAATGTTGCAATATTTTGAGTCTTTGATATCATCTCAAGAGCTTCATATTTTCATCTCCGATCTAATATTCATGTTCATATCTAGGATGGCTCCAACAACTCATGGAAGTCTGGGTCATGAGGGGGATGATGCTAACCCTCCACCAGCCCACCTCCACCTCCACCTCTAGTGGCATGGCAGGCGATGATGGCCGCAACCAATGCCAACACTCAGATGGTTCTCAACCTTTTGCAAGGCTTTCAAAATTAGGGGTATCAAGGCCATCAATCAAATTTCGACAATGAGCCTCAATTTGCAACTCTCACTCAATTCCTTGCCAATCAGCCCAAGTCCTTCACCTGTTGTGATCAGTCACTTGATGCAAACGATTGGCTATGTGACATGAACACGCATTTCGAGTGCAGTAATGTCAGTCCTGAGGACTATCTCAAGTTTGCAACCTTATAGCTAAAGCGCCATGCAGTAGAGTGGTGGCACCACTACAAGGATTCCAGAGGTGTCCGTGTGATTAGCTGGGATGACTTCTGCTGTGACTTGAGAGCACATCATATTCCAACGAGTTTTGTCAAGAGTATGTGTGAGAAGTTCAGAAACCCCAAGCAAGGAAAGTAATCTGTCTATTAGTATAACATCGATTTCCAGAACCTAGCCCCCCTATGTAAGCAAGATATTCCTGATGAGAAGAGGAAGATTTACTAGGTCAGAGGTGGCCTTCGAGATGATGT
Organism: Hordeum vulgare subsp. vulgare; assembly: GCF_904849725.1. NCBI lineage: Eukaryota > Viridiplantae > Streptophyta > Magnoliopsida > Poales > Poaceae > Hordeum > Hordeum vulgare. The sequence goes on along the minus strand of NC_058521.1, from coordinate 312,156,148 downwards.
GCAACTTGGTCTCATTCTAGTGGAACCCACTGAGTTTTATCAGTTCTACAACATGGCTCTATAGTTTGAAGTACTCCAATTCAAGGTCGAGAATTCAAGGAAGCGGTTCAGAGACTCTCAACCTTTTTCGTCCTCCCACTACTGGAAAAACATAATTTGCCGACAGCTTTCAGCTTTGCCGTCAGCAATTTCACGGGGCTGACGGCAAAGAGAATTTGCCCTCAGCCAAAATAAATGCTCACGGCATAGGAGAGGCTGACGGCATAGAAAATGTTTGCCGTCCGCTTTATCTAAGACGTTAGCCAGCTCACGGCAAAGGGCAAAAACACTGTCGGCATAGGGAGGCTGACAGCATAGGGGGCTAACCCGGTCGCACGTTCGACTAGTGCTTAACGGGGGCCGTCTTTGCCGACAGCCAACTGAGGGCAAAGACTAACGGTTGTCTTTGCCGAGAGCTGGCTGAGGGCAAAGCCACGTGCCTTATCCCCCCGTGCCACGACCTAACCCCTCTTCTCTCTCACGTACCTCTCCAACCCTGCTCTCCCGACCCGCCCCGTCGTCGACCCTACTCGCCCCGCGCCCGCCCCGCCCTGCGCCGCCCCGCGCCGCCCTGTGCCGCCCCGCGCCCTCCCCACCCTGCGCCGCCCCGCCCTGCGCCGCCCCGTGCCGCCCCTACTCGCCGGCGCCGCCCCGCCGGCCTCCTAGGTCGCAGCTGCTGCCCTACCGGTGGTCGCAGCCCTCACCTGTCGTCGTCGCCGTCGGTCTCCGCTCCGTTCCCGCCCCACCGTGAGCGAGGAGACCGACCGGTTCGCGCCTCCCCACCGGTCTCCATCCGCCGCCACCTCTTCCCGTTCATTCAGGTGGCAAGCTCATCTGCGACCACGAGTACACATCTCCTACAGCTCGAGGCACACATCTCCTACGGTCATCCGCCGACCGTGCTCTTCTTGCTAAGAGGCACACATCTCCTACAGCTCCATTACTCCGGTCCGGCAAGGTATAAGCTTTTCTATGCTTCACATCTATAAATTTATTTGTGCTGCTAAACTTTATTCCGGTCTGCATTTTATTTGTGCTGTTAAACTTTATTTACAAATTCAGTTTATAGTGATACACTTGCATAGTACAGTCTCTGCATTTTTATACTGTTCAATGTTGTTTATAAATACAGCTTGAACTGATAAACTTGCACATCCATCTGATCAAACCACGAGTACAAAACATACTTTAGGTACCATTCTTGTATAAGAAAACAAATGCAGCACAAGCAGGCGAGGAGCATCTGCACCTGCTCGCAGTCAATATGTCACCATCTTTGGGAGCATCAGGCTCACTTTAACATAGGATCAGAAGAACAATTAGGAAGAGTGGAGGAGAGGGACACGGAAGGGAGAGTGACATGGAGGATGAACATGGTCGCACGACACAATGAGAGAACCATCGCTTGAATCGCAGGGAAGCAGGGCACAAATTCAAGACCATAACCCAATGCTAGCAAATTTTTAACAAGTCCACATCTTCCTGAACCTGAAGTAAAACATGAAAATGCAGAACTATATAAGCAGCCTAGGATTTGCATAATAGAAGAAATATTCCATGAACAATGAAATAGGGTACGTAGTACCTTCTTCACGAAAATTCATCCATCAATTGTTTTCCAGCCACCTTCTGAGCTTTTTTACTTGCATCCGTGTGCGGGCATCAGAATATTTAGAGCACTCTGTTTCAAACTTGAATAATAAATTATTAATAATAGATGTTAGTATTAGTTATCTTAATTACCGCGAGTGCGTATTTGTGTTGATTGAGTGCATTTAAATGTGCAGTAGCTTCTCCGCGAGGGATAGGGCTTGCCAGAATGACTGATCGTGAATGGATGTACACCGGTCACCATAGTCAGAGAGATATGACCAATGAATGGTTGAGCAAAACCTATAAATTCGTGGAAACGGCATTTTCTAAAGGCCAGCCAAAAACATGGTGCCCCTGCACTAAGTGCAAGAATTATTCGCGACAGACAAAGGATGTAATGGGTAAACACCTCCAGATGCGTGGTTTTACTCCCGGCTATACCTTGTGGACATTTCATGGTGAGTCGGCCCAACGTAACAGAGACGAGGTGTTGCGTCGGTGCACCGATGATTATGGTACAGGGATTGAAGACATGGTGAATGACTTTGATGATGCTCGGAACAAGGACGAAGAGATGGAGGAATCCGCGAAAGCCTTCTATGCCATGTTGGAGTCTTCAAAACGTCCTCTTCACGAGCACACTAAGATTTCTCAGCTAGATGCCATCGCACAAGTAATGGCTCTGAAAGCCTAGTTCAACATTGGAAGAGACCTGTTTGACTCAGTGATGACCCTATTTGGGCGCTTTCTACCAGAAGGTCATATTATGCCTTCAAACCTATATGAGTCAGACAAAATCCTTAGTGCACTCAAGATGCCGTATGAGCAGATACATGCTTGTGAGAAGGGATGTGCCTTATTTAGGAGAGAGTATGCGGACGAAACATATTTTCCATTTTGCAAGTCCTCCAGATATGTTGAGGTAGAAAACAGTGAAGGTGAGAAGAAGTAGAGCAAAATCCCCGTGAGTGTCCTACGGTATCTGCCGATCCTACCAAGACTTCAACGACTTTACATGCTCGAAGAAACAGCAAAAATAGATGACATGGCACAAACATGGAATTAGGAAAGAATTAGATGAACACGGAGTTCCGATGTTGGTACACCCTTCAGATGGTGACGCATGGAAGGCATTCGATAGTATACAGAAGGAAAAAGCTAAAGAACCAAGGAATTGTCGAATCGCCATCAGCCTCGATGGGTTCAATCCTTTTGGTATGACGGCTACCCAATATAGTTGCTGGCCTGTATTTGTCATTCCCCTCAATCTTCCACCATCATCCATTATGCAAAGAAAGCACATATTTCTGACGTTGATAGTTCCAGGGCCAAAATACCCGGGGAAGAATATGAGTGTGTACATGCAACCACTGATGGATGACTTGAATGAAGCTTGGGTGAATGGGGTCAACACATATGACGCAGCTAAGAAAGAGAACTTTCAAATGTAAGTTTGGTACCAATACTCGTTGCATGATTTGCCAGCATTTGCGCTTTTCGTTGCCTGGTGTGTGCATGGAAGGTTCCCATGCCCACAATGCAAGGCAGCTCTTAAGTTTCATTGGTTGCTGGCAGGTGGGAAGTATTCCTGCTTTGACTTGCATAGACAGTTCTTGCCTAGGGACCATCCATTCAGAAAAGACAAGAAGAATTTCATGAAAAGTAAAGTTGTCAAACACTCAGCACCACCTGCGTTGACGGGGGCACAAATTTATGAACAGTTAAAATCTATGGAGCCTGATCCAAACCGTCCAGGGTATTTCTCGGGTTATAATGAGGAACACGCCTGGACCCACAAGCCATGCATCTGGGATCTCCCCTACTTCGAAGACCTCTTACTTCCACACAACATTGACATGATGCACACTGAAAATAATATCGCCGATGCCCTTCTTGGCACATTTTTCGGCACTGATAAGGGCAAAGATAATACAAAGGCTAGAGTTGACCAGGAGACTCTGTGTGATAGGCCATCACTAAACATGCTAGAACCGAAAGGAAGAAAAAATTGGTCCAAACCACCTGCCTGGTACAATCTTGAGAAGGGAGCAATAAGGGAAATTCTCTTGTGGGTGCAAAAAAAGTTGTTGTTCCCCGATGGGTATGCTGCGAATCTAGCGAGGGGAGCGAGCATTGAAAAAATGAAAATTTTTGGGCTCAAGAGTCATGATTGGCACATATGGCTTGAGCGGATAATGCCGGTGATGTTGCGTGGCTATATCCCCGAGGCTGAATGGCTAGTATTGGCCGAGTTGAGCTATTTCTTCCGTGTTCTTTGTGCTAAAGAGTTGTCGCGTGCCTTGATAGATGACATGGAAGAGTTGGCGCCTGAGTTTCTCTGCAAGTTAGAGAAGATTTTTTCACCGGGCTTCTTTAATCCGATGCAACACATGATTTTGCATCTCCTAACCGAGGCAAGATTGGGTGGCCCTATGCAAAATCGTTGTTGCTACGCAACTGAAAGAATGCAGAAGACACTTCGAGGAAAATGTAAAAATAAACATAGAATTGAAGCATCGATGGACGAGGCGTTCATTACCGTGGAGGCGACAAACTTCCTAACAACACACTATGGTGCCACTATGCACAACTTGCATAATCCAAAGCCTCGGTACAATCTGGGCGACCCCAAGTGACGTGAATCCAATCTCAGCCTTTTCAAAGGGAAGCTCGCACCTTCTAGTGTGGGAAAACCAAAGTTGCTGTGCGTTGAGGAGTGGCGCACACTAACGATGTATATATTGAACAATTTAACAGAAGTTCGGCCATACATCGAGTAAGTGCTCTGTACATTGTTTCGCAACTTTTAACAAGTTTTGTGTCTAACAACTATTATTAATTGATACAGTCGATACGTCGAACAATTCTCGAATGGTGTTGCAATCGAAAAAGAATCCGTTCTCGAGTATGAACTTCTTGAAAAGACAGGAGGCGGCTATCCCGGTTTCATCTCTTGGTTCAAAAAAACGGTACCTCCCATATATATAATAAGTGATTTCCTTTGTTGCTATTACTCATGAGTAACACACCAAACTCTATCTTTTCTTAACTTCTAGGCTAATTCAGATGAGCAAGTCGACGATGAGTTGAGACAAATAGCTAATGGTTTTGACTTTAAGGTCCGTACATTTCAGAAGTACGAGATCAACGGGTATCGCTTTCGTACTGCTAGCAAAGAGCTTTCAATGCTCGGTCGAAAAACAAACAATTCCGGTGTCTCTGCTATAGGTGAGGGAGGTGTTGAGTATTATGGAAGACTTGAAGAAGTCTACGAACTTCATTATTATGGTGAAAATCCTCCGAACGTTGTTGTGTTCAAATGTCATTGGTTCGATCCTACTAAGACAAGACGGACTCATGAACATCTTGGGATTGTTGAAATTCGACAAGACAGGCAGTTAAGCGGTGCCGATGTCTATATTATGGCTCAACAGGCCACCCAAGTTTTCTATCTGCCATACTGTCGTCAAAGTGTTAAGGACTTAGAAGGTTGGTATGTCGTGTTCGATGTGCCGCCACATCTTAGACCACCTCCCCCAAATGAAGACGATTATGAACCTCAAATTGACCCAATAACATATGATGGAGAATTCTTCCAAGAATCATGTGGTGTCAGACGTCGTACCCGAAACAGCTCTACGTCCACCCTGAACACGGAGGAACAAGACTCACGTGATGATGAGGAAGAAGTGGAAGTAGAAGAAGTTACCAATGCCGATGAGCTATCAATGCTTGATCGGTTACAAAAAGGCCTTCCACATGATGTCCCTGAACCCGATGACGATATCAGTCATAACGACACGTGTGATACTGATGATGATTTTGCTTCAATTGACCATGGAGAAGAGACAGATGATCCAGACTATTAGTACTTTGTATGCATCCAAACATTGTTGTTTAATTATTCAATTATTAGTTGAATTATTCATGTATTTATTATTGTTCGTTTAATTATTGTCCTTGAATTTGTACTAATTATTTAACTAATTATCGTTACAGGTGGTGAGACATGGCAGGCGGGGATAAGTTGTGGATAGCACGTGGGTAGCTACGGAGAACTTTGTTGCAGAGCTTTGCCGAGGAGCCCCGTGGGAGAGGCGTAGGAAAGAAGAGAGGCATAGGACGTGGTCGTGGGAGAGGGAGGCTGCATGATAGGAGCCAGTCGCCACCACCATTGGCTACTTCTGTCTCAGCCATTTCACCCTTGCAGACGAGGGTGTCACCGGTGCGGGATCCTCCTGTCCAGGAGCAGACACCGATGCAGGGGGCTGAGGCGGAGGCTGAGGTGGAGGGTGCTGAGGCGGAGGCTGAGGCGGAGGGGGCTGAGGCGGAGGGTGCTGAGGCGGAGGCAGAGGCGGAGGGTGCTGAGGCTGAGGCAGAGGCGGAGGGGGCTGCCAGCAAGTCGGTCTACCAACGTGGTATGACACGAGTTCCAGACCGATTGGAGTTGTAGCACAGGGCGTTCATTAAGCCAGATGGCGAGAAGTAAGTTGATGTATATTGTGTACCTTATATCATTATATTTCACCAAGTAGCTAATGTCTTTGCCTTATCATTATGTAGGGGGTGGGATTACCCGCAGAATACCCGGAATCCAAACTGCCTCCTTGGTGCTTTACATAGGGAGCACTTCCCCGGGATAGTGCAGTTGCCCGGTGAGGGTATGGTTCCCGAGCCAGGACTCAAGTGGGAGCACTACCAAGCCGCTCTGCTCCCGGAAAACACACATGTCAATGGTGTTGTTTGCGTGAGCGTGGCCGACAAGGTGTTGGCTGATTTTTGGGTAACTATTATTTTACCCAATAAAAAGTATACAATGTTATCTATTGTTATTTCCTTCCAAATCATTTCACTATTCATCTGTGCATCTATTTGGCATAATTGCAGAGTTACTTTAGGGTCGAGGAGGGGACGGAGGAGGCGGCCAAGAAGAACCTCGTGAAAGAGTGCAAGAATTTATTGAATAACACGAGGCACGAGCTGCGTGTTCAGGCTGTTCGAGATTGGTACACCAAGCAAGGGGAGCCGAAGACAAAGACTGAATGTCGAAAGATTTTCCTTGATAAGATCGAGTACATGGAGGTATGTACATTCCAAAGATCAATTCTTAGGGCTAGTTAGGTCTATTTAGTTATAATACTTAGTTTCATTCTTCATTAACTTACATTCATAGGTGCCCCCGAGATGGTTGGCCGATAAGATGTATTGTTGGGAGATGATAGCGTACAGGTGGTGCACAGAGGCTTGGTTGAGCACCCACACTATGGCCAAGGACCGTCGTGCCCAATTGGTTGGTGTGCCACACCACCAAGGCAATGCCAACATCAAGCAATACGCCAAAAAATGTGTATGTGTGCCTTGTTTTGTTTCATCAATAATTCGTTCGTTCATGATTTTTGTTGTACTAATTCTTTGTATTTTCATGTAGGCCAAACACAATAACCAGCCCGAGCCTGAGGGATACGCCGCGTTTAGAATGGCCCATAAGGGCTCGTACAAGACGGCGAAGGCATATTCTGAGGGGGACGGGCCGTCGGCGTACACAAGCCTGTCCGCCTACAACAAGATGACGTCTTATTCTGAGGTGGTCAAACAGCTGCGCGGGCCTGACTTTGACCCGAGCCAGAATCCTATCGATCCAGAGGCGTTAATGATCTCTGGTGGCGGTAAGAGTCATGGCACGGTGGCCATGTGTGATGGCTTCGTCCCTATCACTCAGACTCTATCTCAGATCAAGTCGAGGCAAACGAGCTCCGCTCCTGTAATATGGCAGCGCGCGAGGCCAGTTGATCTTGCCATCGAGGTTAGTTTTCTTCATTATTTCTTTCGTTCTTTTTCCCTGGATGGATGATGAAAATTCCTTTTGAGGAGTGGTTGCAGGCCGCACTTACGAAGGAGAGGGAGGCCACCAGGCTCTTGTTGGAGGAGAGGGACCGGAATACGCAGAGGTTGCTTGACGAGGAGAGGGCACGCAATAATGTCCATGCGAAGGCCATGCACGACTTCGTTGCGGTAAGTCAGTTGTGTGAGAAGCAACAAGGCTATTTCTTTGACTCCTCCAAAACTTATTTGCAGGCTATGTGTGAGAAGCAAGGTTTGCCGCCCCCTCCGCCGATGCCTTCTCCGGTGGGAACGGTGAGTTCCCTTTCAATGACCAACCTTGCACGGTCGCCGTGCTAACCACATATTTTAACTCTTGCCTTGTTGCAGCATCATTCCAGAGTTGAATCCCACGATCCCTTTACTTCTCCGGGTGAGAGCCCTAGCAACCCAGCGACCAACGGAGATGCAGCTTATTCTTCTTATTGTTTAGATCAACTTAGATTATGCCATGCTTTAGTTAGCTTAGTAAATTCTAGTTGATATTAGCCATGGTTTAGTTACCTTAGTAAATTCTAGTTCATATTAGAGCTCAAAAATGACATAATTAGTTTAGAAAGTTTTAAAAGAAACCAGAAGAGAAGAACAAACAAGAGATGAAGAAATAAGAGAAGAAGAAAGAGGAGAAAAAGATAACTTCTCTTCTTTCTTCTTCTCTATCTTCTTCTTCTTCTTCTTCTTCCACTTCTTCCATTTCTTATTCTTGTTCTTCTTCTTCTTCTTCTTCCACTTCTTCTTCTAATTGCTTAGCTTAATTTAGATAACTTCTTTCTTATTGTATTCTTCTTCTCACTTCTTTCTCATTATGCAGATTTTGATAAAGCAGCATGGCATATGGATGGATGCTCGAGGGACTTTGTAATGCACTTGTGTAGTCTTAGATGAACTTTGTAATGCAATTGTATTTGTGGATGCACTTGTGATGCTTTGTAATACTTTGTGATCTTGTTTGCACTTTAATTACATATATTCGTGTTGTTTGCACTTGTGTTGTGTTGTTTGCACTTTGTGATGCACTTGTGGTGCTGTTTAGGGGCTGGGCAAATATATATATGTTGCTGTTTGTATCTATGTTTTGCAAATGCAGGGAATTAACAGAAAACAAATATGAAAAAAAGCAGAGAGGGTCTTTGCCTACAGCTTACTGACGGCAAAGAAGACACGTGGCGGCAGCCTGTGTATCCTGGAAACTCTGGGAATACCAAATTTTCCCAGATTTTTGGCTTTGCTGTCAGCTGTGCTCCAGCTGTCGGCAAAGAGGCGACCAAGGGGACCCATGGGTTTCGGGTTTGCCGTCAGCTTTGCTACGGCTGTGGGCAAAGAGGGGACCTAGGGGGTCTAGGGGTTTCGGCTTTGCCGTCAGCTTTGCTACGGCTGTGGGCAAAGCCTGCCGTTAACCTTCTAACGGAGCTCGGCCTGCGCCGTTGCCGCCACTGCTCTTTGCCGCCAGCCCGTGCCACAAAGCTGATGGCAAAGCCTTTGCCGTCGGTCAACCTTAAGCTGACGGCAAAGAAGGTGATTGTCGATAAAATCTTGGCTAGTACCTTTACCGACAACACACTGACGGCAAAGCCTTTGCCATCAGCTCTGGCTGTCGGCAAACCAGCAGATTCCAGTAGTGTCTCCTCACATTGTTCCTAAGCAGCAGAAGTATTGGCTCCGTCCTCCTCATCCTCCTCAACACCAGAAGGAGATAGGTGGTCATGCATCTTCTCACCCACCCAACCTAGGATTTCAACACAGGCCTCAGGTACCAAAGTGAGGAGCTCCTCCAGCTCACTTCCACCCGCTCTCAGAGGTTACTTCTCACAAGTGTGGTCAGAAGGGTCACTACTCCAGCAAGTGCACCAACCAACAACATCTTCCGCCTCCTCCCCTAGTCACGCCCCCTGTGAATGCTACGGTGAAGCACAATCCCAAGATAGCAAGAGTGAACAAGGTCAACTCATCTCAAGCAAAAGAGTCTCCTGAACTAATTATGGGTAAACTCTTGGTTAATTCTATTCTTGCAAAGGCGTTGTTTAATTCCGGTGCATCACATTGTTTTATGTCAAAGCCATTTTTCGTCAAGCATGATTTTCCTTCATCATCTTTGAATAGACCATTGGGTATTGTTTCTCCAGGTTCAACCATGAGAACAAATTCGGTGGTTCGAGATGTGTCTATCCAGATGGGCAATTATTCCTTCCTGGGTTCTCCTAATGTTCTCAGCAATTTAGATATTGGTCTAATTCTTGGCATGGATTTTCTCGAGATGAACAAGGCATACATTGATTGTGCAGCCAAATAAGTCAAATTGACTCATTCTTCCAAAGACGTGACCATTTTCGTCCTTGCAATGACACGGTACATCTATTTTCTGTCAATGAGAAGGGTGAAATCTCAGCCACATGTTCATGTCGTTTGTGAGTATGAAGATGTCTTTCGAGAAGAATTGCCAGGAATGCCTCCTCACCAGCCAATGGAGTTTGTAATTGAACTCAAACCTGGAAATGAACCAGTTGGCAAGCGTCCTTATAAACTTGGCCCTGAAGAGCTAAAGAAGTTGAAGAAGCAACTAGACGAACAAGAATGTCTGGGTTTGACCAGACTAAGTTCTTCTCCTTGGGGTTTTGGTGTTCTTTTTGTCAAGAAAAAAGATGACACGGACCGACTTTGCATTGATTACCGTCCATTGAATCAGAAGACAATCAGGAATGAGTACCCACTTCCCAACATCAACGAAGTTTTGAAAAATTGAAAGGGGCCAATGTTTTCTCTAAGCTCGATCTTCAAATGAGCTATCATCAAATTCATATTCGTGAAGAAGGTATTCCCAAGACTGCTTTCTGGACAAGCTTTGGCTCTTATGAGTAAAGAGTGATGTCCTTTGGTCTTGCAAATGCTCCTCCAACTTTATCTTGCATCATGAACTTCATATTCTCTCCCTTCAAGAATGAGTTCGTCTTGGTGTATGTTGATGACATTCTAGTATTGTCAGAGACTGATGAAGAACATGCAAAACATCTCTGACTTGTGCTTGACAAGCTAAGAGAGCATCGAATCGACGCAAAGTTCTCCAAGTGTGAATTCTGGCTCAATGAAGTGGTGTACCTCAGGCATATCATCTTTGCCGAGGGCATCAAGGTGGATCCTAAAAAGGTTCAAGCCATTGCCATGTGGGAGTGTCCTCAGAATCTCAAGCAGATTCGAAGCTTCCTCGGGCTTGCAAGTTATTGCAGAAGTTCGTGGAGAACTTCTCCAAGATTGCTAAGCCTTTGTCCAATCTCGTCGAGAAGAGCACGAAATATGTCTGGACTCCCAAGTGTGATTTAGCTTTCAATACACTCAAGGAGAAGCTCACTTCAGGTCCTCTTCTAACTCCTCCGAATGATTACAAACCATTCCAAGTTTTCTGTGATGCATCTTTGCAAGGACTTGTGGGTGTTCTCATGCAAGACAACAAAGTGTTATCTGATACCTCTCGTAAGTTGAAGCCAAGTGAGAAGAACTACCCCACTCACGATCTTTAGTTGGTGGCAGTTGTCCATGCCTTGGTTACTTGGACATATCTCTTGTCAGGAAGGCAAGTTGGTGTCTAGATCGACCACAAGAGTTTGAAATATATCTTCACTCAACCGAATCCCAATCTTCTTCAAACATGTTTGGTGGAGATGATCCAACATTACAAACCAAGCATTAATTATACTCGAGGCAAAGCAAATGTGACTGCAACAATCTTATTCTGAAGCCATTCCAGCCTGCTCTTTGTGATTCATTTACGAAGCTCAACCTTCAAGTGGTTCTCAAGGTTTTCTTTCCAACCTTCAAATTTCTCCAACCTTGGAAGATCAAGTCTGCCAAGATCAACTTCTTGATGCTATGGTGAAAAAGGTGAATATAGGCTTGTCAAAGAGCATTCCAAAGTATAAGTGCTTCCATGTTGATGATAAATACACTTTGTCCTTCTAGGGTCGTCTTGTGGTTCCAAAAGGAGAGCTCACAAAAGTTATCATGGACGAAGCTCACAATTCTCTCCTCACGAATCATCCAGGCAGTTTTAAGACATATCAAGATCTCAAACAAATCTTCTAGTGGACTTGTATGAAACGTGAGGCTGCTCAGTTTGTGAACGAGTGTGATGTTTGTCGCAGAGTGAAGGTGTAATATCAACGTCCAATAGGTCTTCTTTAGCCTTTGCATATACTCGAGTGGAAATTCGACCATGTTGAGATGGATTTTGTCACTGGTTTCCTAAGTACAAGAGAGGTAATGATTCCATATTTGTGGTCATCGACAATCTCACTAAAGTTTCCCACTTCCTTCCGATCAAAGAACCTATTACACAACTCAACTAGCAGGGGTGTACACATCAAGGATAGTTTCTTTGCATGATATTCCTCAGCTTATCACTTCACACCATGGAAGCATCTAGACTTCCAAGTTGTCGGATTCCTTCCAATATGCAATGGGTACCAAGATCTGCTTCAGTACAACTTTCCATGCTCAGATAAGTGGTCAAGTTGAGAGTGTGAATAAAATTCTTGAAGATATGTTTAGAGCATATGTTATCTGGTTTGGCATAAAGTGGGAAGACTGCCTCCCATTTTCTGAATTCTCCTACAACAATAGTTTCCAAGCAAGTTCGGGCAAGTCCCATTCGAGATTCTCTATGGTAAGAAGTGTCGTACCCCGCTCAATTGGTCTGAAACCAATGAGTTTCAAATCCTTGGGTATGACATGATCACTGAAGCTGACGATAAGTGTCGTGTCATTCGTGAAAATCTCGAAGCTCCTCAATCCCGTGAGAAGAGCTACTATGATAGTAGGCATTGTGATATGTCATTTCAAATCGATGACTTTGTCTATCTCTAGGTATATCCCATGAAGGTTACTCAACGATTTGGCATCAAAGGGAAGATTGCACCATGCTTTGTGGATCCTTCCAAAATTGTTGGTAAAAGAGGCGATGTTTACTATCAACTCGGGCTCCGTTCAAATTTTTCCAGTGTGCATCATGTTGTGCATGTCCCCGAGTTCCGGAAGTGTTTCAAGACTCCTGAGCAGTACACCGATTTCCAAGACATTGATCACCAAGCAGACCTATCTTATTGCGAGCATCCAATTGCTATCCTTGAATAGACCGAGAACAAAACTCACAACAAGTCTACCAAGTTCCTCAAAGTGAAGTGGTCAAATCATTTTGATAAAGAAGCCTCTTGGGAACGTGAGGACCTTCTCAGTTCCAAATATCCTAAATTTTTCCGTTCCTAGAACTCGGGACGAGATCTTCCTATAGTGGGGGAGAGTTGTAACAACCCAAGAGTATCATTCCAACTTTGTAACCATTTCGATGTGTGGACCTTTTGTGCTTGTCAACTTTGGTTTGAGTTAATATAAAGTTTGCCTCATGATTTCACTTGTACATCATGGCATCGCGTCATTCATATCAAGTTGTGCATCTTGTTACGTTGAGTGCAGATGTGGTGTTTGTGTACATTGCAACCTTGTGATGAGATATGGTATTTTAACTCCAAGTGTTTCAAGCAAAAACCCTTCCCTCTCTCATTCTTTTTTTCTCAAGTGTGCCTTCCTTGCCTTAATTAATGTTCACCTTTTCTCAAACTCCCTTAGATATTGCCATAAAATCCTCCTTTAAATTTGAGTCTTTTCCAAGTTGATTTGGTTCGATATCAAAATGCTTCAAGTTTGTATTAAATTCAAACTTGGTATATTTTTCTATCTTTTAAAATGTCTAAACCAATTTTATAAATTAGTGCATATTTTTGTGAGCCTAAAGTATTTTTCACTTCCTGACTAAACCCCTCTCCTTCCTCTAGTTTTAATTCTTGCATAAATTTTTTAATAAAAAGAAAAATATTTTTTGTGGAGATAGAGAGAGAGAAGCAGCCGCAATAGCCTATCGGCGCAATAATGAGCAAGAGCCATGCGACGCCTTTCTATGTGGACTCTGGCCCTTGCCCGACCAACCGGCGACCCGAAACGCGTCGTCCTCCTACCGGTCCCCTCCCGCTCTCTCTCGATAAAAGCCTTGCACTGGTAGTGCACTGGCCACAGCGGCAGCCAGCCGAGCTTAGCCTCCATATAAACCCCCCTCGACGTTCGAGCCCTCCTTAGGGTTTCCCTCTTTCTCCTCCACGGTCGCCCGGTGAGGTTAGACCCCTAGATCCACTGCTCCGATCTGTCCCGAGTGAGCAGCGAGAGCCCGTTCATCACCAGCATGCCCTCCAGCGACCCGAGGAGAGAGCGACGTGCCTAGGAGCTGCGCCAAGGTCGTCTCCTTCCATGATGTCCTCTGGAACAACGTGGGACACCAAGATGCCATCACTTGTTCCCAGTATTTTTCCTCGGCATGAGCTCGTCGTTGGCTAAATTCATTGTAGCGCCTCACCCCCGCGCCCGATCGACTATGCTAGGACACGAACGTGAGCATCAGTGCATCCCTGCTAGCTTTCCCCCTCGATTGCACCCTGGATCGTCACCTTCTTCAAGCCCGAGCTCATCGCCGTCGGACCTCGCCTCCGGCGAGCGCTATGACCTTGTTAGCCTAGAATAGATGTCTGTAGAGCTTGCGCGTTGATGGTAGTCTCCATTCCCGCGTTACCATCGCCGTAGTGAGCCATTCGAGCTCGCGGTCTTCACCTCTATACCACATCAACGACGTCATTTCCATGGGCGCCCGGTTCCGAGAGTTGCATGCGCGGGTTGAGAATGTTTCGCACTTTGAATCATGTCCTTGACCGCGCCAATAGGTCACCGGAGCAACTCCGGCGTGACCTCGTTGCCCTCTGCCTCGCCACCGTTGCTTTGCTTTTATTTGCATGTCTTGGGTGTCACTGAATGTGGGGCCCCGTCAAGCCTCGGGGTGGAGCCAAAAGGCTCGAGCTCTCCCTCTAGTCAAAACAGAGGCACCAGCCCGATTGGTTCGACCGCACCAGCGAGACCAGAGCGACTCAAGTTTGATCCCCCTCGGGCACACTATTAAACCCATCTTTTGATTTTATATGTGAGTATGACATGTGGGTCCCTCTAGTCAGCCTCTCTCTGTTCCAGCGTGGCACCAGGCCAACAGGCCTGTGACAGTGGCTAGCCAGACCTTGGATGCCCTTAGCTTAGCTCCTCATTTTTTTCAATTTTGGGAATATGCCTGATCCGACATGTCTTAGGTTACCATTTTAGGCAGGTTTTGACTTATGCAAATGTGGGCATTTTTCATATAGCAACATATGCATATTATATATATGTTTTTGGGGTAGAAAAATCCATAGGATCCATCCGTGCATTTAGTTTTGTCATTTGAGCAAGTTGGTGTGCATGTTATTTTAGTTTTGATTCCCTTTTGTTATTTTTGCTTGATTTAATCCTTGCACCCTATGGTAAACTTGTCAACATGAAAATCGCCCTTTGATTTGTGTACTAGCCCTTGGTAATTTTACTTGACATGTAAAACCATGTTTAGCTGTTGGTTTCTTGCTGCCAACATGCTATAATAATATTGCTGTTTAGAAGGCTCAAAATAATTATAAGTCTAGAATGTGCTACATTTTCTTGCTATGTTTCCATGTGAATTGCCATGAATCTATAGCCCCTTTGTGATTGGTCCAATGGAGCAAATTATAAAGCATGCTATGATCTGTTAGCTTGTGCCATTAGTTTTCAAGTAGATGTTTTGCATCCTAGTTAATTTTTTTGTCAAACATGTCAATATGATAAAACTGTTGTGCCTTGCGTCATGTTAATTTTTTCTAAGTCCGAGAAACTACTTAGTACAGATTGTCATGTTGAGTGGATGCTAGCCATGATTTTGTGCATAGTTTGAGGTTGCTCATGTGGAGTTATTTGTAGTACATCTTGTACTATATCATGCTGTGTCATTTCATGCCCTGTAAGATCGCGTAGCATATAGTTTCATGGGTGTCAATATGCCATCATGATAACTCTGGTTGTGAAAAGCTGGTATTTTCACTAAGTCATTAACTATTATTCCAATATGCCATATTGTGAGCTCATTTTCTATTGAACCATGCTTCTATTAATTTTGTTGATATGAGGTGAATTCATCTTGTGAGCTGATACTGTGAGCTCATCCTATAGCATATTGTTCTATGAAAATTCTGTTTTTCCATCGTTGCCTTCCGTATCTTGTCGTGAGTGCCCCGAGAGATAGGTAACTCTAGTCGCAACATTCTTCATATGCATTTGCATCATTTTGACGTGAAGCATTTATTTTTTACACGTCCATGCATATCCAAATAACTAATCTTGAGGTTCTGTCCGGAATGGGAACAATTAAATAATTGGATGAGTAAGATGACTAGGAGGGCCGGTCCAAACTTATTCCGGGCCCTATGGCGAGACGATAAAATGGGGCCCTTGTGGACAAATAAAAACTAAGAATATATTGTTTTCCGGAAGAAATTCAGTACATAGCATAGATTGATCATCCAGAGAACTACATCATAATAATATGAAAACAATATAGTTCTATAAAAGAGTGCCCTTCTAAGATGCACAAAAGAGACTATCATCTCGCTCTTTTAACTATGAAAACTTGTCAAAATTGATAGCAACTTGAACATTTTATGTACACTTTATTTTCTCACAGATAAACAATTTTTAGAATACATGACACCAAATAATTGCAGAAAAACTGTCAATATATACAGGAAACAAAAGCACCTGAGTATGGGCATATGGCTTGATGCCGAATTGTCGATGTAGTTACCGAGATCTACAAGCCTGGAATACTCATTCCCTGTCCCCCTTCTCATCCCTAGATCGAATGAAGGTTTGAAGAACATGCCAACAAAAGAGTAGGAACTAGGAAGAGAAGAATTGAACATGTCAGATGGAGAGGCGGGTTGTTTAACAGGAATAAAAAAGAGGACTTGATTAGGCGAAGAAGGAAGACGTACCATCTTTGATGTGGTGATGCCTCAAACGTCTATTGATGGGCAACATTGAGGATGCAATGAGAGGTGATTGGGAAGGGGATAGCACCATCGGTCTCCATTAATGGATGCAGGGAGCCCACCTCGAATTTGGAAGTGCACGAGGGGCGGCGCTGTTCTTTGGGATTGGAGAATTTGCGGGAGGAGTCGAGGTTTTTCTTTTAGGAGCCGAAGAGGCGAGGTGACTGGAGGATATCAATGGAGTGCTGCAGCAGCCTAACAAACCAGCCATAGATTATTTCCGTATGGGAGTGCTAGCTACGTGGTGGGCTTGGGCCTTTTTTCCCTCTTATTTTTTAACCTAAAGAAAAAAGTATCCTAATACATAAACTATACTACTACCTAGGAAGGGGCCCCTACCTCCCAGGGGCCTAGGGCGGTAGCCCCATTGCCCCGGCCAATGGGCCGGCCCTGATGACTAGTGTAATGTTGCTATGTCCTTTCACACCATATTCATGCATCATAAATGTTTGAGCATTGTTTGGATGTGTGTTCATTGGATGTTTTTATTTCTTTTGGTTAACGTCTGGTGACGACTACGAGTATGAGGATTTGGTCGAGAACGTTATTGAAGAGCAAGAGTACTACCACCCTAAAGAAGTTCAAGGCAAGATGATCACCAACCTCAATATCGTTTCTAGTTTTGTTACTCTTAGTTTCCTCATTTCTATCGTTATGTGTCGCTGAGTACCACCTAAATGTCAAGCCTCCAAAATGCCATGATAAATCTCTAACCCCTCCACATCCTAGCAAAACATTGTTTGGCTAAGTTAGAGCTTGCTCAACCCTTCTTATAGCATTGTTAGTTGCAGGTGGAGGTTGAGCCATGTATTGACAGGGATGTTTTGGGATATAACCATATTTATGCTAATTATTTCAATGCACATATATACTTGGTAAAAGGTGGAATGCTTGGCCTTTTTCTTGGTGGTCTGTTCCTCCTTTGCCGCCCTAGTTTCCGTTTACCGATGTTACGTTCCATACCGAGCATTCCTAACATGCTTGGGGTTGTTATGGGGACCCCCTTGATAATTCATTGTGGGATAAAACTCTTCCAGCATTCCCAACATTGGTACTACATTTGCTTAACAACTTAATAAAAATGCATAGGTATTAACTACTCCGTGGATAATTAATCAATCCTCGGGTCAGTGCTCCTCGTGACTGTTGGCCCAAAGTAGGGCACCGTGTAGGGCCAACTGATGTCTGCTAGAACTACGTCGGTATTTCCCCAAAGAGGAAGGGGTGATGCAGTATAGCAACGGTAGGTATTTCCCTCAGTGATGAGACCAAGGTTATCGAACCAGTAGGAGAACCTCCTCACACCACGTAAACAACACCTGCACACAAATAACAAATACTCCTAACCCGACGTGTTAAAGGGGTTGTCAATCCCTCCCCGACAACGGCGCCAGAAACTGGCACGTTGGCGGGAGACTATCTTGACTTGATCTTCCCAGCCAACGGCACCAGAAATTCCTTTTTGGGTACGACGCCTCAAGATAGGCAAATAACGTGAGGTAAACGTGATAGATATGATAAATAGATCGCAGAAGAAATAAATTGCAGCAAGGTATTTTTGTATTTTTGGTCTAATAGATCTGAAAATAGAAGAAAAGGAAAATAAATCGCAAAGTCAAATATGATGAAAAGATACCCGGGGGCCCTAGGTTTCACTAGTAGCCTCACTCTAGAAAATTAGAAAACGGTGGGAAAACTATTACTGTCGGGAAATTGATAGAACTTCAAATAATCATGACGATATCCAGACAATGATCATTATATAGGCATCACATCCAAGATTAGTAGACTGACTCCTCCCTGTATCTAGTACTATTACTCCACACATCGACTGCTATCCAGCCTGTATCTAGTGTATTAAGTGCATGGAAAAACAGAGTAATGCAATAAGAACGATGACATGATGTAGACAATATCTATTTATGTAGAAATAGACCCCATCTTGTTATCCTTAATAACAACAATACATACGTGTCGTTTCCCTTTCTGTCACTGGGATCAAGCACCGTAAGATCAAACCCATCACAAAGCACCTCTTCCCATTGCAAGATAAATAGATCAAGTTTTCCAAATAAAACCCAAATATCAGAGAAGAAATATGAGGCTATAATCAATCACACATATAAGAGATCAAAGAAGATTCAAATAACTTTCATGGATAAAAACATAGATCTGATCATAAACTAAAAGTTCATCGGATCCCAACAAACACACCACAAAAAGACTTACAACATATGGATCTCCAAGAGACCATTATATTGATAATCAAGAGAGAGAGAGAGAGCATCCGCTCTCCTAGGGTTTCTGGAATATTGGGGTATTTATAGAGCAAAAAGGTGGTGCGGGAGGTCAATGAGGAGGGCACAACCCACCGGGGTGCGCCTAGGCCCCCAGGCGCACCCTGGTGGGTTGTGCTCCCATCGGAGCTCCCCTCGGGTGCGTTCGTGGCCCACTGAATGTCTTCTGGACCAAAAAAATCCACAAAAAGTTGCGCTGCGTTTGGACTCCGTTTGGTATTGATTTCCTGCAATGTAAAAAACATGTAGAAAACAACAACTGGCACTGGGCACTATGTCAATAGGTTAGTACCAAAAAATGATATAAAATGATTATAAAACATCCAAGAATGATAATATAAGAGCATGGAACAATAAAAAATATAGATATGTTGGAGACGTATCAGCATCCACAGGCTTAATTCCTGCTCGTCCTCGAGTAGGTAAATGATAAAAACCGAATTTTTGATGTGGAATGCTGCCTAACATGTGCATCACATTTATTTTCTTTATAGCAACATTGGGACTTTTATATGTTTCAAACCAATAGTCTAGTTTTGACATGAAGACTATAATACCCAAGCATACAAACAAGCAACCATGTCTTTCAAATATCAACACCAAAGTAAGTTATCCCTAATCCATTATGCTCAATCATTGATCCATTCATGAAACACGCTCGAATATTAGCTACACCCAATGCTCAAATACGATCTTAGTGCCCCTTAGTTGGTGATTTATGAGAGAAGATGGAGACTCCAATTCAAAATAAAAAAAGCATAAGTAAAAGAAAGGCCCTTCGCAGAGGGAAGTGGGGATTTTTAGAGATGCCAGAGCTCAAATTTGAAATTGAGAGATAAAAACATTTTGGGAGGCATACTTTTCCCACCAACAAAAATGACTTAGAGCTCCCAACACTTTCCATGCTAGATACATCATGGGAGGTTCCCAAACAGAAAATAAAGTTTATTCCTTTTTCCACCATTACTTTCACTTTCCATGGCTTGTCCATATCCACGGGTGCCCTCCATAACAACACTTTCCAAGGAATTTATTATTTGAAAACAAAAAGTAAATTCATTTTTTTTCATTTCAGGACTAGGCATAGGCATCCCTAGTACCTTTGCCATACCCTCGTGCAATGACAAGTGAATAAACACTCATCATGAGAATAACACATCTAGCATGGAAAATAGTGGCCACCCCTCACCGCCTGACGAGCGGTAGAGCATGCAAAAGAGAAATTTATTTTGAAAATTAGAGATGGCACATGCAACTTTTCTTACAACGGCATGGAAATACCACATATAGGTAGGTATAGTGGACTCATATGGCAAAACTGGTTTAAAGGGTTTTGGATGCACAAGTAGTGATCATGCATAGTGCAACACGAAGGCTAGCAAAAAGATTGAGAAGCGACCAAGCAAGAAACGAAAAATCTTGTACCCAAGCATTAAGCATAAGTAACACCGAATAAAGCACCACAAGTAGGATATACATTTCATTGCATAACTATTGACTTTCGTGCTTGCATAGGGAATCACAAACCTTAACATCAATATTCTTACTAAAGCACAATTACTCATCAACATGACTCACATATTATATCGTCATATCTCAAAACCATTACTAAGAATCAAGTTTATTTTGTTGAATGATCTTCATGGAAGTTTTTATTATATCATCATTGGATATCTATCACTTTGGGACTATTTTCATATGTTGCTTTTGATAAGCTCAAACAATTTAAGTGCAGAAAATGAGCATAATTTTTCTTTCTCCCAAACTAATTAAGTGAAGCAAGAGAGAATTTCTTAAAATTTTTACTAACTCCCAAATAAATCTAAGTGAATCATGAGAGCATTTCAAAAATAACAAAGAATACCGTGCTCAAAAAGATATAAGTGAAGTACTAGAGAAAATCCATGGCTCTAAAAATTTAAGTGAAGCATAGGAGAAAGCATAGCATAGTTTTTAGCTCTCTCAAAAAGGTGTGTCCCGCAAGGATTAGTGACTTAAAAAATAAAGCAAAACAAGAAAAGACTCAGATCATACAAGATGCTCGAAGCAAAACTCATAATATCTGACGAATACAAATATAGTTTCAAGTAAAATACTGATGGTTGTTAGAAGAAAGAGGGGATTCCACTCGGGGGCATCCCCAAGCTTAGTTGCTTGATACTTCATGACTATTATTTTGGGGTGCCTCGGGCATCCCCAAGATTTGCCTTTTTCAAATCCTTATTCCTTCATCCATCGTAAGATCACCCAAAACTTGAAAACTTCAATCACACGAAACTCAACAAAACCTTCGTGAGATTCGTTTGTATCAGAAAGCAAACCACTACTATAAGTACTGTTGCAAACCTATTCTTTTTTTTGCATTATATATACTGTATTCCAACTTTTATATGGCAAAACATCATCAAAGAAAACCATAGAATCATCAAAACAAGCACACAACGCAAAGAAAACAGAATTTGTCGAAAACAGAACATTCTGTAGCAATCTAACTACTCCGAATACTTCTGTAACACAAAAAATTCTAAACAATTAGGATGAAGTGAATAATTTGCTTATTAATATTCTTAAAAACAAATCAACTCAAAATAACTCTTCTGTTAGAAATGAAAAATAATTTCAGGAGTGCAAAAGTTCCTGTTTTTCAGCAAGGTCAAATCAATTTTCACCCAAATCATCCCAAAGGCCTTGCTTGGAACAAACACTAATTTAAACCACAAAAACACATCTAACCAGAGGTATAATTGTGTATTTTACTGAAAACAGCAAGAAAACCAAAAAGAAAAAATATACAAGTTGGGTTGCCTCCCAAAAGGTGCTATCGTTTTACGCCCCTAGCTAGGCATAACACGTAGGATCTAAGTGGTGTCCTTGGTAATCTTTGCCACTTTAGTAACGGTCTTTTCAAATCCGGGAGGCTCTTTGTGCTCCCTAAATTTTCTCAAGAAGAAACTATCTTGAGATCTAAAATATCCAACCGTTTATTGCAAAGGTTAATCAATGTGTTCATACGATTGATACTACCATTGAGATGTTTGAGAGGTTCATTATATTTTTGCAATTCAATCATATGTTTATGCAAATCACCAAGTTTGTCCAAAATTTGGACTCCCTCTGAAGTGAAATATAACCCTTTCTTTTGTGGTGGAACTCCAGAAATCCCTTCTAAAATTTCATAGGCAGCATTAACATCAAGCTAAATAAAATTCCCTTTCACGGCAAAGTCCAAGAGTTGCCTATGATGCAAAGCCAATCCTACGTAAAAATTTCTAAGCAATTTTTTTGCATCTCCCTTTAGATTGCAAACACGGTAAGACTCCCTAAGCCTATACCAAGCATCTTTCAAATTTTCTCCTTTGTATTTGTTTGAAGTATAGAACTTCAAAATCTGGTAACAAAGGAGGAGCGTTCAAACTAGCCACTGTGACAAGAAAAAAAGAACACAAATAGATTTGACGAGAAAACGACGAACGAAAAAGAGGGCGAATGAAATGGAAAATTTTTGTGAAGGGGAGAGGAAAACGAGAGGCAAATGAAAAATAATGTAAATTGTGAGGAGATGAGATTTGTGATTGGGAACCTGGTTGATGTTGAAGATCCAACCCGACAACGGCGCCAGAACTTCTTTTTGATGTCTGCTGGAACTACATCGTTATTTCCCCAAAGAGGAAGGGATGATGCAGTATAGCGAAGGTAGGTACTTCCCTCAGTGATTAGACCAAGGTTATTGGACCAATAGGAGAACCTCCTCACACCACCTAAACAACACCTGCACACAAATAACAATTACTCGTAGCTCGACGTGTTAAAGGGGTTGTCAATCCCTCCCTGACAACGGCGCCAGAAATTGGCACATTGGCGGGAGACTATCTTGACTTGATCTTCCCCGCCAACGGCACCATAAATTCCTTTTCGGGTACGACGCCTCAAGATAGGCAAATAACGTGAGGTAAAAGTGGTAGATAGGATAAATAGACCGCGGAACAAATAAATTGCAGCAAGGTATTTTTTTTATTTTTGGTTTAATATATCTGAAAATAAAAGCAAAGGAAAATAGATCGCTAAGGAAAATATGATGAAAGGAGACCCGAGGGCTGTATATTCCACTAGTGGCTTCTCTCGAGAAAAATAGCAAACAGTGGGAAAACAATTAACGTTGGGAAATTGATAGAACTTCAGATAATCATGACGATATCCAGGCAATGATCATTATATAGGCATCACGTCCAAGATTAGTAAATCGACTCCTCCCTGCATCTACTTCTGTTACTCCACACATCGGCCGCTATCCAGCATGCATCTAGTGTATTAAGTTCATGGAAAAACGGGGTAATGCAATAAGAACGATGACATTATGTAGACAAGATATATTTATGTAGAAATGGACCCCATCTTGTTATCCTTAATAGCAATGATACATACGTGTCGTTTCCCTTTCTTTCACTGGGATTAAGCACCGTAAGATCGAACCCATCACAAAGCACCTTTTCCCATTGCAATATAAATAGATCAAGTTAGCCAAACAAAACCGAAATATCGGAGAATAAATACGAGGCTATAATCACACATATAAGAGATCCCCTCAGGCGCGTCCCTGGCCCACTAGATATAAGAGATCAAAGAAGACTCAAATAACTTTCATGGATAAAACATAGATTTGATCATAAACTCAAAGTTCATCGGATCCCAACAAACAAACCGCAAAAAGACTTACATCATATGTACTCCAAGATACCATTGTGTTGATAATCAAGAGACAGAGAGAGAGAGAGGAAGCCATCTAGCTAGTAACTACGGACCCGTAGGTCTACAAATAACTACTCACGTATCATCGGAAACGCACCAATGGACATGATGAACCCCTCCTTGATGGTGTCTAGATTGGATATGGTGTTTCTCGACTCTGCGGCGGCTGGAATTGATTTTTATCCCCTGCCTTAGGGTTTTTGGAATATTGGGGTATTTATAGAGCAAAGAGGCGGTGCGGGAGGCCAACGAGGAGGATACAACCCACCAGGGCACGCTTGGGCCCCTAGGTGCGCCCTGGTGGGTTGTGCTCCCATCGGAGATCCCCTCAGGCGCGTCCCTGGCCCACTGGATGTCTGCTGACCCAAAAAAATCCACTAAAAGTGTCACTGTATTTGGACTCCGTTTGGTATTGATTTCGTGCGATGTAAAAAACATGCAGAAAACAGCAACTGACACTCGGCACTATGTCAATAGGTTAGTAGCAAAAAATGATATAAAATAACTATAAAATGATTGTAAAACATCCAAGAATGATAATATAACATCATGTACCAATAAAAAATTATAGATACGTTGGATACATATCACCAAGCCGGGGCAACTCGGGAGATTCTAGCAGGCCATTGTATGCTTCGCTTAACCGTCATGTACCGAGAATGAGATACATGGCTCCTATCAGATTTGTCGACACGCCATGTGGTCTTGCCGGGTTTGTTTTAGCCTTCTCGAATGTATTGTGCACTAGGATTTCGATGATACCTTGGGTTATCTCGAGGTTCAGGTTCTCCACAACATCTTGTGCCTAGTTTGTGATAGATGAGTTGGAGCACCCCTACATGTTTAAATATTTCGAAAAGCCGTGCCCACGGTTATGTGGCAACTTGGAAATTGTTTAACATCCGGTTATAGAAAAATTGAAGTAAACTCATTTAAAATACACCAACCGTGTGAATAACCGTGATCGTCTCTTTTCGAAGAAGTTTGGAAGGAGAACACGGTGGGGTTATGTTTGACATAAGTAGGTGTTCGCGATCACTTCTTGATCGTAACTAGTAATCAATTGAATTGCGTAGATTCTCATCTTACTCTTTTACTCGTAAGTTAGCCACCAAGTATATGCTTAGTGCTGCTGCAACCTCACCACTTAACCATGCCATACCTAATAACTTGATTAGCCCTGATATCTTGGTCAAAGAGATTGCTGAGACCCTGTGGCTCACAAATTACTACAACACTATAGGTCCATGTACAACAGTTGTTGATGCAGTTGATGCTTCACATGTCCAGTATGAGTATGATGAGGAGAGCCGGCATATGTATGTCACTTATCCGGACGAGTAGAGGGATACTTGGTCGTTTCCTGGGCATAGCGGGATAGACTTCTTTTGCTTTTGTCGTTTGATTTCTTCCATAGTCGGACCCTCCTCTTATGAATATTTGAATGGATAATTGTATGGATTCGTAATTTAGCATGTGGTGACTGTAAGCCAACTCATATACTTGTCTCCTCTTTTACATGTATTGCAATGATGTCTATACTCGTGAAACACGGAGATGCGCTCCTATCCCCATTGAGGTTTCAACCCAAATAAGGATAGTACCACATCTTGGACGTTACATGTGTACTATGTCATTTGTTTGTTTCCGAATTGGTTCTTCTCGATATAGTTTTGAAATCGATTTGGACTGTGAGTATTAGTTCGACTACTCCCATTGATCTACCTCACGGATTCGTGTTTCTTCCAAGCGCGATCTGATGCAAGATGATCAATTCCCTCGATACCACTACTATCATTGCCATGCTATTTGTTTCGTTTCTATTGCTATATCTCGCTTCCTACCACTTGTTTGTCAATCCTCCAAAAAATGCCATGATAAGCCTCTAACCTTCACCTACCCACCAAACAATTTTGTTTCCTAAGTTACCGCTTGCTCAAGCCTTCTTATAGCATTGCTAGTTGCAAGTGCAGATTGTTTAAAGTCATAACATGGATATCTTTGGGATATCACAATATTATTGCTATTTAATATAATGCACCTATGCACATGGCACAATGTGGAGGGCTTGGCCTTTTGCTCGGTGTTTAGTTCCACCTTTGCCGCCTAATTCCGTTCAGTGGTGTTATGTTCCATATTGAGCGCTCCTAACATGATCGGGGTTGTTATGGGAACCCCCTTGATTTTTTGTTTTGGAGTAGAACTCTTCCGGCAAGGCCCAACGTTGCTACTTCAGTCTTCCCAACATAATAATACCGATCACTTATTAATGCAGAGAGGGTCTAGTAGTGCACAAAAGCCTAGCTATGAGGTTACAAAAATAGCCTTGCATGCCCGGACACCCAATGCCACCAATATGGCGCCAGAGTTAAAAAATAGTTGTGGTGTTGGAGATGGCGCGAGCAGTATATTACATGTTGCCGGTGTCCACGTAGTCCAATGCCAGCATTTTTTTGGATAATAAAAAAACAATACTTCAGAAACTAATATTTAAACTTCACAAACTTTACTGATCAATTAAACATACTCATAAACTTAATAAGAGTTTACAACTGATTACTAATCATCTAAACAAACTCATAAACTTCAGAATTCAAAATTTCACAAAAGGTATAGAAATAACTAAACTACTCTTCATCAATGATTATCCCAAGCTAGCGAATCTTCTTTCGATTTCTCTCTCCATCATTTTTGAAGTGAGCAACTTTTGTTTCTAGGCCAACCCTCTTCCTCGTGAGTAGTTTTTTCTCCTTCAGATTATCCCTCTCCTGAAGCAACTTATCTCTCTACTCCCTTAGTTTGTTTGACTTAACGAGGGACTTAGCACCCTCTATAAGCAGACTTCCCTTTCATTCTTCACATACACATTGTTTTCTTCTTGTTTTTTGATGTACCACTATGACTGCTCTAAGCACCACATATTCCACTTATTCATGTCATACATCGATTCATTGTTGCTTGTAGAATTGTCCATATGTCCTATTTCAAATTATGCACACAAGAAAATTAAACTTGTAGTATCAATTATAAATCAACTACTACCTAATATAAACGTTACAAGATTGACACATATATTCCCAAATCCATCTAATATACGACACTAAAAACATATCTTAGAATTCATATGAACCTCACCATCTTAGAATGAAGAATTTAAAAATAACATGTATTCCATGTGTGTCTCAACATTTTTAGATTGTACTGTATATGAGAAACTAATATACTTGATATAATGCACATGCAGAATTTTGAAATCTCATACATGTACTACATAAGACAACATAGACTTACTAGGCATTATGAATTACACAATTAAACGGGAAACACCAACACAAATTGTAGAGATTGAATAATTAATCGGCATATCATGGTTCTTACCAACAAAAAATAGATCATGGTTTCTTTTCTATTACAAAAATTACTAATTGATCATGGTGGAAGCAACATGTTATACCGTGCCACATTCAAGAATGACACCTAATTTATCAGCTGAAACTCCAAGCTTCATGCTGATGCAAAATCTCCATGCAAAACTGTTACACTCAGCGCACCCACTTTTCCAACCGCAGCTATATCATCAGAGCGCCAACTAATTTCTCCTAACATAGGATCTAAATCTTGAACTGACTAAGCATGGCTACATAAACATAGGATATAAATCTAGAACTTTGGATCATGTTGCACATCTACAATTGAACGCAACTAATACACTAGAAACTAGAGGTATACATTACCAAATCTTAAACCTAAGCAAAATGAGAGAGGGAGGGGCGCTGGACTTACCGTGGAGGTGCTAGGGGGCGAGGAGAGGTATGCGGGCGACATCAAGGAGAGACACGCGACATCGGGCGCGGAGGGGTCGGGCAGAGATGTGCCGCGTCAGGCGGTGGCAGCGTGGGCGTGGTGGCGGCGAGGATCAAGAGGAGGACGGGTCGAGTTGGGGATTGAGAGATTGAGGCCGCGTGGATAAGTTTTTTACCACGCTGTGAGCTATTAAAACCGACTAGTTCTAGCGTGAGCCTAATGGGACTAATGTGCAATGCCGGGCCTAATGTGGAATGCCAGAACTAAGCAAATAGCTATGGCATATGATTTTAGCAACATCAGCACTATTTGAAAATATTAGTGTTGGGGTTGGTGACAAATGGCGCGCCACGAACAAGAGTTGTGGCTAGCCATTTCTCCACTTGTGATCGCCCCCTCGTTGATTTAATCCACATAATACAGGGTGTGCGAATGCTGATGGTGCTGGTCCAAAATAGAGTGCGGTGTGGGGCCACCCCAGGGCAAATTGGGTGTTCTAATCTGGCCATGTACACTAGCTTATGTGGTAGTGCCCCGAGAAAGAGATACCTGCGGCTCCTATTGGTATCTGTGCTGCCGGGAGGTCTTGTTGGATTTGTTTTACCTTTAAAGAATGTCTTGTGCACTAGGATTCTGAGGATACTTTGGGCTATCTTGAGGTTGAGGTATTCCACCACAACTTGTGGTTAGTTTGTGACGGATGAGTTGGAGCACCCATTCGGGGTTAAATCTTTCGGAAAGCTGTGCCCGGAGTTATGTGGCAACTTGGAAATTTTTTAACACTCGGGTATATAAAACTTGAAGTAAACTCCATTCAAATACATGAACCATGTGCGTAACCGTGATTGTCTGTTCTTCAGAGGTTTGAACCAATAAGAGAACATGGTGGGGTTATGATTCACTTGTAAGTTGGTGTTCAGGATCACTTCTTGATCATTACTAGTCACACCCATTTGTGGGTAGACCACTCTTCTTATTCTTGTACTTGTAAGTTATCCAGATATCAAATGCTTAGTGCTTGCTGCAGCTTCACCACTTAACCATACCTCACCCATTAAGCTTTGCTAGTCTTGATACCCTTGGAAATGCGATTTTTGAGTCCCGGTGGCTAACAGCTTACTACAACATAGTCGCAGGTACACGCAATGTGATGCTTTGATGTGAGAGTGAGGCTTGTTTGATTTGGAGTTCTTGTTCTTCTCCTTCAATGGTTATATGATGGGTTCCAGGATGACAGCGTGGGATAGCAAGATGGATGTCGCTTTTATCGTTTGATTTCGTCCGCAGTCGGATCTTTCTTTTATGTATGATGATTACTTTGGATGATTGTATCTGTGATGGTCCCGATTTAGCTTGTGGCTAGTGTAAGCCAATCCATATACTCATCTCCTCTTTATATGTAACTAGATCATTGATGGCACGCATTGTGCGCATGTCCATTTGTACAATGAAATGGTATGAATTTTAATAAATATCCGACCAAATGAATTATATTGAATTTGCCTAAACATAATCATACATTAGTCGGTAATCCAAGGAAATTTCATATATACTCTATAAAAGCAAGGTCACATATACAAATTGGATTTGTATAACAACATACACAACATTTTAGAGAGTAAATACAAATAATTAGTACACATAAAGGCAATAAGAAATATATTTTATACATGGTGCTTAAATGAGATCTTCACATGCCTATACCAAATTGGAATCATGTTGGGAAACACAGAAGAATTATGTGAGCGTAATGCGGCCGACTATTTCTTGTGGAGGGCATCACATTCATAGGATATGAGTCCTAACAAGGATTAAATTAGTTTCAATATCAAATAAAGAAATACTAAATAATACCATACAAGCGGGATAGGTGATAATCATATTTCCCATTTTTGTTTGCATGTATTGTTAAAGAGCAACCATGCTAAAATCTATATATGTAGGAAAGTGGCACACTAGCAATTCCATTTTATACATGAAAAGGCTTATCAAAACAAACCAACATGGAAAATGGTGTCTCTATACACTACTAAGATAAAGCCTAGTAGTAGCGCTTGATTTACCAATACGAGTAGGAATGGTGGCAACGCTACTGCTAAGGCGCTATAATTAAGTTTTAGCAGCAGCGGTGGGAAACTAGTGCTACTGCTAAGTACGGTAGCAGTAGCGCTGGAAGAAAGCAAGCGGTACTGCTAAACCAGCGCTACTGCTAATATTCCTATCATCGCTACTTCTAATATTCTTGCTTTCAAGAATTTAATTCCCCTCTATGTATTTGTGCCCCCTCTACATATTTGTGCATGCTCTATACAATAGTTTCATCATATCATAATAAACATACATTATTCTTGTCATATCATACACATAAAGTAGTGTCGTCATACCATCATCATTATTATACAACACAAATATCATTACATCTCGAAAATGGCGATACACAAGTCATGTATCGAATAAATGCAACTTCATTGTCATGACACACCCACAAGTTTCATCATCTCTATCTAAACCAAGATGTACAAGAGAAGAGCGATCAGGATGAGCAAGAGCGCAACTATGTAGTACTCCTTGAGGTACCGGTTTTGCTCCCTCTCTTGCCATACCATCCACCTCAAGTAACTATTTTCCGCTTCAACTCTCCTGTCAAACCTGGGCATGAGCGTCTGGCTAGTGGTCGTACACTCGTGGAACCCTCCCAATGAATACGTTGTACCAGTACTTCTCCATCTCCGATCTATGTACCTGCATCGTAAGTTGATGAATCCAACGATAATATGCAACATAATGTACTCGAGAAACACAAAGAGGCATAGTTAGTAAAATACAAGCAACCTATAGTAAACATAAATAACGAAGTTCCTCGTACACAAACTAATTAACTAGAGCAATCTACACTTGTTCATAGAAAGACAGTAGTACTAATTATAAACACACATTGTTATCGTCAATCACTCCTCCATGTCGGCGTTCCAATCTTCATAGTCAGGGATGAAGGACCCGAGCTTCATGAAAGGATTCAAGTCCAGACGATGAGCGAGTAGCAGTTCTCGGACTTTCTCCCGCCTCATTGGCCCATGGAAGAACACCCCTGTTTATTCGATGACCTCCTCCATGATCACTTGGGCAATTTCACACTATATGTGATGAAACTTAACTCGGATTCGATGATCCGCCTCCTTCCTATGCTTGTGGCCCAGTTGACAATCTCGGCATCACCGGAAGCAGCTGACATGCGAAGGCATTGTTTATCCCTTCTGTACTCGATCATGTGATGCATGAGGTAGAATCCATCAGCCTTACTATCGTTCGGTTGCTGGATGACGCTGAAGTCGCTCTTATGGCCGAATGCCGACCCTTTATTCCTGTACTTTTTCACCTTGATATATTCACTAGTAAGGCTCAAGGTTAAAATGGCACTATTAAGAACACTCTTTATGTGCATGTAATCCTTTTCTTGATGTTCTTCACTAAGTCCATGTACAGAGCATGTGAGTATTGTGGGTACACACAGATGAGGATGGCGCCCCCCGCTACGCAAAATAAGTACACCTCAAATTAACCTCCATGCTTGTAAAGGAATGATCAAAATTTATGATAGGATATCCGCGGATGACTTATGTGGGTTGATAAGGCAGAATAATCGTTTCCTTGTCCTTATTAGCTATCATGAACTCGCTAATGTACTTGGTCGTATAGTCACGATGCTCTTTGCAGACTGCGAAGAAGCTCTCGTGCATATAGTGCGGGTCCGTGACGTAGATATATTCTATGTTCTCGCGCCTGATGATGTAGTTGAGATATATAGCATATAGGCTGATGAACTAAAAATCTAGTTTGGTCCTGTCGAACATGTCGTAGATATAGTCAAATCGCAGGATGAACTTATCCGCGGGCCATCTGTCGACTTATGACATTGCACCCGAAACCTGAGCCGCGTAAAATGGGTATCCTAGTTTTTCCATGTTGAGAAGTCTTTTCTCTATGGTCAACACATCACCATGAAGTCTCCTTAGATCATTGTTCAGTATGTTCTCTAGCACTTTCTGAGGTAGGATCGGGTGGCCGACGACATGGAGACACTCCGCACCTACGACAAGTATTCTATCTACCTCCCTGGGCTTTAGAGGCGAATGGCTTCATGAAGCAGCTCTGGCGCCTTTACAGTCTTTCCTGTCCGGTCTCCACCTTTGTTTCTTGGCGGGTGGCGGTAGTGAGCCCACCATAGCTTCCCTAACCACCACCCCCATTGTCATCGGGTTAATCAGTGGACGGCCCCCGCATTGTTCTTGCTAGGTAGAGGCGACATTTGGAGGCGTCTCCTGCGAGGATTGCATGAAGAGAGACTTTTTGCAATCAGTCGTAGGATGTTTCGGCTCTGGCAAATCACGCAACATCAAGTCATCTCAAGGCTCATAGCCTGAATCATATTGTCACACCCTGTTTCTGCTATCACCTGTCTGTGTTGTAAAATTCTGAGCTTGTTAAAACTTGTTCAAAACTAATGTTGTGAGTGCCATGATTGACATTGTATGCTTGTATGCTTGATCATGTGAGGTTTCAAAACCCTAAATTCCTTTTTGGTATTTTACCGATTTCCAAAAACCTTTGATAACCATAGTAAAACCACCTTGAGTTGCACTACATGTCCTTGATAGCAAGCAGTGCTACTACTCATATTTGGTAATCTGATTTTTACCTATCTTTATATTTCAAAACCAGAAAAAATAATTATTTTTGTGAGTACTTTCCTAATTAAATAACCTGTCCATTTCTAAGGTCAGAATTGGTATTCCAACATGGAAAAATACTTTTCTGCTTTGGAAAAATCTGATAAATTTAGAGATGATCAGAAGGACATATATTTTCCATACATAGGGTTTTAAACTCCATTTTATATTATATTTATTCATTAAAACTATAAAAGCTATTTTTGTCTCTTTTGGCGTTTTGAGATATTTCCAAAATAAATATTCTCAATAAATTCCTAGAAAATTCCAGTGATGTCCGAAAGCCTTGTTTGGTGTCCACATAAAGTTTCACCTTGATCAAAGGTGGATAAGGACCCCAAATAACCCAAAAACCCTGTCTGTCCAGAATCAAGTTAGAGCAACTCTACATAGCAAAGTTTGTCCAATGAGGCTAAAACTTTGCAGGAGTGCCTAATACCTCAAATGAGGGTTCTACACCAAAAATGGGATTTGTGGGACTTAGTTTGCCCACACTCCCTTTGGAAGGAACACATCTGGTCATATTGGAGTGATTTCAAGTTTACAAAGCTAAACTTGTCCATTGGAGCTCAAATTTGGTGGAACTCCATGGTTATCACTAAAACCAAACGGCTAGCCACACCCCCAGCAAGTGCCAGGACATGCTAGACACGTCCAAAGTGCCTCAGAGCGCACCAGCATCCGTGGCATGCGAAAACTATGCTCTGGGCGCGCTACAGGGAGTCACTGAGGTGGGGGCGATGCCCTCGGCCAGTTCCAGCCTCCCCCGAGATGTCCAACCTCCTCCCCGACAACCCCTCTATGTCGGGCAAGCCTCAGGGCCCCTCCTCCCTCGCGCTAGAGCTCGCGCGACGCGTGCCCGCGCGCTCCAGATTCGGCCAAGCTTGCGCGGCCATGAATGCATGGCTCTCCTCTCTCTTTCTCTCTCTGCAGTAGATGGTTCGGGCAATCCAATACCACGTCCTGAGACCGTGGTTTCAACCCCAACGTCTCTCTGCACCTCCATGCGCACCACGGTGAGCTACGGGCGCTCCCGAGTCTGCTCAACGCCGCTGGCCTATAAATAGCCCCCCCTCGCTCCAACACCCCTCAGATAGCTTCGCCGCATCCACTAGCATCCCCCAGCCACCCCAGCAACCCAGCAGAGCCCCGGTGCTCGAGATCGACCGAGGCCCCTCCGCCTCGGAGCTCCGGTCGATCTCCGGCTACACGACGGCTTCCGCGCCCCTCGACCCACCAAACTGACCCCCTTGACCCTAGGAAGCTTTCCCCTAACTCGCCCTAGCTTTTCCGTGTCTCTAGCCACCCCCTCGACAACTTCCCGAAACCCCTCCGCCACGGCCAGCTTGTCGCAGGCGAACCCCTGCCTCCCTTCGTTGTTTCGACCACCTACAGGTAGGCAACGGTCAAGCAGACCCATTCCCGTGTTCCTTAGGGCATGAGCACGTCGACGTCCTCCTCCTCCTCTCTGGCTGGAGGTAGGAGACGACCCCGATAGGTGTGCCCCACCTGTCGGTGGCCCAACCTCCTCCCCCGCGCTGGCCTCGGTCGCTGACTACAGGGCCCCGTACGTCAGGTTCAAACCTGACGGCGCATGCGCCTCGGCAGGCCGTGAGCTGGCCATGGGCCAGCCCAGCTCTGGGCCGAGCCAGGCCAGGAGCTGGCCTGTTTTTCTTTTATTTTTAAAACCTAGATGTCTAAGATTTTTATAAAAACATTTAACCAGTGTAAAAATATAATTCTTCCACTCTTATTTTTCTAAAAATGTGAAGTATTTAATGATATGCTTAGATGAATTTTTCTAGTAACTATTCTATTTTATAATATTAAAAAGGGCTAAAATGGAATAGTTATGCTTCTGCTTGGTTGATTTCAAAAAAATTCCTACAAGGAAAATTAAGGCAAGAATTTTTAGAATGATATCTTAGATTTATGAGTAATAGGGAACATTTTTAAAATGACTTTGTGGACTGTTTCTGTGTGAGCTATTCCTTATTTGTTGTTTTGTCGGCGATAGAAAACCCGTGTGACGAGGGAATCGTAGCGGAAGACCTCGAAGACCCTGGATACTTAGCTGACCAAGGCAAGCAGCCCTTTGACCACGAGTGAGCATATTTACTTTGCATGTTATAATAATAAGTATTCCCGTTGCATATGATCATAAGTGCCGGTACTCATCTGACATGAAGTTACCGAAGGCTCCTTCGGAGCACATGCATTGAGCTTGACTCTACTCTTAGGGTCATGCTAATACCATGTTGACAAGTAAAGATAGAAGTAGTTCTATCATGAGCATGATGTTGTCACAAAGCAAGAGTTTATGAAAACCCGGTCGGGTGCCAC
This sequence comes from Hordeum vulgare subsp. vulgare, assembly GCF_904849725.1. Taxonomy (NCBI): domain Eukaryota; kingdom Viridiplantae; phylum Streptophyta; class Magnoliopsida; order Poales; family Poaceae; genus Hordeum; species Hordeum vulgare. The sequence continues at coordinate 312,121,747 of NC_058521.1, read as the reverse complement.
TAATGCCCGAGGTTGATGATGAGTTAGGTGGTCACTTTTGGTCAAGTGATGCACTCGGTATTTGTGTGAGTAAGGTTTCGGAAATGTGATTAGATTTATGATGTGTCGATCGTCCCAACCTTACTAGTACGACCACGTTACACCTTATGGGACGGGGCTATGTTAATTACTCTGGTTGGTGCTAGCAAAGAGCCACATTACTAGTGGCGGGAGTGATTTGTGGTCACTCTCGTGATGGGGTCGTGCCGGGTAGGACGACTATGCCATTTTATGAGTTCCAGTCACACCGTTGGTCCCCGCATGGTCGGTACTGTCCAGAGTTGGTGCTCGTAAGATGTACGACATGTGGGATGGGTACCAATCGAGTGGACCTCTTTGTCTAGTATCGTCAGGGGAAAGGCATTGATCGGGTACTTACCTCGGGTATGTGATATACCGCGAGTCGTGGATGACACGGAAGTTTCCCGGATCTAGTGGGTCCAGCGTACTACCTCTGTAGAGTGTAAACTAATCGAATAGCCGTGTCCATGGTCAAGGATAGTTGGGTAATCCTGCTTAAACTACGTCACGATATTTCCGCATAAACCAAGTGTGCATAAGTGTGAGTATGTGTATGGTGATAAGAAAAGTGTTGCTATGATAGCAATGATATGACCAAGTTCGGAGACTTGGCACATAGGGTGAACCCGGATGGTTCAACCCTCAACAAATATATTGGTATCCGTAACCTTTTCTTCAAGAGTAATTCTTTAACTTGATGCATATTCATGATCATTCCACCCCGATGAGTTATGGTAAATATGCATGATATTGTTATCCTTCACTTTCATTGTTCATATCATGGGCAGTTTGCGAGTACATTCAAAGTACTCATTGGCTTGCCACTGGTTATGTTATTGACCAGACATGGAAGGACCGGAGTTTGGAGATGAGTACGTCTTCGACGACACCCCTGCGAACTAGGACGCTTCCGAGTAAGAATGCCTTTTGGTGTAGGCTTGATGGCATGGGCACCCGCTTAGCCCCTTTGTTTTCCGCTATTAGTGTACTCGTGTGATTTGGCCTTAGGCCCTGTCTTGTGAACTTGACCCTTCAGTCACATGATGTAATAATCGGTACTTGGATGTAAGACTCTTTATTCAGTATCTGTGTTCGGTGAGCATTGATCTCTGAGATCACTGAGCACGGCGATTCTCGACTAGTAAGTCGGGGTCCCCACAAAGCTGGTATCAGAGCCATCCTGACTATCGGAAGCCTTAGGTAGCATGGGCGATAGCCAGACGATTAGTGCACATAGATTGACCCGAGAACCGCACCCACTATATATTTCTAACCCTCTCCTCTACACCTTGTAGATGGCTGCTATACCCGAGACGCTTCTGGAAACGGGCTTTCCTCTGCTTTTGAGTGATAGCCTCGAGAAGTGTCATGTGCGTCGCATGCCCGTCTTTCTCTACCACGAACACTGGGTCAACTCCGACACTAAGGAGTATCACGTGGACGTGATAGTGAAGGCTAATGACTCCCCAACTAGTTGGTTCTTTGAAGGGCCACAAATGGAGGATCTGATGTTGGCCGTGGAGACTGCATCACGAGAGGCACTCGTGCGACTCCGTGACATCCTCCCTGAGATGGCAAATGAACCCGCTACTCGTCACTTACCTTTTGTTAAGGATAAGATAGACGGAAGCTGGACACTCAACCCCTCATCTGAGGACGGGATGCCATTGAGGTTTCAGACCTACTTCAGCCTCTCCTCAGACACCTTGACGCATCTTTTGATAAAGGAGTCAACTAGGATTCGCCAAGAGCTGCACCAAGTTAAGGACCTACTTCGTATGGAGAAGATGAAGAGAAGCAAGGTGAAGAAAGAAGGAGCACTTGTGATATAACCTGGCTTTGCTTTCCGAGGAGGAATACCCCCGGTTCAGGCGGTTCCTCTTCAGAGTCGACGCTTAACCGCAGAAGAGTACACCGAGCTTTTCACCACCTCACCAACCAAGAGACGTCGAGATGGTTTACTTCCTTCCCCTACCCCTTCGAGGAAAGGAAGCACTAATGAAGATGAAGACAGATATGAAGATGAAGACGAAGATCCCACAGAGCCGGCTTATGAGACCGCGCAGTCGATCGCGTAGCAGCATAGGAAGTACCGAACATAGGAGTTCTTGTATCAGGATTTTATGACCCGGATGTTGTGTGAACCTGTTGGATGCAAGTTGCATTCTGCCTTGAGCAGCTTGTGAGCGACTGCATCGCTTTCTTTTAAATTAATGCAGTAGTTCTTTTCAAAAACCTTTGTCATAAAACCTTGCACACTAGCACACACCAGACTCCCCCTCTTTACTAGAACGTCATCCCTTTCGAGTGCAACCGGTTCAACAGAATTTGACGTGTCTACTACCCTGAGAGGATGGTGAATGCAACTCGCAACAGCACTTTCGGCAACCCCGGCTCTGCCTCTTCAGGACAACAGCAGGGAACCAGAGGGGAAGGTCAAGCTGGAGATCACCATGTGCAGCAAGACGATGTTCCTCTACCGCCGCCTCCCCCTGAAAGCTTGATGATGGCTCAGTTCCTTCAAGCTCTTCGGGAGGAGCGTCAAGCCAACAATGCCGCTATCCGACAGCTGGCTCAAACATGGGTGAACCACCAGCCGCAGAACGGGAATGGCAACGGTCGCTCAACTCTCTCTGAGTTCATGCGGACTACGCCGCCCATATTCACGGAGACGACTGAGCCCTTGGATGCCGATGAATGGATCCGTAGTATCGAAGACCTTCTCGCGTTGGCAAATGGACTGATGACAACGAGAAAGTTCTCTATGCAACCCACTGTCTCGGAGGCACAACCATAGCTTGGTTGGATGGATTTCAGATCATGCGAGCCGGGCAAGTCATCACTTGGGCCGTGTTCAAGGATGGATTCCGCGCCGCTCACATTCCTCCGGGGATGATGACCATTAAGAAGCGGGAATTCCGAGCCTTAAGGCAAGGCAATGGATCAGTCAAGGAGTATTTGCAGAAGTTCAACCTTCTATCAAGGTATACACCTGAAGATGTCAGCACTGAGGCTGCCAAAGTGGAGCGCTTTATGGAAGGACTGCAGCAGTCACTTCAGTATCAACTGGTTGTTTGTGAATGTCGGACCTTCAGTGACCTGGTTAATAAGGCTCTTATGTTGGAAGACAAGCGTCGTGCAATGGACGATACCCATAAGTGCAAGCTAATAAGTAGTGGAGGACCGATCAACTCAAAACCGCGACCATGGCAGTCAGCCCCAGCAAGACCCAAATATCAGCAGCAGCAGTACAAGCACCCAACATTTTGCCAGAATTGCCAAGCTCAGCAAGTCAGCGTCAAGCCAGAAAGCACTCTGCCAAACAACGGTGGGAGCAAGACCAACCTTCCAGCGCAAGTTACCTATTTCGGGTGTGGACAACCAGGGCACTATTCTAGATAGTGCCCCAATAAGAAACCCGATGTTCCGCGCCCCAATGCGCCAAATCGAGGCCAAGGAGCACCAGGTAGGAACCAGGATCCCCGCAATCAGCAGTACCACAATAAGGGGCAGATTAATCATATTTCCGTAGAAGAGGCACATGAAGACCCGGACTGCATTCTAGGTACGTTCCTCGTCAACTCTACCCTAACAACAGTATTGTTTGATTGTGGTGCTTCGCATTCCTTTGTTACACAAAATTTTGCAGAAAAGTGTGGACTAGAACCTACCTTGCTTCATGGGCATATGGCAATTCAAATCCCGGGAGCAGTTTTGAGAACCAACCTAGGGTGTAGAAAGGTTGGGATAGTTATCAATGGAACGAGCTTCTCAGCGGATCGCAAGGACTAGAAGTAATCCTCGGTATGGACTGGTTGGCCAAGCATCAGAGTATCTTGGACTGTGGTAACAGGGCCATTACCATGACAAGTGACCAAGGGGTCAAGGTCAAGTATGTCTCTGAGCCAGTACCCACTCGTGTGCCAAAAGTCTGTGAGTACCCGGATGTCTTTCCTGATGAGCTACCAGGGATGCCTCTTGACCGAGACATCGAGTTCATCATCGAACTCATGCCCGGATCAAGGCCTATCTATAAGAAGCCTTACATGATGGGATCCGAAGAGCTAGCGGAGTTGAAGAAGCAACTGGATGAGCAACTCAGGAAAGGGTTTATTCGTCCAAGTGCGTCACCTTGGGGATCGCCTGTTCTCTTCGTGTCCAAGAAGGATGGCACAATCCGACTATGCGTCGATTACCGTTCACTCAATGATGTCACAATCAAGAACAAGTATCCACTCCCCAAGATTGAAGACTTGATCGACCAGCTTAATGGAGCAAAGGTATTCTCCAAGATCGACCTACGATCTGGATATTACCAACTAGAGATTCGACCCGAAGACATTCCGAAGATGACATTTGTGACCCGGTACGGTCTGTACGAATGCACTGTCATGTCCTTCGAATTGACAAATGCCCCAGCTTACTTCATGTACCTGATGAATAAGGTCTTCATGGAATATTTGGACAAGTTTGTCGTCGTATTCATTGACGACATATTAATCTTTTCCAAGTCTGAAGAAGAGCATGAGTAACCCTTGAGGTTAGTATTGGAAAAGCTTCGAGAGCACCAACTGTATGCCAAGTTCAGCAAATGCTAGTTTTGGCTGCACGAAGTTGGATTCCTAGGTCATACCATGACAGCAAGTGGATTGGCGGTTGATCCCTCTAAGATTACCACGGTAACCAACTGGGAATCGCCAATCGACGTGAAGGAAGTCAGGAGCTTCCTCGGACTCGCAGGGTATTACCGCAAGTTCGTAGAAGGATTCTCCCGCATCGCACGACCTATGACCCAGCTCTTGAAGAAAGGCAAGAAGTTCGAATGGACGCCGGAATGTGAGGCAAGCTTCCAATGAAGAAGAGGCTAACTACCGCCCCGGTATTGGACAGTCCAGATATCAACAAGGAGTTTGTGATATATTGTGATGCCTCAAGGACCGGGCTAGGTGGGGTTCTGATGCAGGATGGCAGGGTTGTGGCATACTTGTCATGGAAAATGCGCACGCATGAGGAGAATTATGCCACCCATGATCTCGAGTTGGCAACAGTAGTGCATGCCCTGAAGACATGGCGACATTACCTTCTGGGGAAGCGATGTGAAATATACACCGACCACAAGAGTCTGAAGTATATTTTCACCCAAAGGGAATTGAATATGAGGCAACGAAGATGGTTGGAGGTGATCAAAGACTACGACCTCATCATTCAATATCATCCCGGTAAGGCAAATGTAGTGGCCGATGCCTTGAGTCGGAAGACCAACACCTTAAACGTCATGCTTAAGGAAAGGCAACCCGCCTTATATGAAGAATTGGAGAACTTCGGATTGGAACTGGTGGAACCAGGATTCCTAGATAATCTCGAAGTCAAACCAACGCTGGAAGATGACATCAAGGAGGCCCAAAAGGGTCACAAGAGCATCGAAGGTATCAAGAAGAAGATTCCAGAAGGCAAGGCCCCAGGATTCTTGGAGGATGATCAAGGAGTGGTGTGGTTCGAGAAACGTTTATGCGTACCCAACAGGGCCGAACCCAAGGAACTCATCCTATGGGAAGCTCATGATACACCCTACTCCATTCACCCCGGTAGTACCAAGATGTATCATGATCTCCGAGAAAGATTGTGGTGGCACGACATGAAGAGGGAAATCGCGTCGTATGTGGCCAAGTGTGATGTGTGTAAGCAAGTCAAGGCTGAGCATCAGCGACCCGCAAGACTGCTACAACCTCTCCAGGTGCCGGAGTGGAAGTGGGACAAGATAGGGATGGATTTCATTACCAGTCTACCAAGGTCTAGCAAGGGCCATAACTCGATATGGGTTGTTGTCGACCATTTGACCAAAGTAGCCCATTTCATCCCTATCAACACCACTTATGACGACAATAAGTTGGCTAGTCTCTATATCGAGCGCATAGTAAGTCTTCATGGGGTTCCCAAGGAGATTGTATCTGACCGAGGCACGCAGTTCACCTCGAGGTTTTGGAGGAAACTTCAGGAAGCCCTCGGTACCAAGCTCTCTTTCAGCACCGCCTTCCACCCGCAGACGGGAGGACAGACGGAAAGGGTGAATCAGATAGTCAAAGATATGCTCCACGCATGTGTCCTAGCGCATGGAGCCAAACGGGAAGACTGTCTGCCGTTCACTGAGTTTTCATACAACAACAACTGCCAGTCTAGTCTCCAGATGGCCTCTTCAAAGTGCTGTACGGGCGGAAATGCCGCACCCCGCTCAACTGGTCAGAAACCGGAGAGGGGATGATTTCCGGACCAGAAGTTTTGCACCGGGAAGAAGAGAAGGTGCAACTAGTCCAAGAAAATCTGAAGGCAGCCAAGTCGCGACAAAAGAGTTATGCGGACTCTTGCCGCAGGAATTTGGAGTTCGTTCCCGGAGATCTGGTGTACCTCCGTGTCACACCTCTCAAGGGAACCAAGCGTTTCCACGTTAAGGGGAAGCTCGCTCCATGGTTCGTTGGGCCATTCAAGATCACAGCAAGGCGTGGAGAGGTCGCTTATCAGTTGGAGCTACCTCCGGAACTTTCGGGTGTGAACAACATTTTCCACGTGTCACAACTTCGGAAGTGTCTCCAGACACCAAGGCGTTCCGATCCTTTCAAGGACATTGATCACCGGGCTATTGACCTTCAGTCTGATCTCACCTACCGCGAGAAGCCAATCCGGATTTTGGATGAAGCAGAGCGATGCACCAGAAGCCGCACTATCAAGTATTTCAAGGTTCAATGGAGCAACCACACCGAAGCCGCAACTATCTGGGAACGTGAAGACTATCTCCGATATGAGTTTCCAGACCTTTTTAGCACCTAGCTTAGGAATCTCGGGGACGAGATTCTTGTAAGGGGGATAGGTCTGTCACACCCTGTTTTTGCTATCACCCGTCTGTGTTGTAAAATTCTGAGCTTGTTAAATTTTTTTCAAAACTAATGTTGTGAGTGCCATGATTGACATTGTATGCTTGTATGCTTGATCATGTGAAGTTTCAAAACCCTAAATTCCTTTTTGGTATTTTACTGATTTCCTAAAACCTTTGATAACCATAGTAAAACCACCTTGAGTTGCACTACATGTCCTTGATAGCAAGCAGTGCTACTACTCATATTTGGTAATCTGATTTTTACCTATCTTTACATTTCAAAACCACAAAAATAATTATTTTTGTGAATATTTTCCTAATTAAATAACCTGTCCATTTCTAAGGTCAGAATTGGTATTCCAACATGGAAAAATACTTTTCTGCTTTGGAAAAATCTGATTAAATTTAGAGATGATCAGAAGGACATATATTTTCCATGCATAGGATTTTAAACCGCATTTTATATTATATTTATTGATTAAAACTATAAAAGCTATTTCTGTCTGTTTTGGCATTTTGAGATATTCCCAAAGGAAATATTCTCAATAAATTCCTAGAAAATTCCAGTGATGTCCCAAAGCCTTGGTTATTGTCCACATAAAGTTTCACCTTGATGAAAGGTGGATAAGGACCCCAAATAACCCAAATACCCTGTCTGTCCAGAATCAAGTTAGAGCAACTCTACATAGCAAAGTTTGTCCAATGAGGCTAAAACTTTGCAGGAGTGCCGAATACCTCAAATGAGGGTTCTACACCAAAAATGGGATTTGTGGCACTTAGTTTGCCCACACTCCCTTTGGAAGGAACACATCTGGTCATATTGGAGTGATTTCAAGTTTACAAAGCTAAACTTGTCCATTGGAGCTCAAATTTGGTGGAGCCCCATGGTTTATCACTAAAACCAAATAGCTAGCCACACCCCCAGCAAGTGCCAGGACATGCTAGACACATCCAAAGTGCCTCACAGTGCACCAGCATGCCGTCGCATGCCAAAACTGCGCTCTGGGCACGCTACAGGGAGTCACCGAGGTGGGGGCGACGTCCTCGGCCAGTTCCAGCATCCCCTGAGATGTCCAACCCCCTACCCGACAACCCCTCTGCGTCGGGCAAGCCTCAGGCCCCCTCCTCTCTTGCGCTAGAGCTCGCGCGACGCGTGCCCGCGCGCTCCAGATTCGGCCAAGCTTGCGCGGACACGAATGCACGGCTCTCCTCTCTCTTTCTCTGCAGTAGACGGTTCGGGCAGTCCAATACCATGTCGTGAGATCGTGGTTTAAACCGCAATGTCTCTCTGCACCCCCATGCGCGCCACGGTGAGCCACCGGCGCTCTCGAGTCTGCTAACCGTCGCGGGCCTATAAATTGGCCGCCCCCTCGCTCCAGCACCCCTAAGATAGCTTCGCCAAATCCACTAGCATCCCCCTAGCCACCCCAGCAACCCAGCAGAGCCCGGGTGCTCGAGATCGACCGAGGCCCCTCCGCCTCGGAGCTCCGGTCGATCTCCGGCTACACGACGGCTCCTACGCCCCTCGACCCACCAAACTGACCCCCTTGACCCAGGAAGCTTTCCCCTAACTCGCCCGAGCTTTTCTGTGTCTCTAGGCACCCCCTCGACCACTTCCCGAAACCCCTCCGCCACGGACTCCTTGTCGCCAGCGAACCCCTGCGTCCCCGTCGTTGTTTCGACCACCTGCAGGTAGACGACGGTCAGGCAGACCCATTCCCGTGTTCCTTAGGGCATTAGCACGTCGGCAGCCTCGTCGGCGTCCTCCTCCTCCTCTCTGGCTGGAGGTAGGAAATGACCCTGACAAATGTGCCCCACCTGTCGGTGGCCCAGCCTCCTCCCCCGCGCTGGCCTCGGTCGCTGACCGCAGGGCCCCATGTGTCAGGTTCAAACCTGACGGCGCGCGCGCCTGGGAAGGTCGTCGGCTGGCCATGGGCCAGCCCTCCTCTGCGCCGAGCTAGGCCAGGAGCTGGCCTGTTTTTCTTTTATTTTTAAAACCTGGATTTCTAAGATTTTTATCAAAACATTTAACGAGTGTAAAAATATAATTCTTCCACTGTTATTTTTGTAAAAATGTGAAGTATTTAATGATATGCTTAGATGAATTTTTCCAGCAAATATTCTATTTTATAATGTTAAAAAGGGCTAAAATGGAATAGTTTTGCTTCTGCTTGGTTGATTTCAAAAATATTCCTACAAGGAAAATTAAGGCAAGAATTTTTAGAATGATACCTTAGATTTATCAGTAATAGGGAACATTTTTAACTTTGTGGACTGTTTCTATGTGAGATATTCCTTAGTTATTGTTTTATCAACGATAGAAAACCCGTGTGACGAGGGAATCGGAGCGGAAGACCTCGAAGACCCCGGATACTTAGCTGACCAAGGCAAGCAGCCCTTTGACCATGACTGATCATATGTTACTTTGCATGTTATAATAGCAAGTATTCCCGTTGCATATGATCGTAAGTGCCTGTACTCATCTGACATGAAGTTACCGAAGGCTCCTTCAGAGCACATGCATTGAGCTTGACTCTATCCTTAGGGTCATGCTAATACCATGTTGACAAGTAAAGATAGCATTAGTTCTATCATGAGCATGATGTTGTCACAAAGCAAGAGTTTATGAAAACCCCGTCGGGTGCCAATAATGCCTGAGGGTGATGATGAGTTAGGTGGTCACTTTTGGTGAAGTGATGCACACGGTATTTGTGTGAGTAAGGTTTCGGAAATGGGATTAGATTTATGATGTGTCAACCGTCCCACCCTTACCAGTACGACCACGTTACGCGTTACGGGACGAGGCTATGTTAATTACTCTGGTCAGTGCTAGCAAAGAGCCACATTACTAGTGGCGGGAGTGATTTGTGGTCACTCTCGTGATGGGGTCGTGCCGGGTAGGACGACTATGCCATTTTTATGAGTTCCAGTCGCACCGTTGGTCCCCGCATGGTCGGTACTGTCCAGAGTTGGTGCTCGTAAGATGTACGACATGTGGGCTGGGTACCAACCGAGTGGACCTTTTTGTCTAGTATCGTCAGGGGAAAGGCATTGATCGGGTACTTACCTCGGGTATGTGATATACCGCGAGTCGTGGATGACACGGAAGTTTCCCGGATCTCGTGGGTCCAGCGTACTACCTGTGTAGAGTGTAAACTATTCGAATAGCCGTGTCCACGGTCAAGGACAGTTGAGTAATCCTGCTTAAACTATGTCCTGATATTGCCTCATAAACCAAGAGTGTGGAAGTGTGAGTATGTGTATGGTGATAAGAAATGTGTTGCTATGATAGCAATTATATGACCAAGTTCGGAGACTTGGCACGTAGGGTGAACCCGGATGGTTCAGCCCTCAACAGATATATTGGTATCCGTAACTTGTTCTTCAAGAGTAATTCTTTAACTTGATGCATATTCATGATCATTCCACCCCGATGAGTTATGGTAGATATGCATGATATTGTTATCCTTCACTTTTATTCCACCCCGATGAGTTATGGTAGATATGCATGATATAGTTATCCTTCACTTTCATTGGGCTATTTGCGAGTACATTCAAAGTACTCATTGGCTTGCAACTGGTTATGTTATTGACCAGACATGGAATCACTGGAGTTTGGAGATGACTACGTGTTCGGCGACACCCCTGCGAACTAGGATGCTTCCGAGTCAGAATGCCTATCGGTGTAGGCTTGATGGCATGGGCACCCGCTTAGCCCCTTTGTTTTCCGCTATTAGTGTAATCGTGTGATTTGGCCTTAGGCCCTGTCTTGTGAAGTTGACACTTCGGTCACATGATGTAATAATCGGTACTTGGATTTAAGACTCTTTATTCAGTATCTGTGTTCGGTGAGCATTGATCTCTAGGATCACTGAGCACGGCGATTCTTGACTAGTAAGTTGGGGTCCCCACACATATTCCCAAGCATCGTCATAGGCGGTATTGATATACCGGTAAGGGTCATCATCTTCCTCCTCCATGACATCATACAAATTTGCTTCCTTGAGGGGGGCGACGTCATCTCGCACTAATGGAGGCTCTCCCTCGCCACGTCGTCCACTATCACCAGCCACGACAAGTGCATATAATTTTGTAGGTGGGGTGGTGTTCATACCTTGTTGAGGAGTTGTCTTTGGTGTGTGACCGGTCTCCTCGACACGAAGAAGAGTCTTCGGCCAAGGCAAGAACCATTTCTTGCATGGCCAATCCATTTAGGGGTATCGTCGTCATCGACAGATACTGGAAGAGGCAAATCCTCGAAGCCCGCTTTGCCACTGTCAAGCAAACTTTGAAGATGCTACGGGGCATCTGTCGATTGTGGAGCATGCGGTACTTTGGATTCACGATCGTTTCCTTTCCCACGTACACCTTCTGGCCATTGATGTCGTACAGTATGGTGCATGGGGTTTCGCCGGCCTACGAAGACATTTCTAGGACGTTAGACATATGAAAGGCAACTGAAACGAAAGACTATAGTTATGCTGGTTTAGAGTGTATGACGCGTAATTACCACGATGGAGGATGGGATGCTTTGAACAGACAAAGAAGAATCCCCACCGAGCACACTACAGTCGCATGATGGGATGCTTTGAACAGGAGCGAGACCTGGTACGGGAGCATGTGTGGTTGCGTGAATAGGTGTTGGTGGTGCGATATTCACCGAATTGCCCCCGACAAAGCTGGGAAAGGGAAAGTCCTTTGGCCCTTTTCCTGGATTCTTCTTCGTCCAATCCAAAACTATCGGAACCAAGCTGCTAAAGGAAGTTGCCAGAGTTGCAATGAACCTTTCTTTGACTAAATTGACCAACTCTTCTTTGGTCTCAGCTTTGCTATTATTGACCACAAGCGCGACCTTCTCGTCGATGGTTAGTTGAGTACGCATCCATCTCTATCTTTTTTTCTTCGTCTTCTCGTGGTAGCACTTCTTCCATGAGGTGCCATCTCCGATGCCGTGCACATGTCCATACGGTGGAGGTTTGTCCATCGAGACATTTTTCAGTATGTTCAGGGCTCGGTTGAACGGGTTGTCCTACTTGGGCCTTGCCGTCGACTGAGACGACTCATTGCTTTCGGCTGCCGTTTGGTGCTGCTTTTTGTGCAAAAGGAACATGGATGGTTTACAAATGTGACAAAACTTGTTGTTGAATTGATTGGAAGCTAATATAATGTGACAAAACTTGTTGTTGAATTGATTGGAAGCTAAACTTGTTGTCTCATGAACTCCCTCGTGTTCGGGTCCATGTAAAAGATCTTATTAACGGGGTCCCACTTGTACTGGGCCCTGATCCACTCATGCTCCTGCGGGTTGGTGAACTCCGCCAAGGGGTCTGGGATTCCGTGACTTTCACGTTCGGCATCCTCCTTGGCCCATACGTGCCTCTTCCCCTCATAACCACGGCTTCCGAGGCGGTGAGGAGATGTGTTCCGGGCCTGGAGCGCCTTCATTTTCTCTAACTTTTTCTTGACTTCTCGTGTAGCGCATGTCTCCTTGAATTTTTTGAAGTCCTCTTCCGTTATTGTTGGATTGTCAGCATGAATCTTGGACCATGGTTCATTCTTTGCAATCGCTTTTTTCGTCCTTACTTTCCAGGTGGACAAGGCGTTGGTGAACATCACCATTGCCTTTCTGTTTATCTTTATCATGGGTTCGTCATCCCATGGAAGGTTACTTCCAGTCCGCCTGGGGAACAAGAACCTATTGTGCAACTTCGTTAGGAGCATGTTCTCCATATGTGGTATCTTCCTTAACTTTTCGTCGTTGATGTTGGCAGTTTCCCTGAGGATGTATCCTAGTTAATTGCCGTAGCACACACGCGCTTCCTCCAGCACCGTTGGCTCTAATTTTGTGGGGTGCATCGCCATGACCAAATTTTTCCGACATCGAGCTCGTTTGGTTTTCTAGCCCTCTTCCGCTTCGGTCCTTCACCGGCTACGTCAGCATCATTTCCAGTCTTAGGGGTGGTGTCGGTGCCGGTGCCAGTGTCGGTGTTGGTCTCACTACCACCCTGCATCCGCAACTGGTGTTCGTCCACATAATCGAGATAATGATTTGCTGCCTCAAGACGGTCTTCTTTGAGGCGACCAGAACCCTCGGCTTCATCGTGGCAAGACATATTTCCTACGAGTATTTAAGTATAACAGTTTAATTCTAGTCTGAATAAAATGAATAATAAAAGGGGCCTATATTTTTTTGGAATGTTGATTCATTCCCCTTACGGAAATTCCCAGGAAATCGATATGTCCAAGTTTCTAGCACAAGTCATGCCGAAATTCACGGAAATTTTCCGCATGACTTTTGCTAAAAAGTGGACATATGGAGCACCTGAATGGCGGAATGTAAATGAATCAATATTTTGGCAAAACATAGGACACTCGGGATCAACGGCTATGCTCGACTAAATCTATTAACACAATTTTTTGGGTGATGATAGCAGGAAAGGAAATGTAGACTAACCAAGATTGTTCCGTAAAATCGTCGCCAAATAAAATGCAAAACAAGCAAAGGGAGGTTCAGAATTTACTCACTTTCTTAGTCTGTTTCCTTTGTGCTGACTTGCTATGGACTAGAGGAAGGTAAAAACAAAGCAACTCTTGCACTCGGAGGAAAATAGCAAGTGTGCAACCACGAACACTATACTACATTAAGTTTTTGTTTTTTAAGCAATGTTCATCCTAGTCAATTTTTGTTAAATAAAACACCTAATGTGGAAAAATAGAAAAAAACACCAATAGTTAGCCAAGCTAGAAGCTAGAGAAGCAGCACTGTGCAAAAAATTGACATAGCACTCACCTCCACTCAATATGGATTTGATAACTTTTACGAAGTTTCTTTCTACATATGCCCGCTGATTCTATACTGTCCTATCATGTAAATATTTTTGTAGGAAGCATGTTGGTTCTCTATGTTCCTTTTCCACACCATGAATAAATTAACCCGCTTGTGGGTATACTCCCACTGTGACAGTTCCATGGTATATTCAAACAACCAACAAGTAGATAAATGAAGTGGTGGTTCTCCTTTGTTTGGTGTTCACGTATGGCATCCATGGGCAAAATGATCACTTGTTTTCTATTAGAACCACTTTGCGTAAACCGTGCAACACACACGGGGTACAAAGTCCATCCCTCATGCAAGTGATGGAGATAGTGAACATTTGTGGGTTTTCAATTCTAAGTTATGTCAATGTTGTGTTCCCGACTTAATTATGACACATGTCAAAGACTACATGATATGTTGATTGTTACATTGGATGTTTGATTAGCAGACTTTACGGGGTGCAGCACCAGTAGGAGGAGCGCAACAGCAGTAGGAGGTGATGATGGAGGTGCTCGTAGAACACAACCACATCGTCCTGGCCACTTCAGCGGCCGGAGGTGGAAGAAGAAGTGGTGGGGGAGAAGAAGATGGAACATATGGCGCTGGTGGATGGTGTTGGATGGATAGAGGTGATGGAGTGAGGGGGGGGGTACTGGTGGCTGGATGGCGCACCACCATGCCGACCTGGCCGTGGCGGCGGCCGGAGTTGGAGAAGGAGGGCCGTGGAGGCGGCTCGGGGGAGGAAGGATGAGGGGGCGAGGGGCTTACCGGAGCGGGAGGGGAGGGGCGTCACCTCCACCGATGAGTGAGCATTCGAACCCGACACATGGAGGAGGCATCAACGCCTGGAGGGGGGCAGCGTGAGGTCGAGGGTGCACGGGAAGAGCGACGACGGTGATAGAGGAGTGGGGGAGAGGGGGAGAGATGGGGCACGGTTAACTGCTATAGGACATATACCAGTAGCGCTGGTTTAGTACCAGCGCTACTCCTAACTTGGCAGTAGCGCTGGTACTAATCCATCGCTACTTCTAACTCCTATAGGATATATAGTAGTAGCATTGGTTTAGTACGAGCGCTACTGTTAACATAGTAGTAGCGCTAGTACTAATTCAACGCTACTACTAACTTTCTTTTCTTTATTTTCTTTATTATTTTCTTTTTATTATTTTTATTTTCTTGTTATTATTTTCCTTTCCTTTTGCGATTACTTTTCTTTTTCTTTTGTATTGCATTCTCCCTTTCGTTTCTGTTTTTTGTTTTTATCCCAACGGCCTCGCACGCAGTGGACGAGAATGTCTCCCTCCCACACTGCGCAAATATTACCCTAACCATGTGTTGTTTCATACACAAAATACATACATATATATATATATATAAATGATTGTTTCTCAACTGCGTCAAAGACGTTTCACATTGAGCTTCTTCCCCTTTCTTGTTCATTGTCTTTATTCTTCTTTTCCGGCACCATGGAGTAAGATCTTTCTTAGGTAATGTAGTCTTGATTCTTCTTTTCACGTATGCTTCATCGTCATATTCCCTCATCGTGTTGTCGTATTGGTCGTAGTCTTCCTCGTTCGCGACTCCTTCCATTTCGATGATGTTCCTTTTGCCTCTCCTCACGACAACACGACTCGGATTGGTTGGGTCGGTTATGAAGAAGCATTGTGTCACGTGCTTAGCGTGTATCCATGGCTCAGTTTTGGCGATGACGTTAACGCTCACGGTAGCGCTCTTTGCGTCGGGTCTAGACATGGTAGTGAAATATTTGTTTTCTCTTACGACGACCTTAGCCCACTTGACGTGGAACATCGTCGCATCATGCATTCCAGCATAGTTAAGCTCCGAGATCTCTTCAACCCTTCAGTAGAATCTTTCAGTTGTGCCGTTGGAGTCGGTCACGCATTCAATGGCCACCCTTGAGTTCTAGTAATCTGAAAGCACATATGCTCCCTTGGTGATTTTCATAATTCATGACAACATACATTGTCTCCTGGACTAACACTTTTACCTAGATATTTCAGGATTAGTCCGTGGAGAGCTATGGCTTAAGGTTTATGTGGAGATACCCCTGGATGCAAGAAAGGAATACTATTGGCTCAAGCTTCAAGCTAGAAGACTCTTCATTTTATATTTGTGACAAATCACTTTTGAGTCCGTAGGAAAGCCTATACTATTAAAAGGGGGTGACGTAGTAAAATGAACTGATTGCTCAAATGGTCAAAGTTAGCCACGAAAACACTCAATCGTTTTTCGACATATCCACTCTGTCAAGTTCCACATTCACAAATTAGGTGTCACCAACATTTCCACATCAGACCCACCGAGTTTCAACATCACACAGAACCCTAGCCATTCCAACCAAATCGGTGCAACCGAAACTGCACCGGTGCTACCGAGTTTGGGTGACCAACATTTTGTTGCCAAGATACACAATATCGGAATTTATGAGTTTGAGTATCAGTGCCACCGATTTTGGCCATCTGACTGTTAGTCACCTTTTTGGTGCCACCGAGTTGTATATATTGGCCTCACCGAGATTCAAAAGTTCACACCTTTAGTGCCAGTCGATACCACCGAGTTTCCAACTTCGGTGTCACCGAGTTTGCTCTTTTGTGTGTAACATTTGGATTTTGGCTGCTACCTATATATACCGCTTCAGCCACCTCTCATTCGTGGGAGAAGCAATCAAAACACACACTTCATTTCCAGATCCATTTTCTGAGAGAGAACCACCTACTCATGTGTTGAGACCAAGATATTCCAATGCAATCATTTGAAACTTGACCTCTAGCCTACCCAAACTGCTTTCCACCAAATCAACCTCTCCTACCCATGCATATTATGTGAGAGAGTGATTTGTGTTGAGGAGACTATCTTTAGAAGCACAAGAGCAAGGAGTTCATTGATCTACCCCATCTATTACCTTTTGGAGGGTGGTGCCTCCTAGATTGGTTAGGTGTCGCTTGGGAGCCTCCTACTTCGTGTTGTGGAGTTGAACCAAGATGTTTGTAAGGTCAAGGAGATCGCCTACTTCGTGAAGATCTACCATGAGTAAAGCTAGTCCTCCGTGGACGGAATCCGTGGTGGGATAGACAAGGACGCTTCTTTGTGGACCCTCCGTGGTGGAGCCCTCCATGGACTCTCGCAGCCGTTATCCTCCGTGGGTTGAAGTCTCCACTAACATGGACGTACGATAGCGCCACCTATCAGAATCATGCCAAAAATCACCGTCTCAACCTCATGCGTTTGATCTCCCTACCTTAGTCCTCTACATTATACTTGCATGTTTTATTTTCCACTCCTATACTCTTAGAACTGCATGTGCAAGGTGACCTAGACTTGTTACAACTGCTAGATTTCTGCCCTCCTAGAAATTAGGTTAGGATATAATTTTCATCTTGACAAGTAGTCTATTTACCCCCCTCTAGACACATCTTCTATCCATCCCTAAATTGGTATCACAGCAAGGTCTCCAAAACCTTGGTTTAACCGCCATTGGAGGAAGATGAATGTGACTAGTTCCCAGATTTTTAGGTCTAGAGTGCCTATTCTTGATGGGATTACTTTAGATAATGGAAAGATGAAATGCTTGATATATTCAATGAGTTCCATTTGCGCAAGTATATCGAATACCCCTATGCGCCACCCATTGACCCCATACATCCTTCTCATGATGATGAAGTTAATATGCTTGGTAATCTTAACACTCACAATCTTATCATTAGAGGTTGACCAAGAAATGTGCTTAATCAGTTGCAAAACTTTGAGTGGGCTCATACCTTGCGGAAAGACTAAGAGAAAAGATATCCAAATTATTCCTTGAAAAATCTTGATATTATTTTTCGGAAATACATTGCTTTCCATAAGATGAAGCCAACTGATCCTAACTTCGATAAATGCCTATTTGAGCTTCATGACCTCATGCGTGCCGAAGGAAATGTCATTACCATCAACAACATCATTGTTGAAGCCGTTCAAATGCATAAACTTGAACATTGTAATAGTCAAATTTCTAATGAAATTTTGTGTGTTATGACGAAAATTCATCCGATGATGACTATGAGGAATGTGGCTACTACGATGATGATGAGAACATCGACACCGAGTATGAGAAGACCATGAAGAACCTTAGTCTTATGGCTAACCTTAAAGAGTACATGGCCACTGGTAAGGTGTGACAGCCCGAGACCGACACCCCAGAAGATTCCCCTTATATTCCGTTTTCGTCGTCTGATTATTTTTATTTGTCGCATCATCATCGCATCATGCGCATCATCCGCATTGCATCGGCATCCCGTTGCCACCAGTTTTCAAACCTGCATCCGTTGTTAGTTGCCGGTTCTACCCGTGTTCGTCGTTGCCCGTGTTGAGCCCGACAACACTCGCACGCTCCCGCGGCATTGTCAAAACCCTATTTTTAAAAGTGTGTATAAAACTTTCTTTGATTGTGTTGAAACTTTTTGAGTGGTCTTATTTAGATATAGGTAGGCTGCGTGCCAAATTTCGTCGCAATTGGATTCCGTCTGGTACCCGAACGGTCGACCATAGCGGCACCGTATTCGGTCTATCGTCGGACGTTTTTTGGGATTTTAAATCACGTTGTCTGGTGCCCGTTTCCCTCTCATCTCCGGCTAACCTACTCTACGCGGCCACTTAGCCCGTCCCACGATCGAGATCGTTCGATTCTGATCGCACGGTTGCAACCAGGGCGAAATTATGCTAAACCTAGCCCCCATTGTTATAAATAGACTCGCATGTCATTTTTAGATAGCCCCCTCTCTCACCTCCTCGTTTTCCATGCCAAAACACAAAACCCTAGCCTCCCTGTCTCCCTCCTCCAGTCGCCGGGCCCACCCGAGCCCGCACACGGCCCGCCCCGAGCGCATCTGGACCCGAGGCAGCGAGCCCCTCGCCCTAGCCTGCTGGCCTCCCCGAGCCGCCCCGAGCCGGAGCCAGCGCCTTCTTGCTCCACGCCGCCTCCCGTCGTTGGAGCTGCAGCCGCCGCCCCATGCCGAGCCCTCGATGAGGAGCCGCTGCAGCTAGCCGGCCCGCGCCCATATCCTTCTGACACAGCTCCTCTGTCTGTCATGAAGAGCCCCCGCCCCACGCATGACCTGCCATGGGTGCCCGCACCTTCTCCCGTCGCCGGATCTGGAACCCCCACCTCCGGATCCATCTGTTCCCGGTCTCACCAAGCCTCACCGACGCCTCGTCGCCCGTGAAGTCGCCGCCGATGCCTCCCTCTGCTCGAGACAGAGGAGGAAGACACACGACGAGGTGCGCCTTGCCCCGTTCCTGGGCCACCTCGCCCGCTCCTGGGCCTCAACCTCAACGGCCTGCTCCAGCCAGCGCCCGATCCGGCCTGTTCCTGCACCGCCCGTTGACCGGCCCAGCTCATCCCAAGTCAACCCCAAGCCGGGCCACTGCGACCCCTCGAACCGGGCCAAGGCCCGAGGAGAGATTCCCCCCCCCCGCCGAGCCCTCTATTTAGTGGCCGTCCGTGTTTTAACTATTCTGCGCCATGCCCGTGTGTAGCCCGTTAGTAGTAGTTTCGGCCCATTAGTGTATTTAGGATTTTCGCATTTTATTATTTCAGATTATATTAATATTAAAACGCATGTAGTTTATTATCCGTATGTCGGATTGGAACAAATTATATATGAAACTTGTGTAGATTTTCGCGTAGATTAATAATTTGCTACTTGCATTCATGTTAGAAGTGATTTGACTTGCCATATACATAGAAACGCGTGCTGTCCTAATAGGAGATTATCCCGTATTTATTTTAGTGTGTGCCCGGATTGCTCAAATCCCGTAGTTTAAATGCTCATGTTTTTAGGGACCTTTACCATGTATTTTAGAGTAGTTGTTTGTATTTTTGCATGTTGGATTCCGTCGCTAGTTTATTATATTGTTTTTAGTACATATTCCCGCATATTCCTGTGGAGATATTATTATTTTGCAACCCCTCATGTTATATATGTATTCGGGGTAGAAAAATCTGTAGAATTTAACTGTGTATTTAGTTTTAGCTTTTGAGGAAGTTAGTGCGCGTGATATTTTGCCATGTTGCCCTTTTGTTAATTTTGTGGGATTTAATCCGTGCATGATATGAAGGAGTTGTCAACTAGAGATTTGTCCTTAGATATGCATGCTAGCCTTTAGTAATTTTGGTTGCAATAGAAATCCATGTTTAGGTGTGGTTTGCTTGCTCTCAACTTGCTAGAAAATAATGCTGATTTGGAGATGCTCAAATATTTCTAAGTCTGAAATCTGTTATATTTTGTTGCTGTATTTACATGAATTTATCTGGTGATCTATAGCTCTTTTGAGGTTGGTGCAATGGAGTTAGTTGTAGTCCTTAAGATTCTCTAGCATGCTGTCAATTTTCATGTCATTTGGAGCCCTGTAGCTTATAGTTTTGCTGCTGTTAATATGCCTTCAGATCAAAAACTGCACTGTCTAAAACTGATATTTTCACTAAGTCTGAAACTGTGTGTGAGATGCCATTTGGTGAGTTCTTTTCCTAGTGATCCATGCTTCCATGCTAGGTGTTGTTAGTTGTATGTCGTAGTGCATCTTGACCTCTACTGTCTCATGCCTTGGTTGAGCATTTTGGATTTGTGTAGCTAGTTGTTCGAGGGTGTAGAAAATGCTATGTGGCTGATTTTGGCAGATTATGTCCATTTCTTGTTTAGATCGTAGTTGTTGAACCGTTGCTCCGTTTTGATCGTGTCCTATATGAAATTTTCTTAGAATCTCATGTAGTTTCATATTATCTTGCTGGTTGTATGTTTTGAAATGCTTGTGACTAACGTTGCACACATATTGCATTCATGCCATCATATCTTGCGGTGTTTGTATCTTTTGAACCGTCGCTCCGTTGGAGATGTTCTCTATGTGTAAATTGATTGGAACGACGCGTAGAATCATATGAACCTATTTATTTTTCTGTTTAACAAACATTAAAACATGTTATTTCAGGTCTTTACAGAATTATAAATTGACGTATGAGGTCATCTCGGAGATGCTATATGACGTTTCGGACATCATTTAAAATGCTTAGATAGATAGATTAATTATGCTTCACCTCTTTCCATGTTTAACCACTTTTAATACTGTCGTATACCTAATCGGGATAGAACTAAATAATTCGTATGTGGAGTTTCGTCAATATGCAACTCGTTGCATATTGAACTTCACTTAATGTGTAGTGTTTGAATGTTGTGAATTGCCATGCCATGTCTTGCATATATTCAACCGCTCATGCATCATTTCTGTTGTGCATCGTGCGGTGTACATTGTTTGTTGATGCTTGTTTCCAGTTTGCTTCGTCTCGATAGAGTTCCGACCGCTTCGGAGAGTGAGACCCGTTCGACTACGTTGGTTCGTCTGCTTCACGGAGTCATTCTTCTTCCAAGCGGGATCTCAGGCAAGATGACCATTTCAACAGATACCATTACTATCATTTCCACGCTAGTTTTACCGTTTCTATCATTATGTCTCGCTGCCTACCACCTGTTCACAACCTAGCAAACCACTGATTGGCTATGTTACCGCTGGCTTAACCATGTGTTAGCGTTGCTATTTGCAGGTGCAGTTGCTTCCATGTGTAAACATGGGTTCCTTGTTATATCACCCTATTAAATGCTATTAATTTAATGCACCTATATACTTGGTAAAAGGTGGAAGGCTTGGCCTTTCTAGCCTAGTGTTTTGGTCCACCTTTGCCCCCTTAGTTTCGGCTAGCGGTGTTATGTTCCATAATTGAGCGCTCCTAACACGATCGAGGTTGTTAAGGGGACCCCCTTGATAATCCGTCTTAGATTAAAGCTAGTCTGGCAAGGCCCAAAATTGGTACTACATTTTCCCAACATAATAATTTTGTTAATACTGAAAAGCATAGGGCGTCATGAACCCGAGGAGTAATTCTAAATAATACAGGGAGGGCCAGTGCTGATGGTGCTGGCTTCAAACAGAGCCGTTTGCGGGGCCAACCCGGGGCAAGTCGAGAGATTTCTATCAGGAGACTGTACGCTGCGCTCATCCGATTGTGTCCTGAGAACAAGATATGTGCCTCCTATCGGGATCATCGACACGTCGGGTGGCCTTGCTAGATTAGTTTTACCTTTGACGAATGTCTTGTGCATCGGGATTCCGGTGATGCTTTGGGTAATCTCAGAGTTGATGTTTTCCACTAAGGAGCCAGACGAGATCGCGAGCTTCGTGATCAAGGATTTCTATGCGGCTTGTGGTAATTTGTGATGGACTAGTTGGAGCACCGCTGCAGGGTTAAATCTTTTGGAAAGCCGTGCCCGCGGTTATGTGGCAACGTGGAAACTTTGTTTAACACTGGTTCTAGACAACTTGAAGTTAACTTAATTAAAACTTGCCAACTGAGTGAGTAACCGTGCCTGTCTCTTTCGTGAGCTCCTTCTCCGATCAAGGACACGGTGGGGTTATGTTTGACGTAAGTAGGTGTTCAGGATCATTCATTTGACCATCCGTAGTTCACGTCCGCTATGCGTAGATCATCCCCCTGTTTATTCTTGTACTCCTAAGTTAGCCACCTCATATAATGCTTAGTCGCTGCTGCAGCCTCACCACTTAAACATACCTCACCTATTAAGCTTTGCTAGTCTTGATACCTTTGGAAATGAGATTGTTGACTCCCTTGTGGCTCACAGATTACTACAACACCACTTGCAAGTACATGTAAAGGATTATTTGACGTGAGCGCGTTGATTATTCATTTGGAGTTCCTTCTTCTTCTTCATCGATCTAGGATGGGTTCCAGGCCGGCAGCCTGGGATAGCAAGGATGGACGTCGTTCTTTTCTCGTTTGTTTTCGTCCGTAGTCGGACCCTTCTCTTCTTCATGATATTTATGTATTGTACTGATGTGACTCTGATGTAGCTTGTGGCGAGTGTAAGACAATTCCATATATCTCATCATTTTAGTACATGTACTTGTAACGATATCCGTTCTTGCAAAATGACGAGATGCGCTTCTATCCCTATTGAGGCCCTCGCGCCAAAATTAGGATAGGATCGCATCTTGGGCGTTACATAAGGAGTGGGTTCTCGAGAGTGGATACACTGATCACATGACCGGAGATAAAGACATGTTCCATGAAATCACACCTAATCATGGACCTAGAAGGTATGTAACTTTTGGAGACAACTCCAAAGGTAAGGTACTTGTTCTCGGTAAGGTGGTCGTATGTCATGATAGTTCCATTCGGAATGTCATTCTAGTAGAATATCTTGGGTACAATCTACTTTCCGTATCTAGACTAGCAGATTTCAGTTTCGATGTGCTATTTACAAAAATTGAATGCCGAGTGTTTCGTAGCGACAATCATAACATCTCTAAGATATCCAAACGCCTTACATGCCTTATTGCAAAATCTTCTAAGGGTTGGTTATGGCATAGAAGGCTTGGAAATGTTGGTATTCGTAATCTTGACAAACTCATCAAAGGTGACCATATTATTGGTGTTAAAGATGTTATCTTTGACAAAGATAGACTTTGAAGTGGTTGTCAAGCAGGAAACCAAGTTGGAGGAAGTCATCCCATGAAGAACATTATGACCACCAGAAGACCCCTCGAGCTGCTTCACATGGATCTGTTTGGTCCCAACGCTTATAACAGCCTCGGTGGAAACTCTTATGGTCTAGTTATTGTTGATGATTTTTCCAGATTTACATGGGTGTTCTTTCTCAATGATAAGTCACAGGTACAAATGACCTTCAAGAACTTTGCTCAAAAATCTCAAACCAGTTTGAAGTGACGATCAGGAAGGTTTGGAGCGACAATGGAACGGAGTTGAAGAACACTAATGTGGATAATTTTCTTGACAAAGAAGGTATCTTGCATGAGTTCTCGGCAATGTACAGACCTCAACAAAATGGAGTTGTTGAGAGGAAGAACCGGACGCTCATAGAGATGGCAAGAACGATGCTTGATACAAGACTCCAAGACACTTTTGGGAAGCAGCCGTGGAAATAGCTTGCCATGCCATAAACCGACTCTACCTGCACAAGCTTCTCGATAAAATGACATACGCTCTACTCACCGGTAACAAACCCCAAGTTGGATAGTTTTGAGTATTCGACTCTAAGTACTATATTCTTGATAAGCATCATTGATCTAAATTTGCACCTAAATCTTATGAAGGTTTCCTTCATGGTTACAGATCAGACTCTCACGCTTACCGTATCTACAACAACTTCACCCGAAAAGTTCAAGAGACGGTAGACGTGAAGTTTGATGAGACTAATGGTTCGCAAGTCGAACAATTGCCAATTGATATAAGAGATAAGAAACCTTCAGAAGCTATCAAAGATTTGTCCATTGGCAAGATTTGTCCCATGGAGGTGAAGGAAAGCACATCATAAACTCAAGTGGAAGCTCCTACTTCGCATCAAGGCGAACCGTAAAATGACATGGAAGCATCCACAAGCGGTACACGACATGATGAAGAAGAGGAAGAGAGACATCTTGATGATCCACCTCGACCTTCGTCACCACCACATTAAGGAGAAAATGACGCCAACAACAATGCTCAAGATGACAACGAAGAAGAATAAGCTCCTTCATCCAACAAGAAGAAGTTGTCAAGAGTTAGAGCAAGTGTGGACAGAGATCATCCGCTGAAACAAATTTACAATGACATAAACAACGGGAGAATCACTCGTTCTAAAACTCGACAGCTAAATTTTGTGAGCATTATTCTTTCATATCTAGCATTGAACCCTTGAAGGTAGAAGAATCTCTCCAAGATCTAGTTTGGGTGAATGCCATGCATGAAGAGCTACACAACTTCGAGAGGAACCAAGTATGGACACTTGTTGAAAATCCAGAAGGCGAGCAGAATATCATTGGTACAAGATGGGTATTTCGAAACAAGCAAGATGAAGATAGACAAGTTGTATGCAACAAAGCACGTCTTGTAGCCCAAGGATTCATGCAAGTTGAAGGTATGGACTATGGTGAGACTTATGCTCCTATTGCTAGACTTGAAGCCATTCGTATTCTTCTAGCTTATGCCAATCAATATGATATAACTCTCTACCAAATGGATATGAAAAGTTCCTTTCTCAATGGATAAATTGAAGAGGAAGTTTATGGTAAACAACCTCCTGGTTTTGTGAACCCTAAGAAACCTGATCATGTTTACGAACTTCGTAAAGTTTTATATGGTCTTAAACAAACACCTAGAGCTTCGTACAAATGCCTAATGAAGTTTCTTATTGAAAATAATTTTGAGATTGGCAAAATTGATGCAACCTTATTCACTAAAAGAGTAAACGGTGAACTATTTGTTTGTCAAATATATGTGGATGATATTATCTTTGGCTCTACTAACCCACATTTTAGTGAAAAGTTTAGAAAGTTGATGTGAGAGCAGTACGAGATGTCCATGATGAGTGAACAGAAGTTCTTCCTTGGATTGCAAATCGATGAATCAAGAGAAGGTACGTTCATATCTAAAACCAAGTACACCAAGGACTTGATCACGAAGTTCAACATGCAAGAATGCAAAGGTATGAGAACACCCATGCCTTCTAGTGGACATCTTGACCTCACTAAGGATGATGCACCCGTTGATCAAAAGGTTTATCGATCAATGATTGGATCATTGATATATCTATGTGCCTCTCGTCCTAATATCATTCTAATTGTTTGCATGTGTTCCCGCTATCAAGCAACACATAAAGAGTGTCATCTATTGGCTGTGAAAAGGATAGTGAGATACCTTATACATACACCAAACTTTGGCATATGGTATCCTAAGGGCTCTTATTTTGATCTTGTTGGCTATTCCGACTCGTATTATGATGGAGACAAGGTTGATAGAAAATCTACCTTAGGTACATGTCAATTTCTTGGGAGATCTCTTGTCTCTTGGACATCCAAGAAATGAAACTCGGTATCCTTATCAACTGCCGAAGCTGAATCCATTGCCGCTGGACCATGTTGTGCTCAATTACTATGGATGTATCAAACGCTTAAGGATTATGACATTCATGTTAGAAAAGTTCCATTGTTGTGTGACAATGAAAGTGCTATTAAGATTGCATATAATCCTATGCAACATTCTAGAACCAAGCACATCCAAGTGCGGCATCATTTCATCCGTGATCATGTTGCCAAAGGAGATATCGATCTCAGGCATGTTCGTACTAATAAACAACTAACTGATATTTTCACCAAACCACTTGATGAGAAAGTGTTCTGTCATTTGAGGAGAGAGTTGAACATCATTGATGCGTCAAACTTGAGCTAGACTCACTCCGATGCATGCAAGGGCATGAGGTTGACTAATTGTTCCTTGATGCCATTGACAAGACTATCTTATATTTTGGAAACTATGCCCCCTTGTATTGCATCTAACCTTTTGTAAGTAGTTGGAAGAAATACACTCAACAAGATTACAATCAACTCACATCAAAAGTAATTTTTACATGGCGAAGTATCAACAACCTTTTCTTCAGAGATGGAGGAAGAAGACAACAAAATCATATCCTTGACAATTCTATGATATTGAATTTCACTCATGTCATTTGGATATACTATGTTCTTCCTTGCGTGACTAACCATTGTAGGTGAAAATTGAACCAAAACTTTATTGATAGCTCCCAACTCAAGATGATCATCATCAACATTGAGCATCCACAAGAAGTTCACCTACATGCCATGTCATCAACATGATTCGAACGTATGTACTCATATACTTGATAAAGCTTTGCACCAAGTCACGAGGTAAAGCAACTCAAGCGATATGAAGACATTGGAATGCTTAATCGAAAAATGGCAACCCCATTTCGCGCATAACCTATGATCAAGCATCCTTGCTTGACTCCACAAGTCAAATACTCTAATATAGGTTACCTAGTCGCCGCCCCACATCTAAATGGAGAATATCGTATGGTTCACATTTGATCTTTCACATTCTTAGAAAACTTCCACTCTCATCTATATGTGTGTTTTAAAAAAAATTCTCTTATTCTTCTTACTTTTGTTTAACTCACTCCATTGGAATTATCATTCTTTTGGGCTCTTGACCTTTTGAACCAATTCTTTGAGTGAAGCTATTTCGTGTTAAAGAGTTGACTATGATTGCAACTCGGTTTCACTGAATTGGGAAACTCGGTCCAACCGATATCTCCAAGAGCCCTAAATATCAATCTTGGTTCTACCGAATCATATGCCTCGGTGACTCCGATTTTTCTGACTATGTTGCTCTGAGAATTTCTTCTAGACTATTGTCTTAGGGGGAGACATCTTGTCTAGGGGGAGAAAAATCTCAGTGATCCCATGTAATATAAAAGTGAGAATCCTCTAGGATCCCTAACGTAGGGGGATATCATTCAAGGAACTCTTACCCATACCTAAGGGGGAGATCATCCAATGAACCCTACAAAATATCTAAGGGGGAGAAAAGACATTCCAAAAGAGAGAAGTATCTAGAATCTTCTTTATTCTCTGAATGAGCCCTTACCCTCTGACCTTTGTTTTTGGTAATTGTGCCAAAGGAGGAGAAATATCATCAAAGCTTCCACTCAGTGAACCTATTTATTGGGGAGAAATACTATCAAGAAGCTCATACAAAAGAGGGAGCGACAACACTAAGGGGAGATACTTGTATCAAACCCTACACATTAAGGAGGAGAGAGATAAATACTGTTTAATTGGCTTTATTGGTTTAAACTTTTTTCCTACCTACTCCTAATATCCACATGCCATGATTACGGGGAGAGGAAACTTTACATACTCATTTTTAGGGGAGAAAAAGTTCTTGTTCCTTGGAGACATGTTCTTTCATCAAATCATATCTTCACCATGTATTCAATTTCTTGGTACTTCTGAATTTCTTTGCATATTTACAACAGAGTACTCTTGTGTTATCTAACATTTGTTTTCCCAAGTGTACTTCTATGTCAAGACACTCAAGATCCTCAAGGCAAGTATATGCATCATATCCTTGTTCATGATGACCTCTTGTTTCTTGCACATATTGATTGCAAGAGGGAGTCTTAAACATGGAAGTATTTCATTCACATATGTTTGATGCATGTAGCCAGGATGTCTATATGACTTGCTTTATCCTTCTAGTATGTGTGTGCCCATGCATTCCCAAGCAACTATCCTTTAAATAGGGATTGCACACATTTAGGGGGAGCTTTTGCTAGTCATATTTCCTTCAAAGCTGTCAAACCTTGTACAAACCCAAAAGCTTAGATCATCTCATCAAAGCGTATATTCCAACTCCGAGATGCTTGGACCAGTCCATAGAAGGATCACTGGACCTTGCATACTTGTTAGCATCCTTAGGATCGACAAACCATTTTGGTTGTATCACATACAACCTTTCCTCAAGGAAACCGTCGAGGAAACAATGTCTTGACATCCTATGTGTAATATTTCATAAATAATGCAGCAACTGTCGTGGGTATAAGTCTGACAGTAGAAGTACGGGGTACGAAAGTATATGGGCAGAGCCTTAGCTACGGCGAGGATGTATGAGTTCAGGCCCCTCTACGGTGGAGGTAAAATCCCTACGTCTCATTGCTCTTGGGAGCTTTGTGTCGAGTGTATTAAGGGATTACAGCAAGTGCCAACCCCTGTACCAGTGGTGAAGGGCGGCTTATATAGAGTGCGCTGCCCTTCATAACGGTCTGGTGGACAGGGGTGGAGTAGTGGAGAGTACACGCTGGCATTACTGGTAACATAAGCCTTAAATGCTAGTTATGGTGTATGAAAACGTATGACCATTGCCCTCCTGGGAGGTTATGATGCACAGAGTGAATTCCAGTCGGTACGTTAGATATGCTCCGAGTGGATCGCCGCCGACTAGATGATGGGGGCGCCTTAGTTCAGTCGGAACTGTCTAAGGGACTTGTCCCCTATGAAGGGTAGTCCTTGGGTAGGACCTATAGGGCAGACCTATGACCCTACCCTGGGACAATAACCCCATCATTAGTCCCCGAATGGATCGGGGTTGGAACGATGAAGTGAAGTCCGGAGTTTGGAGCCGACTGGTATTGACGTGATCTTAGCGTTGTCTGCCTCGATCTATTTCATCTTTGCGGCAAGTGATCCGAGTGAATATGCAAGCGAAACGAACCGTGAGGGACCGGTTGCTTCCGCAGAATCTTTCGACGTGACCAGTCATACTGACAGCGCCGGATTTTCCGGGATCGCCATCGAGTAGATTTCGCCTCCTCGATTACCGCGCCGCGATATTCTCCCCTAATCTTGCAGGAGCCGGTTGGGAGGATAAGATCTTGGGCCCACCTGTAGGTGACTCAGTCGAAGGCCTATTAAAGCCTTCCTAGCGGACCTTCCTGTTGTGCTGCTCGTCCTCCTCCCATTGATCTCCCCCCGCAACTCCCTGCACACCTCAAGCCACCTCCTTCCCCTCCTCCTCTGCGGATCTGTCGCCCTCTCCATGACGAAGGGGCGGACTAGCAAGCTTGAGGCGAAGAAGAAGAAGAAGGGGGCGGCCTCCACTCAGCGGCGGCAACGGGCGTTGCCGGCGGGCTGGATCCAAGGGGACTTCCTCCCCTCCACGGTGAGGGAGAACGACGTGCTGGAGCTGGTGGAGCACGGCATGGTCATCAACAAGTCTTGGAGGATGCCGGAAGGCGAGATGGAGCCGGCGCCGAAGGAGGGGGAGAGCGTTCTGCTGCTCAGCAACGTGGCCAGAGATTTCTCCCTGCCTGCCCATCCTTTCTTCCGAGGTATCATGAATTACTTCGGGGCGCAACTCCATCACTTTCCGCCAAATGCGATAGCTCATCTTTCCGCATTCATCGCCCTCTGCGAGTGCTTCATAGGATGTCGTCCTCACTGGGGGCTCTTCAAATATGTTTTCTCCGCTAGATCTCAAACTGTTAAGAAGCTTAGCCAGTCTGATGATAAGACACACATCCTCTAGCTCTGCGGGAGTTTAGGATTTCAAAAGAAAACGAAAAGTAGTTATGCCTCCCTTCAGCTATCCGAGTCGGTTAGGAACTGGCAATCGTCCTGGTTCTATTGCCTGGACATTGCTAGCCCGAATGCTTCAGTGGGTTACCACCCTTCAGTTTAGACCGTCCAGGCCCTCCCAGGAAGCTAGCGCTCTCTAAGGGAGAAAGAACCCAGATCCAGCCTTTGGTCGACACGCTGATAGCCGTCGTCCGGAAGGGAGTCACCAACATGGACCTGTTGGAGACTTTTCTGGGTCGATGCATCGAGCCGGTCCAGGCCCGAGACCACGCAATGTGGCATTTCACGGGGCCTTCGGATACCACTCGGTCCCATCCTGAAGACGTGAGCGAGGAGACCGTGGGTGCGTGGGTCCGCAGCATCACGGGCACATGTGATAACCCCGTGGGAGCTCAGCGGGTGAAGGCCTTCCGCGCCCAAAATCCTCCTCCTAGTGAGCACATGTTGTCGAGTGCTTTTACCCTTCTCAGTTTTATTGCTTTTCTTGTCTCGCTGACTGACGTTGCCGACTGCGTTTTGTGCAGGAGTGGACGAACTGGCATTCTGCAGTCTCAAATGGGAATCCGGTCGAGGAAGAAGAAGGCAGCATGGAGGGTAGCGCGGGTAGTGCCGAGTACGTCTCTGACTGTAGGGAGACAGAGGAGGAAACAGAAGAGGAGGAGGAGAAGAGTGAAGAGCAGAGCTTGTCACCCTCACCACCAGAACACCGAACTAAGCACCTTCATGAGCCCGCTGTTCCGCCGGCTCCTCCCGTGGCCCCGAGTGCTCGGAGTGTGAAGAGAACCAGGGGTTCTTCTGCCGAGCCCGTGGATCAGCCGTCCAAGGTGGCTAAACCCAGCAGGTCTAAACCTTGGAAAGCTTTGCCCCGGATGGATCGCTGTTCCGGTCGCCTCAGCGTAAGTATCTTTGCTCTTCCTTCTTCCTTCAGTATCCGATTGGACTCTTCCTTTTTGGAATTCATGTTTACCCGTCGAATGGATTTCACTCAACAGAGTTGCTAACTCCGCCACCTCTCTGCCGCGTCAGGGTGACAATCCCATGGACACTGATAACGCCGCCAAATCACAGCAAGGTTCGTTGTCACGGCTCCGAGAGTTGTATTACCGTTACGCGAGTGCTGTCTTTGATCTTGATCTTTTTCTATATTTTTATTTTGTTCAGTCGGGCTTCCTTCAGAGGTGATCCATCTGGACGACGACGACCAAAGGAGATCGGAACCAGCTTTGGCACCTGTCCTTGGGGTTATCCATCCTACTACCAACCACGCCATGAGCGTGCCGCCGACTGAGACGGTGGTCTTCACGGCGGAACCGACTGGAGCAGAGCTCGGGATGCCCAGGGAGCTCGACATATCTAGGGCGCCTTCTGCCACGCCGGGTCCATCGACTGTTCAATATGATGCCCGACGCCTCCCGGAAGATCAAGTAGGAGCCGCCAAGGACGCCATGGTACAAGTGGAGCTGATGGTGGGCGAAGCCAAGGGAGCATATGACTCCGTTGCGTCCCTGTACAAGAAGAGCTTGGAGCTTTGGGATGATATCCGAGTAAGTGCGCTAGTAAGTATTTACATTCCTCTTGGTGCCCACTGGGGTTTTGGAGAGATACTCGGATACAGTAGGTTAATTTTCCGGTGGGTTCACTCCGAGTGAACCCAGTGGGTGAAGTCCCCGAGACTTCTGCCGAGTGCTTGCACCGGCAGTTGTCTTTATATGTATTTTCCATAATCTCTACAGATCAGGGCTGATCTGCCCGAATGGTACCAGTAGTCCCTGAGA
Organism: Hordeum vulgare subsp. vulgare; assembly: GCF_904849725.1. Lineage (NCBI taxonomy): Eukaryota > Viridiplantae > Streptophyta > Magnoliopsida > Poales > Poaceae > Hordeum > Hordeum vulgare. The sequence continues at coordinate 312,090,231 of NC_058521.1, read as the reverse complement.
GTAGTGTTACTCGGGTCGAGTAACAGTAATCTCATAGTGTTGTTGGTTTGCTATGGAGCTCAATGGGACCGACCTGTTCGAGTTTCATGCCAGTGGGGTCACTCTCAGTGAACCCACTGGGTGTAGTCCCCGAGACCACTGTCGATTGCTTGCGTCGGCAGGGGTCTGAAGAATCTATCGAGACTTTTTCCTTGTTGAACCTGGCTGATCCTCCCTTTGTGTATCTTTGACAGAATACTTGTGAAATGGGATCGGCCTATAATGCTCTGAAGGCTGAGAAGACTCAACTTGCTGCCGACTTGGAGGTAGCTGCGAATGATTTGGCTAGCATGAAGAAGACTCTCGCTGAACGAGAAGTATCTTTGGACGAATCTCAGGGGACTAACAAGGCACTGCTAGCCGAGGTAGAAAAAATGAAGAAGGAGAGATCTGAATGGATGGGCCAGCTGAAGTTAATGAACGCTCGGTGCAAAGCGCAGGAGAACTACGTCGGCGACTGGGCGAAGAAGATGGTCGCACTGCTTGGTGGTAAGTTGCTTGCCGAGTGCTCTTTGACTTTGGAGTTCACTCCGCGCTTATTTTCTCCCTGTCTTTTCTTTGAAGATTTCTGTCGGGACGTTGAAGCTGAAACCGCTGAAATTGAACGGTCGCTTGGGCAACCGAATGTTCCACTCGGTGATGAAGCTAACCGGGACATGTTTCGACTGAATTCCTGCCTTAACAAGGTGGGTCCTTTCATTGGTCGCCTGAGAGAAGTTGTCGGTCGAATTGACAAAGAGTTGTGGCCTGAAGATGACTCCCGGAATGAGATAGAGGGGTTGATGACTCGACTGGAGGATGTTCCAAGTAGAGTGCAGGCATGGAAGAAGTCTGCCGCTCGGTGTGGCGCGGACGTGGCGCTGTCTCTGGTCCGAGTGCAATGTAAGTAAGCTCGTAAAGACAAGCTGAAGACGTTGCAGGTCGCCAACACCAAGAAGCTTCGATTTGAAGACTTCATGGAGACCTTCCTCGACACGGCCACTCGGATTGTAGATGGAATCGACCTGAACACCTTCGTGGAGCCTGCTGGCCCCGGTGATGATTGATTGACTTTATGCTGAACCCGCGTTTACCTCGGTATGCCGAGTGGAGTTTGTCTTAAACGTTGGCCACTACTGTTGGCCGGTACATTCGTGGCTCAGTGTGGATAAACTTGATTCACACCGAGCCGACTAATCGTTGAACTCAATTTGAATTCGAACCGGATCTTTTGCTCTTCTTTCGCTGAGTTTTTTTTGACACGATTTTAGCTTGTGGTTTTTGTTAAGGCGGCTCAGCTAAGCCTCCGAGTTCAACTTGTGTGCTCACTCGGAGGAAGCTCTTTACTTAGGCAACTCTAGTTCGCAGCTAAGTCTCCGAGTGTGACTTTTGGTGTACACTCGGAGCAAGTTATTTACTTAGGCGACTCTGGGTCGCAGCTAAGTCTCCGTGTGACTTTTGGTGCACACTCGGAGCAAGTTGTTTACTTAGGAGACTCTGGGTCGCGGCTAAGTCCCCGAGTGTGACTTTTGGTGCACACTCGGAGCAAGGTGTTTACTTAGGTGACTCTGGGTCGCTGCTAAGTCCCCGAGTGTGACTTTTGGTGCACACTCGGAGCGAGTTGTTTACTTAGGCAACTCTGGGTCGCAGCTAAGTCCCCGAGTGTGACTTTTGGTGCACACTAGGAGCGAGTTGTTTACTTAAGCGACTCTAGGTCGCAGCTAAGTCTCCGAGTGTGACTTTTGGTGCACACTTGGAGTTAATTTTTTAGACCGGGAGTCTGCAGACGCGGAAGAATTTTGAATCGGCAAGAAATTAATCTGTTTTGTATTACTTCGATGACATTTGTTCTTTACATTGTCTCTGTCGGCGGTTATGTGTAGAAGCGCTTCAGTAGATCTCCATTCCATGCTCGCGGCTCGTCTGTCTCCCTGTCGAGGTTGTAGAGTCGATACGCTCCGTTGTTGAACGCCTTAGAAATGATGAACGGTCCTTCCCAGGCGGGAGCCAACTTGTGTGGTCTCTGTTGATCCACTCGGAGCACCAGGTCGCCTGCTTGGAATGTGCGGCTCCTGACGTGCCGCGCATGAAATTGCCGCAGATCTTGCTGATAAATTGTTGAGCGAATCAATGCCATCTCGCACTCCTCTTCTAAAAGGTCTACTCTGTCTTGCCTGGCTTTCTCTACTTCGTCTTCGGAGAAGAGTTCGACTCGTGGAGAGTTGTGGAGCAAGTCACTCGGAAGGACTGCCTCTGCCCCATAAACGAGGAAAAACGGGGATCGTTGTATCGACCTATTCGGAGTTGTTCGGAGGCCCCACAGCACCGAAGGCAGCTCGGTGACCCATGCGCCGGCGGCATGTCCAACTTCCCGCAGGAGTCGAGGCTTCAACCCTTGAAGAATGAGTCCATTCGCCCGCTTCGCTTGTCCATTTGTTTGGGGGTGCGCAACGGATGCAAAATCCACTCGGATACCTTGGCCTGCGCAAAAACCTTTGAACCTATCCGAGTCAAAGTTTGTGCCATTGTCGGTGATTATGCTGTGTGGAACCCCGTATCTGGCGATGATGTCTCTGATAAATTTGATGGTCGTAAGGGCATCAAGCTTCTTGATTGGCTTGGCTTCAATCCACTTGGTAAATTTGTCGACTGCTACCAGCAGATGGGTGAATCCTCCTTGGCCTGTTCTGAATGGTCCGACTGTATCTAATCCCCACACGGCGAATGGCAAAGAAAGGGGAATTGTCTTCAGCACAGACGTTGGCTTGTGGGACTTGTTTGAATAGAACTGACAACCTTCGCAATGGTCGACTATATCTTTTTCCATTTCGTTCGCCTGCAACCAGAAGAAATCAACTATGAATGCTTTGGCAACGATTGCCCTTGAGGAGGCATGATGGCCGCAGGTTCCCAAGTGAATTTCTTCCAAAATTAACCGACCCTCCTCAGGAGAGATACACCGCTGAAGGACGCCTGAAACACTTTCCCTGTATAACTGGTCATCAATGACGGTGAACGACTTCGACCTGCGAACGATCTGCCTAGGTTGGACTTCGTCTTCCGGTAACTCTTGCCTGAGGATGTATGCAATGAATGGCACAGTCCATTCGGGAATGACAGCTAGAATCTCCATGACCAGGTCAACCAGAGCGGGAACCTCGACTTCACTCTGATCTGTTGTGCTCTTCGGTTGCACAGGTTCCTCTGTAAAAGGATCTTCTTTTACCGAGGGGAGGTATAAGTGCTCGAGGCAGACATCACTCGGGACAGGTCTCCGTGTGGATCCAAGTTTTGCCAATTCATCTGCTGCTTGGTTTTTCAGTCGGGGAACATGGTGAAGTTCCAGACCTTCAAACTTCTTTTCGAGCTTTCTTATTGCATTGCAATATGCAGTCATGGTGGGGTTCCTTACATCCCACGCCTTCATTACTTGATTAACCACTATATCTGAGTCGCCATAGACCATCAGGCGACGGACACCGAGTGTGATGGCCATGCGCAACCCATAAAGGAGAGCTTCGTACTCCACTTCATTGTTGGAAGAATCAAAATGGATCTGCAGCACTACGCCGGCGCCGGAGCCATTCAACATCTTGGACCCATCAAAGAACATGGTCCAATGAGCCGAGTAGATGTGAGTCGGTTGCTGTTGTTCTACCCATTCTGCTATGAAGTCAGCAAGATCTTGAGACTTTATAGCTTTCTTGGCTTCGAAGTTGATGTCGCAGTATAACATCTCCATTGCCCACTTTGCCACTTGGCATGACGCGTCCCGATTGTGGAGAATTTCCGACAACGGAGCATCAGATATGACAGATACCGAGTGGTCTTGGAAATAATGAGCCACCTTCTTTGCAGTCATGTAGATCCCATAAATAAGCTTCTAATAATGGGGATACCTCTGCTTGGAAGGAGTCAGGACTTCGGAAACATACTGTACTAGCTGCTGAACCTTGTACGCTTTGCCTTCTTCTTCGCGTGCGACTGTCAGAATGGTGCTAACGACTTGATTTGTAGCCGCGATGTACAGAAGAAGGGGTTCTTTATTGAGAGGGGCAGTAAGAACCGGCTGGGTGGAAAGCGGGGCTTTGAGGTCGTCGAATGCGGTTTGGGCTTCGTCTGTCCACTCGAAGGTATCAGACTTCTTCATGAGTTGGTATAGAGGTAACACCTTCTCGGCGAGTCGAGCGATAAACCTGATCAAAGCCGCTAGGCAACCTGTGAGCTTTTGTACGTCATCTACTCTTACCGGCCGCTCCATTCGAACAATGGTCCTGATCTTTTCGGGGTTGACATTGATGCCTCGTTCGGAAACGAAGAAACCTAGTAACTTCCCGTTGGGAACGCCGAATGAACACTTGGCTGGGTTGATCTTGATATCGTACCTATGTAGGTTGGCGAATAGTTCTGCCAAGTCAGTCAGCAGATCGGAACCTTTGCGTGACTTGACTACGATATCGTCCATGTATGCCTCCACATTTCGACCAATCTGGTGTAGGAGGCATTTTTGGATCATTCGCATAAAAGTTGCTCCCGCATTTTTCAAACCGAATGGCATAGTGATGTAACGGAAGCACCCGAATGGGGTGATGAAAGATGTCTTTAATTCATCTCGACCATACAGACGGATCTGATGATAGCCTGAATAGGCATCAAGGAAGGATAAGCGCTCGCAACCCGCAGTCGAATCAACGATTTGATCAATGCGGGGGAGCGGGAAGTGGTCTTTCAGACAGACCTTATTAAGGTGCTTGAAGTCGATGCACATACAAAGAGACTTGTCCTTCTTGGGCACCATGACAACATTAGCGAGCCACTCGGAGTGGTGTACCTCGTGAATGAAGTTGGCTACCAGAAGTTTAGCTACCTCCTCTCCGAGTGAATGACGGGTCGAGCGGCAGGGTCCACATGCAGTCGGTGCTCAGCCAACTCCCTGGGTACACCTGGCATGTTAGCAGGCTTCCATGCAAAAATGTCCCAGTTCTCACGGAGGAATTGCATGAGCTCGGCTTCCTATTTTGGATCAAGGGTGGTGGAGATGTTTGTTGGGGCGGTGGGGCATCCGTCGGGTGGATGCTTACTTTCTTCGTGTCTCCCGCCGACTGAAATGCGGACTCGGAAGCTGGCTTCTTTGAACGCATCAGGTCGGCGGGGTCGGTAATCTTCTTGTACTCATCCAACTCGAGCACAACCATCTGATGGTCTGCAATTCTCGACCCCTGCTGCAGACACTCCTCAGCCCGCTACCGATTACTTGTGACAGTAATCACGCCGTTGGGACCAGGCATCTTCAGCTTCAAATATACGTAACATGGACGGGCCATGAAACGTACGTATGCCGGACGGCCCAGAATGGCATGGTATGCACTCTGGAAGTCTACCACCTCGAATGTTAACTTCTCTTTGCGGAAATTCTTGTCAGAGCCGAAAACGACATCCAACGCAATTTGGCCGAGTGATTTAGCCTTTCTTCCCGGGACGACTCCATGGAATTGCATACTGCTCTCGCTAAGTCTGGACATCGGAATGCCCATTCCCTTGAGAGTATCGGCGTACATGATATTCAAGCCGCTGCCGCCGTCCATGAGGACTTTGCGCAGCCTAACTCCTTCCACCACCGGGTCGATGACCAGAGCTTGCCTCCCTGGGGTGGGTACGTGTTCTAGGTGGTCTGACTGATCAAAAGTGATTGCAGTCTGAGACCACCTAAGGAACGTGGGAGTGGATGGGGTTGCCATGTTTACCTCCCTGTTGACCAGCTTCAGTCGACTTTTGCTTTCCACATCAGCAAAAATCATTAACGTTGCATGGACTTGAGGGAATGGATCCTCCTTGTCCTCATCATCTTGCTCAGTGTCTTTCTCACTCAGCTATCCTTCACCAAATCCTTGGATCAGGAGGCGACACTGCCGAGTGGTATGTTTCGGCAATATGACATTGCCTTCTTCATCCGTCTTCGTGTGGATTGGACACGGTTGATCTAGGATCGAATTTCGTGACAGTTTGTTCATGGGGGTGTACTGTGCTTTCCCCTTGCCATTGAACTTAGCGTTTGTAACGACTGCCGCCTCTGCTTGCGTAGTGGATTGGGCTTTCTGTTTCTGCTTCCGACTGCTGCTCCCATCTCTGTCGGCGACTGACTTATGCTTGCCGCTACGTATGCGGTCTTCCTCTTCGCCATTTGCATAGCGCGCAGCTATCTCCATCATCTTGCTCATGGAGATGTCACCTGTCCGACCAAACTTCAGGTATAGATCTCTGTACCGAACGCCTGCCTTGAAGGCGCAGACTGCTTGGTTCTCTGTAACATTCTCCACCGTGTGGTAGAGGGTTGTCCAGCGCTGGATGAAATCGCGCAAGGGCTCGTTTTGCTTCTGGACACAGTGCTGAAGCTCTATGAGACCAGCAGGGCGTGTGCACGTACCCTCGAAGGTCCTGATGAAGACTCGGGACAGATCTTCCCATCTGTAAATGCTTGATGGAGCTAACTGGTTTAGCCAAGCTCGATCCGAACCGTTGAGCATCAATGGGAGATGTTTCATGGTGACATGGTCATCTCGGCCACCAATCTGGACCGCCACTCTGTAGTCGTCTAACCAAGTTTCTGGTTTGGACTCTCCTGTGAATTTGCTGATTCCCGTCGCCAAACGGAAGTTGGGAGGGATGTCGGCCGAGCGAATGGCCCGACTGAAACACTCGGGACCAGAAACAACGGTCCTGCTTCCACTCAGATGATCTCTATCATGACCATCTCGGTGGGCTCGACTTCTATCAACCTTCCTCTGAGTGATATACCCTCTTGCGTCAGGCCTTTGATCATGCGCGTCACCGCCCGAACGATGACCATCGTAATGCCGGGGTCCGTAAGGCCCACTCCACGGAGGAGTACACGAACGTCGACGACCTTTGGGATGAGACCGAATGGAAAGCGGATTCCGACTGTGGTCCCTGGAACGATCGTTCCAAATGATGTCTCCTCTGCGACACTGGTGAGAGTCGGGACTTAAAACCGACCGATGTGTGTTCGCTTGAACGGAACTATTGTGGATCTTGTTGTGCGACTGGGAGACCGCCGAGTTTTGCTGCTGCGCCATATGTGACAAGGCACGGATCTGCTGAATCCCTCTACTAGCCTCCGAATCAGTCGGCTAGAGAGAATCAACGATCCTAGCGGCTGCAGGCAAGTTGAGGATGGGTGTGCGGAACACCTCGACGTTGCTCTGGCGAGCGCATCGGCCGGAAGAACGAGGGTGTTGACGACGAGCGCTGGATGATTCTCCGATCTCACCCTTGTTCCGACCAGTCCCGGAGGGACTTTCTTGGGAATCGGCCATGAGTACTTCAGCTGCAGGCTCGTGACCTCGATACTCGAAAGGTAGTTCAGTCGGAACTGACTCCAAGCACTGGGATGACCGCGGAACCACAACTGATTCGAGCACCACCACTTGAGAAGACATGTTTTGTCACGCTAGGGCGTGTCACACCCAATGCTGGAGCCACGAACGACCAGATCGCTTGTTACGGCACGTGACGGGGGCGAAGATCGACACCGGGGTCGATGGCTGGAGAAGAAGAACGCCGCAGGAACTGGCACGGAAGTGTGTAGCCCCGCGACTCAGAAGTGTCTCGATGTCAAGGGGCGCATCCTGAAGCCATGCCAAATCATCGGCAATGAAGGAGAGTGCACCGAAGAGGATCATGACCCATGCACAGATCTCCGCCGGATGACATGACGAAAAGATGAAATCGTAAACTCGCCGGAAGTCGCTTAGACGCCTGCCCCACGGTGGGCGCCAAATGTCGTGGGTATAAGTCTGACAGTAGAAGTACGGGGTACGAAAGTATATGGGCAGAGCCTTAGCTACGGCGAGGATGTATGAGTTCAGGCCCCTCTACGGTGGAGGTAAAAGCCCTATGTCTCAGTGGTCTTGGGAGCTTTGTGTCGAGTGTATTAAGGGATTACAACAAGTGCCAAGTCCTGTACCAGTGGTGAAGGGCGGCTTATATAGAGTGCGCTGCCCTTCATAATGGTCCGATGGACAGGGGTGGAGTAGTGGCGAGTAAACGCTGCCGTTACTGGTAACGTAAGACTTAAATGCTAGTTATGGTGTATGAAAACGTATGACCATTGCCCTCCTGGGAGGTTACGATGTATAGAGTGAATTCCAGTCGGTACGTTAGATATGCTCCGAGTGGATCACCGCCGACTGGATGATGGGGCGTCCTTAGTTCAGTCAGAACTGTCTAAGGGCCTTGTCCCCTATGAAGGGTAGTCCTTGGGTAGGACCTATAGGGCATACCTATGACCCTACCCTGGGACTATAACCCCATCAGAAACTGCTAACATAATTCCAACAGACTTTTAGTATCGCTACGCGTGAGAAAGTCTCATCATAGTCAACTCTTTGATCTTGGCGGAAACATCCTTGCAACAAGTCGAGCATTTCTTAATGGTGACTTTTGATCATCATCGTCTGTCTTCCTTTTAAAGATGCATCTTTACTTAATAGTCTTACGACCATCAAGTAGTTCTTCCAAAGTCTACACTTTGTTTTCATACATGGATCCTTTCTTGGATTTCATGGCCTCCGGCCATTTGCCGGAATCCGGGCCCACCATCACTTCTCCATAGCTCGTAGGTTCATTGTTGTTCAGCAACATGACCTCCAAGACAGGGATACCGTACCACTCTGTAGCAGTACGTGACCTTGTCGACCTAAGTTGTTTGTAGTAACTTGATCCGAAGCTTAATGATCACTATCATGAGTTTCCACTTCAATTGGTGTAGGCGCCACAGGTACAACTTGCTGTGCCCTGCTACACACTGGTTGAAGTGACGGTTCAATAACCTCATCAAGTTCCACTACTCTCCCACTCAATTATTTCGAGAGAAACTTTTCCTTGAGAAAGGACCAGTTTCTAGAAATAAACACTTTGCTTCCGGATATGAGATAGGAGATGTACCCAACTGTTTTGGATATCCTATGAAGATGCATTTATCCGCTTTGGGTTCGAGCTTATCAGACTGAAACTTTTTCACATAAGCGTCGTAGCCCCAAACTTTCGAGAAACGACAGCTCGGGTTTCTCCAAACCATATTTCATGATGTGTCATGTCAACGGAAATACGCGGTGCCCTATTTATAGTGAATGTGGTTGTTTCTAATGCATAACCCATAAACGATAGTGGTAATTCGATAAGAGACATCATAGTATGCACCATATCAAATACGGCGCGGTTATGACGTTCGGACACACAATCACACTATGTTTTTCTAGGTGGCATGAATTGCGAAACAATTTCCACATTGTCTTAACTGTGTAGGCTTTTGTCACGACGATCTTCACTCTGAAATAGCTTTGAACTTTTCAATATTTTAGACTTGTGATTCATCAAGTAAATACTCCTGTATCTACTCAAGTCGTGAGTGAAGTAAGAACATAACGATATCCACTGTGTGCCTCAGCACTCATTGGACTGCACAAATCAAAAATGTATTACTTCCAACAAGTTACTCTCTTGTTCCATGTCTCAAGTGATTCCACATGGAGTTTCTTCATGCGTTTTACACCAACATGACTCAAGTGGCAATGCCACAAGTAAGTGGTACTATCATTACTAATTTGTATCTTTTGGCAGCAATATTATGAACATGTGTAGCACTACAATCGAGATTCAATAAACCATTGAAGGTAATTATTCAAGCAAATAGAAGAACCATTATTCTGTTTAAATGAATAATCGTATTGCAATATACATGATTTAATCATGTTCATGCTCAACGCAAACACCAAATAACAATTACTTCGGTTTGGCACTAATCCCGATGGTAGACGGAGTGTGAGATGTTTGATCACATCAACCTTGGAAACACTTCCAACACATATCGTCACCTCGCCTTTAGCTAGTCTCTGTTTATTTCGTAGCTTTTATTTCGAGTAACTAACACTTAGCAACTGAACCGGTATCTAATACCCTTGTGCTACTAGGAGTACTAGTAAAGTACACATAATTATCATGTATATCAAATATATTCTGTCGACTTCGCCAGCCTTCTCATCTACCAAGTGTCTAGGGTAGCTTCGCCTCAGTGACCGTTCCCCACATAACAGAAGCACTTAGAGTCGGGTTTGGGTTCAATCTTGGGTTTCTTCATTAGGGCAGCAACTGGTTTGCCGTTTCATGAAGTATCCCTTCTAGCCCTTGCCATTTTTGAAACTAGTGGTTTCACTAACCATCAACAATTGATGCTCCTTCGTGATTTATACTTTCATAGTGTTTGACATTGCGAATCGCTCAAGGATGATCATATCTATCCTTGATCTGTTATAGTTCATCACGGAGCTCTAGCACCTTGGTGGCAGTGACTTTGGAGAACCATCACTGTCTCATCTGGAAGATTAGCTCCCACTAGATTCAAGCGATTGTTGTACTCAGACAATCTGAGCACATGCTCGACGATTGAGATTTTCTCCTTTACTTTGTAGAAAAAGAATCTTGTCGGAGGTCTCGTACCTCTCAATAAGGGCACGAGCATGAAATCTCAATTTCATCTCTTAGAATATCTCTTATGTTTCGTGATGTTTCAAAACGTCTTCGACGCCTTGCTTCTAAGCCATTACGTATTACACACTGAACTATCACGCAGTCATAAAAAATGTGTATGTCAGATGTTCGCAACATCCACAGATGACGCTCGAGGTGCAGCACACCGGGTGGTGCATTAAGGACATAAGCCTTCTGCGCATCAATGAGGACAATCCTCAGTTTTACGGACTCAGTCCGCAAAGTTGCTACTATCATCTTTCAACTAAATTTTCTCTAGGAACATATAAAAAACAGGAGAGTTATAGTGCAAGCTACATCATAATTTGCAAAGACCTTTTGACTATGTTCATGATAATTAGTTCAATTAATCATATTACTTAAGAACTCCCACTCAAAAAATACATCCCTCTAGTCATTTGAGTGGAGCATGATCCAAATCCACTAACTCAAGTCCGATCATCACGTGATTGAGTACAGTTTCAGTGGTAAACATCTCTATGCTAATCATATCAACTATACAATTCATGCTCGACCTTTCGGTCTCTTGTGTTCCGAGGCCATGTCTGCACATGCTAGGGTCGTCAAGTTTAACCCGAGTGTTCCGCGTGTGCAACTGTTTTGCACCAGTTCTATGTGAACGTTGAGTCTATCACACCCGATCATCACGTGGTGTCTCGAAACGATGAACTGTCGCAACGATGCACAGTCGGGGAGAACACAATTTTAGTGAGGGATCACCTTATAATGCTACCGTCGTTCTAAGCAAGATAAGATGCATCAAAGGATTAACATCACATGCAATTCATAAGTGACATGATATGGCTATGATCTTGTGCTTCTTGATCTCCATCACCAAAGCACCGGCATGATCTTCTTGTCACCGACGCCACACCATGATCTCCATCACCGTGCCGCCATCAAGGTTGTCGTGCTATCTATGCTATTACTACTAAAGCTACAACCTAGCAATATAGTAAACACATTTGCAAACACAAACGTTAGTTTAAAGACAAGCCTATGGCTCCTGTCGGTTGGCGTAGCATCGACGTGCAAGTCGATATTAACTATTACAACATGATCATCTCATACATCCAATATATCACATCATGTCTTTGTCCATATCATATCACAAGCATACCCTGCAAAAATAAGTTAGACGTCCTCTAATTTGTTGTTTCATGTTTTACGTGGCTGCTATTGGTATCTAGTATAATCGCATCTTACTTACGCAAAAACCACAAGAGAGATGTGAAAATTGCTATTTAACCTCTCTCCAAGGACCGCCTCGGTCAAATCCAATTCAACTGAAGTTGAAGAAACCGACACCCTCCAGTCATCTTTATGCAACGAGTTGCATGTTGGTGTATGAAACCAGTCTCTCGTAAGCGTACGAGTAATGCCGTTCCGGGCCGCTTCAATCCAGCAATACCGCTGAATTGAGAAAAGACTAAGGAGGGCAGAAAATCTAACATCAACGCCCACAAAAACTTTTGTGTTCTACTCGAGATAACATCTACGCATGAACCTAGCTCATGATGCCACTGTAGGGGAACGTTGCATGGGAAACAAAAATTTTCCTACGCACACGAAGACCTATCATGGTGATGTTCATCTACATGAGGGAGATTAGATCCACATACCCTTGTAGATCGCTAAGCGGGAAGCGTTAATAAACGTGGTTGATGTAGTGGTACAACTTCATGATTCAAATCACTGTCATCACACGATCCGTTCCGATCTAGCGCCGAACGGACGGCACCTCCGTGTTCAGCACACGTACAGCTCGATGACGATCTTCGCCTTCTTGATCCAGCAAGATAAGTGGGGAAGTAGATGAGTTCTCTGACAGGGTGACGGCGCTCCGGTGGTGGTGGTGATCTACTTCTGCAGGGCTTCGCTCGAACTCCTCAGAAATTCGTTCTAGAGGAAGAACTATGTGGTATAGGTTTGAGTTGCACGTGGCAAACTTGTGTCTCAAAAAGCCCTGAAACCACCAATATATATAGCAGGAGGGGAGGGGCTAGCCTTGGGGCTCAAGGGAGCCCCAAGGGCGCCGGCCGATAAGAGGAGGTGGACTCCTAGCCCAATTCGGTTTGGGGGAAAGAGTCCACTCCTTCCTTCCCACCTCCCTCTTTCCTTGTTTTTTTGCTTTTCCTTTGGTTTTTTCTCCTTGTGGCGCCATAGCCCACTTGCGCTCGCCTCACCAGCCCACTAAGGGCTGGCGAGCCACCCTAGTGCTACTAGGCTCACTCCCGGGTGGGTGGAACCCTCCTGGTGAATACCCGAAACCAATTCGTCACTCCCGGTACACTACCGGTAACGCCCGATATCTTTCCGGTGACAAAATGAAACCATCCTATATATCAATCTTAGTTTCACGACCATTTTGGAAACCCACGTGTGGTCCGTGATCTTATCCGGGACTCTGAACAGCCTTCGGTCACCAACACATATAACTCAACTATACTAAAACATCACCGAACCTTAAGTGTGCAGACCCTGCGGGTTCGAGAACTATGCAGACATGATCCGAGACACTCCTCGGTCAATATCCAAGAGCGAGACCTGGATGTCCATATTGGATCCTAAATATTCTATGAAGATCTCTATCGGTTGAACCTCTATGTCAAAGATTCATATAACCTCGTATACTATTCCCTTTGTCCTCCGGTATGTTACTTGCCCGAGATTCGATCGTCGGTATCTCTATACCTAGTTCAATCTCATTACCGTCAACTGTCTTTACTCGTTCTGTAATACAAGATCCCACAACTAACTCCTTAGTCACATTGCTTGCAAGGCTTGTTGTGATATTGTATTACCGAGTGGGCCCCGAGATACCTCTCCGTCACACGGAGTGACAAATCCCAGTCTTGATCCAAGCCAACCCAACAGACACCTTTGGAGATACATGTAGAGCACCTTTATAGTCACTCAGTTACATTGTGACGTCTGATAACCCACAAGGTATTCCTCCGGTGTCCTGGAGTTGCATGATCTCATGGTCATAGGAACAGATACATTGACATGCAGAAAACAATAGCAATAAACTAACACGATCATATACTACATTTATAGTTTGGGTCTTGTCCATCACATCATTCTCCCAATAATGTGATCCTGTTATCAAGTGACAACACTTGCCTATGGCCAGGAAACCTTGACCATCTTTTGATCAATGAACTAGTCAACTAGAGGCTCACTAGGGACAGTGTGTTGTCTATGTATCCACACATGTATTTGAGTTTCCAATCAATACAATTATAGTATGGATAATAAACGATTGTCATGAACAAAGAAATATAATAATAACTACTTTATTATTGCCTCTAGCTCATATTTCCAACAATATACACTCTTTGAAGTTCCACATTCGCAAATTCGGTGTCACCAACATTTCCACATCGGGCCCACCAAGTTTGAACCTCAGACAGAACCCTAGCCATTCCGACCAAATCGGTGCAACCGAGACTGCATCGATGCTACCGAGTTTGGGTGACCAACATTCTATTGCCAAGATATACAAAATCAAATTTTCCGAGTTTGAGTATCGGTGCCACTGAGTTTGGCCATCTCACCGTTAGTCACCTTTTCAGTGGCACCAATTGCATATATTGGTCTCACCGAGATTAAAATTTCACACCATTAGTGCTAGTCGGTACCACAGAGTTTCCAACTTCGGTGTCACCGAGTTTTCTCTTTTGTGTGTAACGGTTGGATTTTGGCTGCTACCTATATATACCCGTTCACCCACCTCTCATTCGTGGGAGAAGCACTCAGAATACACACTTCATTTCTAGATCCATATTCTGAGAGAGAGCCAAGTACTCATGTGTTGAGACCAAGATATTCCAATCCAATCATTTGAAACTTGATCTCTACCCTCCCCAAACTGCTTTCCACCAAATCAACCTCTCCTACCCATGCATATTATGTGAGAGAGTGATTTGTGTTGAGGAGACTATCTTTAGAAGCACAAGAGCAAGGAGTTCATTGATCTACCCCATCTATTACGTTTTGGAGGGTGGTGCCTCCTAGATTGGTTAGGTGTCGCTTAGGAGCCTCCTTGTTCGTATTGTGGAGTTGAACCAAGATGTTTGTGACGGCAGGGAGATCGCCTACTTCGTGAAGATCTACCATGATTAAGGCTAGTCCTCCGTGGACGGAATCCGTGGTGGTATAGACATGCCGCTTCTTTGTGGACCCTCCGTGGGTGGAGCCCTCCGTGGACTCTCACAGTCGTTACCCTCCATGGGTTCAACTCTCCACTAACATGGACGTACAATTGCGCTACCTATCGGGACCATGCCAAAAATCGCAATGTCAACCTCATGCATTTGATCTCCCTACCTTGCTCCTCTACATTACACTTGCATGTTTTGTTTTCAGCTGCTATACTCATAGAACTGCATGTGTAGGGTGACCTAGACTTGTTACAACTACTAGATTTCTACACTCCTAGAAATTAGGTTAGGCTAGAATTTATATATTGACAAGTAGTCTATTCACCCCCCTCTAGACACATCATAGAACATGTACCCGTTGATATCGTATGCCTCATAGGACGCGAGTTTGGGCGCAAGGCTATGTGCTAAGGTGTGTATGAGAAACCCGTCCGAACTTCCCTCTTCCACGGGATTAGCAAGAACTTTCTCTTTGAACCAACACAAGAAACTAGCGTTGTGATCTACAGTAACTTTGTTGTCTGTCTTGCACATCCCCTGATCACAGTACTTCTTTGGGATGATTCCTTTGTGCAGTGTCTCATAATCATCTACTACATCTAGGTATTGTAGCACTACTAATTTAGCCCTGTCAAAGTCGTCCCATCGATCCGAGTAGTCTACGTGCAATTCCCTTCGGCCGTTGTTGTGACCTTCTGGTTCGAGCCTCCCATGGTGCTTATTGACGGGCAAACCAATAACAGGTTTTACGACGCCTATATAATTCTCACAAAAGGAGATGCACTCTTGGCTCAGATACCCCTGGACGATGCTCCCCTCGGCATGGGACATGTTAGGAATAAATCCTTTGATGAGCCCATTCATCCTCTCGAATGGCATCATGTTGTGAAGGAATGTCGGCCCGAGGTCGATGATGTCATCCACGATGTGGACACACAGATGCACCATGACGTCAAAGAATGCGGGTGGCAAGTACATATCAAGCTCACATAGTATTACAATGATATCTTCCTGTAGCCTTCGGAGCTTCTTCACACTGATGGACTTCTGAGAGATAACGTCGAAGAAGTTCCAGAGACCAGTAAGCGTCTCACAGACGTGCTTGTCCATTATCCCTCTAATGGAAACCAGGATTATCTGCGTCATCATCATGTGACAATGATGAAACTTCATTCCACGGAACCTTTTCTTCTTGGTGTCCAGATATCTTGTTATCTTCCCATAGTACCCGGAACTGACTTTGATTCCCGTAAGTCACTTGATGTATTGATTGATCTCCTTCACACTTAAAGTGAAGCAAGAAGGGGGCAATAATTCTTCTCCTTCTTGTTGACTTTTCTTCCTCTTGGCCCCGCCGCCATCTCTGTCTCCTCTCCTCCATCGACTTCTTACGGGGCATGTGGAGATCCCTCCTGATCTACAATTCTTCCAAGTCTTTACTTGACTTTGGCCCATCCTTGGTCTTCTCCGGCATGTTCATCAGCGTGCCAAGTAATCTCTCGAGGACATTCTTCATGATATGCATTTGATCAAGGCAATCAGTACTCCAAATCCCAGAAAACAGACCTCGGTTTCCATACCTTCAGTAGCATCTCCAGCGCCTTTTTCCATCTTTCCTGGCGCGGGGAACTATTCTCAGTTATTCAACAACTCATTGATTTCGGTGCCGCTCCTCTTATGTGGAGGTCCTCGATGCTCAGCAAAACCATTGAATAAATCTCCACATTTTCTCCATGGGTCATCCTTTTTGAGCCATCTACGATGCTCCATGTACACGATTTTGACCCGTCATCTTTCATTGATGTAAGCTGCTGAGACATTGCATTATCCATGCACCTCGTGCATCCATAGTATCCGTGGCACACCTAGCCTGATGTGTACACATAACAAAGATAGTCGTGCACCGTTATCATCAGTGCGACTCTCATATAGATATAATCTACTGTGCTGGCGTCCCATGTCTTGATCGGCGATTTCCATAACGTGTCTAGCTCCTCTTACAGAAGCCCCATATACAGGTTAATATTATTTCCCGGTTGTTTCAGCCCTTGAATCAGCATGCCCATGTGTATGCACTTCCATGGGGGGAGGTTGTACATCCATACAAAGACGGGCCATGCGGTGTGGTTGGTGCTCTGGTTACCAAACAGATTCATACCATCGATACTCGCACCAAGCACGATGTTCCATGCATATTCTCCGAAATATCGATATTCGGTGTTGAATGCTCTCCACTAGCTAGCATCTGCGAGGTATCTCAGCTTCGGATCATCTCTAGCACCACGCTTCTTCCTCTCTGTGTGCCAGCGCATGAACTTTGCTTCCTTAGGATCTACGAAATACCGCTGTAGACGGGGAGTGATCGGAAAGTACCATACAACTTTCCAAGGAGCTTTCTTCCTGCCTTCTTGTATCGAGAAGAATTGCACACTGGACACCTGGTTTTTTCCACGTGCTCCCCCTGATAAATGATGCAATCATTGATGCATGCGTGGTATCTAATGTGCGGGAGATCAAGAGGGAAAATGATTTTCTTGGCCTCCTCGACACTAGTAGGACACAAGTTCCCCGTGAGAAGAACTTTATTATGTAGATACTTCAAATGCTCATCGACGCTTTTGTTTGTCCATTTGTTTTTGGACTTCGTCTTTAGAAGTATGAGCATGAAACTCAAGCGGGCCACCTTGGGATCACAACCGTCATACAATGGATTCTCCGAGTCTACTTGAAGTTGCGCCAGCTTGGCCTCCTATATAGAGACAACTCTGTCGCTAGTCGTACTCTTGCAAAGCAGGTCTCGAACATGAGGGTCCTACATGACTGAACTTAGTAGCATCGAAGACTACGGCGTGTCTGTCGCCTCTTCTCCGCCATGTACGGACTCTTCTTCACCGTGTCCGGAATCTTCTCCGCCGCCATGTCCAAACTCTTCCCCGCCGCCGTGTCCAGACTCTTCCTTGCTCCCATGTCCGGACTCTTCCCCGCCATCGTGTCCGGACTCTTCCCCGCCGCCATGTCCGGCACCATCTTCTTCGTGTCGATCGGTCATCTCTTCATCTACCCCCATGTCGTTATTCCCTGCCATGTGGACGTCCTTATCATCATCTTCACTTATCCACTGAGTATAGCCATCCATGAAACCATTCATCAGCAAGTGCGCCTTCAAACTGCCATGATCAAAAGGGTCCAAAATTACTCCTTCTTTGCATCTTGTACACGGATATCTAATCCCAGTCTGATTATTTGCATACATGTCCATCATCGTGGATTGCAAGTATCGCTCCACATTCCTTTGACTCACCTTCATAATTACACGGTATAACACGCAAAAGGGTTATAAACAAAATGTATGCATGCATCAAAGTCATATAAAAATTTGGCACGACCTTGCCTAAAAATAGAACATACCGAGTTTGCTCGAAATTCGCCGAAACGGAAATAAATTGACATTTCGGCAAAACATAAGCAATTCACAGGGCATGTCACTCACACAAATCCTTTCATATCGCAAACACACATATTCCCATTCTTGAAATGCACAACCTATTACTCACTTATATCCCGAGAGATATTGTGCACAGTTAGGTCATTAGGCCTTCGCGACCTATAGGGATCGAAAGTGGATGGCTAAATAGCTAGCTAGATCTGGTTGATGGGAGTAGAGATTACTCTAGCTAACTAATGGAGAGGGAGAGAGATGATCTAGCTAGATCTATATGTATGGAAGGCGGGAGAGCCAAATAAATGTGGAAGATAGAGGTAGAAGAGACTATTTATGGAGGAGAATTATGGTGGAGGGGGCATTAATGGGGAATGAAGAGAGGTAGAAGGAAGAGAGAAGATGGGAAACAATGGTGGAGAACTAACTTAGAGAGGGGAGAGGTGAAAGGAGGGGAGGAAGGGGGATAGAGGGGGTGTGGGTGAAAAGGTGCCACCAGCCACGAGTAGTAGTAGCACTGGTTTCCTGAGGGCGCTACTGCTATTGAACTTAGTAGTAGCACTTTTCTGGAGCAGCGCTACTACTAACTTGGTCCCAATAACAGTAGCGTTGTTTTCCTCAGGGTGCTACTGCTATTGGTCTTAGCAGTAGCGCTGTTTTCTAGGGCGCGCTACTACTACACCTACCGTTGGTGGGCTCGTTGGCTCCCGCTTAACAATAGCGTTCTTCATGGTTCCAGCGCTACTGCTAAGGCCTTACTCGTAGCGCTGCACAAAGCCAGTGCTACTGCTAAGTAGCACTTGCTCTTTTCCAGCGCTACTAATAGTGTCCTACCTATAAGGTTTTTCGTACTAGTGATACTTGCATGAATTAAATAGTGTCCAACTTGAAATGTCAACCAATCAGCAACCACCTCCGTCGCATACCGAAGAGAAAATTTCCATGTCAAGACAAGCTAATTCATATATCAAGTAACATAAAGTGTAAGATGAAATATAGTGAGTATTACAACAAAAGTGACAACGAAAATAAATGTAAGATATGTGTAAGATGTATTACACCTAGCATGTATCCAATGCATCGTACTTGACCTACTCAATCTAGACATCATTACTTAGTTATGCATTAGTACTAAAATAAATTTCAGCAAAGATTCAATCAAATTTTCTTGCATGGGTATATACATACATAAAAGACAAAACCTGAATCGTCTTTGGAAACATATTCCTACAACACTATTGAAAAGGTTGTGCAACCATGGCATGATCGCTTCTTGTATTTTTTTCATCTGACACAAATGTATTGCAAGTTCAAACTATCACTACCACTGTTGTGAAACCATGGTCAACAACCAAAAAATGATGTACTAAATTTAAACTCAGTTGGAGCGTTTAATTTTTTTATCTCTACGAATTTTATACAAAGGTTAGACATTCTAAAGAGAGACGATTACAGGAATGTGTAGCAAACATCACATTCTTCTTACTTTCTGGCATACCTTGTAACTCCAGTAAGAAAAATAATTATTTATGAGGTCCTATAAATTAAAATGGAATAGATCTTTGTGTTCTTGAGGCCAACTTGTAAGGTTTAATGATATTTGCCACATGGTGTCAGTTCCATCCCATGGTAAAAATTAGATACTAAGTGTGTACTCATGAACTCAGGAATTAGAGAGCAAAAAAAGTACCTAATTTATAATCTTCATATAATACTACCACATTTCATAGGTCAAAAAGGACCAGATGATTTAGATAAGGTAATCTATAGGATGTGTAAAGGTAAATTTCCTCAATAAATATTTCCTTTAACTCATATCAGAAGGGTTTGACCTATAATTGCTTCTATCATTTCACAAGAAATTCACAGATTCAATGAAATATTGTATGGGGGTGAGTGGATGGCTTGAGAGAAACAAGGCTTGCAAATTTTGAATGAAGATAAGAGGATTGTCAAGTTACCTTGATGCAGGGGATTTGACATTAATGTCCACAGGAGTACAAGATGTATTGCATAATCAGAAGAGGATTTTCAGCCATTAATAAGCATTTTCAAATAATTTTTCATAGATATTATAACAGTGCAACACAACATTCAATAATAAGACCAGTAGTGTTGTACCTTCGAAGGAGTCCACCAGTTTCCCATCGTGGCCTTCTCCCTAAGAAATCCATAACACAGGCACATCACCAGTGTGCTATTATTGTCTCTCAACAGGTACACATTATTTTACAAGTTAGAGTATATCCTCCACAAAAAATTTCTATCCAAGATTTCATTTCTCTAGATAGCGATGGTGTCCTCGAGATGCAGCATCTCATACTCGATGGTCATCACCTGTTCGAGGACCTTCGGTGAGCTGGAAGAACCTGCTAGCAATAAGAAACCACCAAAATGAACCATCACCATTGTCGCCCTCGGCAAGATGCAAACATGCATGAGATGCCCGGCAAGTAGATAACAAACCTGACGATGGTGTACTTGGTGAACCATGGTGCCCGGTCTTCGGATCCGGCTAGAAAACGTGGTGTAGCCTCCCTTGGCAATCGGCTCCTGGCTTTCCTTGAGGTCACCACGAAGGGGTTCAATAGGCGAGAGGCGGTCTTCTCCTTCCTCCCATTCTCAACCACAACTAAATTACACCAACTGTACAAAATGGGAAGAAGCATAAGAATACTTTAATGTGCCACTTTGTTGCGGACAAACACAAAAAAGAGGTTACAGATTGTAGTGTGATACATAAGCAATCTGTAGGGTTTAGTAATCATCGAGACACAAATTCGGCACTAAGTATGAATGGTATTTCTCCTAGTTTATCTAGTGATGACAATGGTGCTCAGATCCCATGCTGCACTGGACATTAGGTTGAATCTCGAAGCCTTAGCCATATCCCCTCAAGCCAAGCCCCATCGCCGGTGTAACTCCAAGCCCTCCTCGCCTCTGCCAAGGTAGTCACAATTGCCATTTCTACACCACACAAAGGCATAAGTCGTCTCTGTTAGCATCGCTGACCCCCAAGCCAGCTTTGTTAGCACCGCTGGCACCAAAGCAGGTAGCAGCCTTGGGCATTCGGTCCCTGTCGGCAAAGCCTGCACGGACACAAGCATCCTTCCCTGACCAAGGAGAATCCCAAGTAGCCGATTGCGTTGGAGGTTGACACGTCTCCAACGTATCTATAATTTTTTATTGTTCCATGTTGTTATATTATCATTCTTGGATGTTTTATGATAATTTTACAACAACTTTATATCATTTTTTGGGACTATCCTATTGAAATAGTTCCTAGTGCCAGTTGCTATTTTTTGTTGTTTTTTCGTTCGTAGAAAATCAATATCAGATAAAGTCTAAATGCCACGAAACTTTTTGGAGATTTTTTGGACAAAAAGGAAACTTGAGGGCCAAGGATGCCAACCAAGGGAGGGTGTGGTGGGCCACTAGCCACCGTGGCACACCCTGGGCCCTTGGTGCACCTTGGGCTCTTGGCGCACACTGGTTGGTAGTGGGGGCCTTTGGCACCTCCTCCACCACGTCTGAGCTCTGCTTAGTCGCTTGCTGCACCCTCACCACTTAACCATACCTCACCCATTAAGCTTTGCTAGTCTTGATACCTTTGGAAATGAGATTGTTGAGTCCCTGTGGCTTAGACATCACTACAACACCAGTTGCAGGTACAGGTAATGCGATACTCCGACATGAGCACGATCATTGTTCTATTTGGAGTTTCTTCTTCTTCTTAGATCTAGGATGGGTTCCAGGCCGGCAGCCTGGCATAGCAAGGATGGACGACGTTCTTTTATCGTTTATTTTCGTCCATAGTCGGACCTTGCTCTTATTCATGATGATTGATTATGTTGTTGTACTGATGTGAACTTGATGTAGCTTGTGGCGCGTGTAAGCCAATTCCATATACTTATATATTCAGTACATTTGCTTGTAACGATATCCATGGTTGCAAAACAACGAGATGTGCTTCTATCCCTGTCGAGGCCCTCATGCCAAAATAAGGATAGTATCGCATCTTGGGCGTTACAAGTTGGTATCAGAGCAGTACCGACCTAGGAGCCTCCTTGATTGGTCGAACTTGGTCGAGTCATGTCTAGTGAAAAACTGCTTTGAGTCTAGTTATATATCGGAGAGTAGGATTCTTTTTACTCCTCTTCTATGCTCTCGTGAGGTTTACGACTTAGGAATTTTAATTCTCTCCTCTTCTCACTCAATATTTCTTAGGATCACATCGGTATTTTGGAATCTATATGATATCGTTGTGACGAAGTTCTGTCTTGGTGCCTCCCATCTGACTTGATTTCTTCCGGGGAGTTGAGCTCCAGGGGATTCTTGAGCACATCGTTATCGTTCAGATTTCTTAGTATCTCGGGACAAAGGATGTTCGAAAATTCTTCAATGCTAGTAGTGGCGAGAGGAGTCCGGCATCTCCAGTACTGGTGGAGAGATGACGTCTACTACGCAACCATCTCCTTGTAGACGTTGTTGGGCCTCCAAGCGCAAAGGTTTGTAGGACAGTAGCAATTTTCCCTCAAGTGGGTGACCTAAGGTTTATCAATCCGCGGGAGGCGTAGGATGAAGATGGTCTCTCTCAATCAACCCTGCAACCAAATAACAAAGAGTATCTTGTGTCCCCAACACACCCAATACAATGGTAAGTTGTATAGGTGCACTAGTTCGGCGAAGAGATGGTGAAACAAGTGCAATATGGATGGTAGATATAGGTTTTTGTAATATGAAATTACAAAACAGCAAGGTAACAAATGGTAAAAGTGAGCACGAACGGTATTGCAATGCGTGGAAACAAGGCCTAGGGTTCATACTTTCACTAGTGAAGTTCTGTCAACAATGATAACATAACTGGATCAAATAACTAGCCCTCAACATGCAACAAAGAATCACTCCAAAGTAACTAATTGCGGGGAACAAACGAAGGGATTATTGTCGGGTACGAAACCACCACAAAGTTATTCTTTCTGATCGATCTATTCAAGAGTCCGTAGTAAAATAATACAAAGCTATCTTTCCGTTTGATCCATCATAGAGTTCGTACTAGAATAACACCTTGAGATACATATCAACCAAGACCTTAATGTCTCCTAGATACTCCATTGTCACCTCCAGTATCCGTGGGCATGATTATACAATATGCATCACATAATCTCAGAATCATCTATTCAACCAACAAATAGAACTTCAAAGAGTGCCCCAAAGTTTCAACCAGAGAGTCAAAACATGTGCCAAGCCCTATGCATAGGTTCCTAATGTCATGAACCCGCAAGTTGATCACCAAAACAAACATCGAGTACTAACATGAATCCATGTGTGCCAACCCATATGCATAGGTTCCCAATTGTCACAAACCCGCAAGTTGATCACAGCAGATAGACACGTGCAAGACATACATCAAGTGTTCTCAAAGACTCAATCCGATAAGATAACTCCAAAGGGGAAGCTCAATTTATTACAAGAGGGAGAGGGGGAAGAACATCATAAGATCCAACTATAGTAGCAAAGCCCATGGTACATCGAGATAAAGACATCTCAAGAACACGAGAGAGAGAGATCAAACACATAGCTACTGGTACATACCCTTAGCCCCGAGGGAGAACTACTCCCTCCTCGTCATGGAGATCGCCGGGATGATGAAGATGACCATCGGAGATGGATTCCCCCTCCGGCAGGGTGCTAGAATGGGCTCTAGATTGTTTTTTGGTGGCTACAGAGGCTTGCGGCGGCGGAACTCCCGATCTAGGTTTCTTTTTGGGGGTTTCTGAATTTATAGGAATTTATGGCGGTGGAATTACGTCGGTTGGGCCCACGAGGAGGTCACAAGCCTCCCCTGTGCCACCTAGGGGGGTGGCAGCGTCAGGGCTTGTGACTCCCTCGTGGCTCTTCTGACCTTCTTCCAAAGCTTTGGGGGTCTCTATTGGTCCAAAAAAAATCATCATAAAGTTTCATTCCAATTGGGCTCCGTCTGAAAATGGGCCAAAAATACGGAAAAAACAGAAACTGACACTTGGCACTGAGTTAATAGGTTAGTCCCAAAAAAGATATAAAATAGCATATTCATGCATATAAAACATCCAAAGTTGACAAGATAATAGCTTAAGTCCTGCTCGTCCTTGAGTAGGGAAGTGATAAAGAATGAATTTTTGATGCTTTCATGCTACCAAGCATAGATGTCCTTTGTAACTCCTCTTATGTGACATGAATGTTCAGATCCGTTAGATTCAAAACAATAGTTTGCTATTGATGTGGAGACAATAATACTTCAAGCAAACTAGCAAGGTAATCATGAACTTTCAAAATAACAAAGCCAAAAGAAAGTTATCCCTACAAAATCATATAGTCTGGCTATGCTCTATCATCCTTGCACAACAAATTTAAATCATGCACAACCCCGGTATTGGCCAAGTAATTGTTTTCACACCTTTACTTTCCCAAACTTTTTCAACTCTCACGCAATACATGAGCGTGAGCCATGTTTATAACACTATAGGTGGAATGGAGTGGTGGAGGTTGTGAGATAAAAAAAACGAGAAGATGGTCACATTGACTAGGCATATCAATGAGCTATGGAGATGCTTATCAATAGATATCAATGTGAATGAGTAGGGATTGCCATGCAAATGCACTAGAGCTAAGAGTATGTGAAAGCTCTTAAAGAAAACTAGTGGGTGTGCATCCAACTTGCTTGCTCATGAAGACCTAAGGCAATTTTGAGGAAGCCTATCATTGGAATATACAAGCCAAGTTATATAATGAAAATTTCCCACTAGCTATATGGTGGTGACAAAACGAGAGACTCTCAATCATGAAGATCATGGTGCTTAATAAGCACAAGTGTGGAAGGATAGTAGCATTATCCCTTCTCTCTTTTTCTCTCCTTTTTTGCTGGGCTCTTTGGCCTCTTTTTTTATTTTGGTGGGCATCTTTGGCCTCTTTTATTTCCTCACATGGGACAATGCTCCATCAATGATGATCATCACACTTACAACTCAAAACTTAGAGCAACGATGACTCTATATGGAATGCCTTCTGTAGTGTACCGTGACAATGATCTAGCATGGCATAGACATCAATGGAAACATCATGCTAGCTATATTATAATCATGCAATGGCAATGTAGAAGTGGTGGCACATGTCATGGTGGTAGTTGCATGGCAATATATCTCGGAATGGCTTTGAAAATGCCATTGTATGTAGGTAGGTATGGTGGCTGTTTTGAGGGAGGCTAATGCTGGGTTTTGTGCACCGACGAAAGTTGCACGACACTAAGAAGATAGTGATGGTGGAAGGTGAAAGTGCATATAAACCATGGACTCAACATTAGTCATGAAGAACTCATATACTTGTCGCAAAAGATTTATTAGTAATCAAAACAAAGCATTCAACGCATACTCCTAGGGGAAGGGTTGGTAGGTATAAACCATCGCGCGATCCCGACCGCCACGCAAAGGTTGACAATCAAAAGACTAATCATGCTCAGACTTCATCACATAGCGGTTCACCACACGTGCATGCTACGGGAATCACTAACTTCAACACAAGTATTTCTAGATCCACAACACCTTACTAGCATGACTTCAATATTACCAAAACCACAACTCAAAACTAATAGAGATGAATCAAACTTCTCTAACTATTCAATGCACATGAAGGTGGAAGTTTTCGTATCCCTTTGGATAAGTACCCCTTTTGAGACTACTTTCAAAGCATAGATTAAGTACCAAGACACGCACTGCTGTGCTCTAAAATATATAAGTGAAGCACAAAGAGCAAAAGTATCTAGCTCAAAAGATATAAGTGAAGCACATGTGAGCTGAATTGTCTACCAAAGGATATAAGTGAAGCTCGACAAAATCACGGTGAGTGCATGTCTCTCTCTCTAGGTGTGCAGCAAGGATGATTGTGACACAACAAAAATAAAATACTCCTATGATACAAGACGCTCCAAGCAAAACACATAACATGTGCTGAATAAAAATATAGACCCAAGTAACGTTACTGATGGATTGAAGACGAAAGAGGGGATGCCTTCCGGGGAATCCCCAACCTTAGGCTTTTTCAGCATCCTTGAATCAACTTGGGGTGCCTTGGGCATCCCCAAGCTTGAGATCTTGCCACTCTTTATCTGTTTGTCCATAAGAACTTCACCTAGAACTTGAAAACTTCACAACACAAAACTTAAACAGAAACTCGTGATATCATTAGTATAAGAAAGCAAATCACCACTTCCTTAGGTACTATAGCAAACTTAAATTCTACTTATGTTGGTGTTGTGTTGCTGTATTTTCACTTTTCCATGGCTAGTACCCTCCGAGACTATCCATAGTTTCATCAAAATAAGCAACCAACTCAACAAAAACAGAATTTGTTAACAGCAGACCAGTCCGTAGCAATCTGTATACTTCGTATACTTCTGGTACTTCAAAAAATCTAAAAAATTACGATAGTCTGAACAATTTGCGTTGCAACCAGCAGCAAAAAGAATCAACTCAAAATCTCTTACAGAAAAAAATGAAAATTCGTTTCGTGAGCAAAATGTTTCTGTCTTTTCCAGCATGACCAAACGATCATCCCCAAGACTAATCATAACGGTTTTGCTTGGCACAAACACAAAAAAAACACAAAAGACCCAATCATAACAAAATTATGATGGTGTGAAGAAAACAAAACAATAAGCAAAAAAGCAAAGAAAAATTTATTCATTTGGTTGCCTACCAACAAGCGCTATCGTTTAACGCCCTTAGCTAGGCATTGATTTCAATGATGCTCACATAAAAGGTAAGGATTGAAACACAACGAGAGCATCATGGAGAAAATGGCTAGAACATTTAAGTCTAACCCACTTCCTATGCATAGGGATTTTGTGATCAAACAATTTATTGGGGCAAGAATCAACTAGCATAGGAAGTCAAAACAAGCATAGCTTCAAAAATTTCAACATATGGAGAGGAAGGTTGATACTATTGCAATAAGTAGGAGCATATGATCCTCTCTCATAGTAATTTTCAGTAGAATCATGAATGAATTCAACAATATAACCAGCACCTAAAGCATTCTTTTCATGATCTACAAGCATAGAAATTTTACTACTCTCCACATAAGGAAATCTATTCTCAAGAATAGTAGTGGGAGTATCGTAAAAGACTTGAGCACTACAAATTGTGTCCACAATGAAAAAGCAAGGTTTAGCAAAGGGGTTCTCGAGAGTATGACAAGTTTTATCGTCCCTCTTCTTCAAAGCATAAGTATCCTCACAATAATCATCATAGATAGGGGGCATGCTTTCATCAAAATAATTTTGATCATTCAAAGTGGAAGAACTAAAAAGATCATCTTTATCAAATATAGCATCCCCAAGCTTGTGGCTTTACATATCATTAGCATCAAGGGTATTCAAAGAATTCATGCTAAGAACATTGCAATCATGCTCATCATTCACATATTCTATTCCAAGCATTCTATGTAATTCTTCTTTCAAAACTTGAGCACAATTTTCCTTCCCATCATGCTCACGAAAGACATTGAAAAGATGGAGCATATGAGGCATCCTCAATTCCATTTTTTTGTAGTTTTCTAGCGAAAGAACAAGAAACAAAAAGATTCGATTACAAGATCTAAAGATATACCTTCAAGCGCTAACGTCCCTGGGAACGGCGCCAGAAAAGAGCTTGATGTCTACTACGCAACCTTCTCCTTGTAGACGGTGTTGGGCCTCCAAGCGCAGAGGTTTGTAGGACAGTAGCAATTTTCCCTCAAGTGGGTGACCTAAGGTTTATCAATCCGCGGGAGGCAGAGGATGAAGTTGTATAGGTGCACTAGTTCGGAGAAGAGATGGTGAAACAAGTGCAATATGGATGGTAGATATAGGTTTTTGTAATATGAAATTACAAAAACAGCAAGGTAACAAATGGTAAAAGTGAGCACGAACGGTATTGCAATTCGTGGAAACAAGGCCTAGGGTTCATACTTTCACTATTGAAGTTCTCTCAACAATGATAACATAATTGGATCATATAACTAGCCCTCAACATGCAACAAAGAGTCACTCAAAAGTCACTAATAGTGGGGAACAAATGAAGAGATTATTGTCGGGTATGAAACCACCAAAAAGTTATTCTTTCTAATCGATCTATTCAAGAGTCCGTAGTAAAATAACACGAAGCTATTCTTTCCGTTCGATCCATCATAGAGTTCATACTAGAATAACGCCGTAAGATACATATCAACCAAGACCCTAATGTCACCTAGATACTCCATTGCCACCTCAAGTATCCGTGGGCATGATTATACGATATGCATCACATAATCTCAGAATCATTTATTCAACCAACACATAGAACTTCAAAGTGTGCCCCAAAGTTTCTACCGGAGAGTCAAAACGTGTCCCAACCCCTATGCATAGGTTCCTAATGTCAGGAACCCGCAAGTTGATCACCAAAACATACATCGAGTACTCACATGAATCCACGTGTGCCAACCCATATGGATAGGTTCCCAATTGTCACAAACCCGCAAGTTGATCATAGCAGATAGACACGCACAAGACATACATCAAGTGTTCTCAAAGACTCAATCCGATAAGATAACTCCAAAGGGGAACTCAATTCATTACAAGAGGGAGAGGGGGAAGAACATCATAAGATCCAACTATAGTAGAAAAGCCCATGGTACATCGAGATCAAGACATCTCAAGAACACGAGAGAGAGAGATCAAACACATAGCTACTGGTACATACCCTCAGCCTCGAGGGAGAACTACTCCCTCCTCGTCATGGAGATCGTCGGGATGATGAAGATGGCCACCGGAGATGGATTCCCCCTCTGGCAGGGTGCCAGAACGGCCTCCAGATTGTTTTTTGGTGGCTACAGAGGCTTGCGGCGGCAGAACTCCTGATCTAGGTTTCTTTTTGGGGGTTTCTGAATTTATAGGAATTTATGGTGGTGGAATTAGGTCGGTTGGGCCCACGAGGAGGTCACAAGCCTGCCCTATGAGTCCTAGGGGGTGGTGGCGGCGTCAGGGCTTTTGACTCCCTCGTGGCTCTTCTGGCCTTCTTCCAAAGCTTCGGGGGTCTCTTTTGGTCCAAAAAAATCATCGTAAAGTTTCATTCCATTTGGACTCCGTCTGAAAATGGACCAAAAACACGGAAAAAACAGAAACTGGCACTTGGCACTGAGTTAATAGGTTACTCCCAAAAAAGATATAAAATAGCATATTCATTCATATAAAACATCCAAAGTTGACAAGTTAATAGCATGGAACCATCAAAAATTATAGATATGTTGGAGACGTATCAAGAGAGTTCGGATGTACCACCATACTTAGTATCGTTGTGTTTTCGAGGGTCTGAGATATATGAGTTTCCGAGATCGCACGCTATGTGTTGACGGATGTGATACACTGGACGGATTAGTGTTATTGCTAGGAGTTAAATGATGGATTTTACTCCTTGTATTCGTGGACCCGATTGCATGACCAGAAATTTCGGGAGTTCTTAGGTGGCAATTCAAGTAGTTACCTATAGGACAATCTTCCAACAAATGCATGATGTGAGGTTGGGGTTTGACATTGAGTGGATTTTTTTTTTCACGGTCGTTTTTACAGAGGACAGTCTCGATATATGTCATCAGTATGCTTCGACAAGACTTGTAGTTTGCTATGCCTAGGGAGCATATTCGATCGTCATTTCAATATGACAATCCAATGTACGATCGAGCCCGTGCGATCCTATCTATGAAAATATCGAGCGAAATCTCTGTCATATGTTTGTTCTGGCTAATTTGCAAGCGTCATCCTTTGTTTTTTTGGAGTATGGTAATTCAAGTTGCTTTGATGTCAAGTGGTGAATTGATAACTTTCCAAGAGGTGTTCTCATATTTTGATGGGAATGCAAATTCTTTTGCTCAATCAATTTGTGTTTTCAATTCTTGTCAACCAGAGTCATCATGCCAATTCTTTTTCAACCGGTGCGCTCCTATTCAAGTAATTCAATCCTCTCCAATATTTGGAAGATCAATCTCTCATTTCTTCCGGAGTTCATCTCATCTCTTCAAAGCTGTGTTTGTTTTTCCCCTGCCCTCCCGCCCTTTTTCTTCAATGTTTCAGAGTGGCGCCAAACTGCCTTTTATCCATTTGTGATTCCCATCGACTTTTTGGTGAAGATTGAGGAGAAGCTCTTTGTTAGTCGTCACCCTTGGGGCAATTGGGCTTGAAGGTTCTTGAGTGGCAGTGTCATAATATGAGGAATAAGAGTCAACCTCGTGAATTTGACCATCCAGGGGCCGATTTCCTTCATCAATCACAGACTTGCCTTTGCCTTCAACTGGTTTAAACGATTTCTTGAT
This sequence comes from Hordeum vulgare subsp. vulgare, assembly GCF_904849725.1. Lineage (NCBI taxonomy): Eukaryota > Viridiplantae > Streptophyta > Magnoliopsida > Poales > Poaceae > Hordeum > Hordeum vulgare. The sequence continues at coordinate 312,059,685 of NC_058521.1, read as the reverse complement.
GACTTTGATAGGCGGCAGATAGCCAAGGTGATTCTGGAAGTCAGCTTGGTAGTTGACGACAGATTTGTTCCTGATGAATCTCATGATCCAAGGCGCATAAATATTCATCCCAAATGGTGACAAAGCATTGTCAGCCAAAGTCGTCAAAAAGAAATCATGAAGGTTCATAGGGATGCCATGAATGAGGTTGAACAAGATATTCTTCATGATGCCTACAACATCTTCTTCATTTTCATGCCCTTTGATAGGTGTGAAGGAATATGACAAGATCCTATAGACAGTTCTGGGCTCATACTTCAGATCCTTCACTAGGAATCTAGTCCTTGGAGGTTGGCCCTGAGCCAAAGGCTTCATGAGGACTTCCATGAGCTTGTTTGGCAGTTCTCTTTCAACATACATTCCGACTGCATCTTCTCAAGGAATTGATATTGGAACAGCTCGAAGCAATTCTATGGCTAGAGCTTTATAATGAGTGTGCTAAGTCTCCAGTCCAAGACCCATGTGTTGACGTGTCTGGGCTCACCTGAGATATGCAGTGTGGCATGGAATTGAAGAATTATGTCAGTATTCCAATCGCTGATATTTGTACAGAATGGCAGTAGCGCTGCTTCATGAAGAACATTCAGGATTGGGGTGAAGCAAGGTATTTCCTCCATGTCATACTGAGGAATGTGAGTGTGAAGAAATATCTTATTTCTTCCATTGATCTCAGAAGCATAATAGTTGAGTTGAGTTCTGGTCCAGAACTTTCTGTGCCTGATGCGAAGCCTATCATAGGGATTTTCGCGTGTGAAGTAATGATGTTCATCATAGAATGCTTCCATCTGAAACTTTGGCCTCTTGGCGAAGGGCTGACGAGGCTTCGGTTGAAGATGATGCTGCTGTTCATCTTGAGGAGTTGTGGCCACTACAATTGCAGTTTTAGGATTTACCACTACAATTGCAGTTTCAACATTTTGAGGAGGAGCATTTTCTTCAGCTTGAGGAATTTGCTGATTCGAGGAAGCAGTTGTAATTTTTGGCACTGCAGTTGATTCTCGGTCTTGCACTGATTCCTCATGTGAGCTCTTTTCATCAGATCCAGTCAGAATCTCAGTGTCTATCGGAGTGTGAGGAATTTGAGTTGTTCTTGGTGAGTTTGGATGAGCCTCTTCCCAGAACTCATCATGTATAATAGGTGTGCTGCATCCAATTTCTTCATCACCCTACTTTTATTCAGTAGTCATTAGAGGTGTTGTTACTTGAGGAATATCATATGCTTGGATTTCCCAATCCATCGGTGTGGATGCACCAGAGCGATTGTCTTCCATTTCTTCATCTTCTTTTGGAATCACGTATTGTTCACCGAATGGAACAATCATATACGATGGTGCTACATTGAGGGGAGTAGCATCCATAGGGGCTGATGAAGACTCTGAAGGCATAGTCTTCACGCATTTTGCCTCAGAAGACTCCTAAGTAATTGAAGCTTTTCTCTTCTTAGCTTATTTTTCAGCAGCTTTTGTTTTCTTCACATCTGCTACAGACAGAGGAATCACTTCCTTCACCTTTGAAGATTTAGGTTAAGGAGCATTTTCATCAGGCACAACTTTATCAGTCTCAGGCCTGGCAGATTCTTGAACTAAAATATTCTAAGGAATTTCTTCAGCAGCTAGTTCTTCATTTTCATCATCCTCGGCCATTTTCAAAGGATAGCTTGCCTGAGGTTTTGTTGGCTGCTTTCGAGCGGCAACCCTGCTGTTTTATTCATCAACTGCAGCAGTTGCGGCTTTTACGAATTACACTTTGGCATCCTTTTGATCAGCATGAAGACTTTTATATCTATGAGTGAGGGTCTTCAGCTCTGCCTAAGTAGGAACAAGTTTCTCAGTGGATAGTTTGAGGAGGTTCTGCTTCAAGAATTTCTCCTTCTTGATCTTTGCAAGCCTAGCTTGTTTGGCTTGCTGATCCTTCCATTTGGCTTCATTGATGAATGTAGCAACCATATGTCTTACTCCAGGAGGAAGCTTCAAATCATCAATTAGAGTGTTTGGATCCTCATGCCAAAGATTGATGAAGTTTAGCAGTTCCTTCGGATCTAGTGCGAGGAGAATGGTGCTTCCAGTAGCTTGTGCAACTCTTTCTTGCTTGTTTCTGATGATGGCTTAAAGAGTTTCATCATCGTATTCTTCACTCCCTTCTGATGCAGAAGGAATGTTTATGAATTTTCTTGGACTAGGCCTGGTTACCTCTATCAGCAGTCATCATAGTCTTCAACAGACTAGGTGAAGATTTTGAAGTTGAGCCTGTGGCAGAAGGCACAGAGGAACTTGGGTTTTCTGCTTGAGGCTTGCTGAGCTGTTTCTGCGAAGGAGGTGAGGTCTTTGAAGTTGAGGATTTTGGAGTTGTTGCTTCTTTCTGAGGAAGTTGCTCTTTTGATACTACTCAACAGAACCTTCTTCTAAGGTTTTCTGTAGCAGAAGCCTCAACAACAGAAGAAGTGGCAGTAGTAGTTGCAGCAGCAGAGTCCTCATTGAATTTTGTGACAACATCAATAGCCTTTTTGTGTAGCTTAGACAAATATTTGTCTTTTTCATTTGGGTAATCCTCAATTGTGGCAACGCTTGAGGGAGGCGATGCTTGTTGATCTCCCTGTGGCAATCTTTTGCAGGGAGGCTTGAGGGCAAATTTCTTGGCATATTTTGGAGTGACATACCTGTACTCCTTCTACTTCTTGGCCCATATGTGTTAAATCTTTTGAATCCTTATCTTGCGCCTTGCCGTGGTCTCTTTACCATGAATTTCCTCATCAGGCATGCAGTACACATCATAGATCTCCTCAGGGATCTCAAAAGCAGTGTTCTGTTCAAGCTTCTTGCCACCTTTCTGTTTTCGGTCTTCCTCTATTTTCTTTAGTCGAGGCTTTTGGTGAGGAATTTGTATTCTTGATGATTCAGAGGACACATGTAATGTTTCTTCTAGAAATGCTGCAAATGAGTTAAGTTGATGAGAACCTAGTGATTCATCAACTGACATTTTGTACCTGTGAACAGAGTATAGGTGCGAAGAATTTGGAGAGGTCATATGCATTCTCAGATATCACGAAATTGAAAAAGTACATAAGTTGATGATTTTGACCAGTGCGTTGAGGACTTTGACTAAGCATTCTGATCTTGGGTTCTAGAGTTGTGCAGATTCGAAAAATTTACACAATTGAGGAATCTCCTGAAGAACTTAGTGACCTAGTGAAATTCATCAAGTGTTCTAGACATGGGTGTGCACAGCTGAGAGCATTTTTGAGGACAAACTAATTTCACGAATCTAAAGATAATAAAGAGATCAACATGGGTAGTAAAATAGGATTTTATTTACCCTGTGCGAAGAACACGATGAACTGAAGGAGTAAAAGAAGAAGTTCTTTGGTCCAGATCTTCAGTGCCCTAACTTGGCGACTGAAGACAGCTATGGCGGCGGCGAAGGAAGATGTTCCACAGTCGGCGTGAGTTCAACGACGGTGAGGGCGAGGCAGTGAAGCTTTTCCTCATCTGTGACGAAGATGCTAGCAACGGCGCTAGGGTTTGAGCTCGAGTGGAGAAGACGAGAGGAAGAGAAGTGTTTTGACTGAGGGGGGTATGGGGATATTTATAGCTCAGGTGAAAAATGGTTCGGGCCAAAACTCTCAGACCGAAATGCCCTTGCCCCTTTGTCTCCGCATGACACATGCTACCTACGATCGAAGCGGTGGAGATCGTGGTTATCCGAACGTGAGTAGTGGGTGCGGTTACTGTGGTAAGTTAAAAACGACAAATTTTCTTTGCAAAGTCCTCAGCTGACAAGGACTCAGTGAGGATTTTGAACAAGTGTCAAACAGAACGCATATGAAGAATTCAGAATAGACTGGGTTGAGTTTAGCACAGAGAATAGTCGGGTCCGATCACATTCACTTAGAAAAAATTCCAAATTGAAGACTGAGCAATAAGTAAATGCTATTAAGGATATATATATATATATATATAGTCAAATGAAGATCATCACAAAAAAGTTTTGAAGAATTTGAAAATTTTGAAGACTTTGAAAATTTTGAGGATTTTGTGACAAAGTCTCACATTGAAGAATTTCAACTTTGAAGAATTTCCGACTTGAAGAATTTCGAAGTCGGGTGGTGGCGTGACCCACCGTATAAGAATGATGATTTCAGGCGCTGCATACAATTATCGTAGGGCCCTGAGAAACAAATTCTTCATTGATTTCTTTAGACTTACAGTGATATTCTTCATTGATGGAAGAAAATCGTTGCTGTGTGTGTTGCACATCTAAGTCATCAATTTTGCATAAGTGTGAGGATGCGTGCATGTTTATAGGACATTCGGAGATTCTAGGATATTTAGCTCACACCGCAACTTGCAAAACCTTCTCTCATCCAAGGGCTTTGTGAAGATATCTGCTAGTTGATCATCAGTCCTCACATGGTCGATGATGATATTGCCCTTAAGGACATGGTCTCGAAGAAAATGATGACGAATCAGGATGTGATTGATCTTCAGTGTTGTACTAGGTTGTAGGCGATCTTAATTGCACTCTCATTTTCGCAGTACAGGGGCACATTCTTCATGTTGATGACGTAGTCTCCGAGGGTTTGCTTCATCCATAGTAGTTGAGCATAGCAAGATCCAGCAGCAATGTATTAAGCTTCGACAGTGGAGAGTGATACACAATTCTGCTTCTTTGAGGACTAGCAGACTAATGATCTTCCAAAGAAATGGCATGTGCATGATGTTGACTTACGATCCACACGGTCACCAGCATAATCAAAATCAGAATATCCAACGAGGTGAATATTTGAGCCCTCGGGTACCATAATCCTAGTGTTGGTGTGTGAGCTAGATATCGAAGAATATGTTTCACAGCCTTATGGTGTGATTCCTTCGGTTTTGCTTGAAAACAAGCACACATGCAAATACTAAGCATAATATCTGGCCTAGATTTACTTAGGTAAAATAAAGAGCCAATCATAGAATGATATACCTGCTGATCGAAATCTTTACCATTTTCGGCAGTGCAGAGGTGGCCGTTGGTAGGTATAGGAATCTTGATGCCATTGTATTCATGCATGCCGAATTTCCTCACAACATCCTTGAGGTATTTCTCCTGAGATATGAAGACCCCATTGCGTTGTTGACGAATTTGCAGACCCAAGAAGAATTTCGGCTCCCCATCATGGACATTTAATATTCTTCACCCGTCATGTAGGCAAATTCATCATTGTAAAGTTTGTGAGTACAACCGAAGATAATGTCGTCGACATATACTTTGCACACAAAAAATTCATTGTCATAGGATTTTGTGAAAAGAGTAGGATCAACTGAACCTGGTTTGAAGCCTTTCTTCATGAGGAATTCCTTCAGTGTATGATACCATACCCGAGGGGCTTTCTTGAGGCCATAGAGTGCCTTTGTGAGTCTGAAGACTTTGTCAGGATGCTTCGGTTCTTCAAAACCTGGGGGCTGAGCAACATACACTTCTTCCTCAAGCTTACAATTGAGGAATGCACTTTTCACATCCGTTTGATATAGAGTAATATTGTGATGGTTAGCATAAGCAAGTAATATTCAAACAGCTTCAAGTCTAGCACCAGGTGCAAAAGTTTCATCAAAGTCAATTCCTTCAACCTGTGTGTAGCCTCGGGCTATAAGACGTGCCTTGTTCCTCACAACCTGATCATCCTCATCTTGCTTGTTTTGGTAGATCCACTTGGTGCCGATGATATTATGCTTGCGAGGATCTGGTCTTCAACTGTAAAAGTTCATCTCGCACATTGATGAGCTGGTTCCACTTCATTTGCAACCTTGTTGTCTTTTGACGAGTTCCCATACGTCATCGAGGATTTTGTCAAGTTCCACTTCATTTGCAATCCTTGGATGAGCTGGTTGAAGACTTTGGTCGGGCTGAGGAATTTGATCTATAGATTTTTCCTCAGGTGCACCTGCTTGAATTTCCTCAGTATTGGGTACGACTTCTGAAACAAGGGGTTGTTCCTCAATAGGAATGATATCTTCCATAGCTTTGAGCTCGATGGCTTCCTCAGGAGGTAATTTATCTGGCACGGGAGGTAGTTGCTCTCTTTGCAAGCCGTTAGTTTCATCAAACCGCACATCTACAGTTTCAACAACCTTGTTGTGATAGGTGTTGAAGACTCCGTAGGTATGCGAGTCCTTTCCGTAACCAAGCATAAAACACTCATGTGCTTTAGGTGCAAACTTTGAGCTATGGTGAGGATCTCTAATCCAGTATCTTGCACCGAAGACTTTGAAATAACTTACATTGGGTTTATTCTCAGTGAGGAGTTCATATGAGGTTTTCTTGAGGAATTTGTGAAGATATACCTGGTTGATGATGTGGCAAGTTGTGTTGATTGCTTCAGGCCAGAAGCGACGAGGAGTCTGTTATTCTTCAAGCATAGTCCATGCCATTTCAACCAGAGTCCTGTTCTTGCGTTCAACGACGCCATTCTGTTGAGGAGTATAAGGAGCATACAATTCATAAGTAATACCAAGTTCATCAAGATAATCATCAAGACTAGTATTTTTGAATTCTGTCCCATTCTCACTCCTGATATGTTTGATCATGACGCCGAAGTTCGTCGAGGCCCTTGAGGAAAATTGTTTGAAGACTTCATGCACTTCAGTTTTATACAGAATGATGTGTACCCAAGTATAGCGAGAATAGTCATCAATGATGACAAAGCCATATAAAGATGCTACATTGGTTAGAGTAGCATAATGAGTAGGTCCAAATAGATCCATGTGAAGCAATTCAAACGGACGAGTAGTAGTCATGATAGTCTTCGAGGGGTGTTTGGATCTGGTTATTTTTTGAAGACTCACAAGCACCACAGAGATGGTCTTTGGGGAATTTGACGGATTCGGTGCCAATGACATGCTTCTTCTTCTCCAGAGTGTGCAAATTCCTTATGCCTGCATGACCAAGTCATCGATGCCACAACCAGCCTTTTGAGGTTTTTGCTAGCAAGCATGTGGCTGGTTGAGGACCTGTGGAAAAATCAACAATATACAAATCTCCTCTCCTAAAGTCTTTGATGACTTTATTTGTCAGATTCCATGATGACTACAAATAAATATTTTCCAATATGGAAATCATATCAAGATCACAAAGCATTGAGACTGACATGAGGTTAAACCCAAGGTATTTGACAAGCAAGAGTTTGCCCATGGGCCGGTCTTTGGAGATAGCCACTTTACCAAGTCCCAATACCTTGATTTTACCTTTATCAGCGTAAGTGATTTGCTTCCGTGGTGATGGAGTGAGTGGCATATTCATCATCAAGATTTTATCACCAGTCACGTGATTAGTACAACCACTGTCTGAAAACCTGACCCGCGGAAGTGATTAGTTCAGTTTCTTCACCACCCACATCTGAAGGGGTGGCAAAGAGTTCATCATCCCACGAGCACCATATGAGAACGGGGGCATTGAAGCTAATGCACTTGTTTTCATAGTAGGGGGGTTAGAGTACTCAAATGAATAGGCAGAGAAATTCTTTGAGGACTTATTAACATAATTATTTGAGGAATAAAGCTCATATTCATGTCCCTTGTAGTTTCCCTGCATATCAGAAGCATTAGTGCGAGTATGAGCATACTATTGACCACTTGAGGAATTTGATCCTCCTGAAGACTTTGGTCCACCTGAGGAATTTGATCTGGGGTTCTCGTTCTTCACTCATGGTGTCATGAGGACATTCACGTGAAGATTTTCCAAGAAAATTATGGGGACCCAGATTTTCCTCAGGGGTGGTCCATTCCTGCAGTTAGTTCCAACATATCGAGCAAATACTTCACCAGATTGGTTTTTCAACACTTTATAGTTGGAGTCGAATGACTCATCAGAGGAATATGACATTTCACATCCAAAGTCTGTTAGAGTGGATGGATTAACGGGAGAGCCTTTAGCAGCAACCCATGAGGTTTTGGGGTACTGCTCAGGTTTCCACTATCATCCATCGGTATTCAATATCCTCTTGAAGAGAATGCCTTCTTTCCTTGGGTTCCTATTTAGAATCTGCTTTTTGAACACATCGCAAAGGGTTTGATGCCCTTTGAGACTTTTGTATTTTCATGAGTAGTATTTGTGGTTTCCTCAAGTGAAGAATTTGATACCACAGGAACAGTTGAAGAATTTGTAGCGATAGAAGCATTTGATGATTCTTGTGAAGAATTAGCATTTTCACGCTTGATGCATTTCATACATGGTGGAATGAATTCAACCTGAGTGGTACTGATATTATGAGAAAGCAATGAATCATTTTCCATTTGAAGATCGTCATGAGACATTCTCAACTTCTCAACATCATGCTTCCTTTGAAGAAATTCATAGGAAAGTTTCTCATGATCAGCCAAGAGTGTGTCATAACAATCTTGAAGACTATCAAATCTAGACTGAAGACTTTTTACATCTTCAGTGAGGACTTGAGTATGATTCATTTCATCATTCAACAGATCATCGCTTCTTTCTAGGAGTCTGTGAAGCTTTTCCATGGCACTTTGTTGCTTATTGGCAATGTTGGCAAGTTTATAGTAACTCGGTTTTTGATAATCATCTAGTCCAGAGTCACTAGAATCAGAGGAGGAAGTATGGTTTGGTACATGTGAACCTTTTGCCATGAAGCAATAGGTTGGAGCGAAGTCATGAGCATATTCATTAGTGTAGATAGCATTGTCATTTTCTTCAAGGTTTAAGATTGACTTGCTGAGCAATGTGGTAGCCAGTGCAAGACTTGCCACACCAGACTCTGACCCCACTTCAGAACCTTCCTCTTCATCACATTCCTCGGATTCTTCTTCAGAATCCATTTCCTTGCCAATGAGTGCCAGAGCCTTTCTGAAACTGGTCTTCTTGTGCGATGAGGACTTTGAAGATGAGGATTTTGAAGAATTCTTCTTTTTCTTCGAGTCATCAGAAGTTTCATCCTTGTATTTCTTGTTCCTTGGTTCTTTCACCCAGCGAGGACAATCACCAATGTAGTGACCAGATTTCTTGCATTTGTGGCAGGTTCTTGTCTTGTAGTCCTCAGATGAAGATTCTGATTTCCTTATATCTCTTCTTGAAGATTTTCCCAACTGGCCACGCTTTGTGAACTTATGAAATTTCCTCACGAGCATTGCAAGTTCCTGTCCATGTTCTTCACGGTCACTAATGCTGCAATTTGAATCTTCTTCTTCAGATGAGGAAATAGCCTTAACCTTCAGCGCACGAGGTCTTGAGTATCTTGGTCCATTCAGATCTCTCTTTTCTTCTTGTTGGAGTTCATGAGTATTGAGTCTCTGAAGTATATCAACAGGATCAAGCATCTTGTAGTATTTTTGTTCTTGAATCATCAGAACTAGTGTGTCAAATGATGGATCAAGAGATCTTAGCAGTTTTGTTCACAACTTCATGGTCAGTGATGGCTCGAGCTCCGAGTGCTTGTAGTTCATTTCAGATGTTAGTGAGGCGATCAAAGGTATCTTGGAAACTTTCATTGTCAAGCCTCTTCAAGCGATCTAAGAGATTGCGAAGAACATGGACACGAGAGTCACGCTTTGTTGAGACTCCCTCGTTGACTTTGGACAGCCTATCCCAGATAAGCTTAGCTGTGCCCAAAGCACTCACTCTGCCATAGTGACCTTTGTTCAAATGGCCACACATGATATTCTTCGCTTGCGAGTCAAGTTGCTTGAACTTCTTCACATAAGCGGCAAAGATAGAAGTAGTGATGCAGGAAATACCATTTTCCACAATATACCAGATATTATTGTCAATAGCTTGAAGATGCATTTGCATCTTGGTCTTCCAGTAGGACATCTTGTAGTAACCTTGATCATACGTGCGGTCGACATAACTAAAACTCCAAGCGGTTAAACCAAAATCACCCTGAACAAGGGAGTACCTTGCTGTGCCACCAATTGAAAGGGTGTTATATCAACTAGAGGGGGGTGAATAGGAGATTTCTATAATTACATCACTGAGGAAATTCCTACTGAGGAAAGTCCTCAATCATGAACTGTGTGCAGCGGAAATAGTATAGGATCAGGTGTGCAAAAACATCTACAACAAAGTACTTGATGAGATATCAGAGATTTGGTTTGCACAGTTCGGAAGTACAGAGTAAGCAGGTGAAGATTAACTCAAGTGAAGAATATTAGGTTGAGGAAATTCAGATAAAGTCTTCAGACAAATTCTTCAACTAGTACATATGAAAGTCTTCAACATACAATCGAGGAAAGGACAAGGTTGAATAAATAGAACCCGTAGCTTGATGAAGAGAGTTGTTGATGACCCATTTCCAACTGTTGTGATATTTGTATGTGTGGTTTGGAGCGGCTTAGTGTTGAAACCAAAGGACACACAGTCCCGGAACACACAGTCTCGGAACACACAGTCCCGGAACACACAGTCTCGGAACACACAGTCCCTACTGTATTCTCCTTGAGCTAAGGACACACACTCCTCGCCCAACACTCATGGTAAGTCTTCAGGGCAGACTTCCAAACCCTCACAAACTCGGTCACCCGGCGATCCACAATTGACTGTTGGATGCTCTTAACCATGGCGCCAAACCGTTTGGAGGATACACAGTCCTCAAAGGTAACAAGCATCGGTTCCACACAGGAACAATTTCTTCAGTGATGCTAAATCACTTGGGTTTTTGTTTTGGGTTTGGTGTTTGGGGTACTTCCTCACTTGATGATTTTTTGTCGAAGAATATGAGGAATTTGGGTTTCTCTAAATGACAACTGTTAGTTGCTCTCCGAGCAGCCAACCAACAAGTGGTTGTGGGGGGGGGTATTTATAGCCTCAGAGCATCTCGACATAATTTGACATAAATGCCCTTTAATAATATGATCGTTTGGTGGATAAGTTTGGTGAGGTGGCGCGTGGCGCTGCAACGGTCGGAACTTTCAACTGTGAAAGTCCTCATGTCTCTGATATTCCTCACTTTCAGGCTTTGGTAGATTTAGGCATGGGTTGAGCATGATGAGGAAAATCATTCCGTAGTTTACCTTGACCCCCTTTAACAGTATGGTGTTCCTATGACTCAAGCTTAAACAAAATGTAAAAGAAAGAGTAAATCTTCATGCTTCAAAGTCTTCACAGTGTTTTCTTCAGGACACACCAAATTCCTCATCTTCAATATCTTCATGAGGAATCTCAATTTCTTTTCAATTTCTTGGCGATCAAAGTATTCAAGGCTAGACCAAAGGTTCACCCGAAGACATACATTTTTAGGGGTCGATATTCCTCGGATAACTCAAACTCTATAGTGACTTATAGAGCTTGTGTAAACTCACAAACATATCAGTCTCTTACCCTATAAGTCTTCAAACCACCAAAATCACTAAGGGGCACTAGATGCACTTACAGAAGAAACTAATCTTCACCTTTTGCTATTACTCTTCCTCTTTCCCAATTCAGTCTTAGATCTTCGGTCGAGACCTCTTGTTAGTGTACGAGAGTTGTAACAGCCCAGAACCGACGCTCCAAAAGATTTCCCTTTTATTCCTTTGCCGCCCTATGATTATTTGTTTGTCACATTCATCATTGCATCATGCGCATCATCTGCATTGAATCGGCACTCCGTTGCCGTGTGTTTTCAAAAACTTGCATCCGTTATTAGTTGCCGGTTCTCTCCGTTTTCGTCGTTGACCGTTTTAAGACCAACCACACATGCATGCGCCTACGACATCATTCCAATATTGTTTGAAAATGTGTGTATAAAACATTCTTGGATTGGGTTGAAACTTGGCATGCGGTCTTAATATAGTGTAGGTAGTCCGTTTGCCAAATTTTGTCACGACGCTCCAAAAGATTCCCCTTTTATTCCTTTGCCGCCCTATGATTATTTATTTGTCGCATTCATCATCGCATCATGCACATTATGTGCATTGCATTGGCACTCCATTGCCATTTGTTTTCAAAAACTTGGATCCGTTATTAGTTGCCGGTTCTCTTCATTTTCGTCGTTGACCATTTTAAGACCAACCACACATGCATCCGCCGGCGACATCATTCCAATCATGTTTTAAAATGTGTGTATAAAACATTCTCGGATTGGGTTGAAACTTGGCATGCGGTCTTAATATAGTGTAGGTAGTCCGCTTGCCAATTATTGTTGCATTCGGAGTTCGTTCGATACCCGTAACGTTTATTATATAATGGCACTATAGTCGGTTTAATTTCTGCACCTTTTGGTATTTTAAACTCTGTCGCCGGGTTGCCCGTTTTCCCTCTCTCTGCCTAGCCCATCTACACAGTGCAAGAAACCATCGCGCGACCTAGCCCGAAACTCCCCTCCAGAACCGAACCCGGTGATTGTGACCGTTGGTTCCGGATCAACCCCGTAATACCCCAAACTATCCTCGGTTTGTCAACTGGACTCCCTAACCTGGTTATTCTTAACCATACGATCTAAATCGGAGGGCCCGGATGCCCCCAAAACTAACCCTCGTGCTATATATAGTGTGCCTCTAGTCCATTTTGGACAAATCCTGACCTAACCCTAGCCCTGGTGTAACCTAACCCCGCAGCGCCCCCACCCCTTTGCCCCTCCTCGAGATCCTTGAAGATCCCATCTTCCCAACCAGCGCTGATCCCTCGCAACCAACCACCAAGCTCCCCTGTGCTGAGCCAACGCCATCGCGGAACCAACTTTGTTCGTGGCAACTGGAGCAGCACCAACGCAGCCTGCCCGAGCTGCTTCTGGGGCGCGCCTCTTGCCGTTGCCGCACGCCGCCCTGCCGCATCCTCCGCTCCTTCTCCTTGCTGCGTAGTCCTCGCTCGACCTCGGCTTCCGGCCATGGAGACCCTCGCCCAGCGCCGGCAGGGGCTCACGCCTCCTCCCTCCTGCCCGAGCAGCTCTTCCACTAGTCTTCGCATCGACCGCACCGCCCCAACCTCCTGCTCTCACACGCACTGAGCCGCTTCCTTGCAGCTGCCAAGTCCTCCCTCTGCCAAGAAGAGGCGTCTGCGTTGACCGTGTGCAGCGCCTGGGTTGTGCCTCCCCCTCAGGCTCCAGCCGCGTGGGCCCCGGCTCGCCACGCACGACCGAGCCACTCGCCTCCTCACCAGTCCCGCATGGGCCATGCCAAGATCGGCGGTCCACCTTGAGAATAAACTATTTAACATGGAAGATATCGGCCACCCCTCGCTGCTTCATGATAGGTATGGGCACACAATACATACATCTGTTTTGAACATTAGAGTTGGCACTTGCAAATTTAATTGGAATGGTATTGAAATACCACATGTAGGTAGGTATGGTGGACTCATTTCGCACAACTTTGGGTTTAGGATTTGGATGCACAAGCAGTATTCCCGCTTAGTACAAGTGAAGGCTAGCAAATAGATTGAGAAGCGCCCAACCAAGGAACGAAAACCATCATAAGTGAACATTAAACATAACAAACACCGAATAATGCAACAAAAGTAGGATGTAATTTCATAGCGTAATTATTGACTTCATGTGCATGCATAGGGAATCACAAACCGTAACACCAATATTCTTACTAAAGCATAATTACTCATCAACATAACTCACATGTCACTATCTTCATATCGCAAAACTATTGCAAAGAATCAAGTTTAACATATGATGATCTTCCCGGAACTTAAGGGTTAATATCACTTTGGGACTAATATCATTTAAAGCAAATTGCCATTGCAAATAACAAGCTCTGAAACAAATATAAGTGAAGAATGAGAGCACATGTTTCTTTAAATTTTTCAACTCAAAATAATATAAGTGAAGCAAGAGAGGAATTCTTCAAAATTTCTACTAAGTCTCAAAATAATTTAAGTGAAGCACGAGAGAAAAAATTTCAAAATAACAACACCACCTTGCTAAAAAGATATAAGTGAAGGACTAGAGCAATTCCATGGCTCTAAAAAATTTAAGTGAAGCATAAAGAGCGATTATAACAAATCATAGCATAATTTGGCTCTCTCAAATAGGTGTGTCCACCATGGTTTATTATGACAAACTAACAAGCAAAGGAAGCAAATACACATATAATACAAGATGCTGCAAGAAAAACTCATGATATGTGATGAATAAAAATATAGCTCTAAGTAAAATTACCGATGATTGTTTGAAGAAAGAGGGCATGCCTTCCGGGGTATCCCCAAACTTAGTTTCTTGGTACTGTTTGGATATTACCTTGGGGTGCCTTGGGGCATCCCCAGGCTTAGGATTTTATCACTCCTTATTCCTTCATCCATCCAAGCTGTCGGGACCCCGATCCTAAGTCATAAGAGCCGAGCCTATAACACGTCAGATCACTTTGCGGCCTCACGCACGGTAAACTCCATGGCTGTCACCTTACCTTGCCCAGGACAGTTTGCGTCTTTTGACTCATGTATGTGAATGTGTCGCTAGCATTCAAATGACAAAGAACCCTGGTCGACATGACTAGTTATAAACCCAAGTGGTACGTACATACATGGACATGCATACATAACCCAGCAAAGATTGTGTCGGTCATCAGCGTGTGTAGACGAGTTGTAGCAAGCTACAAGGACTCCATTACACCGCATGACATTTCCCCGAAGGGACAGGCACAGTAGCACAGAAGGATACATGCCGGTCAATCAGTGTGTCCGGAGAAGTAGCAAGCTACCAAAGCTCGTGGAAGCACAAAGAGGCATTTCCCCGTAAAGAGTACTACTAAAGGCACACAACTAGGTGTGGAATCCCACACATATAATGCATTTCATAACATACATACAATATGCACGATATGTGTAGATACAACATGGCATCACAACATAATTCTATGACTCAAGCTTTTATTAAGGACTTATAAGAGTCAACATAGTATGATACTACAAACAGGGGTCTCGTGACTCGACACTCAAATCATACAAACATCAAGCGGAAGCAAAACATGTCTGGGTACAGACATCTACTAAATGTGGGTGGAAGAGCCTGAAAAGCTATAACGACCCTACCAAAGCAACTATACCTCCGTCTGGGATTCCCAAGCTATTCCGGTCAATGTCAAACACATCACGTAGAAACCTTTAATGAGACTAAAATCTTCTCTTCAAAACATAAATAGAGCAACCGTGAGTGCAAAGGTACTCAGCAAGACTTACATTAGAACTATCTACATATGCATCCGTATCAATGAAAGGATTGTGGGGTTTGATTGCAGCAAGCCGGCTTTGACCCTTGGCTAACCTGTACTACAACTACAAGTTCTTTCTTTGAGGTGGGATAGCGCACACGAGTCCACATATTTACCAATTCAATACACCACTATGGATCCACTCTCGTCTCCCTACGAGAAGGCCATCCATAGCACTCACACTTATCTTGCATGTTTTAGAGTATCCATTTAAATTGGCTATGTACCACGTAATGTTTCCAAGTAGTCCATATCCGAGGACGCGACTATTCAAATAGATTAAATCACCTTGCAGGGGTATACTTCTTCACACATGCTCTCACCACTTAGCACCATATGCACGTTATGCATCTCGGCAACCTTCAAGCGGAAGCACTGGCGTGGGTGTCGGCCACGACCTTTAACCACACAAGACCCTAGTCCAGGTTTATCGCCTATTTGAGACTGAACCCGCAAGGAAGTCCGACCGAAGTTTCCTCTATGGCCCCAAACGATGTGCGCAGGGTTCCCAAGCCCACCATCTGGGTGACACTTGGTACACCGTGCCACTGTGTATCTACATTGAAGCCTACGCCGTCGGGCAGAGCTAAACATGGCCACCAACACTTTTCCTACAAACACCAGAAACTAATTGCAATTCCTGGACAGAGATCTAGGCGATTAATAAGCCGAGCGGGGTCATATTTCAGGGCCCAATGCATGGTAGTATCTTGTCTTGGATAACATACACATAACTCAGTTCTTAAGGACGTTCTCAAGGAGACAACCCACCATGTACTCCTACATGGCCTCTCATCGCTACCTTTACCAAATTGGGTGTGAATTCACACCTTTGCTCTCACATTGTAGAACATGAACACGACCATTTCGATTCATCACCCGGATGGATCAGACCTGACACAGCTCTAAGCATAGCAGGCACAGTAATCAAGAATGGATGAGTAAGAATAACAAGGCTCAATCAGTTGCTACTCATGCTAAGTGGTTTCAACTATTTACTATGACAAAATCAGGTTATGCAGAGGAATGGGTTCAACTACCGATAGCATGTAACAGTTGAATCGTGTTTGTCCTAATGGAATAAAAGAAAGAAGGAGCGAGAGAGTGGGTTTATATCAGTATGCACAAGGGGGTTTGCTTGCGTGACACATCTGAAGATAGAAATGAGTCTTCATCAATGTCAACGATCACATCGTCGGAACCATCGTCTACCGAGAGGGAACAACACCGGCAAACAGGAAAGGACAATAATTACTTCACGAAAATGCAACACTATGATGCATGATCATGATATGAAAATGAGAAGTGGCAGGGCTAATTTAGCTACCATTTCTTAAGTTGAAGCTGGTTTGAATTAGAATTCAAATATCACTTTAAGCAAGGTATTTTCCACATACCCTTTTAATTGATTCAACCTGATGCTTAGGCACAACTGGTTTTATCATGCATGGAGATGGCATATTGAGGTACTGAGTTTTCCTAGCTCAATGTTTGGTCTTATTAATTGAAGTGGAATTCAAATGTATACCAAATTCCATCTCCAAACTATTTATTCAATTTACCCAAATCATCATTTTACCTACTTGGTGATGTTAACTTTCTCAAACATGCATGAAAATGCCATAATCAGATTCCTTGAATTTTTCTGATCATTTTTCATATATAAATTATTTTCATCTGATTTATATTTTATTTTCTATGAATTTTTAAAGTTTTTCTATTATTCTAGAATTATTTAAAATCAAATATTGCATTATTGCGTCACAGTGACGTCAGACTGATGCCATAAGTCAACAGCACTTGGGCCAGGTCAAACCTGACCAGTGGGGTCCACTGATCAGTGACCTAGGGTTTAATCCCGCGTTGACCCACCCTAATGAGGGTTTGACTCACACGTGGGGCCCTCTGTTAGTGACTAGCGAGGGGGGGAGGTGGGGGGTTAATAGTGGTTAATGGTTGGCCACGTCGGCCCCCACCGGAGGGTGGTCGCCGGCGACCATAGCCGTGGCGGAGGGCTCGCCGGAGTTGGTCTAACCGAGGCTACAGGGCACCAAATCGAGCGCGGTTTGCGTCTAAACGAAGTTGGCGAAGCGGCCGATCTGGCAGGGGTAGCAGAAGGGGTTGACGTGGCCAGAGAGGGTGCCGGCAACGAGCTCGCGCGGCAGTGGGATTGGGCCAATGCGGGGAGCGGGGCTACGAGGCATGGGAGAGTGTGGAAAGAGAGGGGAAATTAAGACGAGCTCAAGGTGGTTCCATTTGCAATGACGGGGAGGTCAGGGTCGTCACGTAGCCGATGAATCGACGGCGGCATCCGACGGCCGGACATGGGGAAGATGGCGGCGATGGCAGTGCTCCGAGGCCTTCGGGGTCGATTCCAGTGGCGATGAGAAGGAGGGCGACTCAGCGGTCCTTCTGGGCTTCTCGTAGAGGCGAGGCAATGTCGGGAGCTAGCTGCCGATGGGAGCTTTCTCGAGCATGCTCGGCCATGGCGAGGGGAAAGGGAGAACAGGAAGGGGGAGGAACCAAAGAGGGTGGAGAAGAGAGAGGGGGCTCCAGGGCATCTCCACGCGAGGAGCTAAGCTCGGGGGCGCGACAGGAGGTGGCCGAGGCGCACGCATGCTCGACAGCGAGCTGCCTGCCTGCTCTGGCGAGAGGAGGAAGATCGCTCTGCCCTTGGTGGGATGGGCCGAAGGCGACAGGTAAGTTTTTCCTTTTTTTCTTTTTTTCTGTTTTGCTTCTTAATCTGTTTTGTTTTATATTACTCACATTTGTTTTTTTATTTTTCCAGCGCTCAAACCGAACTTTAAAAAATACCAAAACATTTTCTAGAGTGTAGTTTGAATATTGCAAACCTCCTCAGAATGTTTCAGCATTTTTTAAAGAGTAAGAATAATTATAATCTCGTATTTGTCATTTTATGCAACTTTTCTGGTTTTATTAAAATTACAAAAAGGTTGATAAAAAGCGGGTCACCCTGGTATGTTGTTGCCAACATTTATCATAAATATGAACATTTTGAAAACCATATTGGCTTCATTGAAAATAATCTTTGTTGATCCTATTTGAATTTTATTTGGTGCTAGGGTTTGATTATCCCCATTTTTTATCATCCCCATTTCAATTAAATGGATTTGAATGCATGCATGAATTCTCACTGATGCAACTAACTACAAGCTATAATCTAGGGCTATGACATTGATCTCACTCAAAACTTGAAAACTTATGACACAAAACTCAACAAAACCTTCGTGACATCCATCAGTATAAGAAAAGCAAACTTTACTTTAGGTACTGTTGAAAACCTATTTGAATTTTGTTTTTTGCATTATACCTACTGTCTTCTAACTTTACCATGGCTTATACCCCCTGATACGAACCATAGAATCATCAAAGTACGCACACAACACAAAGAAAACAAAATGTGTCAAAAATAGAATAGTATGTAAAGGTTCGAATTTTACTCATACTCCTGTAACTCAAAAAATTCTAAAAAATTAAGACAACGTAGGGAATTTGTATATCAATCTAGTGTAAAAATTCAGACAGTTTTGATGCTTCCGTGACTTTTAGAATCTTTTCTACTAAATGCAAAAGTTTTTGTTTTTCTAAAGGCTTTACTTCGCACATGATCCTAAAGGCTTTACTTCGCACGAACACCAATTAAAACATAAAAACACAATCATAACGGTATCATAATTGTACAAACACTCAAGATCAGAAAGAAAAAGTGAAAAATAAATTTTATTCACTGGGTTGCCTCCCAACAAGCACTATCGTTTTACGCCCCTAGCTAGGCATAAAGCATAGATTTCACGTATTGTCATCTTTAGTTTCCATAGATGTATTCTTGTTAGGTGATTTTTAAAAATTAACTTGAAGCACCTTATCCATACAAATTTTTGCAGTATCAACTTGCCCATCTACATATCCCCTTTGATTACCGGCAACAATCCATGAATATTGTTGATTAACATTATTGTAAACTTGTTGGATCACATCTAGAAAGAGAATTTCCTTTTTAATATCATCATCAAAGATTTGATTATTACCAAGAAAATGTCTCAAAACATAGTCACTATTATAGAGGATCTCATTTATTATCGGCTTTTCATGTTCATAACATAAACATCAAATATTTCCCAAGCTTCCCACACTATATGATCAAATTCTTTCATAAGAACAAGGGTGACTATATTCTTAGATTTAGGATATTTTATGACACGTAGTTCATAAACCAATCTTCGCAAAGTAGGATGTGTATGGATAAATCTATTCTCAATTTTCATAACTAGTGCAGACATGGCTTCCGCATAAGTTTGGTTCTTTTAAGTATAGGAGTATTATCACAATTCAAAGTTCCAACACAATTAAAGAATACTTGGATAGCTTGTTTTCCCATAACATACCCTTGTCCCAAAACAAATGTTTTTGCATCCAGATTACTAGAACGTCCAATTTCAGGAGTCGTGTCATCATCTATCACTATCATAAAAACTCACTCATGATGACGACAAGCAACAAAAGATCTAACAAGTAAAAGGCAAAACGGAGGAACACAAATAAAAAGGATTTTTTTTGTGAAGTGGGGGAGAGGAAAACGAGAGACAAATGGCAAATAATCTAATTGCAAGGAGATAAGAGTTTGTGTGTAGGAACCTCACAAATCTTGACTTGATCTTCCCCGGCAACTGCGCTAGATATCTTGACTCCCCGTTGATTTGCGTTGGTTTCCCTCCAAGCTTAAAGGGTGATGTAGCACTACGACGACAAGTATTTCCCCTAGTTATGAAACCAAGGTATTTAATCTAGTAGGAATATCCATAAGACTATGTAAGCGGTACCTGCACACAAATAACAAATCCTCGCAACGCAACACTTGTAGTGGTTGTCAATTCCTCGCGGGTAAAGTAAAAGGATAGATTGATAGATGCAAATTGAAGTGATGGCAAATAAAACGTAGCAAGGTATTTTTGGGTTTTTTGGTAATATAGATCTGAAAATAAAAGAGCCAGTAAAATGGAAATGCGAATAGCAAAGTAGAGATTGCAAATAGATGATGTGAAATAGACCCCGGGGCTGTAGGTTTCACTAGTGGCTCCTCTCGAGAAAATAAAAAACAATGGGTAGACAAATTACTGTTCGGCAATTGATTTAAAATCAAATAATTATGACAATATCCAAGATAGTGATCATGTATATAGGCATCACGTCCAAGAAAAATAGACCGACTTCTGCCTACATCTACTTCTATTACTCCACACATCGACCTCTATCCAGCATGCATCTAGCATATTGAGTTCATGGAGAAACGGATTAATGCCTGAAGAACAATGACATGATGTAGACAAGATATATTCATGTAGGAATAGACCCCATCATTTTATCCTTCATAGATATTATACATGCGTAACATGTCTCCTTCTGTCACTGAGATTGAGAACTACAAGATCGAACCCATCCCAAAGCACCTCTTCCCGTTACAAGATAAAAGATCAAGTTGGCTAGACGAAAACCAAATATCATAGAAGAAATACGAGGCTATAATAATCAAGAATGGATATAATTTCATAGATCTGATCATAAACTCACAATTCATCGGATCCCAACAAACACACCGCAAAAGATTGAGTTACATCAAATGGATCTCCAAGAGACTATTGTATTGAGAAACAAAATGAGAGAGAAAGCCATCTAGCTACTGCCTACAGACCCATAGGTCTGATGTGAACTACTCATGCATCATCGGAGGTGCACCAATGAGGATGATGAACCCTTCCATGATCGTGTTTTTCTCTGGAACGAGGTCTTGATTGGATTGCATGGCTTCTGGAACTTGCGGCGGTTGAAACAATTTTTCGTCGACTCCTCTAGGATTTGTGGAATATTGGGGTATTTATAGAGCTGGGAGGCGGTACAGGACGTGCCTGAGGCCCCCACTAGCCACCAGGTCGTGCCATGGGCCCTGGACGTGCCCTAGTGCCTAGTGGGATGCCTAGGCTTCCTCTGGTGATCATCCTTCATCCCCAAGTTTCCTTCTGGTCCAAAATAATCTTCAAAAAGTTTGTGGCATTTGGACTTCATCTGGTATTGATTTTCCGCGAAGGAAAAACCAAAAAAAACAACAACTGACACTGGGCATTATGTCAATAAGTTAGTTCCAGAAAATGATATAAAGTTGTTATAAAATGATCATAAAAAATCCAAGAATTATAATATAATATCATGTAACAATCAAAAATTATAGATACATTGGAGACGTATCAACATTTGTGTTGTCCTTATTATAACGGTTGTTTCTTTGGAGCATAAGCCCTTGTGGTTGCTGCTTCACATGTGTTGCAGACACACTAATGCCTGATTGGCTACATTGGTTTGAAGAAGTGTCTGTTGATGAATGGAGTAGAGGTGGACATGAATACCGTGTATTGTTCGCCCCTGAATGTAAGCAGTTGTAACTTCCCCATGAGACCGGATTCCATGGGTATGCTAATAGTTGGATTCATCTGGTGGGCGCTGGTGGTTGTGTGAATCACCATTATTTTGAACATTTGTATGATGGGAGAACTAGAAATAACAATCAGGAGGTTGCTGCTAGTAGTGTTAGTATGGCTTGTTGTTCTGTCCACAAGGTGATTGTTGTTGAGTTTGTGAACCTTTATTATTGTGAATGTGTGGACGGTGGGAGAACTGGAGATTATAATCTGGAGGAGGTGGCTGCAAGCACTGTGTGGGCACAGTGGTTGGTGTCAAAGTTTGTGACCAGTCAGTTTGGGTTAAACCCACATAGTATGACGTAGAAACACCTTGCGGGAGGAACCTACCATGTAACACTGACTTAGGACCTGATGTGCTAGGTATAGATGATCATGCAGTATAAGTAAGGGAGAATCTCACTAATGAGTTGGTAGCCCTGGATAAGTGCATCGCAGTAGTAGGTTGACATTGCTTGAAGCCTACATGATCAAATTTGGTTGGCATGTTCTATTGTTTGATGTCCTTTTCAACTTCTTCATATAGTAATGGGTTAGACCATATGTTATCATCAACAATGAATGAAGTACCAAGCAGGGCTTTGCGATTATCAATAAGTAGACGCTGGTGGATGCATCTTCGGCTGACTGTGGTATAGGCTCTAGTATCCTAAGACTTTTTTCTGGCGGCGTGGCCCTCTTTGCTGCATTGGCCGTCACCAGTAAGGATCTCTTCTCACCTGTCATTCATAGTCAGTGCTTCGCATGCTGGCTTCTGGAAACAACATCGCTTATACTATTAGGTGGATGCTTGGGACATGGTGCCTATATTTCTTCAATGACATATTTGCTTGTGTTGGTAGATGTGTTATCAACAAATGGAGCATCACTAGTGGATGCAAGGTCTTTTTGTGGAGCATGGTCACTAGTTGTGGGAATCAGTACAATGCTAGAACCGCTTCCGGAACTGCAAGGGACGACTCTATATGAGCGGGCGTGTGGCTGACCTTGGAGCCTAATGCAAATTCATAGGATTCAGGTCCACCAATCTTGTTCTCATCCCTCAACGTGGTAGTAACATTGACCTGGGCCTTTGTGGTTGAAGAATAATATTTTTCAGTATCAATGTCTAACTTGGTTACAGTTTCAGATACAATGAGCTTCTTCATGGTTGTTGGAAAATTCTCAACAATTGTGTCGGGGCGAGTGGAACTGTCACACCCAAGATGCGACCCTATCCTCAATTTGGCACGAAGGCCTCGTCAGGGATAGAAGCGCACCTCATCGTGTCGACGATCCCGATAGGAGCCGCGTATCTCGTTCACAGGACACGACGGATAAGCGACGCGTATGATTGCCAAACCTCGAGTTTCCTCGTGGTGGCCCCGTACAGTGCTCTATTTTGGACCAGCACTACAGCAATGGCCCTCCCTGTATTATGTAGAATTACTCCTCGGGTAGCGCTAACTCCCTGTGCATTTCAATTTAACATAATTATTATGTCGGGCAAATGTAGTACCAATGTTCGGCCTTGCCAGACCAGCTTTAATCTAAAACGAATTATCAAGGGGGTCCCAATAACAACCCCGATCGTGTTAGGAGCGCTCAATTGTGGAACATAACACCGGTAGCCGAAACTAAGGGGGCAAAGGTGGAACAAAACACCAGGCTAGAAAGGCCGAGCCTTCCACCTTTTACCAAGTATATAGGTGCATTAAATTAAATAGCATTAATATGGTGATATGAGAAGGAACCCATGTTTTCACATGGAAGCATCTGCACCTGCAACTAGCAACGCTAACACAGGGTTAAGCAAGCGATAACATAGCCAATCAGTGGTTTGCTAGGTCGAACAGGTTGAAGGTTATCATGGCATTGTTGAGAGGCTGATAATTAACATGTGGTAGGCAACGAGACATAATCGATAGAAGCGATAAAACTAGCATGGCAATGATAGTAATGATATCTGGGGAAATGGTCATCTTGCCTGAGATCCCGCTTGGAAGAAGAATGCCTCCGTGAAGCAGACGAACCGATGTAGTCGAACGGGTCCTCACATCCGGCACGCTGCGGAACTCTATCGAGACGAAGCAAACAGGAAACACAAATCAACACTGAATTCACCACACGAAGCACAACACATATGATGCATGAGCAGCTGAATACATGCAAGTCACGACATGACAATTCACACAATCAAACACTACACATTAAGTGAAGTTCAATATGCAACGAGTTGCATATTGACGAAACTCCACATATGAATTATTTAGTTCACTCCCGGTTATTTACGCGGCAATATTAATGTTGTCAAACATGCAAGAGGTGAAGTGGAAATTAAACTACCTATCTAGACATTTCAAATGAGGTCGGAAACGACATATAGCATCTCCGAGACGACCTCACATGTTAATTTACAATTCTGTCCAGATCTGAATTAACACATTTAATTAGTTGTTAAACAGCAAAACAAATAGGTTCACGTGATTCTACGCGTCATTTCAAGCAATTTACACATAAAGAACATCTCCAACGGAGCTACGGTTCAAAAGATACAAGCATCGCAAGATATGATGTCATGAATGCAATATGTGTGCAACGACGGTCACAAGCACTTCAAAACAAACAACCAGCAAGAGAAAATGAACCTACACGAGATTCTAAGAAAGTTTCATGTAGGACACGATCAGAACGGAGCTACGGATCTACATCTACGAGCAAAATGAGAAATCACTACAATCTGCCAAAATCAGCCACATAACATATTCTACACCCCACAAGTACGGGCTACACAACTCCGATATGCCCAAGCAAGGCATGGCACGGAAGAGGGCAAGATGCACTACTACAAACAACTAACAACAACTAGCATGGCAGCAAGGAGCACTAGGAAAAGAAGACACAAAATGACATCTCACACACTATTTCAGACTTGGTGAAAATTACACCTCATGAAAGTGCAGTTTTCGATCTGAAGCAATATTGACAGCAACAAAACATATATCTAAAGGACCCTGAATGGCATGAAAATTTACAGCATGCTAGAGAAACACAAGGGGTACAACTAACTCCATTGGACCAACCTCAAAAGAGCTACAGATCAAAAGATAGAAGCAAGACAAGACAACAACAAAATAATAACAGATTCCAGACTTAGGAATATTTCAGCTCCTCTAAAACAGCACTATTTCGAGCAACTTGAGAGAAAGCAAAACACACCTAAACATGCATTTCTATTGCAACCAAAAATACCAGGGGCTAGTCTAAACACCCAAGAACAATTCCCTAGTTGACAACTCCATCAAACGAAGCACGGAAATAATCCTACGAATAAACAAAAGGGCATCACGGCAAAATAACGCACGAACTAACATACTCAAAAGCTAAAACTAATTGCACAGAAAAATCCAATGCCCCGAAAACATATAAAATATGTGGGGTTGCGCAACAAAATAAAGTCACACAGAGATGCGGGAAAAATAACCTATATACGGTAAAATAAACTACCGGCAAACCCTACACGCAAAAAATACCAATGACCGCTCTAACATACATGGAAAAGTGGTTCCTAAAACATGAACATTTTATCTAAGGCATTCGGGTAACACGGACACACGCGAAAAAAATATACGGGCAACTATACTATCGAGACAACACGCAAAACTAGGCATTAGGCACACTAAACTACAACAAACAAATATGAAAATTTTATAATTGGATTCTACGCGAAATTCTACACATAAACCATATGCTACATGTCGCGTTCCGATATACGGATTAAAGGATACGGGGATTCTAATATACGTCTATTTACTGAAAAATAATTAAATTCGGATTAAATCCTAAATATATACTCGGCCGAATCTGTTAACAAGCCTAAACAAAGGGGCATGCGTGAAGTAAAGCTATATGATGGCACAGCGGAGGATAGCGGCAGGGAGTGGGCTCACGTGCGTGGCCGCTTGGGCCGTCGGGACTTGCGAGCTGGGCCGGCCGCGAGGCCCACTGGTGGCGCTGGAGGGGCCGAGGCCTAGCCAACGCGGTGGAGGGCTGCTGCTACTGGGCCGAGGGGAGGGAACCGGCCCAGGCGAGGCGGGAGGCCGGCCCAGGCGAGGCGCTCGGGAGCGGGCGACGGGTGGTTGAGGGAGCAGGCCGACGCTCCCTGTCGCTGCCGACTAGGGGCTGCTGGGGGCGGCTCTTGCCGGCGACGGGCAGCTGCGGGAGCGGCCGTGGGACTGTGGGGACCGACCGGATCTGTCAGGATCCGGGCTGGGGCGGCAATCCGAGGCGGAGGAGGACCGGTGGCCGGCGACTGGGGTGGGGTTCGGCCGGGATCCGACGAGGAGAACCTGGGGGCGTGGGATCCGGGCAAGCTCCAGCGAGCTGCACGGGCGCGGCTGCGCATGGCGGCGCGGAAGCCGGAGGGTCGATCTGGCGCAGGGCGGCGGGCACAGGGGCTGCCATGGGAGGAGCTCGGGAGGAGAAGGGAGGCGACGGGGATGGCTCGGGCATTGCGGTCACCCGGACGTGTCCGATTTGACCGCGGACATGTTCGGTAGGTGGGGATTTGGGGCTAGGCACGAATTTTGAGGGAGAGAGAGAGGGTTTGTCTAAATAATGGCATGGGGGTCTATATATAGACATATGGTGGCTAGGTTAACCGGAATTCCGTTCCGGATCCAACCGCGGGGTTAGATTCGACTAATTCCGAATGCGGGACGGACGAGTGGCTGTGAAGAGTGGTTAACCGAAGACGAGAGGGAGAACGGGCGGCGCGGCAACAATTTCTAAAACACCGATTACCGTCCGACGGTAGACCGAATACGGTGCCGCTATGGTCGACCGTTCGGATACCAGACGGTCTCCGATCGCGATGAAATTCGACAGGTGGCCTACCTATATATAAATAATACCGCACGACAAATTCTAGCTCAATCGGAAAAAGTTTTATACACGCATTAAAAACAGGGTTACGACGGTGCCGCGGGCGCGTGCGGTCGGGCTCAGAACGGACAACGACGAGAACCGGCAACTACTAACGGATGCAAGTTTTGAAAACTGGCGGCAACGGGGATGCCGATGCAATGCTGATGATGCGCATGATGGATGATGATGTGACAAAAGAAAATTGACACACGAAGAAAATGGAAAGAAAAGGGGAATCTTCTAGGGCGTCGGCATCGGGCTGTCAGAGGAACGTGCAAAAATATCTGGCATTTGAAGAATCAAAGAACCAGATTGTTCAATAGTCTTATTTTTTCAATATAGCAGTCGTGTTTAACTGTTTCTCAACTGCGGAATCCGAGGTGGGAGCTTCAGTAAGAGTAACTTTGCCTATTTGTTCCAAGAGCTTCTGCGTTGGGTCTATGCTTACATATTTTTGGCCTGCGGAAGCTGCATATCTATGGGTTGCGGTGGGTGTAGTGTACTCAAATGAATTTTCACCAGTTAATATCAATCGTTTGCTCTCCAACAACTCATGCGTTGGCATGAAATTTTCATGAACATGCAACCCATCAAGGAAACTATTATTATAGTGTCACAGAGCTTCCAGATGTTACTTGGTATCAGCATCCAAGTCCTTAGTGTTGATGTCTATCTCAATAACCTCGAACAACAATGTAGGGTTAGTTGATGTTTTATGTTCTAAGGATAGCTGAATATCGGACCGCTCCTTCTCGTAGTGGTTCTGGGAGTTTGACTAGGGAGTATCACAACAACCCTTTAGATTATTCATAGAGTATGATGTGGCACCAATAACATTGCTTGAGTCACTACTAGATGATCTTTGAGTATTTTCTTTGTGGTAATAGGGAAGTAATGAAAAGGTGGAAGGACACCTTATAGCAAGTATGAATAGGTTTATTTTCTGTTGAAGTCATCTTGCTATAAGTTACAATATACACCGCCGTCAGATTGCTTGATTTCCTTAGAACCAAATTCCCTACCAAGAGAAAGAACTTTTCCTGGTTGTGCTCAATGACGGGTTTAATAACAGATTTTTTTGTGTACATCTCGTTAATGATTTTTCTGAGATCCGCCTTAGCCTACAAACAAGACATAAAAAACAACATCAATTATTAACAAAACACTAAACAAAGAATAACATGTATCCTACTGTAGAGAAGGCTGCACTTCAGGAAGCACAGTTAGGCTACAATAGGAAGCACACAAGACCTAACTAAGGAATCACACATAGCCTACCTAGATGAAGGATAGCTTAAGGACATCATGAAGCACAATTATTATAATCACATAATCACAACTAATCTACTATTGAGTAAGACAACTAACCTACTATAAGAAGCACAACCAACCTACCGGAGGTAGAAGAGCTATAATCATCATAGAATCACAAATAACCTATTGTAGTAGGCCCATCTAACATACGACACAGAGAACAGGTAGCGCACATGAAGCCTGATGGACAAAGCACACCTAACCTCTAACCTATCGCAGGGAGCACACGTATAATTATTATGGAAGCATGCATAGCCTGATGTAGGGAGGAGACGTACTTGTTTTCTAGATATGTTGACTTCTATGTTTGATCACTTTTAAAACTTAGAGAGTGTACAATTAAAGGCCATTTGAATAAAAAAGTGGAACATGGGCTCAAAATCACTCACCTAAGATAATTTGCATTCTGCCACACACTGTTCTAAGTAGGCTTCTAGTTTGGTACTAATTTGAAAAAATGACCCTTCAAAGCTAGTGGGTGGGTGGAAAGGCATGCACCTTATGTTCTTCAGCTCTGATGGGAAAAAACAAATAAGCACAAGTGAAATTAAATTAAGGGATGACACCTAAATCATTTTTCCAAGGTAAAAGTCAAGAGAGAAACAAAGAATGAACTAGACTTAGAGGGCGTTTCCCAAAAAATTTGTCCTTTGTTGACAACGTGGCTAGGTTAGCATAACTCTTAACAGCGTGTGTATCCGATATAGCTAGCCTTGTAGGCAAATCATTTTTAGATCCATGACCTTTATATCTTGGTACTCGAAGTAGCTTATATGCTGAGATAAAAAGGTAAAAAATGGATTAGATACTCAACACTTATGAAGGAAGACAATTAAATAAAAAAGGTAGGGAACCAACGATGATTACTGGGAGGCAACCACATAGGGCGCCATTGAATTCCTTATCCTTGAAGGTGTGGAGTGATGTCACAACTTGTCTACAGTAGCTCGAGACCAATCATAGGAGGATATATGAGATGTTGGTCCTTCAAGAGCCGCTAAGTAATCTAGTCCTACACATTCATAGGTCGTCGGACATAGAAATACAATAGTTACAAACATCACAAAAACAGGCTAAAAGACTTCACCTAGATCCTTTGGGTTCATGTCATCAATCATTTCTCTAAAGTTTGGAGTCTGCATAGCACAATTTGTCTCATACTTAATGTGACACCTCAAAGCTTCAGAACATCTTTTAACAATCATTTTTCCTCCCAATGGAATTCCCAATATGCAGTGCATGGTGTAAGAATTGATAAGGAACATGAATCGTCTGGGAAAGATGAAAAATCTAGAGAGGCTATCAAAGTTGCAGACGAGCCATCGAATGGAACACCTCGGAAGCTCTTGGCAGCACAAATCTAGCAGGTTTCCAAAACCAATGTCTTTGATGAGTTACTTCTGATCGTTTATCATCTTCTCACAAATAGATATGAACTTCTTCAAGCTAAGCTTTGTACTAAAATCTTCTTCATACTTGACCATTCTAACAATGATGCTAACAAAATTAGCAATTGAACTTGAAGAAATGTATTGATTGGACATACGAAACTATGGCAACATACATTCCTAAGACGACCTCTAATATAAATGTCCTGTGAAAAAGAAAGATAGAATGAGAGATATTGATATTTGAAAGGAAATGCAAAAATACACATGAGAATCATGAAAAAACACCTACTCCGAGCCACCAAGTTGCTTCTTCCTCCTATACTCCTATAGGAGATTTTTGTGCACTACACGTTTGGACTCGGTCCTTAAACTCTCCTTTTCTAGTTGGCCAATGATAACCCACAAGTGTAGGGGATCGTTTGTAGCCTTTTTTGATAATTAAGAGTGTTCAACCCAATGAGGATATAAAGGTAGAAATAATATTCTCTCAAACTCTTTCAACCACCAATACAACTCTAGGCACCCTAACACTTACTTTACCTAGAACAAGTATGAAACTATTTTGTAGGTGTAAGGATAAGTTTGCAAGAATGAAACTAGGAGTAATTAGGTAGAATAAAACTATAGATACTTTTCAAGATAATAAAAGTTAATAGTTTAGTACAGAGCTTTTGGTTACATTTGAGAAAGATTTGTCCCTAGGCAATTGATAAATAGATCGATATCATTATTGAAGTTTTATATGAGGGAGATGCATGAGCTACCATACTTGGATGATATGCACTTATGATTGGAACTCTAGGAAACATTCTCTACTACTAAATATCATTAAGGTAAAACCCAACCATAGCATTAAGTAACAAGTCCTGTTTACTCCCATACACAACAACCCCTTACTCGGGTATATGTTGTTGTCACCCTCGCTACCCACTATAAGCGAGTTATCAATGTATTGCAATATCCTACAACATTAATCCCACACGCTTGCGTGACACGGCGGGCACCATAAGACAACGCCAAAATAAAACATACAACTCAAACAAATCATGATCATCAATCAACCCATAGGACAAAACAAATCTACTAAAACATCATAGGATATCCACACACCATTGCGTAATAATATATAGCATTAAGTACCATGTTTAAGTAGAGATTACAACAGAGAAAATAGGTCTTACACTGCTGCATAGAGGGGAAATAATTGGTAGTGACAACGTGTAACAGCCTATAACCGACGCTCCACAAGATTCCCTTTTTATTCTGTTATCACCATGTGATTTATTCAGTTGTAACATTCATCATCACGTCATCCACATTGCATCGGCCCTCCATTTCGTCAATTGTTTAAAACCTTTCATCTGGTATTAGTGGCCATGTAACGACCAAGATACGACACTATCCATATTTGGGGACGATGCCTTAATATGGATAGAGGCGCATCTCGGTGTTTCGCAAGTACAAAAATCATTGCAGATACATTTATGAAAAGATGAGTATATGGATTGGCTTACATTCGCCACATGCAAAATTACAAGTCACTTAATATTGTTTCAATCATCCACAAGACAGGGTCCGGCTACGGACGAAATCAAATAATAAAATTGTAATGAGTCTGTATCGCTATCCCAGTTGATGACCAAGGCCCTCTACTCATCGGGTTACGTCACGTACATGCGCCTCCTCTCCTCATCGAACTCCCACTAGAGCTGCGAAGCATCGAACGCCTCTGGATCTGCGGTACCTGTACCCATGGTGTTGTAGTGAACTATGGGCCACGAGGACTCAACAATCTCGCGACAATGATATCAGGACTAGTTAAGTTATTGGGTGTGGGAAGGTTAATTGGTGAGGTTGCAGCAACACTAAGCATATTGGTGGCTAACTTATGAGAACCTTATTGAAATTGAGTGGTCTACACATAACAAATGTGCTAATAATGATCAAGAAGTGATCCTGAACACCTACTTACTTTAGTCATAAACCTACCATATCCTCAGTAGGAGTAGAAACTCACGAGCGCAGACAGTCATGGTTACAAACATAGTTAACATGTTTTAGTTTAGTTTACTTCAAGTTTTCTATAACCGTATGTCAAACAAATTTCCAAGATGCCACATAACCGCGAGCATGGCTTTCTAAAGGATATTAACCTTGCGGGGGCGCTCCAACTAGTCTATGATAAACTATCACAAGCTGCTCTCGAGAGAAAACCTCAACCTCGAAATAGACCGAAGTATTACTGATATCCCAGTGCACAAGACATTCGAAAAGAGTAAAACAATTCCAGCAAGACTTCCCGACAGGCCAGATCCCAATAGGAGTCGCACGTGAACCTATCTCAGGGCTGTACCAGATGAGCACTATGTACGGTGGCTAGATAGATATCCCCTTAGTTGCCCCGCAAGTGGCTCTGTTTGGACCAACACTCCTGAGAAGCACTGGACCGGGGGTTGATTAATTATCCACGGGGTAGCTATTCCCTATGCATTTTTATTAAGTTGTTTAGCAAATGTAATACCAATGTTGGGCCTTGCCGAAAGAATCTTCACTCAAAATGAACTTTTAGGGGGTCCCCATAACAACCCCAAGCATGTTAGGAGTGCTCAATATGGAACATAACACCGGTAACCAGAAACTAGAGCGGCAAAAGTGGAACAAAACACCGAGCAAAAGGCCAATCCTTTTGCCTTCACCAAGTATATATGTGGATTAAACTAAATAGAAGTAATAAGATGATATTCTAAATGTCCAAGTTAACACATGGATCAACCTACACCTACAACTAGCAATGCTATAAGAAGGATTGAGAAAGCTCTAACTTAGCCATACAATGTTTCTCTAGGAAGTGGAAGGGTTAGAGGCATTCATGACAATTATTGGAGGCTTGATATTTAGGTGGTAGGAAGCGATAAATAATTATGGAAACAAGATAGCTAGGCATAAAAAAATTAGAAATGATATCAAGGTCACGGTCATCTTGCCTGGCACTTCTTCTGAGGGATAAAATTCTTTATCTTCAGGAACGTTCGCAACGGGACCCTGGTGCTCGTTCTCGGCACCCAAAGCTACCCAAAAGAAAATACAACATCCAATGAACACATAGCCATAGCATGATGCTCAAACATGTGATGCATGAATATGATGTGAATGAAGCATGACAATGCTACACTAGTCACATTTCTCATGCGTTTATTTAGTTATTACCATTCTGTACAGAACCTCAAGATTAATTATTTGGTCATGCATGAACATGGAAAAATTGAATGCATCACAATAAAATGATAAAAATGCACATAAATAATGTCGCAAACCAAGTTACTATTCTCTCGGAACTCACAAAACAAGATACCGAAGGCAACGATGATAAAAGCAAATTTGTGAGAGGCTATGTGAAATTCCTTGGCATCCCAAGTATGCCATTGCATTGGGAACTAAATTCTAGGTGGAATAGACCTAAAGTTCATGTGAAACAAAGGAGCACAACTCCCACAAAGCACAAAATAAGCCAACAAGCAATATGACCACAAACAACAACATACCACTTTGTTCAGATTAAAACTAGAAGCTACAACAACCTATCAAGATCAACTAAGACATGGATATGAAGCCAACAATGAGTACAATTACCTCTAACTAAGAGCAACATGTATAGTGTCATTAATCAATGGCAATCATGCTCATAAGAAGGAAAAATTATAACAGATGAGAAAATATCAGTTTTAGACTAGTAGTTTTAACGTGATGACATGTTGAGAGCAATAAAATTCTACTCTACAGAAACTTTCAAGGCATGGAACTTAACAGGGTGATATAGGCCAGCAAACACTACAAGTCACTCCCACTAACCACGATCTAATAATGCACAGAATCAGTGATAGCATCCCCTAAACATGGCATGACGACATAAGTAGATTCTCACATTTCGCCAAATTTCACAAGGTGAATTCATAGGATTTTACATCAACATGACATGTTTGACAGGAAGAGTAGCTAAGATGCAAAATCTATTTTGCAAAATAATGGCACAATTTCACAGAGGGCAACATGCTCTTTAATTCACACCAAAGTACCAGCACAAAGAACTTGTAGATGCATGGCAATGATCATGGCAACATAGCTTCTTGAAACACTTCTCAGACTTAGTCATATTTCAAAATATGTTAAACACACTAATATTCAGATGACATGTTTACAACAAGAAACCCACAAATACACAATTTTTTCATGGAAACTAAAAATACCAGTACCTCACGTTGACTAGATTGTCAAAGGGTGCAAGGTTGCTCCACACAAAATTAACAAGATGGCATCTTAGCACAAAATAGTGTCGACACAAAGCAGCTCAAATGAACGAACTAACACCACAGATGCATTCATTGGTTTTTTCTACCCCAAATTCATATATCATAAGCCTATCTGAACTTTAGTGTAGAATAATCATTCACAAAGCACAAACAAAAATCACACTTCTAGTTATAACATGCTCATAGCTAAATTTGGCATATTCCACTTTTGGCCAGTTCAAGAATTGGAAAATTCCCAAAATGGAATATAACTAAATGGAATTAGGCCCTGTTTGTTTACAGGAACTAGACTAAAAAAGTCCCTTTTAGTCCCTATGTAACCAAACAGGAGGGACTTTTCCTTAAGGGACTAGAAAAAGACTCTACTAGAGGGACTTTTTTCTTTAGTCCCTGGGACTAAAAAAAAGTCTAGTCCCTTGGAAACAAACACCCCCTTAATAAAATAAACAAATGAACAAAAAAAACAGGGGGTCCCACTGGCAGCGTCACGAACGCAAAAAAAGTCTAGTCCCTTGGAAACAAACACCCCCTTAATAAAATAAACAAATCAACAAAAAAAAAACAGGGGGTCCCACTGGCAGCCTCACGAACGCCCCCCAGGGGGTATGACATGTGGGCCAAGGGCCCATTCTCAGCTCACACCTAAACAACGAGAAGGTGGGCTAAATGGTGCGACCGGGGAATCGAACACATGACCTCTCGGTCGATCTGCCTCCAACGGACTAGCTGGGCTAGGCGGGCGCTCTTGCTAGGAGAGGGGCTCGGGCTCTTTTGACCAAACCCTCGCTCTGGTTTCCTTCTTCCTTGCAGCACAGAAAATGACGATGTTGCCGGCGAGCACTACTAACACCAGCGGGGCAAGATATCCACAGCGGGCCTACAAATTTCCATGGGCGCTCCATTCCCGACAAGAGAACGAGGTGCGGTAGTGGTTAGGGTGGCCCTCAATCTCGAGCATAGGCTCGGCTCGAGCCACGGCGACACATGACACGGTCAAGGCAATGCAGTGCAAGGTGAGGGAAAGCGATGCACTAGCAGGGGAAGGATCACACGTGAGAATGAGGGGCACGGGCGAGGAGATCTAGCGTGCTCCAACGCATCATTTTGCAAAGAAAAATTGCGCGTTTCCTGGAGCTCCGAGAGCGCGGGCCTGGCATGGACCTAACAACGTGTCCGAGATGAATTTGAGCACACAAAAGGGTTGGAAGGAGACGCGGCTCATCTAGCGTCCAAAGGACAAGAATACAACGCCAGAGAGGGGTCGGAGCCAATGCAGGGGACAATGGAATGTGGCGGTGCTTTAGCCCGAGATGAAGGGGAAGAAGACGCCCGGGACGGTGACAATCTGCACCTAGGAGCTTCCCCTGGTCATGGAGGAAGAATAGGGTGCTACAAGGAGCCCTTCTCGCAGCACCAGAACACTTGGAGATCGACGAGGCGGTCACCCCATGAACACGCAGAGCCTCGGTCAGAGCATCACGAGTGTGGAAACGGCGAGAGCTTGGGTGGCCTTACTTGGCAGTCGCGAGGAGAGGAGAGGGGAGAAATGGGTCGAGGGGACTCGGTGCTAGGGCTAGGACATGTCTTATAGGGAGATAGGGCTCTCTCCAGCCGTCAAATCAATCGGACGTCGACATGGCTACTGTCGATGCTCTGCCTTACATAGGAGGGGGACAACACGTGCGACGTGGGCTGTGGGGAGTTGCTGGGCTGCTGCTTCACTCGGCCTGCGTGGGCTGCTGCTGGAATGTGAAGGGGGAAGAAGGCCCAGGCGCTGGCCTGTCTTCTCCCAGGGAAAGGAAAAATCCTTCTAACTTTATTTAAAACCAGATAATGAAAAATCCCCAGAGAAAATAGGGGAAGGTTTTTACAGAAAGGAAAAATAGTTTTAAACTCACAAGAATATGGCATGTTTAATAAAATTGGTTTGGCAATTTTTGGAGACAAAAAAATAAATGCTTCGTAGACCATCTAGCACTATTTTGCAAGTTAAGTAAAAGAAGAAAAATTAAAACAAGACCGAGGCATAATTCTAAATCACCAAAAAAATATTTAGACAATTTGCTCCATTTTAAAGGAGGTTTTTGTTACAGAAAAATCTCACCCAAACACAAAACTTTGGAATAAAAAGAGATGGGTTATTTCTAAGCATTTGAGAGAGGGGTTTCACTCATGAAGCAAAACTCTTGCAAGCACATCACACAAAAACAACATACACTCACACGCATACCACATGGTGCAACAAACTTAGGATGGATTATATGATGCCATGATGCAGATATGAAAGTCATGAAGCAAACTTTAATATTTCAAAACACATGAGGCACAACATGGAAGGTTCACTCATGGAAACACTACAAAGGTTTGCAAATTGCACTTGGGCTGTTACAACTCTCCCACACTACAAGAGGATCTCGCCCCGAGATGTAGGATTAAAAGAATTTAGGATATTTGAAACGAAGGTCCTCACATTCCCAAGTGAATTCTTTATCGGAATGGTGTGGCCACTTAACTTTTAGGAATTTGATAGACTTGTTGTGAGTCTTGCGCTTGGTACCTTCGAGAATAGCAACTACATGCTCATGATAAGAAAGGTCTGGCTGGAGATTAATGTCTTGGAAGTCAACGGTGTGCTCTGGAGTCTAGAAACACTTTCGAAGATGAGATACATGAAAGACATCATGCACATTGAAGAAGTTGGGAGGAAGCTCTAGTTGATACGCATGGTCACCTATTTTGCTGACAATCTTGAAAGGACCCACAAAGCATGGAGGAAGCTTTCCTTTGATGCCAAACCACTGAGTACCATTCATGGGAGATACCCGAAGATAGACAAATCATCAATTCTGGAATGCCAAGTCACGATGTCTGCTATCATAGTAACTCTTCTAATGAGATTGAGTAGCTTTGAGATTATCCCGAATGACACGACATGTTTCTTCTCCTTTAATGATAATGTCATGGCCAAGAATTTGACGCTCACCAGTTTCAGACCAATTGTGCGGGGTACGATACTTCCTGCCGTATAGAATATCAAATGGGGCCTTGTGTGATCTTCCTTGAAAGCTATTGTTGTATAGAATCTCGAATGGGGCCTTGCCTGAACTTGGTTGAAAGATATTGTTTTAGGAGAACTCAGCAAATGGGAGGTAGTGTTCCCACTTCATGCCGAAAGAGATAACACAAGTTCTGGGCATGTGTTTAAGAATTTGGTTGACTCTCTCCACTTGACAACTAGTCTGAGGATGAAAGGTTGTACTGAAACGGACCTTGGTGCCCATTGCAGCTTGGAAGGATTCCCATAACTTGGAAATAAAGATGCGTCCTCGGTATAAAGGTATAAGCATAGGAACACCGTGCAAAGAAACTATCCTTGAAATTTACAGCTCTGCCAGCTGAGCTGCCGAGATAGGTTCTTTGACCGGAAGAAAGTGGGCAACTTTAGTCAGCTTGTCGGTGACCACAAAGATGGCATCGTTGCCCCTATTGGACTTAGGAAACCCAGTGACAAAATCCATCTCAACGTGATCGAATTTCCACTTGGGTATAGGCAAAGGATGAATTAGACCTTCTAGACTTTGATATTCCGCCTTCACTCTGCGACACACATCACACCCGTTCATAAACTGAGCAATCTCACGTTTGATGCGAGTCCACCAGAAGGTTTGCATAAGATCTTGATACATCTTAGAACTGCCTAGATGTATCAAAAGGAGAGAATTGTGGGCTTCGTCCATGATAACTTTTCTGAGATATCCTATAGGAACCACAAGGCAATCCTCGAAGAACAAAGTGTCTTTGTCATCAACACGGAAGCACTTATTCTTTGGAATGCTCTTTCCATGCCTATCTTCACTTTATTCACCATACCATCAAGAATTTGAGCTTGGTGGACTTCATCTTCCAAGCACTACTGGAAATAAGTTTTTTGCCGTGTGCCAAATCTTTGTCGTCTGCTGGCTGCTGGCAAAGAGTGTCTTTGCCGTCAGCTCCCACAAAGCAGACAACAAATAACTGGTTGATGGCAAAGAATGTCTTTGCCATCAGCCAATTCTTTGCCGTCTGCCGCAGACGGCAAAGAAGGGGACAGTAGACGGCAAAGATTGTCATCTGGCCGGGGAAACCTTAGGTCAAACTACGCCCTTCTTTGCCGTCTGTTGGCGGACGACAAAGATGCCACAGGCAGACGACAAAGAGTATAGACCCTTTGTCGTCCGCCAGCACACGGCAAAGTAGACGAATCTACTAACGTCCGTCCCAATCCTCTCCCCGTCCCGATCGTGTCAAACGCCACTCTTCCCCCCTCCTCTCCCCCGACCCCCACCGCCGCCACCACCGTCGCACCACCGCCCCCGGCGCCACCCCGGGGGTCCATAGCCCCACTACCGCCGCCCCGCAGCCCCCCGGCGGCACCGCCCCACTGCCCCCGGCGCCGCCCTGCAGCCCGCGATGCCGCCCCTGCAGCCCAACACTGCCGGTGAGCCCCCACACCCCTGCCCCCCATGGGAAATTTACTTGTTGTTATTTACTTTTTTGGTGGAAGAAGAAGAAGAAGAAGAGGAGGAGCAGGAGAAGAGGAGAAGAAGAAGAGGAGGACGAGGACGAGGACGAGGAGAAGAAAAAGAAGAAGAAGAAGAAGAAGAAGAAGTGGAGAAGAAAAAAATAAGAAGGAGAAGAAGAAGAAGAAGAAGAAGAAGAGAAGAAAAAATAATAAGAAGAAGAAGAAAAGAAGAAGAGAAGAAGAGAAGAAGAGAAGAAGAAAAAAATAAGAAGGAGAAGAAGAGAAAAATGAAGAATAAGTAGAAGAAGAGGATAAAGAGGATAAAGAAAAATAGAAATAGATATAAGAGGAACAAGAAGAAGAACAGGAGAAGAGGAGGAGGAGGAGGAGAACAAGAATAGGAGGAGAAGAGGAGAAGAAAGATGAAAAATGAAATAAAAAGAAGAGAAGAAGAAGGAGAAGGAGGAGGAGGAGAAGTAGCCCTCCTTCTCCTTCTTCTCCTTCTTCTCTCCTTATTTTTAGCTTGTTTAGCTAATTATCCTCCAAAAGGAAATAATAAGCTTAAAACCTTGGCCAGCTCATGAATATTATATTCTTAGCTTGTTTTCCTAGTAAATAACATAATTAGACATAATTAGCATATTTGTGTTGATCGGGTGGATTGACATGTGACAGTTTTAAATATGCAAGCATTTTCTTACATTTATAACCGTGATTCTTTCGAATCGTCCAACATTATCCATGGACAGCCCGAGTATGTGTAGATTGGGTTCGTTTTCCCATATGCTTTGTTCCGGATCCGATGCATAATTTCGTCAGTGCCTCCCTGTTGTTCTCCGGATACACATCCTCTTTGTTTATTGCCGAGACGTGTATCAGGAGAACAGCTGGGAGGTCCTGCCAAAATTTTGCGTTGGATCAGGAGGAGAGCATGGGAAAACGAACCCAATCTACACATACTCAGGTGGGATTAGGACCTTTATTTACCTATTAGCGTGTAAGTTGCATGGACGTAATAAAAATGGCGAACTTGATTAACTGATGAATATATATGCTAAATTATATATAAATATATTTCTTGTGTCTTTAGTAGCTAGGAAAGATGACTGATCATGCGTGGATCTATAGTGGTCACCCTAGTAATAAAGAGATGACGAAAGAATGGTTTCTAAAAACAAAGGAATTTGTGAAAGGCGCATTTGCAAATGGCTAGGAAAGAAACTATTGCTCCTGTCCTGGATGCGACAACCATAAAAAGATGACAGAGGTTGTAATGATTAAACACCTGTAGAGGAGGGGTTTTAAGCCTAATTATACGGTGTGGACATTTCATGGTGAGTCTATACAATGCACCAGAGCTGAGGTGGTCCGTCGTTGTACCGACGAGCATGGTACTGGGATGGAAGACATGGTGCAAGACTTTGATGATGCTCGGGATTCAGAAGATGAGATAGAGGAATCTGCAAAGGCCTTCTATGAAATGTTGGAGTCTTCAAAACTTCCTCTCCATGAGCACACTGAGCTTTGTCAGCTGGATGCAATTACACAAGTAATGTCTCTGAAGGCTCAGTTCAACTTGGGAAGAGAATGCTATGACGCGATGATGACACTATTTGGACGCTTCCTACCCAAAGGCCATGTCATGCCTGCAAACCTGTACCAGTCGGACAAAATACTTCGTGTACTTAAGATGCCCTATGAGACGATAGATGTATGTGAGAAAGGATGTGTCTTATTTAGGAAGGAGTATGCACAATTGGACTATTGTCCCAATTACGAGTCTTGCATGTATATTGTGGTAGAAAACGGTATGGGTGAGAAGAGGCTGACCAAAATCGCAGTTAGTGTTCTTAGATATATGCCAATCGTACCAAGGCTTCAACGTCTTTTCATGGTCGAAGAGATAGCCATACAGATGACATGACACAAATTGGGCAAAAGAACCGAACTAGATGCAGATGGGAATAAGATTGCGGTACACACATCGGATGGGGAAGTGTGGAAACATTTCGATGGATTGCATCAGGATAAAGCGGAAGATCCAAGGAATGCTCGAGTCTGTGTCTCCACAGATGGTTTTAATCCCTTCGGCATGACGGCAACCCAATATAGTTGTTGTCCTGTATTTGTCATTCCACCCAAACTCCCCACCGGGCAGATTATGCACAGGAAGAACATATTTGTGACGTTGTTAATTCGAGGGCCCAATTATTCGGGGAAGAATATGAATGTGTACCTACAACCGCTTAAGGATGAATTGGAAGAAGCTTGGGATAATGGGGTCAAGACATACGATGCCGCTACAAAACAAAACTTCAAAATGCGTTTGTGGTACATGTACTCTATGCATGACTTGCCGGCGTATGCACTATTCTCTGGATGGTGTGTGCATGGAAGG
Source organism: Hordeum vulgare subsp. vulgare (assembly GCF_904849725.1). Taxonomy (NCBI): domain Eukaryota; kingdom Viridiplantae; phylum Streptophyta; class Magnoliopsida; order Poales; family Poaceae; genus Hordeum; species Hordeum vulgare. The sequence continues at coordinate 312,019,217 of NC_058521.1, read as the reverse complement.
TTCCCGTGCCCCCAATGCAAGGCAACTCTTCAGTTTCATTGGTTGCAGGAGGGTCGGAAGTATTCTTGCTTTGACTTGCATAGACAGTTCCTGGATCCTGACCATCAGTTCAGAAAAGACAAGAAGAACATTACGAAAGGTAAAGTTGTCAAAAACTTGGCACCACCTGCGTTGACAGGCCAACGGATCATGGATCAGTTAAATGCCCTCGAGCCTGATCGAGAGCGTCCAGGGTATTTCGAGGGGTATAATTCAAAACACGCCTGGACTCACAAGCCAGGCTTTTGGAATCTGCCTTACTTCAAAGACCTCCTTCTTCCACACAATATCAACATGATGCACACTGAGATGAATATCAGACAGGCTATTTTTGGTACATTATTCGACATAGATGGGAAGACAAAGGATAATACTAAGGATAGAGTCGATCAAGAGACACTATGTCATAGACCGTCACAAAACATGCGAGAACGCAAAGGAAAGCAAAAGTGGTCGAAGCCAAAGGCCTGGTTCAATCTTGGAAGGCCATCTATGAGGGAAATTATCTTGTGGATCAAAATGCACTTGATGTTCCCCGATGGGTATGCACCGAATCTGAAGAGGGGAGCGAGTCTTGAGAAATTATAAAATCTTTGGTCTCAAGAGTCATGAATGGCACATATGGCTAGAGCGGGTTATGTCGGTGATGTTACGTGGCTTTATTCCCGAGAATTAATGGCTAGTACTGGCGGAGCTGAGCTATTTCTTCTGTGTTCTTTGTGTGAAAGAATTGTCGCCTGGTGTGGTAGATGACATGGAGGAGTTTGCACCGGAGGTGTTGTGAAACAAAGAGAAGATATTTCCGCCGGGCTTCTTTAATCCAATGCAGAATTTGTTTTTACATCTACCCACCAAGGCAAGATTGGGTGGGCCCGTGCAAAATCGATGGTGCTATGCAACTGCGAGGATGCAGAAGACGCTTCGAGCTAAATGTAAAAATAAGCGTAGAATTTAACCATCAATGGATGAGGCTTTCATTACTAAGGAGGTGGCAAACTTTGTGACAGCACACTAGGAAGCCAAAAATAATCATTTGCATAATCTGAAGCCCTGGCACAATGATACAGACCCTCAAAAAGGTGGGTCCAACCTCAGCCTATTCAAAGGGAAGCTCGCACTAGCCGGTGCTTCGAAACCAATAACGTTGGATGTCGAAGAATGGCGGAACATTTTGTTGTATATTTTCAACAACCTAAAATAAGTGCGGCCGTACATCGAGTAAGTTCTCGGCACATTTTCCCGTAACTTCTAATTCCTTTGAACTGCACTTATTCCCAGATATTTCATACAGCCGATACGTCACCAAATTCTCAGATGGAGCGGTGAGAGAAAATGATTCCGTCGAAGAGTATGAGCTTTTGGCAAAGACAGGAGGCGGCTATCCCGCGTTCATCTCTTGGTTCAAACAAACGGTAATTATCAATAATGGACCATTTCATTTTTTGGTCTAACATGCGGCTAATGCAGCAATTGTTTCGTACTAAACTTGTACGCTAATTCACAGCCTATGGACGCCGAATTGAGACAAGCCGCTAATGATTTTGATTATAAGGTCCGCTCATTTGAGAAATACAACATCAAAAGGTATCTCTTTTATACCTTTGGCAAAGAGCTATCTATGCCCGACCGGAAATCTACAAATTGTGGTGTCTCTGCTATTGGCGAAGGTGTTATCGAGTATTATGGAAGAGTTGAAGCAATTTATGAACTTCAATTCCATGGTGAAAGCCCACCGAACGTCGTAGTCTTCAAATGTTATTGGTTCGAGCCGAAGGAGACTAGAAGGACTCATGAACATATATGACTAGTCGAAATCAATCCAAACACCCATTTAGATGTTCCCGATGTCAATATTACGGCTCAATAGGCAACCCATGTTTTCTATCTACCGTGGGCATGCCAAACTGATAAGAATCTGGAAGGTTGGTATGTTGTTTATGAAGTGCCGCCACATGTTAGACCACCTCTCCCAAATGAACAGGATTATGAACCTCACATTAACCCAGACACATATGATGGAGAATTCTTACAAGAAACACGTCTTTCCAAGAAACATTTCAAGAACCGTCGTGCTTCACCCCAGAACATGGAAGTAGACAGCGACAATAAATCCGACTTCACCCGTGAGCCGGAACCAGCAGAGCTGGAACTAGAAGTGGTTACTGATGCGGATGACCTATCAATGCTTGACCGATTATAGAAAGGCCTTCCACAACTACATGTCGTTGAACCCGATGAGAACGTCATTCATGAAGACATGCGTGATAGTGATGATGACAATGCATTTATTGATGATGATTATTAGTTTGTAATATTCACAACTTAAATCATATATGTACATATTTTTATTCATGCTAGTGATTATGTTGTACTAATTTCTTTTAATCTTTATCATGGTAGGTCAAGTCCCTCCGCCGATGCCCGACTTCTCTACGATTGGCACGGTGAGTCTCATTTCAATGGTCATTATAAACTAGTATTAACAAGTTTAATCGGTGAGGGAGTGTCCACCATATATGAGAGAAGAAGAATGCTGACTGTTGTCGTGGGGGTCGCTTCTCCTCCTTCTCCTTGTGCTAGATATTTGTTTTGCACTAGGGGAAGTAGGAGTAGCGACCATCATCGACGGTCAAAAAATGGGTGAGGGAGTGTCCACCATATATGAGAGAAGAAGAATGCCGACTGTTGTCGTGGAGGTCGCTTCTCCTCCTTCTCCTTGTGCTAGATATTTGTTATGCACTAGGGGAAGTAGGAGTAGCGACCATCATTGACTATCGAAAAATCGGTGAGGGAGTGTCCACCATATATGAGAGAAGAATAATGCCAACTGTTGTCGTGGAGATCGCTTCTCCTCCTTCTCCATGTGTCAGATATTTTTTATGCACTAGGGGAAGTAGGAGTAGCGACCATCATCGACGGTCGAAAAATCGGTGTGGGAGTGTCCACCATACATGAGAGAAGAGTGTCCATCATATCTCGTTTATTTAAGTTCCTCAACCATATTTATTAAGTAATTTATGTTGTTTATTTGAAAATATTTGACAACTAATTTCTATTGACAACTTATTTTCATACTTATCCCATTTAGCTCCAAAACGACAACTTATTTGACAACTAATTTCTATTGACAACAATGACATACTTAGCCCATTTAGCTCCAAAATGACATAATAAGCCCATTTAGCTCCAAAAACACATAATTAGAAATTTTAGCTCCAAGAATAGGAGAAGAGGAGAAGACATAGGGAAAATGAGAAGAAGGAAGAAGAAGAAGAAGAAAAGAAGAAGAAGAGAAGGAGGAGAAGGAGGAGGAGAAGAAGGAGGAGCAGAGGACGAGGAGAAGAAGGAGAAGGAGGAGAACAAGGAGTCTTCTCCTGCTTCTCCTCCTCCTTCTCCTTCTTCTTCTCCTTCTTCTTGATTTCTTCTTCTTCTCCTCATCCTCTATATTCTCCTTTTTCATATTCTCCTTACCTTATTTTCCCCAACAATGACATAATTAGCCCATTTAGCTCCAAAATGTCATAATAAGCCCATTTAGCTCCAAAAAGACATAATTAGAAATTTTAGCTCCAAGAATAGGAGAAGAGGAAAAGAAATAGGAAAAATGATAAGAAGGAAGAAGAAGAAGAAGAAGGGAAGAAGAAGAGAAGGAGGAGAAGGAGGAGGAGAAGAAGGAGGAGGAGAGGAGGAGGAGAAGAAGGAGGAGGAGAGGAGGAGGAGAAGACCTTTTCCTTCTCCTTTTCTTCCTCCTTCTCCTTCTTCTTCTCCTTCTTCTTGATTTCTTCTTCTTCTCCTCCTCCTCCTCTATCTTCTCTTCTTTCATATTCTCCTTACCTTATTTTCCCCAACAATGACATAATTAGACCATTTAGCTCCAAAATGACATAATAATCCCATTTAGCTCCAAAAAGACATAATTAGAAAACTTAGCTCCAAGAATAGGAGAAGAGGAGAAGAAATAGGAATAATGAAAAGAAGGAAGAAGAAGAAGAACATAAGAAGAAGAGGAGGAGAAGTAGGAGGAGAAGAAGAAGGAGGAGAGGAGGAGGAGAAGAACGAGAAGGAGGAGAAAACCTTCTCCTTCTTCTCCTCCTCCTTATCCTCCTCCTCCTTCTCCTTCTTCTTCTCCTTCTTCTTGATTTCTTCTTCTCTTCCTCCTCTTCTTTCCTCTCCTCTTTCATATTATCCTTACCTTATTTTCCCCCACAATGCCATAATTAGCCCATTTAGTTCCAAAATGACATAATTAGACCATACAGCTCCCAAAAGACATAATAAGCTCAAAATGGCATAAGAACCTTGGTTAGATCAATAATATTATATACTTAGCTTGTTTTCCTCTAAAACGACATAATTAGCCCATTTAGCTCCAAAAATACATACTTAGCTAATTTAGCTCCAATAAGAGGAGAAGAGGAGAAATGAAAAGACGGAAGAATAAGAAGGAGAAGGTGCCCTCCTTCTTATCCTTCTTCTTCTCTCCTCCTTCTTCTCATCCTTCTTCTCCTTCTTCTTCTATTCTTCTTTTCTTCTCCTCCTCCTCCTCCTTCTCCTTCTCCTTCTCCTTCTCCTCCTCCTCCTCCTCCTCCTCCTCCTTCTTCTTGTCTTTCTTCTCCTTCTTCTCTTCTTGCTTCTTCTCTTTCTTCTTCAATTTAGCTTATTTATCATATATATGTTGTTGTTGGTCTTCTTGTCACTTTCTTATTCCCATTTTGCAAATTGGATGTACGACATGCATGGAAGCTGGCATTGGAGTGCTATAGTTCTATTTTTCATTTGAGTTGATGAACAATGTGGATCTATATGTATATGTATATATGGATGAACAATATATGTGGAACTATATGTATATGTGTCTATGGATGAAACTTTGCATATGTTGGTTCTTTCGATGTATGGGATGTCCATTGATGAACAAATGGAATTGATGAACTTTATATGTATATCATATATGTGTTGTGACCTATATAGCATATGTGTGCTATGAATTATATATATGTGCTGTGAAATAGAAAAAAAATGTGACTGCCTGACAACAAAGGTGCCACGTGTCACCCAGCTGTGCAACCTGGGAGTAGAAGCAGTTGTCCCATATAGGCTCTTTGCCGTCCGCCTCCTCGGGAGGCTGACGGCAAAGCGGACAGTGGCAGACGGCAAAGAAGACAACAGGCGCTGGCCCAACACTGTGCTGGACCATAGAAGTAGACGGCAAAGAGGGGGAGGGAAGCAGACGACAAAGCCTCCGTTAGCACTAACAGAGGCGTCGCCTGTCGGCTGCTGTCTCAATCTATTTGCCGACTACTCAGTGTCTGACAAGGTCGGCAAAGAGCTTTGCCGTCTGCTTATGGTAGGCTGACGGCAAAGAAGCTACAATGCCGTCATAGGCTGACGCGGAATCTTTGCCGACAGGTGGCAGGCGGCAAAGATGATTACCGTCGGTGTGGACCTCTTTGCCGTCTGTGATGGCTGACGACAAAGAAGTTGATTCCTTTAGTGAACGTAGGAAAAATCTTAAGGTTGGCAAGAAACCGTTGAGGAACTACTTGAAAGTTGAGCTTCCTGAAAGACTCACAAAGATCAGGCTCGAATGGCTTGAGAATGAGATTATTGCAGCAAGCCTTTCTGCTCAAAGCATATGCAATCACATTTGCTTTTCCTAGAGTATAGTTAATGCTTGGATTGTAATCTTGGATCATCTCCACCCATTGTCTCTGACGAAGATTGAGATGTAGGTGTGGAAGTGCGTTATATCGACTAGAGGGGGGGTGAATAGGAGATTTTTAGAATTTCATCACTGAGGAAATTCCTTTTGAGGAAATTCCTCACTGATGACTAACTTACAGCGGAAACAGTTAAGGATCAGTCATGCAAACGTTCACAACAGCAGTATTATAGAGTGAAGATTGTGAAAACAGATTGCACAATAAGTAGGCATGCAGAATACAGATGATGATTAACTCAAGTGAAGAATTTGGGGTTGAGGAAACTCAGAGAAAGTCTTCAGCAAATTCTTCAAACAGTCAGAGTGAATGTCATCAACACAAAATACAGAGAATGTAAAGAGTTGAGGAATTAGAACCCCATTCTCGGTGAAGACTATTGTTGATGACCCAGTTCCAACTGCTGTGACAGTTGTACATCTAGTTTGGAGCAGCTTGGTATTGAAACCAAAGGACACCTAGTCCCGGGACACACAGTCCCTACCGTATTCTCGTAGAGCTAAGGACACACAATCCTCGCCCAACACTCGTGGTAAGTCTTCAGGGCAGACTTCCAAACCCTCACAAACTTGGTCACCCGGCGATCCACAATTGACTGCTGGATTGCTCTAGACCATGACGCCTAACCGTTTGGAGGATGCACAGTCCTCAAAGGTAAAAGGCTTCAGTCTCACACAGGAACAACTTCTTCAGTGATGCTCAATCACTAGGTTTGGTTTGTGGTTTCGGTGGGTGGTGTATTTCCTCACTGATGATTTACTCTCGAAGGCTCTGAGGAATTTGGGTTGCTCTGATGACAAGTGTCAGTTTCTAACGAAGCAGCCAACCAGCTAGTGGTTGTGGGGGGCGGCTATTTATAGCCTGGGAGCATCCCAACATGATTTGACACTAATGCCCTTAAATAATATGACCGTTGGAGTGGATAAGACCAGTGACTTGGCGTGGCTATCGAAACGGTCGGGACCCTCGACTGTGAGAGTCCTCATGTCACTCATATTCCTCACTTGAGGCTTTTGGCAGGATTTGGCTTGGGTTGAGCATCATGAGGAAATTCATTCCATAGCGTTACTTTGACCCCCTTTAACAGTACGGTGTTCCTATTCATCAAATGCGAAGAAATTAAAACAGAAAACGTAAATCTTCACGCTTCAATTTCCTCAAAATGATTTTCTTCAGGAACCACCGATCTTCTCGATATGAATATCTTCATGAGGAATATCAATTTCATCGCAGATTCCTCGTGATTCATTTCTTCAGCTTCAGACCAATTTCTTCAACTGAAGACATATATTTTTAGGGGTCGATATTCTTCAAATATCTCAAACTCCTCAATGACTTATAGATCATATGTACACTTACAAACACATTAGATACTTAACCTATAAGTCTTCAAACCACGAAAATCACTAAGGGGCACTAGATGCACTTACAATCTCCCCCTTTTTGGTGGTTGATGACAATTAGGTTAAGTCTTCAACAGGGATCAAAAATATGAAGTGTAAATACTTAATTGAGGAATTTGAAAACAAGATTCACAGAGACTCCCCCTGAAGATGTGCATGCCTTGAGGATTTTGCTTTTGTAGCATATGCACATTGATGATATATATCCTGGAGATCTCCCCCTGAATCTTGTAAGTCATGCATACATATAACATTTCATTTGAAGAAAATGAAGATGCATGATGGCAAATGGTATCTGACGAATTCCAGCATGCGTGCATTAAAACTTGAGGAATAAGCATGCAAAGAAAAACGTTCAAAAAGCATCAGAGTACCATCGGGCTTAAGTTACAACTCATTACATAAAAACATCAGAAGAGCCAAGAGTTTGTAACTTAAATATAGTTCATAAGACCCAAAAATAGATCCCGTTTGAAGACTAACTCTCAAGTTTCTCCCCCTTTGTCATCAAGTGACAAAAAGGGACAAATTGAGGACTAACGCCCGTGAAGATTTCATTTCTTGGCGGTTGATGAAGATCCTTGACGCTTCTTGGGTGTAGTCTTCTTCCTTGGGCCTGTGGTGGTGTCGAGTTGTTCCTCATCAGATTCGGCGGTGCGGAATGACGAGAAAGAGCTGTCTTCAAGATCTGGCACGGGAACGGGCCTGAACTACTTCTTCTTGGGAGGCCACGACCACTCAAAGTCTTGCTCAAAGTTCATTTCTTCAAGCTCAGTCTGGGTCTTCAGATGTGCAAGAGTAGCCCAGGTGCGATCAAAAACCTCATGCAGATAGTGATGATTAAGTTTCACAGAGTTCTGTGTCTCAGTGAGGGTTTTCACAATGGCACCAAACTGGCGTTTGACCCTTTTGTGGTTGTGATCTACCTTCTGATGAAGACTCAGGAGAAGCTCTGTGGTGTTGAGCACGCGAGGAGGAACAGGGCTGGGTGGACGAGTCTCAGTATCGTCCCATGAAGAATAAGCGTCTGGTTCTTTAAACTGACCATCAAGCGGCCTGCTGCCTTCATCAATCACAGACTTTCCTTTTCCCTCAATTGCCTCAAAAGTCTTCTTGTTGACCCGGATAGGAGGCATATAACCAACATGGTTCTGGAAATCTGAGTGGAAGTTGATGCATGTACTTGTCCTGAGGAATCTCATGATCCATGGGGCATAAATTTTGTGATCATAGGGGCACATTGCATTGTCAGCCAAAGTACTCAAGAAGAAATCATGGATATTCATAGGAATACTGTGAATGATGTTGAAGAGGATATTCTTCATGAGGCCGACGACATCTTCTTCATCATCATGGACTTTGATTGGCGCTAGCACACTGCAGAGAATGCGGTAGACAGACCGAGGTGTGTACTTGAGCTCATGGACGAGGAATGTGGTTCTTGAGGCTTTTCCTGCAGCCAAAGGCTTCATGAGGACTTCCATCATTCCATTGGGCAGCTCACGCTCACCATAAAGCTTCACTGCCCCGTCTAAAGAAATTGGTACGGCCAGTTCTCTGAGGAGTTCAAACGCTGGAGCCTTGTATTGAGTGTTTTGGGTCATCCAGTCGAACACCCAAGTGTTGATGTCATCATCATTGACCGAGATGTGCAGAGTTGCATAGAATTGAAGAATGAGTTCACTATTCCAGTCTGATATATCTGAGCACATAGGAAGCAAACCTGCATCATGAAGTACACTGAGGACTGGTTCCATGCAGGGAATTTCTTCAAGCTTATCATGAGGAATGTGCCTGTGCTGGAATATCTTGTTGCGTCCACAGAGCACAGAAGCATAATAGTTCATCTGAGTCCTGGTCCAAAACTTCAGATGCCTCATTTGAGGCTTGTCATAGGGATTCTCTCCGATGAAATACATGCGTTCTCAAAGAAATTTTCTTTCTCAAACTTTGGCCGCTTCGAGAATGGCTGGCGCTGAACTGGCTTGATATTGTGCTGAGGAATGGGACGGGAAACAACCATGGCGGTCTCTGGGTTGAGCACATTGAAGTCATTGTCAGGGGCGGGATCATTTTCTTCAGCAGTTTCCTCAGGTTGAGGAATTTCATCAGCTGGTATTTCTTGCTCTGGCTGAGCTTCAAGCTGAGGAATTTCTTCTTCCTTCTCAGCTTGAGGGGTTTGGTCAGCCTATTCAGTGGGAGGAGCCTGCTCAGACTGGACATTTTCTTCAGCTTGGTTTTCATCATCTGACTTTGTGGCAGAAGCAGATTCATCAGCTGCTGCAGCTGAAGCTTGAGTAGTCTTTGTCTGAGGAACATGAGGTTGAGGACTTTCATCAATATGGATTTCCTCATCAGTATGCTCCTCAGAGGGAGCATCCTTCATTTCCTCATCTTCCCTTGTAGTTTGGTCACCAATGATGACCATTTCATATGAAGGTGCAACATTTAGAGGCACCGGGTCCAGAGGGGCAGATTCTTCATTTTCCTTGAGGCGTTTTGCCTCAATCTTTTCTTCTGCTGAGGAAGCTTTTCTCTTCTTCGCTTCCTTCTCAGCAGCTCTTGTCTTTTTCGCGTCTGATGCAGACGGGATTACCTTCGTCACCTTTGAAGCTTTTGGTGAAGGTGTTTTCTCTACAGATTCTTCAGCTGGTAGTGAGGAACCAGCTTTAACAGAGTCATCAGCCTACTTTGGTGAAGCAGCTGGATCAGGAGCAGTTGCATCAGGGGTTGCAGTTTCATCAGGAACGGTCTCGGTGATGATTTCTTCAATGGCCGGCTCATCAGCACGGCGCTCTTGGTGTTGTTCCTCACCTTGAGGAATTTCCTCCTCATCAGGAGATGCATCTTCTGGCTGCTCAACCAGGGGCTGAGGAGTTGGTGCTGGTTGTGGGTGTCGCTTGTTGTAGTCATCAACAACACTAGTGGCTAGTTTGATGAAATTGCGCTTGATGCTTTTGCGGTCTGACAGTTTGTCACACTGGTCATTCAAGACTTGCAGCTCTGCCTGGGTTGACACCAATGCTTCAGGTGTCAGCTTGAGGAGATTTTGCCTGAGGAATTTCTCCTTTTTGGCCTTTGCAATCTTTGCCTGCTTGGCCTTCTGTTCCTTCCACTTGGCTTCGTTTATGAAGGTGGCTACCATGTGGCTGACGCCAGGAGGAAGTTTCAAATCATCAATGGGTGTGTTTGGGTCTTCATACCATACATTGATGAAGTCGAGGAGGACCTTGGGGTCCATGGCCAGAGGAATAGCACTGCCTGATGCTTGTGCTACCCTTTCTTGCTTGTTCCTGATGATGGCTTCCAGGGTTTCATCATCATAATCATCACTTCCCTCTGATGCAGACGGGACTGCGATGATTTTGCTGGGGCTGGGCAGAGGTGCAGGTTCAGTAGTTGCCAAAGTCTTCACAAAGGGTGTTGAAGACTTTGTCTCCGAGCTAGTTGCAGCTGGGAGTGAGGAGCTGGAGCTGGTTGTCGTAGGCTTCATGACTTTCTTCTGTACTGGCTTTGGAGGTGGAGCTGAGGACTTTGGTGTAGATGAGATGGGTGCTGAGGGTTTTGGCGCTGATGGTTTTGGTGTTGACGGTTTTGGAACCGAGGGTTTTGGAGCTGAGGGTTTTGTGACAGAAGCCGGTGCAGACTTCTCTTGAGGCTTGGATGCCTTTGGCTTTGTGGGCGCATACTGCTTTTGAGGAATCTCCGAGCCTGAAGGTTCTGCTGCTGAGGAATGAGCAGCACTGGAGGCAGCAGCTGAGGATTCATTAAATTTCTTCACTGCTGTTTCGGCTTGCTTCTTGAGCTTGGCCAGATGCCTTTCTTTTTCATCTGGGTAGTCATCAAGTGTCATAAGACTTGAGGGATGAGCTACTTGATGATCCTCAAGTGGAGCCCTTCTGCCAGGAGGCTTCAAAGCGAATTTCTTCGCATATTTTGGAGTCACAAACCTGTACTCCTTCCACTCATTTGCCCATCTGCGGTCAATTTTCTGCAGCCTAATCTTTCTTTTGGCCATTGTCTCAGGTTCTTCATCAAGCGTGCAATAGTCCATGTATATGTCATCAGGAATATCAACAGCTGTGTTCTGCTCCAGTTTCTTTCCTCCCTTCTGTTTCCTTTCTTCCTCCATTTCCTTCACACGAGGAATTTGCTGATGATTTTGAACTCTTGAAGATTCTGATGAGCCTTGAAGAGTTTCTTCCAGAAGCACTGCAAATGAGTTAATGTGATGAGAACCGAGAGATACATCAGCTGACATGTGTGTACCTGTGAACAGAGTATAGTTGCGAGGAATTGGGAGAGGTCATATGCGTTCTCAGATTTGAAGAAAATGAAAAAGTTTGACAGTTTGAGGAATATAACCAGTGGTTGAGGAATTTGCTTAAGCATACTGTTCTTGGGCTCCAGAGTTGTACAGATCCGAAAATTTGCACAATTGAGGAATCTCGTGAAAATCTTAGATGCTTAGCTAGTTCATCAATGATTGTGGTGATGGATAGTGTTTGAGGAATCATGTGCGCATCGTATCTTGAGGAAAAACAGATTTCACATGCGAGAGGTAAAATTTCAGACCTGAGCTGCTGTAAAAATGGAGTATATTTACCCTAGAAGGTGCGAGCGAAGAACACAAAAGGTGGTGTTGGAGAGGCTCTTCGGTCAAGTGTCCAATGCACCCTAACTTGGCAGCAGAGGACGTCTACGGCGGCGGCGGACGTAGATGTTCCGACTCCGGCGTGATCCTGGCGGCGAAAAGGTTGAGGCTCTGAAGCTCTTCCTTGCCGGCGACAAGACAACCAGCGGTTGCGCTAGGGTTCGATGGAGAGTGTGATGGCAGGAGAGCGATGAGGCGAAGAAGAAGATACCGAGGGGGATAAGGACCTATTTATAGCCCGAAAGTTACTGTTTGGCGCGAAAGTTTCGGACCAAATAGCCCTTGCCTCTACGTCTCCGCAGGACACGTGTAACTCCCGTATGATGCGGTGTTGATAGTGGAGATCGTGGTTATCCGATCGTGGGAAGTGGGGGTTCAGTTACTGTTCCTTTGGAGAAAACAAATTTTTGAAGATTTGAGGATTTTTGTTACAAAATCATCAGCTGACAAGGATGCAGTGAGGATTTTGAACAAAGTTTCAAGTAGAACGCATATGAAGAATTGAATAGACTGGATCAGTATAGTATAGAGGGAAAGTAGGGTCCGATCACATTCACTTAGCAGAAACATCAACTTGAAGAAATAGCAATAAGTGAATGCTGTTGAGGACTAGAAATCACAGTCTACCTAGTCAAATGAAAGTCGTCAAGTGTTTTTGAAGATTTTGTAATAGATCATTTGAACAAAATCAACTTGAGGAGTTTCACATTGGGCGGTCGCGTTACCCACCATATAAGAATGTTGATTACAGACGCCGCGTACAATTATCGTAGGGCCCTGAGAATCAATTTCTTCGTTAATTTCTTCACATTCAGAGTGACTTTCTTCATTGGTTGAAGAAAATCGTTTCATCATGTGTTGCACACCTAAGTCATCAACTTTGCATATGTGTTAGGATGTGTGCATGTTTTTACAAAACAATTGAAGACTCTAAGATATTTAGCTCACACCGCAACTTGCAAAACCTTTTCTCATCCAAGGGCTTAGTGAAGATATCAGCCAGTTGATCATCAGTCTTCACATGGTCGATGAGGATATTGCCCTTGAGGACATGGTCCCGAAGAAAATGATGACGAATCTGGATGTGCTTGGTCTTTGAGTGCTGCACTGGGTTGTAGGCAATCTTGATAGCACTCTCATTGTCACAGTAGAGAGGCACATCCTTCATGTTGATGCCGTAGTCCTTGAGGGTTTGCTTCATCCATAGCAATTGAGCACAGCAAGAACCAACAGCAATGTACTCAGCTTCGGCAGTGGAGAGTGATACAAAGTTCTGGTTCTTTGAGGACCAGCAAACTAGTGATCTTCCGAGGAAATGGCATGTGCCAGAAGATGACTTGCGATCCACACGGTCACCAACATAGTCTGAATCAGAATACCCTACCACATGAAGATTGGAGCCCTTGGGATACCATAATCCTAGTGTTGGTGTGTGAGCTAAGTATCGATGAATATGTTTCACAGCCTTATGGTGTGATTCCTTCGGTTTTGCTTGAACACGTGCACACATGCAAACACTAAGCATTATATCTGGCCTAGATGCACATAGATACAATAAAGAGCCAATCATAGAACGGTATACCTGTTGATCGAAATCTTTACCATTTTCATCAGTGACGAGGTGACCGTTGGTAGGCATTGGAGTCTTGGCACCTTTGCATTCATGCATGTCGAATTTCCTCAGAACATCCTTGAGGTATTTCTCCTGTGATATGAAGATTCCATTGCTTTGTTGACGAATTTGATGACCTAAGAAGAATTTCAGCTCCCCCATCATGGACATCTGATATTCTTCACTCATCATATAGGCAAATTCATCAGTGTATCTTTTGTCAGTACAACCAAATATGATGTCATCAACATATATTTGACATACAAACAGCTCATTATCATAAGATTTTGTGAAAAGAGTTGGATCGAGTGAACCAGGTTTGAAGCCTTTCTTCACGAGGAATTCCTTCAATGTATCATACCATGCCCGAGGGGCTTGCTTGAGGCCATACAGAGCCTTTTTGAGTCTGAAGACTTTGTCTGGATTCTTTGGATCCTCAAAACCTGGGGGCTCAGCAACATATACTTCTTCCTCAAGCTTACCATTGAGGAATGCACTTTTCAGATCCATTTGATATAAGGTGATGTTATGATGATTAGCATAAGCAAGTAGAATTCCAATAGCTTCAAGTCTAGCAACAGGTGCAAAAGTTTCATCGAAATCTATTCCTTCAACCTGGGTGTAGCCTTGGGCTACAAGTCGTGCCTTGTTCCTCACCACTTGACCGTCCTCATCTTGCTTGTTTCGGAAAATCAACTTGGTGCCGATGATGTTATGCTTGCGAGGATCTGGTCGTTTGATGAGCTCCCATACGTCATTCAGCTTAAATTGAAGAAGTTCGTGTTGCATGGCTTGGATCCACTCCGGTTCCAGAAAAGCCTCAGCTACTTTTGAGGGTTCTGTGATGGATACAAAGGAAAAATGCCCACAAAAGTTAACTAAGTGTGAAGCTTTTGAGCGAGTGAGAGGACCTGGCACGTTGATGTCGTTAAGGATTTTGTCAAGTTCTACTTCATTTGCAATCCTCGGATGAGCTGGTTGAGGATTTTGTTTGGGCTGAGGAAGTGGTGCTGTTGCAATTTCCTCAGGAGCATCTTCTTGGTTTTCATCAGCGATGGGTATCGTTTCTTCACCAATTTCCTCAGTGGGGACAATGTCTTCAGTAGGCTTAAGCTTTATTGCTTCCTCAGGAGACAGCTTATCTGGATCAGAAGGCAATTGCTCTCTTTGCGAGCCATTAGTTTCATCGAATCGCACATCTACAGTCTCAACAACTTTGTTGTGGTAGTTGTTGAAGACTCTGTAGGTGTGCGAGTCCTTTCCATAACCGAGCATAAAACCTTCATGTGCCCTAGGTGCAAATTTTGAGCTATGATGAGGATCTCTAATCCAGCAGTTTGCACCGAAGACTTTGAAATAACTTACATTGGGTTTCTTGTCAGTGAGGAGTTCATATGAGGTTTTCTTGAGGAATTTGTGAAGATATACCATGTTGATGATATGACATGTAGTGCTGATTGCTTTAGGCCAGAAGCGACGAGGAGTCTGATATTCTTCAAGCATAGTTCTTGCCATTTCAACCAGAGTCCTGTTCTTTCTTTCGACGACACCATTCTGCTGAGGAGTATAAGGAGCAGACAATTCGTGAGTAATACCAAGTTCATCAAGATAATCATCAAGACCAGTGTTTTTGAACTCGGTTCCATTATCACTCCTGATATGTTTGATCTTGATGTCGAAGTTCGTCGAGGACCTTGAAGAAAATAGTTTGAAGATTTCCTGCACTTCAGTTTTATACACTATAATATGCACCCAAGTGTATCTGGAATAATCATCAACTATGACAAAGCCATATAAAGATGCTGCATTGGTTAGTGTGGCATAGTGAGTAGGTCGAAATAAATCCATATGAAGCAATTCGAATGGCCGTGTAGTAGTCATGATGGTTTCAGAAGGATGCTTGGATCTGGTCATTTTCCCAGATTCACAAGCACCGCATAGATGGTCCTTGAGGAATTTGACTGATTCGATGCCGATGACATGCTTCTTCTTTGCAAGCGTGTGCAAATTCCTCATGCCCGCATGACCTAGTCTTCGGTGCCACAGCCATCCTTCTGAGGTTTTTGCTAGTAAGCAAGTGGCTGGTTGAGGACCTGTAGAGAAATCAACAATGTACAAATCCCCTCTTCTTACACCTTCGAAGACTTTGGATCTGTCAGATTCCATGATGACTACAAATCTATATCTACCAAAGATAACAATCATATCAAGATCACAAAGCATCGAGACTGACATGGGGTTAAAACCAAGGGATTCAACAAGCATTACTTTGTCCATATGCCTATCCTTGGAAATAGCTACTTTGCCAAGTCCCAATACCTTGCTTTTACCTTTGTTACATATGTGATTTGCTTCAGAGGTGATGGAGTTAGTGGCATATTCATCAGTAGGCTTTTATCACCAGTAATGTGATGTGTGCAGCCACTATCGAGAACCCACTCACTATTTGTGGTTTTGTCATCCTGCAGATGAATTAGTACAACTTACCATCTCATATGCTTCAGATTTGAAGAATATGATACTAATTTCATAAGTTCAGTGATTTCATCATAACAGAAATGTAAGGACGTGTGAAATATTTCTATTTCATCAATCATTAGCTTGCGTGCTATCAAGCATTTCCTCAGGTCTCCAGCAAATTCTTTAGATGATGATTTTCATTTGGAGACCTGTCCCGCAGAAGTGATTAGTTTCATTTCTTCACCACCCACATCTGAAGGGGTGGCAAAGCGTTCATCATCCTGCGAGCACCATATGAGAAAGGTGGCATTGAAGCTAATGCACTTCTCTTAACAGTAGGTGGGTTAAAGTACTCATATGAGTATGCAGAGAACTGGTTTGAGGATTTATGAACATAATGATTTGAGGAGTAGCACTCATAATCATATTCCTTGTAGTTTCCCTGCATGTTAGACGCATAAGCACGGGTATGAGCATAGTTTTGACCAGATGAGGATTTTGATCCTCTTGAAGACTTTAGTCCTCCTGAGGAATTGGATCTGGGGTTCAAATTCTTCACAGGTGGTGTCATGAGGACATTCACTTGAAGATTTTCAAGACAACTTTTGGGAACCCAGATTTTCCTCATAGGTGGGCCATTCCTGCAGTTAGTTCCAACATATCGAGCGAATACTTCACCAGATTGATTTTTGAATAGTTTATAGTTGGAATCAAATGACTCATCCGAGGAATAGGATAATTCACATGAGAAGCCAGTTAGATTAGATGGATCAAAAGGAGGCCCAGTAGCAGCAACCATGAGGTTTTGGGATACTGCTCAGGTTTCCAATAAGATCCATCAGCATTCAATTTCCTCTCAAAGGCAATTCCTTCTTTCCTCGTGTTCCTATTCAAGATCTGCTTTTTGAGCACATCACAAAGGATTTGGTGTCCTTTGAGACTTTTGTACATGCCTGTTACGTACAATTCCTTCAACCCTGCATTTTCATCAGTAACATTTGTGTGTTCCTCAAGTGAGGAAATAGACACAGCAGGTGCAGTTGAAGAATTTGTAGCATTTGATGTTTCTGGTGAGGAATTAGCAGTTTCACGTTCAATGCATTTAAGACATGGAGGAATAAATTCAACTTGACTAGCGCTAATCTGTTGAGCTAGTAATGAATCATTTTCCATACGAAGATCATCATGAGACATCCTCAGCTTCTCAAGATCAAGTTTCCTTTGAAGAAATTCGTAGGAAAGCTTCTCATGATCAGTGAGGAGTGTATCATAACGATCCTGAAGAATATCAAATCTAGACTGAAGATTTTTCATGTCATCAGCGAGGATTTGATTAAGATTCATTTCATCATTCAACAGATCATCACTTTTGTCTAGCAGTTTTTGAAGCTTTTCCAGAGCAGTTTGTTGTTTAGTGGGAATGATGGCAAGTTTACTGTAACTGGGTTTTTTGTAATCATCATGTTCACAGTCACTTGAATCAGAGGAGGAGGCATTATTTGATACCTTTGAACCTTTCGCCCTGAAGCAATAGGTTGGAGCGAAGTCATCAACATATTCATCAGTATGGATGGTGCAATCATTTTCTTCAAGATTGAAGATTGATTTGCTGACGAAATTGGTTGCTAGTGCAAGACTAGCCTGTCCGGATTCTGAGTCTTCTCCAGAGCCTTCTTCTTCATCACATTCCTCTGATTCTGCCTCGGAATCCATTTCCTTGCCAATAGTGCCCGAGCCTTTCTGAAGCTAGTCTTCTTGTGTGAGGAGGACTTTGAAGATGAGGATTTTGAAGATTTCTTCTTCTTCTTTGAGTCATCAGAACTGTCATCCTTGTATTTCTTCTTCTTTGATTCCTTTCCCCAGCGAGGACAACCAGCAATGTAATGACCTGATTTATTGCACTTGTGACATGTCCGTTTCTTGTAGTCCTCAGATGCAGATTTTGATTTCCTCATGTCTCTTCTTGATGATTTACCGAACTGGCCTCGTTGTGTAAATCTCTGGAATTTCCTCACAAGCATTGCAAGTTCAGGGTCACAACTACTGTCATCTGTGTCTTCTTCTTCAGATGAGGAAATTGCTCTTGCCTTAAGTGCATGTGGTCTGGAATAGCTTTGTCCATATAGATCTCTCTTTTCTTCTAGCTGGAATTCATGAGTATTTAGCCTTTCGAGGATATCAGCAGGATCTAGCATCTTGTAGTCTGGTCTTTCTTGAATCATCAGAACTAAAGTGTCAAATGAAGAATCCAAAGATCTCAGCAGTTTCTTCACAACTTCGTGATCAGTGATGTCTCGAGCTCCCAGTGCTCGCAGTTCATTTGATATGTCAGTGAAGCGATCAAAGGTGTCTTGGCAGCTTTCATTGTCATGTCTCTTGAAGCGATTGAAGAGATTGCGAAGAATATCAACACGAGAGTCACATTGGGTTGATACTCCTTCATTTACCTTGCACAGTCTCTCCTAGATGAGTGTTGCAGAGCCTAAGGCACTTACTCTTCCAAACTGGCCAGGGCTCAGATGACCACAGATGATGTTCTTCGCTTGAGAATCGAGTTGCTTGAATTTCTTCACATCAGCTGCAGTGACACTAGCAGAAATGATGGGGACACAATTTTCCACAATATACGAGAGATCATTGTCTATAGCTTGTAGATGCATTTGCATTTTGTTCTTCCAGAAGGGAAATTTCTTTCCCTCATAGGTAGGACATGCTGCAGTCACCTTAAACATGCCTGCAGTCGACATAACTAAAACTCCAGGTGGTTAAACCAAAATCACACAGAACAAGGGAGTACCTTGCTCTGATACCAATTGAAAGTGCGTTATATCGACTAGAGGGGGGTGAATAGGAGATTTTTAGAATTTCATCACTGAGGAAATTCCTTTTGAGGAAATTCCTCACTGATGACTAACTTACAGCGGAAACAGTTAAGGATCAGTCATGCAAACGTTCACAACAGCAGTATTACAGAGTGAAGATTGTGAAAACAGATTGCACAATAAGCAGGCACGCAGAATACAGATGATGATTAACTCAAGTGAAGAATTTGGGGTTGAGGAAACTCAGAGAAAGTCTTCACTAAATTCTTCAAACAGTCAGAGTGAATGTCATCAACACATAATACAGAGAATGTAAAGAGTTGAGGAATTAGAACCCGATTCTTGGTGAAGACTGTTGTTGATGACCCAGTTCCAACTGCTGTGACAGTTGTACATCTGGTTTGGAGCGGCTTGGTATTGAAACCAAAGGACACCCAGTCCCGGGACACACAGTCCCTACCGTATTCTCCTTGAGCTAAGGACACACAGTCCTCGCCCAACACTCGTGGTAAGTCTTCAGGGCAGACTTCCAAACCCTCACATACTCGGTCACCCGGCGATCCACAATTGACTGCTGGATTGATCTAGACCATGTCGCCTAACCGTCTGGAGGATGCACAGTCCTCAAAGGTAAAAGGCTTCAGTCCCACACAGGAACAACTTCTTCAGTGATGCTCAATCACTAGGTTTGGTTTGTGGTTTCGGTGGGTGGTGTATTTCCTCACTGATGATTTACTCTCGAAGGCTCTGAGGAATTTGGGTTGCTCTTATGACAAGTGTCAGTTTCTAACGGAGCAGCCAACCAGCTAGTGGTTGTGGGGGGCGGCTATTTGTAGCCTGGGAGCATCCCGACATGATTTGACACTAATGCAATTAAATAATATGACCATTGGAGTGGATAAGACCAGTGACTTGGCGTGGCTATCAAAATGGTCGTGACCCTCGACTGTGAGAGTCCTCATGTCACTCATATTCCTCACTTGAGGGTTTTGGTAGGATTTGGCTTGCGTTGAGCATCATGAGGAAATTCCTTCCATAGCGTTACTTTGACCCCCTTTAACAGTACGGTGTTCCTATTCATCAAATGCGAAGAAAGTAAAACAGAAAACATAAATCTTCACGCTTCAATTTCCTCAAAATGATTTTCTTCAGGAACCACCGATCTTCTCGATATCAATATCTTCATGAGGAATATCAATTTCATCGCAGATTCCTCGTGATTCATTTCTTCAGCTTCAGTCCAATTTCTTCAACTGAAGACATATATTTTTAGGGGTCGATATTCTTCAAATATCTCAAACTCCTCAATGACTTATAGATCCTGTGTACACTTACAAACACATCAGATACTTAACCTATAAGTCTTCAAACCACCAAAATCACTAAGGTACACTAGATGCACTTACAAGGTGAGTGAAGATATATTTCAAACTCTTGTGGTAGGAGTAGACATCAACCTGTCTTCCTAATAAGAGGTGTCTCCAAGTCATCAAAGCATGGGCAACTGCCGCCAACTCAAGATCACGAGTTGGGTAGATTTATCACTTGGCTTCAGCTGACGCGAGGTATAAGCTACCACTTTCTTGTCTTGTATAATAACACCAGCAAGACCTCGCAAAGATGCATCACAGAAAACTTGGAATTGCTTGGAATCATTAGGAGGAGTTAGAACCAGGGCTGAGGTGAGCTTCTCCTTGAGTGTGTTGAAATCAAAATCACACTCTTGAGTCCAGACATGTTTTACGCTCTTGTAAAGAAGGTCAGACAGAGGCTTAGCAATGTTGGAGAAGTTCTCAACGAATCTTCTACAATGGATTGCAAGCCCGAGAATGCTTCAACAACAGTCTTCTTCAAGAATCGGGTTCTGATTCCTCAACTCTTTCTATTCTCTGTATTATGTGTTGATGACATTCACTGTGACTGTTTGAAGAATTTGCTGAAGACTTTCTCTGAATTTCCTCAACCCCAAATTCTTCACTTGAGTTAATCATCATCTGTATTCTGCGTGCCTGCTTGCTGTGCAATCGGTTTTCATAATCTTCACTCCGTAATACTTCTGTTGTGAACAATTGCACAACTGATCCTTAACTGTTTCCGCTGTAAGTTAGTCATCAGTGAGGAATTTCCTCAAAAGGAATTTCCTCAGTGATGAAATTCTAAAAATCTCCTATTCACCCCCCCTCTAGTCGATATAACGCACTTTCAATTGGTATCAGAGAAAGGTACTCCCTTGTTCTGTGTGATTTTGGTTTAACCACCTGGAGTTTTAGTTATGTCGACTGCAGGCATGTTTAAAGTGACTGCAGCATGTCCTACCTACGAGGGAAAGAATTTTCCCTTCTGGAAGAACAAAATGCAAATGCATTTACAAGCTATAGACAATGATCTCTGGTATATTGTGGAAAATGGTGTCCCCATCATTTCTGCTAGTGTCACTGCAGCTGATGTGAAGAAATTTAAGCAACTTGATTCTCAAGCGAAGAACATCATCTGTGGTCATCTGAGCCCTGGCCAGTTTGGAAGAGTAAGTGCCTTAGGCTCTGCAACACTGATCTGGGAGAGACTGTGCAAGGTAAATGAAGGAGTATCAACCCAACGCGACTCTCGTGTTGATATTCTTCGCAATCTCTTCAATCGCTTCAAGAGACATGAAAGTGAAAGCTGCCAAGACACCTTTGATCACCTCACTGACATATCAAATGAACTGCAAGCACTGGGAGCTCGAGACATCACTGATCACGAAGTTGTGAAGAAACTGTTGAGATCTTTGGATTCTTCATTTGACACTTTAGTTCTGATGATCCAAGAAGGACCAGACTACAAGATGCTAGATCCTGCTGATATCCTTGAAAGGCTAAATACTCATGAATTCCAGCTAGAAGAAAAGAGAGATCCATATGGACAAAGCTATTCCAGACCACGCGCCCTGAAGGCAAGAGCAATTTCCTCATGTGAAGAAGAAGACACAGAGGACAGCAGTTGTGACCGTGAAGAATTTGGTCAGGAACTTGCAATGCTTGTGAGGAAATTCCAGAGATTTACACGACGAGGCCAGTTCGGTAAATCATCAAGAAGAGACATGAGGAAATCAGAATCTGCATCTGACGACTATAAGAAACGGACCTGTCACAAGTGCAAGAAATCAGGCCATTACATTGCTGATTGTCCTCGCTGGGGAAAGGAATCAAAGAAGAAGAAATACAAGGATGACAGTTCTGATGACTCAAAGAAGAAGAAGAAATCTTCAAAATCCTCATCCTCAAAGTCCTCCTCACACAAGAAGACTAGCTTCAGAAAGGCTCGGGCACTTATTGGCAAGGAAATGGATTCCGAGGCAGAATCAGAAGAATGTGATGATGAAGAAGGCTCTGGAGAAGATTCAGAATCCGGACAGGCTAGTCTTGCACTAGCAACCAATTTCGTCACCAAGTCAATCTTCAATCTTGAAGAAAATGAGTGCACCATCCATACCGATGACTATGCTGATGACTTCTCTCCAACCTATTGCTTCATGGCAAAAGGTTCAAAGGTATCACATAATGCCTCCTCATCTGATTCAAGTGACTGTGAACATGATGATTACAAAAAACCCATTTATAGTAAACTTGCCATCATTGCCACTAAACAACAAACTGCTCTGGAAAAGCTTCAAAAATTGCTAGACAAAAGTGATGATCTGTTGAATGATGAAATGAATCTTAATCAAATCCTCGCTGATGACATGAAAAATCTTCAGTCTAGATTTGATATTCTTCAGGATTGTTATGATACACTCCTCACTGATCATGAGAAGCTTTTCTACGAATTTCTTCAAAGGAAGCTTGATCTTGAGAAGCTGAGGATGTCTTATGATGATCTTCGTATGGAAAATGATTCATTACTAGCTCAACAGATCAGCGCTAGTCAAGATGAATTTATTCCTCCATGTCTTAAATGCATTGATCGTGAAACTGCTAATTCTTCACCAGAATCTTCAAATGCTACCACTGCTACAAATTCTTCAACTGCACCTGTTGTGTCTATTTCCTCACTTGAGGAAAACACAAATGTCACTGATGAAAATGCAGGCTTGAAGGAATTGTACTTGACAGGCATGTACAAAAGCCTCAAAGGACATCAAATCCTTTGTGATGTGCTCAAAAACAGATCTTGAACAGGAACCCGAGGAAAGAACGAATTGCCTTTGAGAGGAAATTGAATGCTGATGGATCTTATTGGAAACCTGAGCAGTATCCCAAAACCTCATGGGTTGCTGCTACTGGGCCTCCTTTTGATCCATCTAATCTAACTGGCTTCTCATGTGAAGTATCCTATTCCTTGGATGAGTCATTTGATTCCAACTATAAACTGTTCAAAAATCAATCTGGTGAAGTATTTGCTCGATATGTTGGAACTAACTGCAGCAATGGCTCTCCTCTGAGGAAAATCTGGGTTCCCAAAAATTGTCGGTAAAATCTTCAAGCAAATGTCCTCATGACATCACCTATGAAGAATCTGAACCCCAGATCAAATTCCTCAGGAGGACCAAAGTCTTCAAGAGGATCAAAATCCTCAACTGGTCAAAACTATGCTCGCAGGAGGACCAAAGTGCATTAGCGTCAATGCCACCTTTTTCATATGGTGCTCGCAGGATGATGAACGCTTTGCCACCCCTTCAAATGTGGGTGGTGAAGAAATCAAACTAATCACTTCTGTAGGTCAAGTCTCCAGATGAAAATCATCATCTGAAGAATTTGCTGGAGACCTGAGGAAATGCTTGATAGGACGCAAGCTAATGATTGATGAAATAGAAATATTTCACACGTCCTTACATTTCTCTTATGATGAAATTAGTATCATATTCTTCAAACTTGAAGCATATGAGATGGTAAGCTGTACTAATTCATCTGCAGGATGACAAACCCAAAAATACTGAGTGGGTTCTCGATAGTGGCTGCACACATCACATGACTGGTGATAAAAGCCTACTCATGAATATGCCACTAACTCCATCACCTCTGAAGAAAATCACATATGCTGATAAAGGTAAAAGCAAGGTATTGGGACTTGGCAAAGTAGCTATTTCCAAGGATAGGCATATGGACAGAGTGATGCTTGTTGAATCCCTTGGTTTTAACCTCATGTCAGTCTCGATGCTTTGTGATCTTGATATGATTGTTATCTTTGGTAGATATAGATGTGTAGTCATCATGGAATCTGACAGATCCAAAGTCTTCGAAGGTGTAAGAAGAGGGGATTTGTACATTGTTGACTTCTCTACAGGTCCTCAACCAGCCACTTGCTTACTAGCAAAAACCTCAGAAGGATGGCTGTGGCACAGAAGACTAGGTCATGCAGGCATGAGGAATTTGCACACACTTGCAAAGAAGAAGCATGTCATTGGCATCGAATCAGTCAAATTCCTCAAGGATCATATCTGTGGTGCTTGTGAATTTGGGAAAATGACCAGATCCAAGCATCCCTCCAAAAACATCATGACCACTACACGTCCATTTGAATTGCTTCATATGGATTTATTTGGACCTACTCACTATGCAACACTAACCAATGCAGTATCTCTATATGGCTTTGTCATAGTTGATGATTATTCCAGATACACTTGGGTGCATATCATAGTGTATAAAACTCAAGTGCAGGAGATCTTCAAATGATTTTCTTCAAGGGCCTCGACGAACTTCGGCATCAAGATCAAACATATTAGGAGTGATAATGGAACCGAGTTCAAAAACACTGGTCTTGATGATTATCTTGATGAACTTTGTATTACTCACGAATTGTCTGCTCCTTATACTCCTCAGCAGAATGGTGTCGTCAAAAGAAAGAACAGGACTCTGGTTGAAATGGCAAGAACTATGCTTGAAGAATATCAGACTCCTCGTCGCTTCTGGACTGAAGCAATCAACACTGCATGTCATATCATCAACAGGGTATATCTTCACAAATTCCTCAAGAAAACCTCATATGAACTCCTCACTGACAAGAAACCCAATGTAAGTTATTTCAAAGTCTTCGGTGCAAAATGCTGGATTAGAGATCCTCATCATAGCTCAAAATTTGCACCTAAGGCACATGAAGGTTTTATGCTCGGTTATGGAAAGGACTCGCACACCTACAGAGTCTTCAACAACTATCACAACAAAGTTGTTGAGACTGTAGATGTGCGGTTCCATGAAACTAATGGCTCGCAAAGAGAGCAATTGCCTTCTGATCCAGATAAGCTGTCTCCTGAGGAAGCAATAAAGCTTAAGCCTACTGAAGACATTGTCCCCACTGAGGAAATTGGTGAAGAAACAATTCCCATCGCTGATGAAAACCAAGAAGATGCTCCTAAGGAAATTGCAACAGCACCACTTCCTCAGCCCAGACAAAATCCTCAACCAGCTCATCCGAGGAATGCAAATGAAGTAGAACTTGACAAAATCCTCAACGACATCAACGCGCCAGGTCCTCTCACTCGCTCAAAAGCTTCACACTTAGTTAACTTTTGTGGGCATTTTTCTTTTGTATCTATCACAGAACCCTCAAAAGTAGCTGAGGCTTTTCTGGAACCGGAGTGGATCCAAGCCATGCAAGGCGAACTTCTTCAATTCAAGCTGAATGACGTATCGGAGCTCGTCAAACGACCAGATCCTCGCAAGCATAACATAATCGACACCAAGTGGATTTTCCGAAACAAGCAAGATGAGGACGGTCAAGTGGTGAGGAACAAGGCACGACTTGTAGCCCAAGGCTACACCCAGGTTGAAGGAATAGATTTCGATGAAACTTTTGCACCTGTTGCTAGACTTGAAGCTATTCGAATCCTACTTGCTTATGCTAATCATCATAACATCATCTTATATCAAATGGATGTGAAAAGTGCATTCCTCAATGGTAAGCTTGAGGAAGAAGTATATGTTGCTCAGCCCCCAGGTTTTGAGGATCCAAAGAATCCAGACAAAGTCTTCAGACTCAAAAAGGCTCTGTATGGCCTCAAGCAAGCCCCTAGGGCATGGTATGATACATTGAAGGAATTCCTCATGAAGAAAGGCTTCAAACCTGGTTCACTCGATCCAACTCTTTTCACAAAATCTTATGATAATGAACTGTTATATGTCAAATATATGTTGATGATATCATATTTGGCTGTACTGACAAAAGATACAGTGATGAATTTGCCTATATGATGAGTGAAGAATATCAGATGTCTATGATGGGGGAGCTGAAATTCTTCTTAGGCCTTCAAATTCGTCAACAAGGCAATGGAATCTTCATATCACAGGAGAAATACCTCAAGGATGTTCTGAGGAAATTCGACATGCATGAATGCAAAGGTGCCAAGACTCCAATGCCTACCAATGGTCACCTCAGCACTGATGAAAATGGTAAAGATTTCGATCAGCAGTGTCACATCCGTAAACCTTAAGCTAGATAGCATTGTGCTCATGTCTTCTTTGCATTTGCATCTAAGAAGTTCCAACAAAAACAACAAAGTGGCAAAGGAAAAACTCTAAACCCTAGCCACAATTTCAATTAAAGGAGATTTCAAACTAGTTCAAAATCAATGAACCCAAAATGGCCTCAAGAAATGTTCAAACTTTCTGATAAATCATGAAAGTAAATGAGCATTGGAGAAAACTATTTCCTTGGCACTTCAAGCATTTTAAATAAATGCAAAATCCACTGGTTTCAAATTTAAAAATTTGAAAACAGAAGCTATAATTTTCCAAAAATGTTGAAAGTCTTGGAAATGAGTGGGGACATTATAACAAATATTTCAGGAGGTTTAAAATAGTTTTTACTTTTTGTTTTGGAGCTGAAATAATTAGCAAAGCAATAAATAGAAAAACAGAAAAACAGAAAAGGAGATAATAGAGAAAATCTTACCAGACGCCCAAGCCAGGCCCAGCCCATCTCGCCGCTCGTCCCCTTCCCCGCGCCAGTAGGCAGCAGGAGGTGGCCGCCGCCTCCTCCGGTGCGGCCACGCACCTGCGTGCCTGCCGGTTCGCGCTGGCGACGACGGGGATAAGCTCCCCAGAGCCTCCCCTATCCATTCCCCGCCTCGGTTCTTTCCCTCCGCCTGGATCCCCTCCTTCTCCCTGGTGCCGCCATTAGAGCCGAGCTCGAGCTCGAGCTGGCCGTTGCCCTGGCCATAGGAACCCCTCCCCGAGCACGCCATTAGATCTGCCTCGTCGCCCTGGTCGTCTCTACAGAAGCCGAAGTCCCCTCGAGCCCTGCAACGCCTGCAACGCCGTCGTCTACTTCCTCTGGCCGCCGGACCTCTCCCGTCGATTCGTCGCCCCCACGCCTTCCCCGAGCCGTCTAAGCTCTTCTCTGCACTCCCTGTGAGCATGCGGTGGTTTTCCCTAAGATTTCCCCGTCGATCCCCTCCTCTAGCCCTAGTTCCACCGGAGCCCGACGAGCACCGCCGCTGCCGCCCGTCGCCGGTAGCCCTCCGATGTCTAGCTCGTCCTCCCGTGAGCACCAGAAGCTCCAGGACGACGCGTAGATGCCGTAGCAGCTAAGATCTAAGCGTGGAACCCTCTGATTCAAGCCCCCCGACGACGCCCGAGCTTCGGCCGCCGCTCCGGCTCGTCGCCGACGCCTCTTCCGGCGACCCTAGCCTCCCCAGTTGGTCCTGCCAGTTCGGCCACTTCGCGAGCTTGCTTTAGCTGCCAACCGCGTGCATTTTCGTGCGGAGCAGCGCTGTCTAGGTCGCCTCCGGCGAGCCCTCCGCCGCGGGTTTGGTCGCCGGCAACCACCCTCCGGTGGCCGTCGACGTGGCCGGCCATTAGGGCCTAATCGCCCTCCTCTGAGTCGCTGATAGAGGGCCCCACGCCTAGTCAAACCCCAATTAGGGGCTGGTCAGCGCGGGATTAGTCCCAGAGAGGCTGACCAATGGGGCCCCCCTGTCAGGTTTGACCTGCACAGGTCGGCTGACCTGCTGACGTCAGCCTCATGAAATAAATGGAATTTCCAGTATAGAAATAATTCAGGAAATTGCTAAAAATTTACAAAAATCATAGAAATTAATCTGTAACTCCAATGAAAATAATTTATATATGAAAAAGTATCAGAAAAATTCAAGGATTCTGATTATGCTATTTTCAACTATGTTTGAAAAAGTTACAGAACCCTAAATTGTGAAATAAGGAATAATTCAATTCTTTTAATCACTTTATAAGTGGAATTTGCAAAAATATCCAAATCTCATTATAAATGCAATGATCACACACTGCCCTAGATGTAAATCAGTACCATAACATGACATTTCATGCATGTTAACATTAGGTTGATCTGAGCATCAGGTCGAATCAATTAAACCGGTATCCGTGAATACCCGTTTGAATTGCTATTCGAATGTGATTCAAATCAACTCTAAACCTAAAACATCTTGATTATAATAACTTATCACTTTGCATTCTCATGCCATGCTCATGCATCATTTTGATTGCATATGATTGTTATTGAATGTTGCCGTTCAATTCGGTAGGCTCCGCACCCCCGGATTCCACCGAATATCCGTCCGACGGATATCGTTCCTCCTCTGAGCAACAAGGCAAGCAACCTTTTGATCATCCCGATAACACCTATGTTCTTGCTCCTGCACCTATTTAATGCATTAGGATCAACTGCTTCAACTGCTTTTGCCACGATAGTTGGACCCACTTCCTTTGCATGACTTAACCTTGTCACAGTAAATAGCCGAACCTTGCAACCTAGCATACCTGGTAGTTGCTTGAGCTATGATGTGCCTTATCTTGCTATGCATGCTATGCTTAGAGTTGTGTATGGTCTGTCATCTGGGAGATGAACAGAAATGTGGAATGTGTTCGGTGAGCAAAGGTCGTGTGTTGAACTTGATTTGGTAAAGGTACCGGTGAAAGGCTGTGTAGGAGTACATGGCGGGTTGTTTCATTGGAACCGTCCTTAGGAACTGAGTTCCGTGTATGTAATCCAAGACTAGATACTATCACATGCTGGGCCGTGAAATATGACCCCGCTCGGCCTATTAATCGCGTAGTACTCGGTCCAGGAGTTGCAAGTAGTTTCTGGTGTTTATAGTAATGCTGGAGGCCGTGCATGGTGCTGACCTGAGAGGTGGACCGTGATGCGGTAGGCAGTGGCACGGTGTACCAAGTGGCACCCGGATGGTGGGCTTGGGAACCCTGCGCACATCGTTTGAGGCCGTGGCGGAAACCCCGGCCGGACTTCCGTACGGGTTACTCTCAGATAGGCGATAAACCTGGACTAGGTACTAGCGTGGTTAACGGTCGTGGCCGACTCCCTCGCTGGGCTTCCGCTTGAAGGTTGCCGAGGTGCATGACGTGCACATGGCGATAAGTGGCGGGAGCGTGTGTGATGAAGTACACCCCTGCAGGGTTATGATCTATTCGAATAGCCGCGTCCGCGGATATGGACTACTTGGAGACATATGTTGTTCATAGATAACTTCAATGGCTAGTCATAAAATTGTCAAGATAAGCGTGAGTGTCGTGGACGGCATTTCCGTATGGAGACGGAATGATTCCACGATAGTGTATTGTTGTGGTGTTAGTGGACTCGTGTGCGAGAAATCTAGTTGTGAAAACTAATTTCAAAAGCAAGTTGTCTAGCCACGAGTCAAATGTTGGCTTTCCGCTTGAAACCCCACGATACCTTCTTGATACCTTGCATGAGTAGTTAGCCATCCTAAAGTCTTGCAGAGTACCTTCGTACTCATGTTTGCTTAATCATGTTGCAGAGGTTGTTAATGACCCTAATGGAGGGTTCTTCGTAGTCATCGACGACGACGAGTAGCTGGTGTCCCAGCTACGATCTGGCCCTACGTCGGCTCTGTAGTATAGTCAGGCCATGTACCTTCTAGTTGCTCTGTCTGTACCCAGACAGTTTATAACTCTTCCGCTGGCTTGTATTGTGTGACTGATATTATGGGTCGTGAGACCCTTAATGTGTAATAATATGTGTGTGGCTCTTCCGAGCCTCTTCAATAAAGCTTGTATGTTTATGGTTATGTTGTGATGCCATCGATGTATCTATACATATCGGTATGCCATGCATAGGTGTGTCTTACTTGATATGTATGGGGTTCGATTACCTAGTCGTGAACTTTAGTAGCACTCCTTACAAGGAAATGCCCCTTTGGTGATCCAACGAGCCTTGGTAGTTCGCTACTGCTCCGGACGCATTGGTTGACCGGCATGTGTCCTTCTTAGCTGCTGTGTCTGTCCCCTTTGGGGAAATGTCACACGATGTAATGGAGTCCTTGTAGCTTGCTACGACTCGTCTACGTTCGTTGATGACCGACACCTGCTTTGTTGGGTCATGTATGCCTGTCCTTGTGCGGAACTCCCACTTTGGTTTATGACTAGACATGTCGATCCGGGTTCTTTGACATTGGAATGCTAGCGACACGATCGCATACGTGAGTCAAAAGACGCAAACGGTCCCGGGTAAGGTAAGGCTGCAGCCGTGGAGTTAACCGTGCGTGAGACCACAAAGAGATGCGATGTGTTACAGGCTGGATTCCTATGGCTTAGGATCGGGGTCCCGACAGCGTTGGTATCAGAGCCTGACTGACTGTAGGATTACTAAGCCAAACTGGTCGAAGTTGAGTCTAGAAATGCTTTAGTTATATATAAGGGAATTGTTTGTGGAAGGGAATGTAACACTCTTGTTCTCTTCTCAAGGTATTCTATTCTGGTCATCCTCGTCTTTTCTGCGGGAATTAAGGACTAGGTTACTCATCTTCTCCTAGGCTCGGATTTTTGATCGGTAGATTATAGGACTACGGGTCGAGAGATATTGGGTTTCTTTTATTCCTAGGAAGCAGGAAGTAATTTTGATGATCAGAGAGTTGAACTTGATAGTTGAGTGGTGACGCTATTTCATTTTTGGGTTGTCTCAAAATTTGTTTTTGAGCATTTACAGCCGTTATGCTGCCCAATTTTGCATTCAGAGCTCTAATGCTTCTGCATTACTCTCTATTTACAGATGCCTGGCCGTCCTTCTCGTCAGGTGGTACGTCTGACCAGGTGCATTGATGTACCGGGTCATACGGCCATGCTGGTCAGGATGATGTCGGTGTGCGGTTACCGCTGGTACCCCGAGTACACAGTGGAGGAACAGTACCGAGACTTCAACCAGAACCAGTACATCTGCACTGTTAGGGTATTTCCAGACTACCCTGGAGCGGAGAAGCCAATCCATTGGTCCTATGGGTTGGGAGTCACTGTTGACATGGCAGTACAAGATGCTGCCTATTCAATGCTGACTATTATGAGAGCGAGACATGCACTGCTGCAGAATTCAGAGTTCTGCTATGTTCCGGCCACTCAGTCTGGTGAAGAGGGATACCTCAGTGGAGTCTATTTTGATTCTTCTATGGAGGACCCACTTCTGCAGTCCACTGTTGAGATGCTAGAGAACAGAGACAGGGATGCTCGTGCTCTCCGCATGGAGCTTTACGCTACCTGTGCCCGCCTGTGGACAGCTTTGACGCAGCTGGCACCGGTAGTCCAGACAGGGTATGGAGAGATGGAGATGCTGAACCCTGTTAGGACCCATCTTCCGGCCCATGTTGACTGGCCAGCTATAGGAGGAGTCACACCTCTTCGGGGACCCCTCTTACCACCAGTCAGGGGACCAAGGCCACATCCGTGTCCTTATGGATCCCAGGGATCTCAGGCTAGAGTGTTTCCTGATCCACAGGTTGAGCTTCCAGGTCATGGAGGTAATCTCTATGAGATGTTCTATGCGGATGCCTGAGCTGTGAGCGGAAGGATAGTATGGTAGTAGCCGTACGTTCACAGTCCTGTGTGACTTGTGGAGTATGGTAGTAATGTGAAACGAATTCCGGAGGCCGAGATAAATAATGTATAGGAAGCTTGTAAGCCTCTGATGAGTAGTTCCACCCTTTCAGTAGTTTGCTCTTCGAGTAAGTTTGTACTGAACTATGTAAGGGTGTGTATGAACCATGGTGTATATATAGCAGTTGCTTGTTACCATGTTGTTCGGATATTCATTTCCGCATTCCGTGTGTTCAGTACATTCTTAATCCATAGCTAGTAATGATATGATAATGGTCTAAGCTATGAGTTTGTTGTCAGGATGGTGTTCACCAGGTTGAACCGTGCCCCAGCTCATGAGCAAGGTGAGGGTAGTCAAGCGTCGCAGGAAGACCTGCCTCACCTACCTTCTCTGGTAGAAGTGATGCTTGAGGCAGAAAGAAACAAAAGGGAGACCAACCGACTGCTAGAGCGTATTGAGCAGAATACGGCTCGACGGCCTAGGAATGCTGCAGTATCCCTCAATGACTTTGTGAAGCTGAATCCTCCAAAGATTCATCATTCCGTCGATCCCCTCGACGCTGATGACTGGCTATGCAGCATTTCACGCAAGATTTGCTCTGCGAATGTGTCTGAGGCCGACAAGGTGACCTTTGCGACGTATTTCCTGGAGGGACCCGCCAATCTGTGGTGGGAGAATTTTCAAGCTATACGTCCCGCTGAACCAATGGCCACATGGGCAGACTTCAGTGCAGCTTTTCGTCTGCACCACATCCCAGAGGGTCTGATGGACAGAAAGAGAGAGGAGTTCTGTGCCTTCACTCAGGGCAAGTTGTCTGTGGATGCCTATAGCCGCGAGTTCGGTAATCTCGCCCGCTATGCAACAGAGGAGGTGTCTACTGACGCCAAGAAGCAAGCAAGATTCCGTAAGGGTCTGAGCCCTCAGCTCCGTCGAGATCTGCGCCTCCATGAGTGTGCAAGCTTTCAAGCCCTGGTCAACAAAGCGATCAGTGCGGAGACTGGTCATACTGACTTCGAAGCCACAAGGAAGCACTCCCGTGACTTTGGCTCGTCATCTGGTTCCGCGTTTCCAAAATGCAGGCTGTGGGTTCCAAACAGTTCTCTGCCGTCAAGATACACCCCGAGGCCATCCTATGTGGCGCCTCAGACGAATCAGGCCAACCCTCCAGCAAAAGCTTATGGTGGTCCAGCTAGCAATGCTGCACCACGTGCCAACCAGGTGATATGCTACAAGTGTGGAGAACCAGGGCATTATTCCCGTGAGTGTCCTCAGAATGTGGGTGCCAAGCAACCCGGAATGTCCGTCGGGCAGGCCAAGTCGGGCAAAGCGTTTTATGCGAAGCCAACTCCTGCACGTGGCCGTGTGAACTATGTGTCAGCAGAAGAAGCCGCAGAGGATCCCGACGTCATGCTGGGTATGCTTCTTGTTAATCATCACCCAGCGTCCGTTCTCTTTGACACTGGGTCTTCTCATTCCTTCATTTCAGAAAGTTATGCACAGTTGCATAACATGTCATTTTGTGATATGCCAATCCCATTGGTTGTCCAAACCCCTGGTAGTAAATGGCAAACCTCTAGGATAACCTATGACAATGAAATTCTAGTAGACAGGCTAGTTTTTCTAGCCTCATTAATAGCATTGAAATCTTCGGATATTAATATCATCTTGGGCATGGACTGGATGTCAGCTCACTATGCCAAGATTGATACTCATTCTAGAAATGTCCAGCTTACCCATCCCTCGGGTGAGATAGTAAATGTCTCTACTCGAGTTGCCAAATGCCAACTCTACTCCCTAAATGCCAACCCTCTTCCGGAACATGAAGACATTCCGGTAGTCCGTGACTTCCCGGATGTTTTTCCAGAGGAACTGCCAGGAGTTCCACCTGACAGAGATGTAGAGTTTGTGATAGATCTTGTTCCGGGAACTGTCCCAATAGCCATAAGACCTTATAAGATGGCACCCCTCGAGCTAGCCGAACTTAAGAAGCAATTAGATGAGGCCTTGAGCAAAGGTTTCATTCGTCCTAGATCTTCTCCTTGGGCTTGTCCCGTCCTCTTCGTCAAGAAGAAAGACGGAACGGATCGGATGGTTGTAGATTACCGACCAGTTAACCTGGTCACCATAAAGAACAAGTATCCGCTCCCCAGGATCAACGATCTGTACGATCAGCTCGCTGGATCCTCAGTCTTCTCCAAAATGGATTTGAGGTTGGGATACCATCAAATCAAGATTAAGAACGGGGACATTCTAAAAACGGCCTTTGTTACTCGTTATGGCCAATATGAGTACACCGTTATGTCCTTCGGCTTAACCAATGCCCCAGCCACCTTCTCTCGGCTGATGAATTCAATCTTTATGGAGTATTTGGATAAATTCGTTGTAGTATACCTCGATGATATTCTCATCTACTCCAAGAATGAACAAGAACATGTCGAGCATCTAAGGCTGGTATTGATGAAACTTCGAGAGCATCGCCTTTATGCCAAATTTTCAAAATGTGAATTCTGGTTACCAGAAGTGACCTATCTAGGCCACGTAATCTCTGGTAAGGGTATTGCTGTCAACCCCGAGAGAGTTCAAGCTGTCCTTGATTGGACTCAACCTGAATCGGTTAAGCAAGTTAGGAGTTTTCTTGGTCTAGCGAGCTATTGTCGCCGCTTCGTCGAGAATTTCTCCAAGGTTGCAAAGCCTCTGACTGAACTCCTTAAGAAGGATACAAAGTTCGAGTGGACACCACAGTGTGAACATAGTTTTCGGGAACTGAAAAGACGCCTGACTTCCGCACCTGTGTTGCTACCACCAGATTTCTCTAAGGACTTTGTTATCTATTGCGACGCCTCGCGACAAGGATTAGGTTGCATTCTCATGCAAGATCGTCATGTGATCGCATATGCATCTCGCCAGTTGCGTCCACATGAGGATAATTATCCCACACATGACCTTGAGCTTGCAGCTGTGATCCATGCACCAAAGTCTGAAATATATCTTCACCCAGTCGGATTTGAATCTCAGGCAAAGACGGTGGGTTGAGTTGATCTCAGATTACGACTTAGGGATAACTTACACCCCGGGGAAGGCCAATTTTATGGCCGATGCACTAAGTCGTAAATCTTATTGTAACAATTTGATGCTACAACAAGGTCAACCACTTCTCCATGAGGACTTTCGGAAGTTGAATCTACATATTGTTCCTCAAGGATTCCTTTCTACCCTGGTGGCGAAGCCTATTCTTAAGGATCAAATTATAGCTGGCCAAAAGCGTGACAAGGGTATATCACGGATCAAGGAGAATATTTTTAGCGAAAACGCTAAAGAATTTTCCATGAATGATCAAGGTGTGGTATTCTTCCAGAATCGTTTAGTGGTTCCTAAGAACCCACATCTAAGGCAGTTAATCCTTAAGGAGGCTCAAGATTCCCCTCTCACCATTCATCCCGGTAGTACTAAGATGTATCAGGACCTACGCCAGAGGTTCTGGTGGACTAGGATGAAGAGAGAAATTCTGAGTTCGTTGCTAACTGCGACGTTTGTCGTCGAGTTAAGGCAGAACATCAAAGGCGTGCTGGCACCCTTCAACCTTTAGCTATTCCTGAATGGAAATGGGATAAAGTTAGCATGGATTTCATTACCGGATTTCCCAAGACCAAGAAAGGAAACAATGCTATCTTTGTGGTCATTGACCGTCTTTCCAAAGTGGCTCATTTTCTTTCTGTTCGTGAGAGTATAACAGCTAGCCAGCTAGCAGATTTATATATCTCTCGAATAGTGTCTGTTCATGGTGTTCCCCTGGAAATTAACTCGGACAGTGGAAGTATCTTTACTTCTCGATTCTAGGAAAGTTTTCAGAATGCCATGGGGACTCACTTATCTTTTAGCACTGCTTTCCATCCTCAGTCAAGTGGTCAAGTAGAAAGAGTGAATCAAATCCTAGAAGATATGCTCCGAGCTTGTGTTATCTCGTTCGGTATGAATTGGGAGAAGTGCCTTCCATTCGCCGAATTCGCTTATAACAATAGTTATCAATCAAGCTTGGGCAAAGCCCCTTTTGAAGTTCTCTATGGACGAAGATGTCGAACACCTCTTAATTGGTCAGAAACCGGAGAGAGGCAACTCTTTGGCCCGGACATGATCCAGGATGCAGAAGAGCAGGTTCGCATTATTCGTGAAAAGTTGAAAACAGCCCAGTCTCGTCAAAAGAGACAATATGATCGTCATCATAATGCTGTGACCTTTGAAGTTGACGAGAAGGCTTATCTTCGGGTTACACCTTTGAAGGGTACCCATCGTTTCGGTATCAAGGGCAAGTTGGCTCCTCGTTACATTGGACCTTTTCGCATTCTTGCCAAAAGAGGAGAAGTTGCCTACCAGTTGGAACTTCCTCCGCATCTTTCCAAAGTTCATGATGTTTTCCACGTCTCGCAACTCAGGCGTTGCTTTTCGGATCCTATCCGTGAAGTGGACCATGAAACGCTTGATCTCCAAGATAACCTTTCTTACCGAGAATACCCCGTGCATATTCTTGATCAAGCTGAGCGTACCACTCGACGTCGAAACCTCAAGTTTCTTAAAGTTCAATGGTCAAATCATTCTGAAAAGGAGGCAGCTTGGGAAAGAGAGGATCGTCTCCGACTTGAATATCCTGCGTTATTCCCGACGACTTCTAAATCTCGGGACGAGATTCTTTTGAGTGGGGGTGAGCTGTCACATCCCTAAACCTTAAGCTAGATAGCATTGTGCTCATGTCTTCTTTGCATTTGCATCTAAGAAGTTCCAACAAAAACAACAAAGTGGCAAAGGAAAAACTCTAAACCCTAGCCACCATTTCAATTAAAGGAAATTTCAAACTAGTTCAAAATCAATGAACCCAAAATGGCCTCAAGAAATGTTCAAACTTTCTGATAAATCATGAAAGTAAATGAGCATTGGAGAAAACTATTTCCTTGGCACTTCAAGCATTTTAAATAAATGCAAAAGCCACTGGTTTCAAATTTAAAAATTTGAAAACAGAAGCTATAATTTTCCAAAAATGTTGAAAGTCTTGGAAATGAGTGGGGACATTATAACAAATATTTCAGGAGGTTTAAAATAGTTTTTACTTTTTGTTTTGGAGCTGAAATAATTAGCAAAGCAATAAATAGCAAAACAGAAAAAACAGAAAAGGAGAAAATAGAGAAAATCTTACCTCACGCCCAAGCCAGGCCCAGCCCATCTCGCCGCTCGTCCCCTTCCCCGCGCCAGTAGGCAGCAGGAGGTGGCCGCCGCCTCCTCCGGCGCGGCCACGCACCTGCGTGCCTGCCTGACCGCCGGTTCGCGCTGGCGACGACGGGGATAAGCTCCCCAGAGCCTCCCCTATCCATTCCCCGCCTCGGTTCTTTCCCTCCGCCTGGATCCCCTCCTTCTCCCTGCTGCCGCCATTAGAGCCGAGCTCGAGCTCGAGCTGGCCGTTGCCCTGGCCATAGGAACCCCTCCCCGAGCACGCCATTAGATCCGCCTCGTCGCCCTGGTCGTCTCTGCAGAAGCCGAAGTCCCCTCGAGCCCTGCAACGCCGTCGTCTTCTTCCTCCGGCCGCCGGACCTCTCCCGTCGATTCGTCGCCCCCAGGCCTTCCCCGAGCCGTCTGAGCTCTTCTCTGCACTCCCTGTGAGCATGTGGTGGTTTTCCCTAACCTTTCCCCGTCGATCCCCTCCTCTAGCCCTAGTTCCACCGCAGCCCGACGAGCACCGCCGCTGCCGCCCGTCGCCGGTAGCCCTCCGATGTCCAGCTCGTCCTCCCGTGAGCACCAGAAGCTCCAGGACGACGCGTAGATGCCGTAGCAGTTAAGATCTAAGCATGGAACCCTCTGATTCAAGCCCCCCGACGACGCCCGAGCTTCGGCCGCCGCTCCGGCTCGTCGCCGACGCCTCTTCCGGCGACCCTAGCCTCCCAAGTTGGTCCTGCCAGTTCGGCCACTTCGCGAGCTTGCTTTAGCTGCCAACCGCGTGCGTTTTCGTGCGGAGCAGCGCCGTCTAGGTCGCCTCCGGCGAGCCCTCCGCCGCGGGTTTGGTCGCTGGCGACCACCCTCCGGTGGCCGTCGACGTGGCCGGCCATTAGGGCCTAATCGCCCTCCTCTGAGTCGCTGACAGAGGGCCCCACGCCTGGTCAAACCCCAATTAGGGGCTGGTCAGCGCGGGATTAGTCCCAGAGAGGCTGACCAGTGGGGCCCCCCTTTCAGGTTTGACCTGCACAGGTCGGCTGACCTGCTGACGTCAGCCTGATGAAATAAATGGAATTTCCAGTATAGAAATAATTCAGGAAATTGCTAAAAATTTGCAAAAATCATAGAAATTAATATGTAACTCCAATGAAAATAATTTATATATGAAAAAGTATCAGAAAAATTCAAGGATTCTGATTATGCTATTTTCAACTATGTTGGAAAAAGTTACAGAATCCTAAATTGTGAATTAAGGAATAATTCAATTCTTTTAATCACTTTATAAATGGAATTTGCAAAAATATCCAAATCTCATTATAAATGCAATGATCACACACTGCCCTAGATGTAAATCAGTACCATAACATGACATTTCATGCATGTTAACATTAGGTTGATCTGAGCATCCGGTCGAATCAATTAAACCGGTATCCGGGAATACCCGTTTGAATTGCTATTCGAATGTGATTCAAATCAACTCTAAACCTAAAACATCTTGATTATAATAACTTATCACTTTGCATTCTCATGCCATGCTCATGCATCATTTTGATTGCATATGATTGTTATTGAATGTTGCCGTTCATTTCGGTAGGCTCCGCACCCCCGGATTCCACCGAATATCCGTCCGACGGATATCGTTCCTCCTCTGAGCAACAAGGCAAGCAACCATTTGATCATCCCGATAACACCTATGTTCTTGCTCCTGCACCTATTTAATGCATTAGGATCAAATGCTTCAACTGCTTTTGCCACGATAGTTGGACCCACTTCCCTTGCATGACTTAACCTTGTCACAGTAAATAGCCAAACCTTGCAACCTAGCATACCTGGTAGTTGCTTGAGCTATGATGTGCCTTATCTTGCTATGCATGCTATGCTTAGAGTTGTGTATGGTCTGTCATCTGGGAGATGAACAGAAATGTGGAATGTGTTCGGTGAGCAAAGGTCGTGTGTTGAACTTGATTTGGTAAAGGTACCGGTGAAAGGCTGTGTAGGAGTACATGGCGGGTTGTTTCATTGGAACCGTCCTTAGGAACTGATTTCCTTGTATGTAATCCAAGACTAGATACTACCACATGCTGGGCCCTGAAATATGACCCCGCTCGGCCTATTAATCGCGTAGTACTCAGTCCAGGAGTTGCAAGTAGTTTCTGGTGTTTATAGTAATGCTGGAGGCCATGCATGGTGCTGACCTAAGAGGTGGACCGTGATGCGGTAGGCAGTGGCACGGTGTACCAAGTGGCACCGGGATGGTGGGCTTGGGAACCCTGCGCACATCGTTTGAGGCCGTGGCGGAAACCTCGGCCGGAATTCCGTACGGGTTACTCTCAGATAGGCGATAAACCTGGACTAGGTACTAGCGTGGTTAACGGTCGTGGCCGACTCCCTCGCTGGGCTTCCGCTTGAAGGTTGCCGAGGTGCATGACATGCACATGGCGATAAGTGGCGGGAGCGTGTGTGACGAAGTACACCCCTGCAGGGTTATGATCTATTCGAATAGCCGCGTCCGCGGATATGGACTACTTGGGGACATATGTTGTTCATAGATAACTTCAATGGCTACTTATAAAATTGTCAAGATAAGCGTGAGTGTCGTGGACGGCATTTCCGTATGGAGACGGAATGGTTCCACGATAGTGTATTGTTGTGGTGTTAGTGGACTCGTGTGCGAGAAATCTAGTTGTCAAAACTAATTTCAAAAGCAAGTTGTCTAGACACGAGTCAAATGCTGGCTTTCCGCTTGAAACCCCACGATACCTTCTTGATACCTTGCATGAGTAGTTAGCCATCCTAAAGTCTTGCTGAGTACCTTCGTACTCATGTTTGCTTAATCATGTTGCAGAGGTTGTTAATGACCCTAATGGAGGGTTCTTCGTAGTCATCGACGACGACGAGTAGCTGGTGTCCCAGCTACTATCTGGCCCTACGTCGGCTCTATAGTATAGTCAGGCCATGTGCCTTCTAGTTGCTCTGTCTGTACCCAGACAATTTATAACTCTTCCGCTGGCTTGTATTGTGTGACTGATATTATGGGTCGTGAGACCCTTAATGTGTAATAATATGTGTGTGGCTCTTCCGAGCCTCTTCAATAAAGCTTGTATGTTTATGGTTATGTTGTGATGCCATCGATGTATCTATACATATCGGTATGCCATGCGTACGTGTGTCTTACTTGATATGTATGGGGTTCGATTACCTAGTCGTGAACTTTAGTAGCACTCCTTACAAGGAAATGCCCCTTTGTGATCCAACGAGCCTTGGTAGTTCGCTACTGCTCCGGACGCATTGGTTGACCGACATGTGTCCTTCTTAGCTGCTGTGTCTGCCCCCTTTGGGGAAATGTCACACGACGTAATGGAGTCCTTGTAGCTTGCTACGACTCGTCTACGTTCGTTGATGACCGACACCTGCTTTGTTGGGTCATGTATGCCTGTCCTTGTGCGGAACTGCCACTTTGGTTTATGACTAGACATGTCGATCCGGGTTCTTTGACATTGGAATGCTAGCGACACGATCGCATACGTGAGTCAAAAGACGCAAACGGTCCTGGCTAAGGTAAGGCTGCAGCCGTGGAGTTAACCGTGCGTGAGACCACAAAGAGATGCGATGTGTTACAGGCTGGATTCCTATGGCTTAGGATCGGGGTCCCGACAAGCAGGTATACCGTTCTATGATTTGTTCTTTATTGTATCTATGTGCATCTAGGCCAGACATAATGCTTAGTGTGTGCATGTGTGCACGTTTTCGAGCAAAACCGAAGGAATCACACCATAAGGCTGTGAAACATATTCTTCGATACTTAGCTCACACACCAACACTAGGATTATGGTATCCCAAGGGCTCCAATCTTCATCTGGTAGGGTATTCTGATTCAGACTATGCTGGTGACCGTGTGGATCGCAAGTCAACTTCTCGCACATGCCATTTCCTCGGAAGATCACTGGTTTGCTGGTCCTCAAAGAAGCAGAACTGCGTATCACTCTCCACTGCGGAAGCTGAGTACATTGCTGCTGGTTCTTGCTGTGCTCAATTACTATGGATGAAGCAAAACCTCAAGGACTACGGCATCAACATGAAGAATGTGCCTCTCTATTGTGACAATGAGAGTGCTATCAAGATTGCCTATAATCCAGTACAGCACTCGAAGACCAAGCACATCCAGATTCGTCATC
The DNA here is from genome assembly GCF_904849725.1 of Hordeum vulgare subsp. vulgare. Lineage (NCBI taxonomy): Eukaryota > Viridiplantae > Streptophyta > Magnoliopsida > Poales > Poaceae > Hordeum > Hordeum vulgare. Next base: position 311,978,347 of record NC_058521.1, on the reverse strand, counting down.
ATTTTCTTTGGGACCATGTCCTCAAGGGCAATATCCTCATCGACCATGTGAAGACTGATGATCAACTGGCTGATATCTTCACTAAGCCCTTGGATGAGAAAAGATCTTGCAAGTTAAGGTGTGAGCTAAATATCTTAGAATCTTCAAATGTTTTGTAAAAACATGCACACATCCTAACACTTATGCAAAGCTGATGACTTAGATGTGCAACACATGATGAAACGATTTTCTTCAACTAATGAAGAAAGTCACTCTGAATGTGAAGAAATTAACGAAGAAATTGATTCTCAGGGCCGTACGACAATTGTACGCGGCGTCTGTAATCAACATTCTTATATGGTGGGCAACGCCACCGCCCAATGTGAAATTCCTCAAGTTGATTTTCTTCAAATGATCAATTTCCTCACAATGCATTTTTCTTCAAAACAGCTGTTCTTCATTGTGATGATCTAATGCAAAATCTTCAAAAACACTTGATAACTTTCATTTGCCTAGGAAGACTGTGATTTCTAGTCCTCAACAGCATTCACTTATTGCTATTTCTTCAAGTTGATGTTTATGCTAAGTGAATGTGATTGGACCCTATTTTCCCTCTATGCTATACTTATCCAGTCTATTCAATTCTTCATATGCGTTCTACTTGAAACTTTGTTCAAAATCCTCACTGCATCCTTGTTAGCTGATGATTTTGTAACGAAAATCCTCAAATCTTCGAAAAATTGTTTTCTTCAAAGGAACAGTAACTGAACCCCCAGTTCCCACGATTGGATAGCCACGATCTCCACGATCTCCACCGCATCGTACGGGAGCTACACGTGTCCTGCGGAGACGTAGAGGCAAGGGCTATTCGGTCCGAAACTTTCACGCCAAACTGTAACTTTCGGGCTATAAATATGTCCTTAACCCCCTCGGTATCATCTTCTTCGCCTCATCGCTCTCCTGCCACAGCACACCGAACCCTAGCACCACCGCTGGTAGTCTTGTCGCCGGCAAGGAAGAGCTTCACTACCTCAACCTTCTCGCCGCCAGGATCACGCCGGAGTCGGAACATCTACGTCCGCCGCCGCCGTAGACGTCCTCTACTGCCAAGTTAGGGTGCATTGGACACTTGACCGAAGAGCCTCTCGAACACCACCTTTTTGTGTTCTTTGTTCGCACCTTCCAGGGTAATTATATCCCATTTTTACAACAGATTAGGTCTGAAATTTTACCTCTCCCATGTGAAATCTGTTTTTCCTCAAGATACGATGCACACATGATTCCTCAAACACTATCCATCACCAAAATCATTGATGAACTAGCTAAGCATCTAAGATTTTCACGAGATTCCTCAATTGTGCGAATTTTTGGATCTGTACAACTCTGGAACCCAAGAACAGAATGCTTAAGCAAATTCCTCAACCACTGGTTATATTCCTCAAACTGTCAAACTTTTCCATTTTCTTCAAATCTGAGAACGCATATGACCTCTCCAAATTCCTCGCAACTATACTCTGTTCACAGGTACACACATGTCAGCTGATGAATCTCTCGGTTCTCATCACATTAACTCATTTGCAGCGTTTCTGGAAGAAACCCTTCAAGGGTCATCAGAATCCTCAAGAGTTCAAAATCCTCAGAAAGTTCCTCGTCTGAAGAAAATGGAGGAAGAAAGGAAACAGAGGGGAGGAAAGAAACTGGAGCAGAACACAGCTGTTGATATTCCTGATGACATATACCTGGACTACTGCACGCCTGATGATGAACCTGAGACTATGCCTAAAAGAAAGATCAGGCTCCAGAAAATTGAACGTAGATGGGCAAAGGAGTGGAAGGAGTACAGGTTTGTGACTCCAAAATATGCGAAGAAATTCGCTTTGAAGCCTCCTGGAAGAAGGGCCCCACTTGAGGATCACCAAGTAGCTCATCCCTGAAGTCTTATGACACTTGATGACTACCCAGATGAAAAAGAAAAGCATCTGGCCTAGCTCAAGAAACAAGCAGAAACAACAGTGAAGAAATTTCATGAATCCTCAGCTGCTGCCTCCAGCGCTGCTCATTCCTCAGCAGCAAAAACATCAGGCTCCGAGATTCCTCAACCAAAGTCTGTGCCAACAAAGCCAAAAGCTTCAAAACCTCAAGAGAAGTTTGCACAAACTTCTGTCACCAAACCCTCAGCTCCAAAACCCTCGGTTCCAAAACCGTTAACACCAAAACCATCAGCGCCAAAACCTTCAGCACCAATCACATCTACACCAAAGTCCTCAGCTCCACCTCCAAAGCTAGTACAGAAGGAAGTCGTGAAGACTACGACTGCCAGCTCCATCTCCTCACTCCTAGCTGCAACTAGCTCGGAGACAAAGTCTTCAACACCTCTTTTGATGACTTTGACAACAACTGAACCTGCACCTCTGCCCAGCCCCAGCAAAATCATCACAGTCCCGTCTGCATCAGAGGGAAGTGAAGAATATGATGATGAAACTCTAGAAGCCATCATCGGGAACAAACAAGAAAGGGTAGCACAAGCATCAGGCAGTGCTATTCCTCTGGCGATGGACCCCAAGGTCCTCCTCGACTTCATCAATGTGTGGTATGAAGACCCAAACACACCCATTGATGATTCGAAACTTCCTCCTGGTGTCAGCCACATGGTGGCTACCTTCATAAACGAAGCCAAGTGGAAGGAACAGAAGGCCAAGCAGGCAAAGATTGCAAAGGCCATAAAGGAGAAATTCCTCAGGCAAAATGTTCTCAAGCTGACGCTTGAAGCATTGGTGTCCACCCAGGCAGAGCTGCAAGTCTTGACTAACAAGTGTGAGAAACTGTCAGATCACACAAGCATCAAAAGCAATTTCATCAAGCTAGCCACTAGTGCTGTTGATGACTACAACAGACGTCACCCCCCACCAGCACCAACTCCTCAGCCCCTGGTTGAACAGCCAAAAGATGCATCTCCTGTTGAGGAGGAAATTCCTCAAGCTGAGGAACAACAACAAGAGCGCCGTGCTGATGAGCCGGCCATTGAAGAAATCATCACTGAGACCGCTCCTGATGAAACTGCAAACCCTGATGAAACTGCTACTTATCCAGCTGCTTCACCAAAGCAGGCTGATGACTATGTTCCAGCTGGTTCCTCACTGCCAGCTGAAGAATCTGTTAAGAAAACACCTTCACCAAAAAATTCAAAGGTGAAGAAGTTAATCCCGTCTGCATCAGACGCGAAAAAGACAAGGGCTGCTGAGAAGGAAGCGAAGAAGAGAAAAGCTTCTTCAGCAGAAGAAAAGATTGAGGCAAAACGCCTCAAGGAAGCTGAAGAATCTGCCCCACTGGACCCGGTGCCTCTTAATGTTGCACCCTCATTTGAAATGGTCATCGTTGGTGACCACACTACGAGGGCAGATGAGGAAATGAAGGATGCTGCCTCTGAGGAGCATACTGATGAGGAAATACAAATTGATGACAGTCCTCAACCTCATATTCCTTAGAAAGAGACTACTAAAGCCTCAGCTGCAGCAGCTGATGAATCTGCTTCTGCCACAAAGTCAGCTGATGAAAATCAAGCTGAAGAAAATGTCCAGTCTGAGCAGGCTCCTCCCACTGAACAGGCTGACCAAACTCCTCAAGCTGAGAAGGAAGAAGAAATTCCTCAGCCTGATGCTCAGCCAGAGCAAGAAATTCCTCACCCTGAGGAAACTGCTAAAGAAAATGTTCCCACCCCTGACAATGAATTCATTGTCCTCAACCCAGAATCTGCCATGGTTGTTTCCCCTCCCATTCCTCAGCACAATCTCAATCCAGTTCAGCGCCTGCCATTCTCGAAGAGGCCAAAATTTCAGAAAGAGAATTTCTTTGAGGAACGCATGTATTTCATCGGAGAGAATCCTTATGACAAGCCTCAAATGAGGCATCTGAAGTTTTGGACAAGGACGCAGATGAACTACTATGCTTCTGTGCTCTGTGGCCGCAACAACATATTCCAGCACAAGCACATTCCTCATGCTGAACTTGAAGAGATTCCCTGCATGGAACCAGTTCTCAGTGTACTACATGATGCAGGTTTGCTCCCTATGTGCTCCGACATATCAGATTGGAATAGTGAGCTAATTCTTCAGTTCTATTCAACTCTGCACATCTCGGGCAATGCTGATGACATCAACACTTGGGTGTTCGACTAGATGACCCAAAATACTCACTACAAGGCTCCAGCGTATGAACTCCTCAGAGAACTGCCCGTACCAATTCCTTCAGAAGGGGCAGTGAAGCTTTATGGTGAGCGTGAGCTGCCAAATGGAATGATGGAAGTCCTCATGAAGCCTTTAGCTGCAGGAAAACCCTCAAGAACCACATTCCTCGTCCATGAGCTAAAGTACACTCCCCGGTGTGTCTACCGCATTGTCTGTAGTGTGCTAGCGCCAATCAAAGGCCATGATGATGACGAAGATGTCGTCGGCCTCATGAAGAATATCCTCTTCAACATCATTCACGGTATCCCCATGAATATCCATGATTTATTCTTGAGGACTTTGGCTGACAATGCAATGTGCCCATATGATCACAAAATTTATGCACCATGGATCATGAGATTCCTCAGGACAAGGACAGGCATCAACTTTCACGCAGATTTCCAGAACCATGTTGGTTATATGCCTCCTATCCGGGTCAACAAGAAGACTTTCGAGCCCATTGAGGGAAAAGGAAAGTCCGTAATTGATGAAGGAAGCAGGCCTCTTGATGGTCAATTTAAAGAGCCAGATGCATATTCCTCATGGGACGATACTAAGACTCGTCCACCAAGCCCAGTTCCTCCTCGCGTGCAAAACACCAGAGAGCTTCTTCTCAGTCTTCATCAGAAGGTGGATCGTAACCACAAATGGGTCAAACGCCAGTTTGGTGCCATTGTGAAAACCCTCACTGAGACACAGAACAATGTGAAGCTCAATCATCACTATCTGCATGAGGTTTTTGATCGCACCTGGGCTACCCTTGCACATCTGAAGACCCAGACTGAGCTTGAAGAATTGAACTTTGAGCAGGACTTTGACTGGTTGTGGCCTCCCAAGAAGAAGTTCAGGCCCATTCCAGTGCCAGATCTTGAAGACAGCTCCTTCTCGTCCTTCCGCACCGCCGAATCTGATGAGGAACAACTTGACACCGCGATAGGACCAAGGAAGAAGACTACACCCAAGAAGCGCCAAGGATCTTCATCAACTGCCAAGAAATGAAGTCTTCACGGGCGTTAGTCCTCAGTTTGTCCCTTTTTGTCATTTGATGACAAAAGGGGAGAAACTTGAGAGTTAGTCTTCAAACGGGATTTATTTTTGGGACCTATGAACTATATTTAAGTTACAAACTCTTGACTCTTCTGAAGTTTTTATGTAATGAGTTGTAACTTAAGCCCGATGGTACTCTGACGCTTTTGAACGTTTTTCTTCGCATGCTTATTCCTCAAGTTTTAATGCACGCATGCTGAAATTCGTCAGATACCATTTGCCATCATGCATCCTCATCTTCTTCATATGATATGTTATATGTATGCATGATTTACAAGATTCAGGGGGAGATCTCCATGATATAAATCATCAATGTGCATACGCTATAAAAGCAAAATCCTCAAGGTATGCACATCTTCAGGGGGAGTCTCTGTGAATCTTATTTTCAAATTCCTCAAATGAGTATTTACACTTTATATTTTTGATCCCTATTGAAGACTTAACCTAATTGTCATCAACCACCAAAAAGGGGGAGATTGTAAGTGCATCTAGTGCCCCTTAGTGATTTTGGTGGTTTGAAGAGTTATAGGTTAAGTATCTAATGTGTTTATAAGTGTACACATGATCTATAAGTCACTGAGGAGTTCGAAATATTTGATGAATATCGATCCCTAAAAATGTATATCTTCGGTTGAAGAAATTGGTCTGAAGCTGAACAATTGAATCGCGAAGAATCTGCGATGAAATTGATATTCCTCATGAAGATATTGAAATTGAGGAAGTCGGTGTGTCCTGAAGAAAATCATTCTGAAGACTTTAAAGCATGAAGATTTACTCTTTCTGTTTTGTTTTCTTCACACTTGAGTAATAGGAACACCATACTGTTAAAGGGGGTCTAAGTTACACTTTGGACTGAATTTCCTCATGATGCTCAACCCAAGCCTAATCTTACCAAAAGCCTCAAGTGAGGAATATGAGTGAGATGAGGACTCTCACAGTTGAAAGTCCCGACCGTTTCGATAGACATGCCAAGTCACTGGTCTTATCCACTCCAACGGTCATTTTATTTAAGGGCATTAATGTCAATCATGCCGGGATGCTCCCAGGCTATAAATAGCCGCCCCACACAACCACTAGCTGGTTGGCTGCTCCGTTAGAAACTGACACTTGTCATAAGAGCAACCCAATTCCTCAGAGCCTTCGAGAGAAAATCATCAGTGAGGAAATACACCACCCACCGAAACCACAAACCAAACCTAGTGATTGAGCATCACTGAAGAAGTTGTTCCTGTGTGGGACTGAAGCCTTTTACCTTTGAATACTGTGCATCCTACAGACGGTTAGGCGTCATGGTCTAGAGCAATCCAGCAGTCAATTGTGGATCGCCGGGTGACCGAGTTTGTGAGGGTTTGGAAGTCTGCCCTGAAGACTTACCACGAGTGTTGGGCGAGGACTGTGTGTCCTTAGCTCAAGGAGAATACGGTAGGGACTGTGTGTCCCTGGACTGGGTGTCCTTTGGTTTAAATACCAAGCCGCTCCAAACCAGATGTACAACTGTCACAGCAGTTGGAACTGGGTCATCAACAACAGTCTTCTTCAAGAATCGGGTTCTAATTCCTCAACTCTTTACATTCTCTGTATTACGTGTTGATGACATTCACTGTGACTGTTTGAAGAATGTGCTGAAGACTTTCTCTGAATTTCCTCAACCCCAAATTCTTCACTTGAGTTAATCATCATCTGTATTCTGCGTGCCTGCTTGCTGTGTAATCGGTTTTCATAATCTTCACTCTGTAATACTGCTGTTGTGAACAATTGCACAATTGATCCTTAACTGTTTCCGCTGTAAGTTAGTCATCAGTGAGGAATTTCCTCAAAAGGAATTTCCTCAGTGATGAAATTCTAAAAATATCCTATTCACCCCCCTCTAGTCGATATAACGCACTTTCAGAAACAAAGCCGGTCGGTGCCATCTTTCTTCTCGACAAAAAGAACACCACAACCCCAAGGAGAAGCACTTGGTCTGATCAAACCCAGAAGTTCTAGTTCATCTAGCTAATTCTTCAACTCTTTCAACTCTTTGGGACCAAGTTTATAAGGATGCTTCCAAACTGGTTTAGTTCCAGGCTCGAGTTCAATCACAAACTCTACTAGCCGGTGAGGAGGCATTCCTAGCAATTCTTCTGGGAAGACATCTTCATACTCACAGACAATAGGAACTTGAGAGATGGATGAGATTTGACTCTTATGATTGAGATAAAATAGACAGATCGTGTCATGGCAAGCAGCAAAAATGATCAAGTCCTCACAAGAATGAGTGAATTTGACTTCTTTGGCTTCACAATCGACATAAGCCTTGTTCATCACTGCTGGTGTCAAAACCAGCAAATCTCGGGTAGGGGTTACGAACTGTGGATCTCGGATCGATGGGTAACAAGGGACGATGGAGACGATGTTTTACCTAGGTTCCGGCCCTCTCGATGTAGGTGAAACCCTACGTCCTGCTCTTGTTGTATTGATGAAGTAGTACAGAGTACAAAGTTTATCTACCTCAAGATCATATGTTTTGGTCTAAACCCTAAGAGTAAATATCATATGAATATGAGATTGTCTATCGACTAGACTGACCTCGACTTATGTAACACACTAAAGGCCTAGGACAACAAGAGTCCTAGTCGGCTATGTCGGTGTAGAGGAGTCCATGTCTTGATCACCAAGTCTTGTGGAATCTTCCTTGTATTTGTCATCGGTTGCCTGAAGTAGCCTAGGAGTCTGACCCATAGAGATAGGCCCACGAACCGAAGACCCATTAGTCCAGGACTCCCTTAGTAGCCCCCGAACTGGCCACCAATGTCGTAGGCCTTATCCTTAGCATCACGCGACCAAAGTCTTCGGCTTGCGGGGCGAGTTCTTCTCCGCAGTTATGTTCGGTCGACACCAGTTCGACCGCCGATGACTTCTCGGTTTCCGAGCATAGGTGTTCAAGTCTGGGACACTCCCCGGTTCATTCGAACTGTTCTTTATGTTCGGTCGCCAGTCTTAAATACAAGTTCAACAAATCTTCCTATCACTCATCTTGAGGATCTCTGGGGTGAATCCAAAGAGTTTCACACATCGGGCATCCGAGGAGCCCCTTTAAGTTATCGGCCTTTATTAACGCCTTGTAATTTTTCACGCCACGCCTGGAGTTTGAAGTGTCTACTGTGCGGCGGTACTTGCGTCTGAGCTTCAACGCCGAACTCTATCCACGTGTCCTCTTGGGTTTGAGCTCCAACGTTGGACTGCATTCGAGGTGTCTTTTTGTAGCCGAGCTCCAATGCTGGTTGGCATACGAGGTGTCATAGATTACCTCTGCCTGTGAAAGTTTAAAGGAATTCAGCCGAACTCAATGCCGGAAATGCCCTCTATGGAGCCTGCCACTTGTGCTCGAGCTTTATGCCGCACTGCTTCCGAGGTGGTGCACCACCTCAGCCATGGGCTGATTTTTTGTGGATATATCGAAATAGCTCTCAAGGTGCGTGTCGGTCTAAAACCCAAGATGCACCTAAAGGAAAAAATAAAATCGCTGATCCTAATAGCCCCTGAGACTCATTTCGATTCGCAAAATCAGCGTGCGGATCAATTCCTTGCTCGAGAGAAAACTTTAGGAACTAAAACATGGTGCGCAGTAGCCCCGGAGACTCAGGTTGGGTGCGGCCGACCGACCCGGGGATCAAATCTTCTCGGAAACTGTATTGCACTTGTTGTGTGCGTTTTCACAACGCTAAGGTGCAGGTCAGTGGGGAAGATGCCGAACTGCGGGTCGGAAAAGTTTTTCTGTAACGAGATTTATAACCAGTAGCCCCCGAGACTTGGGTTGGGCAACATGGCCCGTTGGAGATATTACCTGCGGTGTAACCCGCCCTAGCTGGGCCGGGTCACTAAAGGGGCGACTCATCCATTGGTAATACAAGCCTTAGCCCAAGGGGCCCACTCGCCGGATGGCATTTCAGGAGCTATACAAAGGATATGCCGCCAAGGGGGTTTCCAGTCTTGGAGAACACGATGACTTAGAGATAAGGAAGACCACGATCTATAGCGTGGCTAGGGCTCTTGTAAATCTCAAGGCCTCGACCTGTATGTAAAGGCGATTTCCTTGGGAATATAGGGAAGGTTAGAAATCATCGACAGCTAGGTCAGGCAAGTTACGCCCTCCTTGTAATCGAAACCATCATCAATATACACAAAGCAGGACGTAGGCTTTTACCTCCACATGAGGGGCCGAACCTGGGTAAATCTGATTCTTGCTTTCGCTCACCCCCTTTGAGTCACCACCAAGGTGCGATGGCTCCTTCATTAAGTCCTTTCACAAGGACATCTGCCGTGAGAAAACCACGACATGGCCGACCCTAGGATCGTATCTCCCCGGGAACTATTTCATCGACTAAGTGTGTTTTGACAACACCGAGGTGGAGCTCGGTAGGGAAGATGCCGAACTATAGGTCGGAAAAAATTCCCCAAGAAGAATCACCACGCAAAACATCTCGAACAAGAGGATTTCCCGCCTCCTGAAAGAAAAAACAAATTGATAAGTTAAAGGTGCCATAAGCTCGGAAATACCAAATTTTTTTAGCAAAAACATCAAGTTCCGAACTAAATCAACGTTCTTGGTGCCAATCTGAAAATTGGTCTTGAAATTAATATGTGCTCCAGTCGTGCTTTAACATGATACATCTGATCCCTCAGACTCCATGCGGGCCAGCCTTTGGCTTCAACTTCCATATGTCGAGGGTGGATTGTTTCTGTGAGGCCTGTTCAGTGAACGAAACTCAAGCGGCTTTAGAGATAAAACGAGGCAACCTATCTATTGAAAACACCCGTGCCGGAAAAAAGGAGTAGGAGAAAAAGACATTGCAACGACCAAGAAGAAAACATTTATTATAAAACGACTCATATAAATTTAAGAGCCCCCATTTAATGCGTGTAAAGGAAGTATTGTTAACAAACAATGTTTTTAAAAGCTAAGTTTTTAACAAAGAACTTTTGTGTTTGACACAAATATAATGCTTGGCTGAATCGCACAGGAATTAAAAATTGGAAAACTTGACCATGCAAGTGACTTAGCTGGGTAATGTGCTCGGTGTTGATGATGAGGCCCGAGCTATGGCGGGAAAAGGTCCCAGCCCCCAAGCCAGTCACGAGGTAGCCGAAGAAGATCTTGACTTAATGAATTGACACCGTAGCACTTCGGAAAGGCCGCGGCTCAACACGTAGTCCAGCCGAGGAGACAAAGTAGTTCGATAGTGTGACAGCGAATCCTCCACGTCAGTTGATCATGTCGTCGACGCAATTTGGTTGACGGGGGTGTGACGACGAGTACGGCATGCCAATGTGACTGTCTAATAAAGTCGGAGCCGGTCACCTATGCACATAAAATAGTGCAAACCAAAAGTAATATCAAATAATAATAAAAATATAGCTTAAGTGAAGTAAATAGTTAGAAAAAATATAGCCTGAGCGCCGAGGTGCCCAAGCAAAGAGCTTGGCTTGATGAAATCGCAATGTGGCACGATCGATGTGGCGAGGCGAAGCCCTCACGTCGAGCCGAGGTGATAAAGCCGGTCGACTGGTGACGTCAAAGTCCTCAGAGCTGGATGATTGAGAGATGTCGGAGCCCCCGGTCTAACCGAGGTGTCACACTAAATCCGTAAGGCAAAGCTAGATCCCCCATGCGACCCAACGCGTTGAAGCAAGTCGGTGTAGCGGATGAAGACTTGAAGCGACGGCACGACGATACCAGCACAGGTCGAAATCTGTGACGCGGTAAATGCTGAATTGATGAAGCAACGGAGCGTCTATCCCGTGCAATCCATTGGTGACGAGGTTCTCTTATTTATTATTCAACCCTCGCCATGCTGAACTCATGGTCGCCTAACCGAGATGATGATCCGAGATGGTTGTCTTTGGCTCGATAGAGCGACGGCGCAGTCGATGTCGGCATAGCTTGGAAGCCATGAAACAACATCATCGGTTGGTTTGGCACCGCCGCGGCGGGGAAGATTGCCTTGGAAAAGGCTCAAAATTTATGGGCATGTGTTTTAGAACGACACCTAACACGTTAAATATTCCTTCAAAAAGGATGTCAAAAACCCCGTTCATGAAGAAAGATGAACTTGGGTCGTATTCATTTTTGCAAAGATTAGAGATTCAAAATTTGTTGTACTCATCGGATGTTTCCCGGAGTTTGGAAGGTCGGATCAGGCTGAAAGTTTGTGGGGTGATATCTATAGGAATTATGCAGCCGGTGAAATGTGGGATTTCGAACCGATGTCCCAGGTGGATACTGGACCCCTCGCCCTAAACTCTTCTAGATTCATGTCTAGATTCGATTGGGCTCCCGTATATTGAAGATCGCCGAAGATCCCTCCATCATAACACGATGAAATCTTGCAGGGTTGTTGTAGATATAATTTGTCGGCGTTCTAGGAACGGGGGTACCCAGACATTCCTGCCTGCGGCCCAGGGCTGGCCCACTTCGTCAACGCAAAGATCGACAAGGAGCAGCACCACACTAAACAAGGCCCTTGCCAGGGGCCGAGCCTTACGAGGAAGAACGACTTCAAGACCCGCAGGGGGGCTCCTCATGGCCCCTCCGGAGCGGCGGATATTTCAAGGCAAGGCTGGGACTCAGGAGTCAAGGGTAACGCCATGGAAGGACATGCGAGCAGCAGATGGCATGATGGGGCAGTTTCCCCTTTGGTGCAAAAGAGCAAGGAACGTATCAGGGTCCCAAAGGCATCTCCCAAAGGTTTCCCTTTCGATGCAACAAGACCATGGTCGCATGTCGGCAGGACGACCGTCATCCCTGTGCCCACTTCTGCGACGCTGGCAGCTGCTTTGCAGGCGAAGACCACTTTTGGCAGAGGAAGCATGTTCCCTTGTCCCCCACCGAAGCTGGCCGTTGTGGGATCCCTTCCCGCCTAAGATAAGGGAAGAGGACCCGGGCCTCTACTATAAATAGAGAGGGTAGGATACCTGAGAGAAGACACCAGATCATTGAAACCCTAGAGCATCACACTTGACCACTTGGCCTCTGGAAGCTCGAAAGCTTTGTACTAGTTCATCCACCAAATTCCGTGACAGGGAATCCACCAAAAGCAGGAGTAGGGTTTTACACTTCGCGACGGCACGAATCTTGGTAAACTGCCGTGTTCCGTGTTCTCCTCACCATCATGTGAGTTCTTTCTCGTTTCCATCGAGTAGTGGGATAGGTAAGATCGAGCCGAGAAAGATCGCCAAACACGCCCCTCTCTTCGAACCCTAGGGTTTTCTCACAGCTTCCTCCTTCCCAGACCGCAGCACCGATGGGCGGCGACCAACTAGCTTCTCCGAGCCACGTCGAGATGGTCTCCGACCGCCACGTCACAGTGGCTGGACGCTCGCATATCGGTGTCGCGGGACCTGGCGGCTCGTAGCAGACCTTCAACATCGTCTCCACCGTGACGGACACCCGTGCCACCCAGGCGCATGGGGGCTGGGCGGAGGCCCGGGCACCCGCAGTGCGCCGCGTCAACTTGGGAGACTTCAGCGTGCACGACGCGCTGCAGATGGCAGGGGAGATGCTGCCCCAACGACCGACACCAGGGGGCTTCGACGCTTGGGCGGACCACATCATAGAGCTAATCTCCATCGCCCACAAGGTCATCCAGCTCGGTGCATCCTCGGAGCCATAGGCGCCAGGCGCCAGGGGTTCGTACTGTGTGTCGGCCCCCGAGCCTGCAAGCTTTGGGGCCCTGCCCGCTTTGGGCGGGGCCGAGAGAGACGTGCTTCACGCTGCCCTAACCTTCTAGAGACTTCAGTGACCGGCCCTGAAGCGCACCATGCCGACAACCACTAGGGACACGAGGAGAACAGTGGGACGACCGACGTGCATGTTGGCTCGCATCACCGAGACCAGGTCGGCCCTCGACAGCCTGGGGCGGCCCGACAGGAGCTCTCCCTCCGGTGCATCCAGAAGAGGGCGGAGGCGATGGCGCAGATAAACTATGAGAACGGAGACATGGCAGGACACCAAAGAGGGAATCAGCACCGGGCGGAACCAGGACCAGCCCACGACTGTAACAGGAACAAGCGACTCCGCGCGAAGGCTGATCGCACGAAGATCGCCGAGCAGTACGGCAGGGGGGATCCCCCACCACCACCAAGAGAGACCGCCACTGACACTGATGACCGGCCACGAGGGACGGGCGGGGGACTACATGGAGCCATACGTGCCAGAGTATGTGGCACTACCTGATCCTCTTGATGAAGAAGTGCTTCAGGCGTCCCCTCGGGGCGTCTACCCACCTCAGGAGTTAGGAACGTTTGGGGGATCCTCCTTGAGCCGATCCCGAAAGGCGCGGTCAGGGAGGCGCCCTCAAGCCGCGGGGTGTGGCACCAGCCACCTTCCCTGTAGAAGGACTACGAAAGGCCAAATCCATGGGCTCAGAAGGACGAGTCGAACCCCGCGACATAGAGCGAGAGGCACGGATCACCCGCGATGACCGCGATGCAAGCTGGGTGATGGGGGACCAGCCACGCGAGGCGCTCCTCAGTCGCAAGGGGGCTTCAACAATTTGGCGAGCGATACGCCTTCCTCGCGGATGAGCACCGGCCGCAATGCATCGCCCCAATGTGCGAATGGGGGAACCCCACGCCCTGGAGGACCGCGGTCGACATGATCAAATCAGAGTCGCTTGAGCGTCCAAGGGGGCTCCAGAGCATGGCGCTCCAGGAGCCTTACCGGTCACAAGGCCACCTGCCGCCCTTGACATCGTCCACGAACATTCGGTCGTTATCAGGGGTGGCAGGGCTTGACCCCGTAGCTACATCCGTTCAATCGGTCACATGCAACGGCGGTTGGTAAATGTGCGGGACCGGGTCCTGGCGACGCAGAGTTGCTTGAACATCAAAGAGGGGCTCCTGAGCATCGCGCGTCCCAGGCCTTACCAGTCGCAAGGTCACCTCCACCGTTGATATCGTCCACGGACATTCGGTCGTTATCAGGGGTGGCAGGGCTTGACCCCGTAGCTACATCCGTTCAATCGGTCACACGCAACGACGGTTGGGAAATGTGCGAGACTGCTTCTTAGCGACGTAGAGCCGCTCGAAAGTTAAAGGGGGCTACTAATCATCGCGCCTCAGGAGCCTTACCAGTCACAAAGCCACTCGACCACCCTTGTGCCGTCCTGGCTTGCTCGGTATCGGGGGATGTCGGGGCCTTGTCTCATTAGGAGCCTCACGACGCAGTGAAATGTGTGGGACTGGGACCTGTCAACGTAGAGTCATAAATAGCCCTTAATAGGCCTCCCGGAAGGAGAACGATCACACAAGACCTGCATCAACCCGTCACACCTTTGCATCATCCTTCAATCCTTCTGAAACCTACTTCATCCGGTGACACTGTCACGTAATAACGAGCTGAGGCTGTATGCGCCCAGGGCCCCCCGAGGACGCAGAAGGGGTCCACCCCACACCTAGTGGAAGACCTTAGCTTCGCGTTGGGTACAACACAGTCCCCCAATGACTCTAGAAGCTCAGGCCCCAATGCCTCGGTGGTAGGGACACTCGCGAGGCCAAAGCGTCCTCGCGACCTCCCATATACACCCCCACCGTAAGACTCTCACGTCATAACCAGCCGAGGTTGTATACGCCCAGGGCCCCCCGAGGACGCAGAAGGAGTCCACCCCATACCTAGTGGAATACCTTAGCTCCGTGCTAGGTACAAAGACGAAGTCAATCAGCATGGCCTGCCAATGACCAGGCTAGCTGCTGGCAAGGAAACTTATATAGTCTGCCAATGACTATGCCATCTTTAAATGCCGGACGCGACACATGCTTGCTTTCTCTTGGATTCGAACCATTTTCCACTGAGTTTGAACTAGCTGATTTCTTTAGTTGGTTTTTTCCAATATGAATGCCCGATGTTTGAAAAATGCCAAAAAGAAAGAGAAAACCTTCTCTGGCCTTTCGTATTTCAATCGCTTTGAAACCTCCCGTGTGGAGGACGTATTTGGAGAAAACTTCTCCGCACCACCCCAAGGAGTCTAGGAGCATGAATGCAAGGACTGACCGCCTCACGGGCAACGTGTTTTAGTGTTCAACCCCCACTCTGGGGTCCGGACCAAAACTTGACACCACCACAAAGAGTCTCGGGAGGCCTCAGGGCTCCCCCGGGGAGATGACCAAAGGAACAAGGTGCGGAATCGCTTGGGTGCCAGAAAGGGGTTTCCTGGGCATGCCTCAGGGGCCTTACCGGCCGTTACGGCCAGGGACCTGATGATGCAGAGTGGCTCGAGTGTCAAGGGGGCTCTTGAATTGTGCTCCTCGGGAGCCTTACTGATCGCAAAGCCACTCACCACCCCGAGGGTGCCGGGGCTTTGCCCCGTGAGGGACAGCCTTGGTAACGGGTTGAACCTCACGGCAGCAAGGAAATGTGTGGGACCGAGACCAGCAAACATAGAGTGCCGAAAGAGGTCTTCACCTCGTCCTGCTTGCAAAACAGGAGGAACTACTTAGGGACCGACGCAAATCCACAAGCTAAGTGAATCACAGGACATGACCTCGACCCCCTCGCTTTACGACAAACTAACGATGAACTAAAATATGTGCACTAACAAAGGATGCATGGCCGAAGGATTCGACGGCAGCAAGGAGCGAGTCCAACACCCAAGCACGCAGTGGCACGAGATGTGCCTCGGGAAAGCAGAACTCCCGAAAGGTCGTGCCTCCCTCGTCACCCCCAAGCTACGACAGCTGCAACGACGGGCCCTAGGCTTTGCAGCCCCGCTACAACGACCACCAGCATGCAAACCATCATCTCTAGACCAAAAGAAAAGAGGAGAGCAGCAAAGGTAATCACAACAAAAGCATAACGCCCAACAGGGAAGAGTTCTTCATTCACCATTACAGGAGCATGCAAACGGGAGCATGAGGCACTAAGGGGAGGGGCTGCCGATGTCACCCATGTCATCGACTGGCCCAGCGTAGGGACCACCCTCCTCGCTTGAGGCGGGCACCTGGACATACTGCCTCGCCAAGGCGTTCATGTGCGGGCGGACCTCATCCCGTAGAAGACGGCGGGGCTCAACAGGCGCCGGTTCGACGACGGACCGGACGTCGAGCTCAGGAGCGAGGCGGCGCAAGTTGGAGAAGACGAGCGTCAGGGCGAGACCCATAAGCTCACGCGCATTGGACGTGCTGTCCTCCTCCATGCTGTGGACGCCGCCCACGAGTGCCTCCACGACCTCCTGGAAGAAGACGAGGTAGCCCCCGTCGCTCCTCACGTTGGGCAGCGCCGGGGCCCTCCCCACAAACCGACACATCATGGCTGCCACCCGATCAATGATGTCGGCAAACTATAGGGCGCACTGGGGTGCCATCAGCATGGCGTACGACGCCTCTTCCTGAGCAACCTGTACGGCATCCGCCGCCTACCGGACCTACTGCTGCAGCGATGCTAGATCCTCCTTAGCCTCCGCCTCGCCTTGGCAAGCGGCATTGAGGGCGGCCTGGGTGCTCTCAAGTCAGGCCTGGAGCTCTCCCACCTCCTCTTGGAGCTCGCCGAGTTTGGGCTTCTTGGAGGAGGGTGCGCTGGAGAAGAAGGAGTATCAACCCAAGGACAACAGACGGAGCAACAAACAAAGGAAACACAACGAAGGACTTACTCGTCAGCCATTAGCCAGCAGGAGCGGAAGCGCGCAGGCCCTGAAGGCCCTCTGCCACTGCCCCCGAGGGAGGACGAAGGCCCAGCAGGCACGACACGCTTTTCTTGACCATAGCCATCTCCGGGGGAGTTTATGAAGACGAAGAGCAAAGGAGGGGAAGAAGTCTCCTCGCGGCGGATGGGTGAGGTAGAGAAGGAGCTCAAGGTATTGGTGCCTTCCCCCATGGGGGGCTGGACGAATTTAGAGGCGAGCCCTTGCCACCAACCGTCGCAGGAGCATGGGCACAGCTCGACTCACGAGGGTCACGAGGTGGGCCGACGGAAGCGCTGCCGCCCACGTCGCCTCACCTGTTCACCGATCGGTCACATCCGTTAAGGCCGCTGGGTGTGGAAGCAAAAGGATGGCCAGCGTGACTCTTGGGAATCGCATCATCATGGCATGGTACCACCAGGGCACCTCGAGGAGAGTGTCGCCGCCCAGCTTCGAGACATGTGGGTCGCCTGAACCGCAGGAAAATGGGGCCCGCAACGTTTTGGGCCGTTTTCAAGGCTTCGCCAAGATCCCAACCCAGGCGCGTCTTCGGACCGGGGGCTACTGTCGGCGTTCTGGGAATGGGGGTACCTAGACCTGGCTGCCTGCGGCCCACGGCTGGCCCACTTCATCAACACAAAGATCGGGAAGGAGCAGCAGCACCCTGAGCAAGGCCCTCGTGAGGGGCAAGCTTCACGAGGAAGATCGACATCAAGACCCACAGGGGGCCTCCTCATGGCCCCTCCGGAGTGGCTGATATTTCAAGGCAAGGCCGGGCCTCAGGAGTCAAGGGTGGCGCCATGGAAGGACATGCGAGCAACAGATGGCAGGACGGGGCAGTTTACCCTTTGGTGCAACAGAGGAAGGAACGTATCAGGGTCCCAAAGGCATCTCCCAAAGGTTTCCCTACCGGTGCAAGAAGACCATGGTCGCCCGCCGGCAGGACGAGCGTCATCCCTGTGCCCACATCTGCGATCTAGCACCTGCTTTGCACGCGAAGAGAAATTCTGGCAGAGGAAGCATGTTCCCTTGTCCCCCACCGAAGCTGGCCATTGTGGGATCCCTTCCCGCCTACGATAAGGGAAGAGGACCCGGGCCTCTACTATAAATAGAGAGGGTTGGATACCTGAGAGAAGAGACTATATCATTGATACCCTGGAGCATCACACCTAACCACTTGGCCTCCGAAGGCTCGAAAGCTTTTTACTAGTTCATCCACCAACCTGCATGAGGGCCAATCCACAAAAAGAAGGAGTAGGGTTTTACGCTTCGCGGCGGCCTGAACCTGGGTAAACTATTGTGTTTCGTGTTCTCTCACCATCATGTGAGTTCTTTGCCGTTTCCATCAAGTAGTGGGATAGGTAAGATCGAGCCGAGAAAGATCGCCGCACACGCCACTGTGTTCGAATCGTGGGGTTTTATAGAGCCCGGAATTTGACACAATTCTGTACTATTCCACCGAAGCAATCGTCAAAGCGACACTCAAAAAAAGGGAGAACAAACACGAATTAATTGTCTAGGGAAACTGCAATCAATCTGCATAGGAGCCATCAATCCTTCTACCAATCACACAATAGTACTCTCAATGAAAGCGCCAATGTCCGTGTTAAAACTGACGGATCTCGGGTAGGGGGCCTGAACTATGGATCTTGGATCGATGGGTAACAAGGGACGATCGAGACGATGTTTTACCAAGGTTCGGACACTCTTGATGGAAGTAAAACCCTATGTCGTGCCCTTGTTGTATTGATGAAGTAGTACATAGTACAAAGTTGATCTACCTCAAGATCATATGTTGTGGTCTAAACCCTAAAATTAAAGATCATAGGAATATGAGATTGTCTATCGACATGCCTGGCCTCAGCTTATACAAAACACCAGAGGCCTAGGATAATAAGAATCCTAGTCGGCTACATTGGTGTAGAGGAGTACTTGTCTTCATCACCAAGTCTTGTGGAATCTTCCTTGTATATGTCATCTGTTACCCGAAGTAGCCTAGGAGTCCAGCCCGTAGAGATAGACCGACGTACCGGGGACCTCGTAGTACAGGACTCCCTCAATTGCTAGAAAATTCATGCCGAGAATAAGATCAATATCTGTGGGGACCCCGACTTGTAAGTTGAGATCGCCGAATGTACATGCTCTGTGATCCCAGAGATCAATGCTCACTGAATACATAGAAACTGAATAACAAGAGTCTTGCATCTATACATACCGTCTGATACAAGTAATGACCATTACGGTGAAGTCTTACATAGATAGAGCCTTGAAGGCCAACACACCAAACTCAACTAACAGCGTAAATCTTGGTTGAAAGCGTGTCCTCATGCGATGAGCCTTAACCTATAGGCATTCTGACTGGGAAGCGACCTAGCTTCCAGGAACGTCACCAAGGTACTCTTCACCACCTCTTGTTATCTCTTACGTGGTCAATAAAATAAGTAGTGGCAAGCCAATGATTACTTTGAATGTACTCTCAAGCAATCCATGTTGTGGAACAAGGCAATAATGAAACATGATATACCACCGGTTTGCTATTTTTGCGAAGAGCTGATTTTCCCCTAGTGCAATAACATGATCAAACTCTCGTGCTACATGCTTCACAAGGCATAGTAGTAACCGAGTGAGCGGGTTACAAATATCAATACCAACTGAGGGTTGAACATCCCATGTCCACCCATCATGCCAAGTCACCTGACTTAGCTCGGGCATCATCTTTCTCATATCACCATGTTTTTCTCATAATCCCCCCACACACACTTGGTTTATGTGGAAACAACTGTACATAGTTTAAGAAGGATTACCCAACTGTCCTTGAAGTGGACACGGCTACTCGAATAGTTTTACACTCTACATATGTTGCATGTTGTACCCACAAGACCCGGGGAACTTCCGTGTCATCCATGACTCGTGGTATATAGCATACCCGAGGTAAGCACCCGAACAATGCCTTTCCCACGGCGACACAAAACAAAGAGTCCACTTGTAGGTGCCATCCCTCATGATGTACATAATACAAGCCTTGCTCTAGATCATATCATTGCGAGGGCACACAACGGTGTGCCCGAAACCTGTAAAAATAGCATGGTCGCCCTACCTGGCACGACCTCGTCATGAGAGTGACCACGTCACTCCCTCAACTAGTAATGCGGGTCTCTACTAGTATGTACCAAGGTAATCAAAAAAAGCCCTGTCCCATAAGGGGTATCATGGTCGCACATGTAAGGTTGGGACCATCGACAAATCTGAAATGTAATCCCATTTCCGAAACCACACACACAAAACCTTTCTTGGTACACCACTTCTTTTTCAAGTGGCCATCCATCTCAACACCATCACCATCAGGAATTAGTGGCACCCGACGGTTTTTTAAAAAGCCTTTGTATCACACCCTTCATCATCACCATGCATATTCCCATCCCTTCTTCTGTAGCAACTGCTAGCAACTAACTACACCCCACATGCACAACCCTCGTAGGTAGTAGCGTCATGCCCAAATGCAGGTTTGAATGAGGTGTTCTTCGGGGACAACCCAACAAGGGGGTTCTCCAATCCAATAGGGACATATGCATAAGTGAGGCATCATATGACATGCAAGTAAAAGTTTCTTAGCCACGAACAAAGGGCCGCTTGCTTTCCTTAAATAGGTCTCCGAGGTCTTTGAGGTCTTCCTGTCCAACTCCGAGTACTCTGTTTTCTTAGCCGAAACACAAGGTGCACTAGAAATAGGAGTTTTATTATTCTTGGACATCTCTGATCATAAGAAAAATTAATAAAGTTGTTATAAGTGATTTGGATCACCAGAGATTTTTGTATGATGGGAATGGAGGCATCACTCACCCCACAAGAAGTATACAAAAATATTTTATTAAAAATGAGTGGAGGGACTAATTTAATAGGGCATGAATTTAGAAACATTAAGAAGTGGTTTCATTGGATTTGGAGTTGGTATGATGGAAACGGAGGCATCACTTCGACCGGTGCATTTTCTCCGCGGGGAGGTGACACATGAGAGAGGCACATCCACTCAAGTTTGCGGGGACCCGACACGTGATCGCTGACCCACGGGCCCCGCCTGTATGATTCGTCTCTAACCTCCCGCTCGAGCTGGGAGCAACGGGGGAGGACGAACAAGGCAGGACATCGGCACCGATCCGGTAGCCCAGGCTTCTCCGAGGGAAGCTCTGGCCACTTGGGAGCTCAGGCGACGACCGCTGCCATGGCGGAGGCCAACGACGGTGGGCATGGGGATGGCAGCACGACAGAGGAGAGAGAGGAAATGGAGATGAGGGGATACTGGTGGAGGTGCTGGGCGTGCTCCGGTGGTTGCTAGAAGGAAAGGAGGGGCGATGGGGTTCCAATTTGAAGAAGGGCTGCCAGTGATGCTTCGGCCGTTGCTGTCGATGGAAAGGTCGAGAGGGAGAAAGGGAAGCTTCGAGGGGTTCCATGCGAGGGAGAGAGAGCTAAGGGGAACAAGGGGAGCCGAAGGGCGGGTCTTAAATGGAGAGGCAACCCGGAGGTGAGCTTGGGTGGCGTCGGATGCCCTCGGGCACGGAGAGCAGCGCGCTAGAGGCGTTTTGGAGGCGAGCTAGTGTCGGGCAAGAGTCCTGGAGGCTGAGAGGGAATCTTTGACGTGCTGGGACATGCTGCCACAGCTAGACACGAGCTGCAAGACAAGGTCAAGGTGCATAGCACCGTTGCGGCGTGCCACAGAGGTGGTCACCATGTGTATTCATGCCCACAGTGGCATTTTGGTCAGTCAAAGCTATGTGGCATGCAAGGCATGCGTCCATGAGTGTGACTGAGGAGTTTGGCCTCATATGGGGTAATGCAAGTGGGGCTTCTCCTGTGATTAAGTTTGCAACAACAAACTTTATGTTAGCACAAAGTGTTTTTACTAGGAGTAATTTGGAATGAAACCAAGTCTAGTAGTCATAGGCATGGAGGGACTACAAGACTGCCAAGTATCAGAACAATGAGAGGAGTGTAGCTAGCACTTGTAGTTCAAGGCCTCATTTCTGCAAAATCAAGTTTCAGAAGGGTTCCTCATATTTTTCACAGGAGCATGCCATATCTTTGCTTGAAATAGTGCATTAGCATACTAGAGATGCCCTGGAGGATATGGGGGGCACTGGCTTGAACTGAATTATTGGGAGAGGGTAAAAGAGGGGTTGCCATGGTAAAAAGGAGGGTTAAAGAGGGGGAGTAACCCTCCAATAATTTACTAGGGGCCATGACAAAGTCATTGGAGGTAAAATAGGGTCCGAGGATACTGTGGTAAAAAATTGAGCCCAAGGAGAATAGTAGAAGGGGCCAAAGAAGCAAGTTTCATAAGTGAGCACAAGGTGTTTGATGGGTGCTAGGGCTAGGAAATGGATTACAATTGCTATGAAACTTAACACGATCACATGATAGGTGAAAATAAGATTGAACACCAAATTTAGGATTTGTTGGAGAAAGTTTCCAATGTAGACTTGAAAACCCCAAGAAATGGGCAGAGATGGCTTTCTGCAGATAAACCCATGCAAATCAATTCCCACTAACGCACCACTTGGTGTGGTGGCATTATTTGAGGATTAAAGCATGTCCAAAAAGTTTGGGATCAATTGGAGAAACTTCACAATGTAAAGTTTCCCAATTCTAGAAATTAATAGGGGAGGTTTTTAGTGGTTTAGGATAAGTTCATATGTTCTCCTTGATGCACCACTTAGTGTGAATGCATTATTAGAGTATCGGAACATGTCCACAAAATTTGAGCACAATTGGAGATACTTGGCAATGTAGAGTTGCTCAAATTTGGATCTGGATAGATAGGATTTTGGAATATTTAGCTGAATCAAATGAACTTGTATTGGGTTGAAACTTGGCAAGATCATCAAATATATCATGTTTGAAATTCTAGAATTTTACTCGGATTTATTGAGAATATTTCGTATGGAAATATTCCAAAAGCTTGAAATAGGCAGAAAGAGTTTTTAAGGGTTTTGTCCAATATTTTGAACATGACCAAATGTTCAAACTACTATATATGGAATATATATGTCCACTCACTTTCCCTAATTTTTCTCAAATATTTAGAAAGCAGAAAAAACAATCTTTCTTTATAGAAGACAATTTCTGGACTCAGAAAAAGGTATTTAAATAAAATAGGAAAATAACTTTTAAAAATAATAATTTTGTGGTTTTGGGAAGTCTCTTTAATAATGGAATCCGAATAAAATATTTGGGGCAAAACAACTTCCCCAATTTGAGGACTTGTAGTACAAATCCCAACTCATGGGTTTTTTAAAGCTTAAACTAGATAAATGCTTTTTGGTCAAAATAATATTTGGTAAAAATAGTTTGTGGTCCTATACACATAGTATGGTTATTGGACAAAGGTTTGGGACAAGAAGATGTGTCCAGTGAGTAGGAGGGAGTTTTGTGATTTAAAACACAAGCAAACAAGCAAGCAAACAACAATGAGTTCAAGCATGAGAAGCACTCACAATTTTTTAAAAGTGCCCCTAATTTATGAGATATGTTAGTTTAGCTAGGAGAGTTAAAATACATGGTGTGACAATATCAGAACTGTCGAGCACAGTTGGAGAAGCTAAAAAAGAATAATTGTCCATCTTGATAGAAGCATCTCGAACAAACACATTTGAAGTGACTTGAATACCCAGAGAAATGATTTTTAAAGGCTTAGGAGTATCGTGTGTCACTAGATCATGCTTAGCAATGAAAGACCTTGAAATGAATGGATGCGATGCACGAGTGTAAATAAAACCTTTGTAGGAAAATAATTAACCAAGAGATTATACGTTATCACATCTCAGGATTCCTCTGCTTCAGCTGCATTGACAATGTTCATTCTTGCTGACTTGGGATTATGCTTCACCATTGCATTGCCTAGGGGCCTGATTGCGGAGGAGGCAGAAGACGCTGTTGGTTGGTAAACTTGTTGGAGTTGGGACCCTTATGACAAAACTTGTGACAAGTCACCTCTGACAGCGGACAGAAGTGAGCTAGAGGAGCTCCTCACTTAAGCGGCTGAAACTTCTACTGGAAACCTGGCTTGGGTGGGTGGGAATATCCACGAGCACCGTTCTGCTTGAACTAGTTAAGAGGATGAGGCGGAGGAGGAACCCAAAACTTCTGCTGCTTTGGAACAATCTGAGCTGAGGATGAAGACGAATGTGAGTCTCTGAGCTGCTTTCTTAAATTCTCGACCCTATGAATAGCCGACCTAGCCCTGAGAGCTAACTTGTAGAACTGATGGAACTCGGGAGGGTCATGCTGTTGGAAATATGCCCTGGAGGCAGTAATAAATTAGTTATTATTATATTTCTTTGTTCATGATAATCGTTTATTATCCATTCTATAATTCTATTGATTGGAAACTCAAATACATATGTGGATACATAGACAAAACACTGTCCCTAGTAAGCCTCTAGTTGACTAGCTCGTTGATCAAAGATGGTCAAGGTTTCCTGACCATAGACAAGTGTTCTCGCTTGATAATGGAATCACATCATTAGGAGAATCATGTGATGGACTAGACCCAAACTATGAACGTAGCATGTGATCGTGTCATTTTGTTGCTATTGTTTTCTACGTGTCAAGTATTCATTCCTATGACCATGAGATCATGTAACTCACTCACACTGGAGGAATACCTTGTGTGTATCAAATGTCACAACGTTGTTGGGTGACTATAAAGATACTCTACAAGTATCTCCTAATGTGGCCATTGAGTTAGCATGGATCAAGACTGGGATTTGTCACTCCGTGTGACATAGAGGTATCTCGGGGCCCACTCGGTAATACAACATCACATACAAGCCTTGCAAGCAATGTGACTCAAGTGTTAGTCACGGGGTCTTCATAGAATATGTAGGATCCAATACGGACATCTAGGTCCCGCTATTGGATATTGAACGGGGATGTCTCGGGTCATGTCTACATAGTTCTCGAACCCGAAGGGTCTGCGCACTTAAGGTTCTGTGACGTTTTAGTTTAGTTGAATTATATGTGTTGGTGACCGAAGGTTGTTTGGAGTCACGGATGAGATCACGGATGTCACGAGGCTTTTCGGTATGGTCCGGAAAGGGAGATTGATATATAGGAAGTTGGTGTTTGGATTCCGAGAATTTTTCGGGCATTGCTGGCAGTGTACCGGGAGTGACGAATGGGTTCAGGGGGGCCACTGGATGGGCCCACCACGCCCCAAGGGGTCCACATGGGTTTATTGGATGCACAATAAGGTATAATGGGCTGACAAAGTCATCCAACGAAAGCCCGTGAGGAAAAAGTGGAAAATCCAAAAGAGGTGGGAAAATAAGGAAGGTGTCCTAATCCAAGTGGGATTGGAGAAGGACTCCTCCCTTGCCCAAGTCCGCCCAACTAAGGAGGCCTTCTTGGCCGGCTCCCTAAGGGCCTGCCCCACCACTTGGTTCTCCTATATATACTTGAGGTTTAGGGCTATTTGAGACACATGTTTGCCACGTGCAACTCAAACCTATACCACGTAGTTCTTCCTCTAGATCAGATTTCTACGGAGCTCGGGCGGAGCCGTGCAGGAGTAGATCATCACCACCACCGGCGCGCCGTTGTGCCGCCGGAAAACTCATCTACTTCTCCGTCTCTCTTGCTGGATCAAGAAGGCCGAGATCGTCATCGCGCTGTAAGTGTGCTGAACGCGGAGGTGCTGTCACGTCGGCACAAGATCAAACAGATCGTGGGACGGATAGTGGGACGACGGTGATTTGAATCACGAAGCTGTACCACTACATCAACCGCGTTTCTTAACGCTTCCCGCTTTCGGATCTACAAGGGTATGTGGATCTAATCTCTTCTCGTAGATGAACATCACCATGATAGGTCTTCGTGTGCGTAGGAATTTTTTTGTTTCCCATGCAACGTTCCCCAACAGTGGCATCATGAGCTAGGTTCATGCATAGTTGTTATCTCGAGTAGAACACAAAAGGTTTTGTGGGTATTGATGTTCGATTTGCTGTGCTCCTTAGTCTTTTCTCGATTCAGCGATATTGTTGGATTGAAGCGGCCTGGACCGACATTACTCGTACGCTTATGAGAGACTGGTTTCATCGACTGACATGGAACTCTTTGCATAAAGATGAATGGCGGGTGTCGATTTCTTCAACTTTAGTTGAATTGGATTTGACCGAGGCGGCCCTTGGAGAGAGGGTAAATAGAAATTTTCACATCTCCGTTGTGGTTTTTGCGTAAGTAATATGCGATCATACTAGATACCCATAGCAACCACGAAAAACATGCAACAACAAATTAGAGGACGTCTAACTTGTTTTTGCAGGGTATGCTTGTGATGTGATATGGCCAAAGACATGATATGATATATTTGATGTATGAGATGATCATGTTGTAATAGTTAATATCAACTTGCACGTCGATGCTACGGCAACCGGCAGGAGCCATAGGGTTGTCTTTAAACTAACGTTTGTGTTTGCAGATGCGTTTACTATATTTCTAGGTTGTAGCTTTAGTCGTAATAGCATAGATAGCATGACAACCTCGATGGCGGCACGATGATGGAGATCATCGTGTGGTGCCGGTGACGATGAAGATCATGCCCGTGCTTTGGTGATGGAGATCAAGAAGCACAAGATCATGGCCATATCATGTCACTTATGAATTGCATGTGATGTTAATCCTTTTATGCACCTTATCTTGCTTAGAACGACGGTAGAATTATAAGGTGATCCCTCACTAAAATTTCAAGATGAAATTGTGTTCTCTCCGACTATGCACCATTGTGTTAGTTCATCATTTCGAGACACCACGTGATGATAGGGTGTGATAGACTAACGTTCACATACAACGGGTGCAAAACAGTTGCACACGCGGAACACTCGGGTTAAACTTGACGAGCCTAGCATGTACAGACATGGCCTCGGAACACAAGAGACCGAAAGGTCAAGCATGAATCGTATAGTTGATATGATTAGCATAGAGATGTTTAAAACTGAAACTATACTCGACTCACGTGATGATCGGACTTGAGTTAGTGAATTTGGATCATGCACCACTCAAATCACTAGAGGGATGTACTTTTTGAGTGGGAGTTTATTAAGTAATTTGATCAGTTAAACTCTAATTATTATGAGCATAGTCAAAAGCTTTTTGCGAATTATGTTGTAGCTTGCGCTATAGCTCTACTGTTTTTATATGTTCCTGTAGAAAGTTTAGTTGAAAGATGATAGTAGCAACTTTGCGGACCGAGTCCGTAAAACTGAGGATTGTGCTCATTGCTTCATAGAAGGCTTATGTCCTTAATGCACCACTCGGTGTGCTGCACCTCGAGCGCCGTCTGTGGATGTTGCGAACGTCTGACATACACATTTTTTATGACTACGTGATAGTTCAGTGTGTAATACTTAATTACTTAGAAGCAAGGCACCGAAGACGTTTTGAAACGTCACGGAACATAAGAGATTTTCTAAGAGATGAAATGGAGATTTCATGCTCGTGCCCTTGTTGAGAGGTATGAGACCTCCGACAAGATTCTTTGTCTACAAAGTAAAGGAGAAAATCTCAATCGTTGAGCATGTGCTCAGATTATCTGAGTACAACAATCGCTTGAATCAAGTGGGAGTTAATCTTCCAAATGAGATAGTGATGGTTCTCCAAGGTCACTGCCACCAAGCTGCTAGAGCTTCGTGATGAACTATAACATATCAAGGATAG
Organism: Hordeum vulgare subsp. vulgare; assembly: GCF_904849725.1. NCBI lineage: Eukaryota > Viridiplantae > Streptophyta > Magnoliopsida > Poales > Poaceae > Hordeum > Hordeum vulgare. Next base: position 311,950,737 of record NC_058521.1, on the reverse strand, counting down.
ACTGATGATTCTTGAGCGATTCACAATGTTTGACGCTGCGAAAGTAGAAATCAAGAAGGAGCATCAATTGTTGATGGTTAGCAAAACCACTAGTTTCAAGAAGGGCAAGGGCTAGAAGGGATACTTCATGAAACGGCAAACCAGTTGCTGCTCTAATGAAGAACCCAAGATTGAACCCAAACACGAGACTAAGTGCTTCTGTTATGAGGGGAACGGTCACTGAGGCGGAGCTACCCTAGATACTTGGTAGATAAGAAGGCTGGCAAAGTCGACAAAAGTATATTTGATATACATGATCTTAATGTGTACTTTACTAGTACTCCTAGTAGCATGAGGGTATTAGATACCGGTTCAGTTGCTAAGTGATTAGTAACTCGAAATAAAAGCTATGGAATAAACGGAGATTAGCTAAAGGCGAGGTGACAATACGTGTTGGAAGTGTTTCCAAGGTTGATGTGATCAAAACATCGCACACTCCCTTTATCATCGGGATTGGTGTTATACCTAAGTAATTGTTATTTGGTGTTTGCGTTGAGCAGGAACATGATTGGATCGTGTTTATTGCAATATGATTATTCATTTAAAGAGAATAATAGTTATTCTATTTGCTTGAATAATTACCCTCAATGGTTTATTAATCTCGATCTTAGTGTTACACATGTTCATAATGTTGGTGCCAAAAGATAAAAAGTAATAATGATAGTACCACTTACTTGTGGCACTGCCGCTTGAGTCATGTTGGTATAAAATGCATGAAGAAGTTCCATGCTGATGGATCTTTGTACTCACTCATTTTTTAAATGTTTGAGGCATGCAAACTATACTTATTGGTATTACCGCATGAAGAAACTCCATGCAGATGGATCGTTTGGACTCACTTGATTTTGAATCACTTGAAACATGCAAATCATAACACATGAAACAAGAAAGTAACTTGTTGGAGGTAATACATTTTTGATGTGTGCAGAGGCACGCAGTGGATATCGTTATGTTCTTACTTCACTGACAATTTGAGTAGATACATGAGTATTTAGTTAATGAATCACCAGTCTGAAATATTGAAAAGTTCAAAGCTATTTCAGAGTGAAGATCGTAATGACAAGAGTATAAACTGTCTATGATATGATCGTAGAGATGAATATCCGAGTAGCGAGTTTTTGGTACACAGTTAAGACATTGTGGAAATTGTTCCGCAATTCATGCCACCTAAAACACCATAGTGTGATGGCATGTCTGAACGTCATAGCCACGCCCTATTGGATATAACGCATACTAAGATCTCTCTTATCGAATTACCACTGTCGCTTATGGGTTATGCATTAGAGACAACCGCATTCACTTTAAATAGGGCAATGCGTATTTCTGTTGAGATGAAACAGTATGAACTATGGTTTGGAGAAACGTGCAATGTCGTTTCTTGAATGTTTGGGGCTACGACGCTTATGTGAAAAAGTTTCAGTCTGATAAGCTCGAACCCAAAGCGGATAAATGCATCTTCATAGGATATCCAAAATAGTTGGGTACATCTCCTATCTCAGATCCGGAAGCAAAGTGTTTGTTTCTAGAAACGGGTCCTTTCTCGAGGAAAGGTTTCTCTCGAAAGAATTGAGTGGGAGAGTGATGGTACTTCATGAGGTTATTGAACCGTCACTTCAACCAGTGTGTCGCAAAGGCACGGGAAGTTGTTCCTGTGGTGCCTACACCAATTGAAGTGGAAGTTGATGATGGTGGTCATTAAGCTTCGGATCAAGTTACTACAGACCTCATAGGCTGAAAAGGTCGCGTAGTACAACAGAGTGGTACGGTAACCCTGTCTTCCTGGTCATTTTGTTGAACAACAATGAACCTACAAGCTATGGAGAAGCGATGCTGGGCCCGGATTCTGGCAAATGGCTGGAGGCCATGAAATCCGAGAGAGGATCCATGTATGAAAACAAAGTGTAGACTTTTGAAGAACTACTTGATGGTCGTAAGACTATTAAGTAAAGCAGGATCTTTGAAAGGAAGACACACGATGATGGTGAAAAGTCACCATTAAGAAAAGCTCGACTTACCGCAAAGATGTTTCCGATAAGTTCAAAGAGTTGACTATGATGAGACTTTCTCACTCGTAGCGATGCTAAAATTCTCTTGGAATTATGTTAGCACTTGCTCCATTATTTATGAAATATTGCACATAGGATTTCAAAAACATTGTTTCCTCGCCGGTTTCCTTGAGGAAAGGTTGTATGTGATACAACCAGAAGGTTTTTTCTATCCTAAGGATGCTAACAAGTATGCAAGATCGAGTGATCCTTCTATGGACTGGTGCAAGCATCTCGGAGTTGGAATATATGCTTTTATGAGATGATCAAAGCTTTTCGGTATATACAAAGTTTAGGAGAAACTTGTATTTCCAAAGAAGTGAGTGGGAGCACTATAGAATTTCTGATAAATATATGTGGTTGACATATTGTTGATCGGAAGTAATGTAGAATTTCTGTAAAGCATAAAGGGTTGTTTGAAAGGAGTTTTTCAAAGGAAAAGCTGGATAGAGCTACTTGAACATTAACCATCAAGATCTATAGAGATAGATCAAAACGCTTAATAGAACTTTCAATGAAATGCATGCCTTGACAACTTTTTGAAGGAGTTCAAAATAGATCAGCAAAGGAGTTCTTGGTTGTGTTGTAAGGTGTGAATTTGAGTAAGACTCAAAGCACGACCACGACAGAAGAAAGAGAAAGGACGAAGGTCATCCCTTATGCCTTAGCCGTAGACTCTAAAGTATGCCATGTTGTGTACCGCACCTGATGTGTGCCTTGCCGTGAGTCTGTCAAGGGGTACAAAGAGTGATCCAGGATTGAATCACTGAACAACGGTCAAAGTTATACTTAGTAACTAATGGACTAAGGAATCTTTCTCGATTATGGAGGTGGTTAAAGAGTTCGTCGTAAAGGGTTACGTCGATGCAAGCTTTGACACTAATCCGAATAACTCTGAGTAGGAATCGGATTCGTATAGTGGAGCAGTCATTTGGAAAATTTCCAAAATGGCACATTAGTAGAAGCACCTACAGGATGACATAGATATTTGTAAAGCACACTTAAATCTGAAAGGTTTAGACCCGTTGACTAAACCCTCTCTCACAAGAAAGACGTGATCAAACCCCGGAACTATTTGGGTGTTGGAATTGTTAAAATCACATAGTGATGTGAACTAGATTATTAACTCTAGTGCCACTGGGATACTGTTGGAAATATGCCCTAGAGGCAATATAAATTAGTTATTATTATATCTATTTGTTCATGATAATCGTTTATTATCCATGCTATAATTGTATTGATTGGAAAGTCAAATACATGTGTGGATACATAGACAAAACATTGTCCCTAGTAAGACTCTAGTTGACAAGTTCATTGATCAAAGATGGTCAAGGTTTCCTGACCATAGACAAGTGTTGTCGCTTAATAACGTGATCATATCATTAGGAGAATCATGTGATGGACTAGACCCAAACTATGAACGTAGCATGTGATCGTGTTATTTTGTTGCTATTGTTTTCTGCGTGTCAAGTATTCATTCCTATGACCATGAGATCATGTAACTCACTGACACTCGAGGAATACCTTTTGTGTATCAAACGTCACAGTGTTGCTGGGTGACTATAAAGGTACTCTACACGTATTTCCGAAGGTGTCCGTTGAGTTAGCATGGATCAAGACTGGATTTTGTCACTCCGTGTGATGGAGAGGTATCTCGGGGCCCACTCGGTAATATAACATCACATACAAGCCTTGCAAGCAAAGTGACTCACGTGTTAGTCACGGGATCTTGTATTACAGAACGAGTAAAGAGAATTGCGGGTAACGAGATTGAAATAGGTATAGGGATACCGACGATCAAATCTCGGGCAAGTAACATACCGAAGGACAAAGGGAATGATATGCGGGATTATATGAATCCTTGGCACAGAGGTTCAACTGATAAGATCATTGTAGAATATGTAGGATCCAATATGGACATCTAGGTCCCTCTATTGGATATTGACCGGGGAGTGTCTCGGGTTATGTCTACATAGTTCTTGAACCAGCAAGGTCTGCACACTTAAGGTTTGGTGACATTTTAGTTTAGTTGAGTTATATGTGTTGGTCACCGAAGGTTGTTCGGAGCCCTGGATGATATCAAAGACGTCACTAGGGTTTAATTGTCCGGAAACGAAGTTTTATATATAGGAAGTTCGTGTTTGGTTTCCGGAAAGTTTTCGGGTATTGCCGGTAGTGTCACACCCTGCTTTTGCTATCACTTGTCTATATTGTGAAATTCTGAGCTTATTAATTTTTTTTCAAAACTAATGTTGTGAGTGCCCTGATTGACATTGTATGCTTGTATGCGTGATCATGTGAGGTTTTAAAACCCTAAAAGTCTTTGGTATTATACTGATTTCGAAAAATCCTTGCTTATTTCTGACCAAAGTAAAACCACCTTGAGTTGCACTACATGTCCTCGATAGCAAGCAGTGCTTCTACTCATATTTGGTAATCTGATTTTTACCTATCTTTATATTTCAAAACCACAAAAATAATTATTTTTCTGATTATTTTCCTAATTAAATAACGTGTCCATTTCTAAGGCCAAAGTTAGTATTCCATCATGGAAAAATACTTTTCTGCTTTAGAAAAATCTGATTAAATTTAGAGAGGATCATAAGGACATATATTTTCCATACATAGGATTTTAAACCCCATTTTATATTATATTTATTGATAAAACTATAAAAGCCATTTCTGTCTGTTTTAGCATTTTGAAATATTTCCAAAGGAAATATTCTCCATAAATTCCTAGAAAATTCCAGTGATATCCCTAAGCCTTGTTTGGTGTCGACATAAAGTTTCACCTTTATCAAAGGTGGATAAGGACCCCAAATAACCCTAAAACCCTGTCTGTCCAGAATCAAGTTAGAGCAACTCTTCATAGCAAAGTTTATCCAATAATGCTAAAACATTGCAGGAGTGCCTAATACCTCAAATGAGGGTTCCACACGAAAAATGGGATTTGTGGGACTTAGTTTGCCCACACTCCCTTTGGAAGGAACAAATCTGGTCATATTGGAGTGTTTTCAAGTTTACAAAGCTAAAATTTGGTGAAACTCCATGGTTTACCACCAAACCCAAACCTGTTAAGGTGCAGCACCAGTCGTGGGGTGCAACCCCCTTAAGCCACTGTCGAACACCTTCTAACAGATTGGAAAAAGCCACCTTAGCCACAGCTAAACCAAACTCCTTTGTTTCAAACTCTTAGATTAAGTGGCCAACACCTGTGTCTAACCTCAGTCAACTAGCCCCTCACTGGTTCAAAGTGGAAAGGCCAAAAACCCCAATTTAGATCTCAGTTCATGACTGACAACACCAGTATTTCTTGTATCCCTTGACCAACCGAAGCTCCCACAAGAACCAAACGGCTAGCCACACCCCCAGCCAGTGCCAGGACATGCTAGACACGTCCAAAGTGCCTCAGAGCGCACCAGCACGCTGTGGCATGCCAAAACTGCGCTCTGGCGCGCTACAGGGAGTCTCCGAAGTGTGGGCGACGCCCTCGGCCAGTTCCAGCCTCCCCCGAGATGTCCAACCTCTTCCCCGACAACCCTTCTACGTCGAGCAAGCCTCAGGGCCCCTCCTCTCCCACGCTAGAGCTCGCGCGACGCGTGCCCGCGCGCACCAGAACTGGCCAAGGTTGCGAGGCCACGAATGCAAGACTTCTCGTTCTCTCTCTCTGCACGAATGCAATATTTTTGAAGTCACCAGCGCTCCCGAATCTGCTCACTGTCATGGGCCTATTAATAGCCCTCCCACTCGCTCCAGCACCCCTCTGATAGCTTCACCACGATCACTAGTACCTCCCTAGCCACCCTAGCAAACTAGCAGAGCCCCGGTGCTCGATGTTGACCAAGGCCCCTCGGCCTCGGAGCTCCGGTCGATCTCCGGCTACACGACGGCTCATGCGCCCCTCGACCCACCAAACTAACCCCCTCGATCCCAGGAAGCTTTCCCCCAACTCGCCCGAGCTTTTCCGTGTCTCTAGCCACCCCCTCGACCACCTCCCGAAACTCCTCCGCCACGGCCTCCTCGTCGCCGGCGAACCCCTGCCTCCCCGACGTTGCTGCGACCACCAGCAGGTAGGTGACAGCAAGGCGAACCCATTCCCGTGCTCGTTGGGGCATGAGCGCGTCGGCAACCTCGTCGGCGTCCTCCTCCTCTTCTCTGGCCGGAGGTAGGAGGCGACCCAGACAGTTGTGTGCGAGACCTGTCGGTGGCCCAGCCTCCTCCCCCACGCAGACCTCGGCCGTTGACCGTAGGGCCCCGCGTGTCAGGTTCAAACCTGACGGCGCGCGCGCCTGGGCAGGATGTGGGCTGGCCTTGTGCCAGCCCAGCTCTGGGCCGAGCCAGGCCGAGAGTTAGCCTGCTTTTCTTTAAATTTTAAACCCTGGTTTCTAAGATTTTTATAAAAACATTTAACCAGTATAAAAATATAATTCCTGCACTGTTATTCATGTTAAAATGTGTAGTGTTTAATGATATGCTTAGCTGAATTTTTCCAACAACTATTCTATTTTATATTAATAAAAAGGACTAAATTGGAATAGTTTTGCTTCTGTTTGGTTGATTTCAAAAATATTCCTTCAAGGAAAACTAAGGCAAATATTTTTTAAATGATACCTTAGATTTAGCAGTAATAGATAACATTTTTAAAACAACTTGGTGGACTGTTTCTGTGTGAGCTATTTCTTATTTACTGTTTTATCGACGATAGAAAATCCGAGTCATGAGGGAATCAGAGCGGAAGACCTCGAAGACCCCGGATACTTAGTTGACCAACGCAAGCAGCCCTTTCACCATGACTGAGCATATGTTACTTTGCATGTTAAAATAGCAAGTATTCCCGTTGCATATGGTCATAAGTTTCGGTAATCATTTGATATGATTTTACCGAAGGCTCCCCAGAGCACATGCATTGAGCTTGATCCTACCCTTGAGGGTCCTGCTAATACCATGTTGACAAGTAAAGATAGATGTAGATTCATCATGAGCATGTTGTTGAAATAAAGCAAGAGTTTACTAAAACCCCGTCGGGTGGCACTAATGCCCGAGCGCGATGATGAGTTAGGTGGTCACTTTCGGTGAAGTCATGCACCCGGTATTTGTGTGAGTATGCTTTCGGAAATGGGATTAGATTTATGATGTGTCGACCATCCCAACCTTACTAGTACGACCACATTACCCCTTATGGGATGGGGCTATGTTAATTACTCTGGTCGGTGCTAGCAAAGAGCCACATCACTAGTGCAGGGAGTGATGTGTGGTCACTCTCGTGATGGGGTCGTGCCGGGTAGGACGACTATGCCATTTTTATGAGTTCCAGTCACACCGTTGGTCCCCGCATGGTTGGTACTATCCAGAGTTGGTGCTCGTAAGACGTACAACATGTGGGCTAGGTACCAATCGAGTGGATCTCTTTGTCTAGTATCGTCAGGGGAAATGCATTGATCGGGTACTTACCTCGGGTATGTGATATACCGCGAGTCGTGGATGACACGGAAGTTTCTCGGATCCCATGGGTTTAGCGTACTACCTCTGCAGAGTGTAAACTATTCGAATAGCCGTGTCCACGGTAAAGGACAGTTGGGTAATCCTGCTTAAACTACGTCCAGTTGTTTCCGCATAAACCAAGTGTGTGTGAGTGTGTGTGTGTGGCGATATGAAAGGTGTTGCTATGATAGCAATGATATGAACAAGTTTGGAGACTTGGCATATAGGGAGAACCCGGATTGTTCAGATATATTGATATATTGATATCTGTAACCTGTTCATCAAGAGTAATTCTTTAACTTGATGCATATTCATGATCATTCCACCCATATGAGTTACCATAAAGATGCATGTTATTGTTATCCTTAACTTTCGTTGATTATATCATGGGTTGTTTGCGAGTACATTCAAAGTACTCATTGGCTTGCCACTGGTTATGTTATTGACCAGACATGGAAGGACCGGAGTTTGGAGATGAGTACGTCTTCGGAGACACCCCTGGGAACTAGGACGCTTCCAAGTCAGAATGCCTGTCGATGTAGACTTGATGGCATGGGCACCTGGTTAGCCCTTGCTTTCCGCTATTAGTATATCCTAGTGATTTGTCCTTAGGCCCTGTCTTGTGAACTTGACCCTTCGGTCACGTGTTTTAATAATCGGTACTGGGATGTAAGACTCTTTATTCGGTATCTGTGTTCATTGAGCATTGATCTCTGGGATCACTGAGCACGGCGATTCTCGACTAGTAAGTCGGAGTCCCCAAAGAGCTGGTATCAGAGCCATCCTGACTATAGGAAGCCATAGGTAGCATGGGCGATAGCTGAAACGATTAGTGCACATAGAATGACCCGAGAGACGCACCCACAAAATATTTCTAACCCTCTCCTCTAAACCTTGTAGATGGCCGCCATACCCGAAATGCTTCTGGAAACGGGCTTTCCTATGCTTTTGAGTGTTAGCCTCGAGAAGTGTCAAGTGCATCGCACGCCCGTCTTTCTCTACCACGAACACTGGGTCAACGCCGACACCAAGGAGTATCATGTGGACATGATAGTGCAGGCTAACGACTCCCCAACTAGGTGGTTCTTTGCAGGGACACAGGTGGAGGATCTGACGTTGGCAGTACGAGAGGCACTCGTGTGACTCCGCGACATCCTTCCTGAGATGGCGGACGAGATAGCTACTCACCACCTACCTTTTGTTAAGGATAAGGTAGACAGGAGTTGGACACTCAACCCCTCATCCGAGGACGGGACGCCATTGAGGTTTCAGACCTATTTTAGCCTCTCCTCAGATACCCTGACGCATCTTTTGATCAAGGAGTCGACAAGGATCCGCCAAGAGCTGCACCAAGTCAAGGACCTACTTCGTATGGAGAAGATGAAGAACCGCAAGGTGAAGAAAGAAGGAGAACCCATAATATCACCTCGCTTTGCTTTGCGAGGAGGAATACCCCCGCTTCAGGCCGTTCCTCTTGAGAGTCATCGTTTAACCGCAGAAGAGTAAACCGAACTCTTCGCTACCTCGCCAACCAAGAGATGTCTAGATGGTCCGCTTCCTTCCCCTACTCCCTCGAGGAAGGGAAGCACTAATGAAGATGAAGACAGAGAGGAAGATGAAGACGAAGGTCCCATAGAGCCGGCTTATGAGACGGCGCAGTCGATCGCTTAGCAGCATAGGATTCCCGAGCATAGGAGATCTTGTATCAGGATTTTATGACCCTGGATGTTGTGTAAACCTGTTAGATGCATGTCGCATTCTGCCTTAGGCAGCTTATGAGCGACTACATCACTTGTTTTAAATTTAATGCAGTAGATCTTTTCAAAACCATTGTCCTAAAAATCTTGCACACTAGCACAACACCAGACCCCCTCTTTACTCGAACGTCGTCCCTTTCGAGTGCAACCAGTTCGATAAAAAATGACCTGTCTACTCCCCTGACAGGATGGTGAATGCAACTCGCAACAGCACCTTCAGCATCCCCGGCTCTTCCTCTTCAGGATAGCAGTAGGGAACCGGAGGGATGCTCAAGCTGGAGATCATCACGAGCAGCAAGACGATGTTCCACCGCCACCGCCTCCCCCCAAAAGCTTGACCATGGCTCAGTTCCCTCAAGCTCTTCGAGAGGACCGTTAAGCCAACAATGCCGCTATCCGGCAGCTGGCTCAAACCTTGGTGAACCACCCACCGCAGAACGGGAATGGCAACGGTCGCTAAACTTTCTGTGAGTTTATCCGGACTACGCGCCCATATTCACGGAGACGACTGAACCCTTGGAAGCCGATGACTGGATCCGCACTATTGAAGACCTTCTCACGCTGGTCAAGTGCACCGATGACAATGAGAAATTTCTCTATGCAACTCACTATATCGGAGGCACAGCCATAGCCTGGTGGGATGGATTTCAGATCATGCGAGCCGGGCAAGCCATCACTTGGTCCGTGTTCAAGGATGGATTCCGCGCCGCTCACATTCCTCCAGGAATGATGACTATTAAGAAGTGAGAATTCCGAGCCTTAAAGAAAGGCAGTGGATCTGTCAAGGAGTATTTGTAGAAGTTCAACCTCCTGTCAAGATATGCACCTGAAGACGTCACCACTGAGGTTGCCAAAGTGGAACGCTTTATGGAAGGACTGCAGCAGTCACTCCAGTATCAGATGGGTGTTTGTGAATGCCGGACCTTCAGTGACCTGGTTAATAAGTCTCTTATGTTGGAAGACAAGCATCGTGCAATGGCCGACACCCGTAGGCGCAAGCTAATGGGTAGTGGAGGACCGATTAGCTCGAAACCACGACCATGGCAGTCCGCCCCAGCAAGACCCAACTATCAGCAGCAGCAATACAAGCATCCAACATTCCGCCAGAATTACCAACCTCAGCACCAAGTCAACGCCAAGCCAACAAGCACTCCGCCAAACAATGGTGGGGGCAAGACCAACCTTCCAGCGCAAGTTACCTGTTTCAGGTGTGGACAAACATGGCACTATTCCAGGCAGTGCCCCAAAAAGAAACCCGATGATCCGCGCCCCAATTCGCCAAATCCAGGCCAAGGAGCACCAGGCAGGAACCAGGCTCCCCGCAATCAGCAGTATCACAACAAGGGGCGGATTAATCACATTTCCGCAGAAGAGGCACAAGAAGACCCGGACTGCATTCTGGGTACGTTCCTCGTCAACTCTACCCCAACAACAGTATTGTTTGATTGTGCTGGTTCGCATTCTTTTGTTACACAAAAGTTTGCGGAAAAGTGTGGTCTAGAACCTACCTTGCTTCGTGGGCATATGGCAATTCAAACGTCGGGATCAGTTTTGAGGACCAACCTAGGGTGTAGGAAGGTCAGGATAGTTATCAATGGGACGAGCTTCTCAGTGGATCTCACTGTGCTTAAGTCGCAAGGCCTACAAGTAATTCTCGGCATGGACTGGTTGGCCAAGCATCAAAGTATCTTGGATTGTGACAACAGGGCCAGTACCATGACAAGTGACCAAGGGGTCAAAGTCAAGTATGTCTTTGAGCCACTACCCACTCGAGTACCTCGAGTCAACAGCCTGTTAGAGGAAGGACTCGACCGAGTGCCAATAGTCTGTGAATACCTGGACGTCTTTCCCGATGAGCTACCAGGGATGCCTCCTGACCGAGACATCGAGTTCATCATCGAACTCATGCCCGGGTCAAGGCCTATCTATAATAAGCCTTACAGGATGGGATCCGAAGAGCTAGCGGAGTTGAAGAAGCAACTAGATTAGCAACTCAGGAAAGGGTTTATTCGTCCAAGTGCGTCAACTTGGGGATCACCTGTTCTCTTCATGTCCAAGAAGGATGGGACAATCCGACTTTGCGTCGATTACCGTTCTCTCAATGAGGTCACGATCAAGAACAAGTATCCACTCCCCAAGCTCGAAGACTTGTTTGACCAGCTAAATGGAGAAAAGGTATTCTCCAAGATCGACCTCCGATCTGGATATTACCAACTAAAGTTTCGACCCGAAGACATTCCGAAGACGACATTTGTGACCCGGTATGGTCTGTACGAATGCACTGTCATGTCGTTTGGATTGACGAATGCCCCAGCTTACTTCATGTACCTCATGAATAAGGTCTTCATGGAATACCTGGACAAGTTTGTCGTCGTATTCATTGACAACATATTAATCTTTTCCAAGTCTGAAGAAGAGCATGAGCAACACTTGAGGTTAGTTTTGGAAAAGCTTCGAGAGCACCGACTGTATGCCAAGTTCAGCAAATGCCAGTTTTGGATGAACGAAGTTGGATTCCTAGGTCATACCATGACAGCAAGTTCATTGGCAGTTGATCCCTCTAAAATTACCACGGTAACCAACTTGGAATTGCCAATCGACGTGAAGGAAGTCAGGAGCTTCCTCGGACTCGCAGGGTATTACCGCAAGTTCGTAGAAGGATTCTCCCGCATCGCGCGACCTATGACTCAGCTCTTGAAGAAAGGCAAGAAGTTTGAATGGACGCCGGAATGTGAGGCAAGCTTCCAAGAGTTGAAGAACAGGCTAACCACCGCCTCGATATTGGCCACTCCATATATTAGCAAGGAGTTCGTGATATATTGTGATGCCTCAAGGAGCGGGCTAGGTGGGGTTCTAATGCAGGATGGCAGAGTCGTGGCATACTTGTCACGGCAATTGCGCCTGCATGAGGAGAATTATGCCACCGATGATCTCGAGTTGGCAGCAGTAGTGCATGCCCTGAAGACATGCGACATTACCTTCTGAGGAAGCGATGTGAAATATACACTGACCACAAGTGTCTGAAGTATATCTTCACCCAAAGGCAATTGAATATGAGGCAACGGAGATGGTTGGAGTTAATCTAGGACTACGACCTCAGCATTCAATATCACCCCGGTAAGGCAAACATAGTGGCCGATGTCTTGAGTCGGAAGACCAACACCTTAAACGTCATGCTTAAGGAAAGGCAGCCCACCTTATATGAAGAATTGGAGAACTTCGGGTTGGAACTAGTGGAATCTGGATTCCTAGATAACCTCGGAGTCAAACCAACGCTAGAAGACGACATCAAGGGAGCCCAAAAGGGTCACAAGAGCATTGAAGGTATCAAGAAGAAGATTCCAGAAGGCAAGGCCCCAGGATTCTTGGAGGATGATCAAGGAGTGGTGTGGTTTGGGGAACGTTTATGCGTACCCAACAAGGCTGAACTCAAGGATTTAATCCTGCGGGAAGCACATGATACACCCTACTCCATTCACCCCGGTGGTATCAAGATGTATCAAGATCTCCGAGAAAGATTCTGGTGGAACGACAAGAAGAGGGAAATCGCGTCGTATGTGGCCAAGTGCTTTGTGTGTCAGCAAGTTAAGGCTGAGCTTCAGCAACCCGCATGGCTGCTACAACCTCTCCACGTGCCGGAATGGAAGGGGGACAAGGTAGGCATGGATTTTGTTACCGGCTTACCAAGGTCTAGCTAGGCCATAAGTCGATATGGGTTGTTGTCGACCATTTGACCAAAGTGGCCCATTTCATCCCTGTCAACACCACTTATGATGGGAACAAGTTGGCTAGTTTCTATATCGAGCGCATAGTAAGCCTTCATGGAGTTCCCAAGGAGATTGTATCTAACCGAGGCACGCAGTTCACCTCAAGGTTTTGGAGGAAACTTCAAGAGGCCCTCGGTACCAAGCTCTCTTTTAGCACCGCATTCCACCCACAGACGGGAGGACAGACGGAAAGGGTGAATCACATACTCGAAGATATGCTCCGCGCATGCGTCCTAGCGCACGGAGGCAAATGGGAAGACTGTCTGCCGTTCGCTGAGTTTTCATACAACAACAGCTAACAATCCAGTCTCCAGATAGCCCCGTTCGAAGTATTGTACAGACGGAAGTGCCGCACACCGCTCTACTGGTCTGAAACCGGTGACGGGCTGATTTTCGGACCAGAAGTCTTGCACAAGGAAGAAGAGAAGGCGCAACTAGTCCGAGAAAATCTGAAGGCAGAAAACACATGACAAATGAGCTATGCGGACTCTTGCCGCAGGAATGTGGAGTTGATTCCCGAATATCTGATGTACCTCCGTGTCTCACCTCTCAAGGGGGCCAAGCGTTTCCACGTTAAGGGGAAACTCGCTCCAAGGTTCATTGGGCCATTCAAGATCACGCCAAGGCGTGGAGAGGTTGCTTATCAGTTGGAGTTACCTCCGGAACTTTCGGGTGAGCACAACGTTTTCCACGTGTCACAACTTCGGAAGTGTCACCAAGCACCAAGTCGTTCCGATCCTTACAAGGGCATTGACCACCAAGCCATTGACCTTCAGCCTCAACTCACCTACCGCGACAGGCCAATCCGCATTCTCGATAAAGCAGAGAGATGTGCCAGGATCCGCACTATCAAGTATTTCAAGGTTCAATGGAGCAACCACACCGAAGCCGAAGCTACATGGGAGCGTGAAGACTATCTCCGATCTGAGTTTCCAGACCTTTTTAGCACCTAGCTTAAGAATCTCGGGGACGAAATTCTTGTAAGGGGGATAGGTCTGTCACACCCTGTTTTTGCTATCACTTGTCTGTATTGTAAAATTCTGAGCTTGTTAAAACTTCTTCAAAACTAATGTTGTGAGTGCCCTGATTGACATTGTATGCTTGTATGCTTGATCACGTGAGGTTTTAAAACCCTAAAAGTCTTTGGTATTATACTGATTTCCAAAAATCCTTGCTTATTTCTGACCAAAGTAAAACCATCTTGAGTTGCACTACATGTCCTTGATAGCAAGCAGTGCTTCTACTCATATTTGGTAATCTGATTTTTACCTATCTTCATATTTCAAAACTACAAAAATAATTATTTTTGTGATTATTTTCGTAATTAAATAACCTGTCCATTTCTAAGGCTAGAATTAGTATTCCATCATGGAAAAATACTTTTATGATTTAGAAAAATCTGATTAAATTTAGAGAGGATTAGAAGGACATATATTTTCCATACATAGGGTTTTAAAGCCCATTTTATATTATATTTACTGATAAAACTATAAAAGCTATTTCTGTCTGTTTTGGCATTTTGAAATGTTTCCAAAGGAAAAATTCTCAATAAATTCCTAGAAAATTCCAGTGATATCCCAAAGCCTTGTTTGGTGTCCACATAAAGTTTCACCTTGATCAAAGGTGGATAATGACCCCAAATAAACCTAAGACCCTGTCTATCCAGAATCATGTTAGAGCAACTCTTCATAGCACAGTTTATCCAATAATGCTAAAACTTTGCTGGAGTGCCTAAGACCTCAATTGAAGGTTCCACACCAAAAATAGGATTTGTGGGACTTAGTTTGCCCACACTCCCTTTGGAAGGAAGAGATCTGGTCATATTGGAGTGTTTTCAAGTTTACAAAGCTAAACTTGTCCTTTGGAGCTCAAATTTGGCGAAACTCCATGGTTTACCACGAAACCCAAACCTGTTAAGTTGCAGCACCAGTGGTGGGGTGCAACCCCCTTAAGCCACTGTCGAACACCTTGTGACAGATAGGAAAAAGCCACCTTAGCCACAGCTAAGCCAAACTCCTTCACGTCAAACTCTTAGATTAAGTGGCCAGCACCTATGTCTAACCTCAATTAACTGGCCCCTCACTGGTTCAAAGTGGAAAGGCCAAAAACCCCAATTTAGATCTCAGTTCATGACTAACAGCACCAGTATTTCTTGGCTTCCTTGACCAGCCGAAGCTACCACAAGAACCAAACGGCTAGCCACACCCCCAGCCAGTGCCAGGACATGCTAGACACGTCCAAAGTGCCTCAGAGCGCACCAGCATGCCGTGGCATGCGAAAACTGCACTCTGGGCGCGCTACAGGGAGTCGCCGAGGTGGGGGCGACGCCCTCGGCCAGTTCCAGCCTCCCCCGAGATGTCCAACCTCTTCCCCGACAACCCTTCTGCGTCGAGCAAGCCTCTGGGCCCCTCCTCTCCCGCGCTAGAGCTCGCGCGACGCGTGCCCGCGCGCACCAGAACCGGCCAAGGTTGCGGGGCCACGAATGCTCGACTTCTCTCTCTCTCTCTCTGCTGCAGATGGTTCGGGCAGTCCAAAACCACGTCCTAAAACCGTGGTTTCTACCCCAACCTCTCTCTGCACCCCCATGCGTGCCACGGTGAATCACCGGTGCTCCCGAATCTGCTCACCGTCACGGGCCTATAAATAGCCCTCCCCCTCGCTCCAGCACCCCTCAGATAGCTTCAACACAACCACTAGTACCTCCCTAGCCACCCCAGCAAACCAGTAGAGCCCCGGTGCTCGAGATCGACCGAGGCCCCTCCGCCTCGGAGCTCCGGTCGATCTCCGGCTACACGACGGCTCCTGCGCCCCTCGATCCCAGGAAGCTTTCCCCCAACTCGCCCGAGCTTTTCCGTGTCTCTACCCACCCCCTAGACCAGCTCCTGAAACTCCTCCGCCATGGCTTCCTCGTCCATGGTGAACCCCTGCCTCCTCGACGTTGTTCCGACCACCAGCAGGTATGCAAGAGCAAGGCGAACCCATTCCTGTGCTTGTTGGGGGCATGAGCGCATCGGCAACCTCGTCGGCGTCCTCCTCCTCTTCTCTGGACGGAGGTAGGAGTCTACCCCAACAGGTGTGCCCCACCTGTCGGTGGCCCAGCCTCCTCCGCCGCACTGACCTCGGCCGCGGACCATAGGGCCCCACATGTCAGGTTCAAACCTGACGACGCACGCGCGTGGGCAGGCTGTCGGCTGGCCATGGGCCAGGCCAGCTCTGTGCCGAGCGAGGCTGGGAGTTAGCCTGTTTTTCTTTTAATTTTAAACCCTGGTTTCTAAGATTTTTATAGAAACATTTAACCAGTGTAAAAATATAATTCCACCACTGTTATTCATGTAAAAATGTGTAGTATTTAATGATATGCTTAGATGAAATTTTCCAACAACTATTCTATTTTATATTAATAAAAAGGACTAAATTGGAATAGTTTTGCTTCTGTAATAGAGAAGGCAAATATTTTTTAAATGATACCTTAGATTTATCAGTAATAGAGAACATTTTCAAAATAACTTGGTGGACTATTTCTGCGTGAGCTATTACTTATTCTCTGTTTAATCGACGATAGAAAATCCGTGTGACGAGGGAATCGGAGCGGAAGACCTCGAAGACCCCGGATACTTAGCATGTGTTACATTGCATTTTAAAATAGCAAGTATTCCCGTTGCATATGATCATAAGTGTCGGTAATCGTTTGATATGATTTTACCGAAGGCTCCCCCAGAGCACATGCATTGAGCTTGATCCTACCCTTGAGGGTCCTGCTAATACCATGTTGACAAGTAAAGATAGATGTAGATTCATCATGAGCATGTTGTTGAAATAAAGCAAGAGTTTACTAAAACCCCGTCGGGTGGCACTAATGCCCGAGCGCGATGATGAGTTAGGTGGTCACTTTCGGTGAAGTCATGCACCCGATATTTGTGTGAGTATGCTTTCGGAAATGGGATTAGATTTATGATGTCTCGACCATCCCGACCTTACTAGTACGACCACATTACCCCTTATGGGACGGGGCTATGTTAATTACTTTGGTCGGTGCTAGCAAAGAGCCACATCACTAGTGGAGGGAGTGATGTGTGGTCACTCTCGTGATGGGGTCGTGCCGGGTAGGACGACTATGCCATTTTTATGAGTTCCAGTCACACCGTTGGTCCCCGCATGGTTGGTACTATCCAGAGTTGGTGCTCGTAAGATGTACAACATGTGGGCTAGGTACCAATTGAGTGGATCTCTTTGTCTAGTATCGTCAGGGGAAAGGTATTGATCGGGTACTTACCTCGGCTATGTCATATACCGCGAGTCGTGGATGACACGGAAGTTTCCCAGATCACGTGGGTCTAGCGTACTACCTCTGCAGAGTGTAAACTATTCGAATAGTCATGTCCACGGTCAAGGACAGTTGGGTAATCCTGCTTAAACTACGTCCAGTTGTTTCCGCATAAACCAAGTGTGTGTGAGTGTGTGTGTGTGTGGTGATGTGAAAGGTGTTGCTATGATAGCAATGATATGACCAAGTTCGGAGACTTGGCATATAGGGTGAACTCAGATGGTGCAGCCCTCAACAGATATATTAATATCTGTAACCTGTTCTTCAAGAGTAATTCTTTAACTTGATGCATATTCACGATAATTCCACCCATATGAGTTATAATAAAGATGCATGATATTGTTATCCTTCACTTTCGTTGATTATATCATGGGCTGTTTGCGAGTACATTCAAAGTACTCATTGGGTTGCCACTGGTTATGTTATTGACCAGACATGGAAGGACCGGAGTTTGGAGATGAGTACGTCTTCGGAGACACCCCTGCGAACTAGGACGCTTCCAAGTTAGAATGCATGTCGGTGTAGGCTTGATGGCATGGGCACCCGCTTAGCCCTTACTTGTCGCTATTAGTGTATCCAAGTGATTTGTCCTTAGGCCCTATGTTGTGAACTTGACCCTTCGGTCATGTGTTGTAATAATCGGTACTTGGATGTAATACTCTTTATTAGGTATCTGTGTTTGGTGAGCATTGATCTCTGGGATCACTGAGCACGGCGATTCTCGACTAGTAAGTCGGAGTCCCCACATGTAGTGTACCGGGAGTGACGAATGGGTTCCGAGGGCCCACAGGTGGGCCCACCACACCACAAGGGGTCCACATGGATTTATTGGATGCACAATAATGTATAATGGGCTGACAAAGTCATCCAAGGGAAGCCCATGAGGAAAAAGTGGAAAATTTGGAAGAGGTGGGAAAATAAGGAAGGAGTCCTAATCCACGTGGGATTGCAGAAGGACTCCTCCCTTCACCAAGTCGGCCGACCCAAGGAGGCCTTATTGGCTGACGCCCTAAGGGCTTGCCCCTCCCCTTGGCTCCTCCTATATATACTTGAGGTTTAGGGTTGTTTGAGAGACAACTTTGCCATGTGCAACTCAAACCTATACCACGTAGTTCTTCCTCTAGATCGGATTTCTGCGAAGCTCGGGCGGAGCCCTGCAGGAGTAGATCATCACCACCACCAGCGCGCCGTCACACTGCCGGAACACTCATCTACTTCTCCGTCTCTCTTGCTGGATCAAGAAGGTCGAGATTGTCATCTAGCTGTACGTGTGCTGAACGTGGAGGTGTCGTCTGTTCACACTAGATCAGAACGGATCGTGGGACGACGGTGATTTGAGTCACGAAGTTGTACGAGTACATCAACAGTGTTTCTTAACGCTTCCCGCTTAGCGATCTACAAAGGTATGTGGATCTAATCTCCTCTCATAGGTGAACATAACCATGATAGGTCTTCGTGTGCATAGGAATCTTTTTGCTTCCCATGCAATGTTCCCCAACACATGGAGGGAAAGATAAAGCTGCAAATCTACCTTGAAACCACCTCTAAATTGATAGATCTTGCTCTTCTCATCAGGAACATCCTTCTTAGCATAACGGGGCAACTTTTGAAAGTCGAGGTTTTACTAATAAATAGACAAGCTTCCTTGCTTCGGATTCCTGAACTTCTCACGCATACCCTCAACAAAGCTTGTCGGAATATGCTGAGGCCTAAAGTCACGACAAAAGTCATCCCAACTTATCAAATGGTCACCTCTGGAATCCTTGAGCTGCTGCCACCACTCTATTGTGTGACCTTTCAGCTGGAACGTAGCAAAACGGACATAGTTCTCAGGCCTGACATTGCTGCACTCAAAATGCTTACTTATGTCATGTAGCCAATCGCTCGCATCAAATGGCTGATGACAACAAGTGAAGGACTCGGGCTAATTTTCTAGGAATTGATTGAGAGAAGCAAACTACTGCTGTTTGCAGAAATTCCCTTGCTCACCTGGTTCCTTTCTTCCATCATTTGAAGCTCATCAGTTGCGGCCATCAAAGCCTTCCACGCCTCCGGAGAAGGAGGAGGGGGTGGCGGAGGGTCTGACTTCTCCCCACCATGACTCGGATTCTGGCGAGTTGCTGGAGCCAAACTGGATATGGACATGAATATTAAATCACCGATGAAAAGATGAATCTGATAAGGTGAATCAAAGGCTTGAATATTGCAACATAAAGTCTTAGCAATTTGCATTAGAACTAGAATTAGTAAGAATGATTCCATGAAATTAGTGACGACAACATATGATTCTAAAGCCACTTGCAATTGTCAAGATTGAGCTAGAACTTCTCGGAACAAATGTATATCCCGACATACATCTGATGAAAGAATTTTCTAGGTGACTACTAGAATTCTAATGTGATAATTTCTAAAATCTTTCTTGGTTATGCTATCTGGTAAAATTGCTATGGACAAAATCCGGCTATGGACAAAATCAAACGGTAAAATTGCAACGAATCTGTCTCGGTAGCCCAGGAGATGAACAAGGCCCTCTACTCGTCTGGGTATGTCACATACATGCGGCTGCTCTCCTCATCGAACTCCCACTAGAGCTGAGAAGCATCGAAGGCCTCTGGATCTACAGTACCTGTACCTATGGTGTTGTAGTAAACAATGAGCCACGGGGACTAAGCAATCTCGTGACCATGATATCGGGACTAACTAAGTTATTGGGTGTGGAAAGGTTAAGTAGTGAGGTTGCATAAGCACTAAGCATATTTGATGGCTAACTTACGAGAAACTTAATGAAATTGAGTGGTCTACACATATCAGACGTGCTAATAATGATAAAAAAGTGATCGTGAACACCTACTTACATCAGTCATAACCCCCCCGTGTCCTCAGTAGGAGTAGAAACTCACGAGAAGAGATAGTCACGAGTACGCACACAGTTGGCATGTTTTAATTTAGTCTACTTAATGTTTTCTATAACCGGATGTTAAAAAATTTTCCAAGTTGCCACATAACCACGAGCACGGCTTTCCGAAAGATATTAACCCTACACACGTGCTGCAACTAGTCCATCACAAACTATCACAAGCTGCTCTGAAGAGAAAACCTCAACCTCGAGATAGCCGAAAGTATCACCGATATCCCAGTGCACAAGACATTTGCAAATAGTAAAATAATTCCATCAAGACCACCTGGCAGGACACATCCCAATAGGAGCTGCACGTATCTCTCTCTCAGGGAACTACCAGATGAGCACTACGTACAGTGGCCAGATAGAAATCTCCTTTGTTGCCTCGGATGGCCCTGCAAGTGGCTTTGTTTGGTCCAACACTCATGAGGAGCACTGGCCCGGGGGTTGATTAATTATCCACGGGGTAGCTATTCCCTATGCATTTTTATTAAGTTGTTTAGAAAATGTAATACCAATGTTGTGCCTTGACGGAAGAATCTTAACTCAAAATGAATTATCAAGGGGTCCCCATAACAACACCAAGCATGTTAGGAGCACTCAATATGGAACATAACACTCATAACCGGAAACTAGGGCGGAAAAAAGGGAACAAACCACCGAGCAAAAGGCCAAGCCTTCTGCCTTCACCAAGTATATATGAGCATGAAATTAAATAGACGTAATAATATGATATTCAAAATGTCCATGTTAACACATGGATCAATGTGTACCGGCAACTATCAATGCTATAAGAAGGCTTGAGCAAGCGCTAACTTTACCAAATAATGTTTCGCTAGGATGTGGAAGGATTAGAGGCTTTTCATGGCAATTTTTGGAAGCTTGATATTCAGGTGGTAGGCAGCGATAAACAGCGATGGGAATGATACATCTAGGCATAACAAAATTACAAACGATATTAATGTCACGGTCATCTTGCGTGACACTTCTTCCGAGGGATAAAATCCATGCTCTTCAGGAACGTTCTCAAACATATGATGCATGAATATGATGTGAATGAAGCATGACAATGGTACATTAGTCATCTTTCTCATGTATTTATTTAGTTATTACCATTTTGTACAGAATCTGAAGATTAATTATTTGGGCATGCATGAACATGGAAAAAATGAATGCATCATGATAAAACAATACAAATGCAAATAAAAAAGCCGCAAAGCGAGTTAAAGATCTCTCAACACTCAGAAAAGAACATACGAAAGGAAACAATGATAAAACAGAATTTGAGAGAGGATATGGGCAATTCCTTGGCATCCCAAGTATTCCACTAGATTGGGCATGGAAGTCTAGGTGGAATAGACCTAATGTTCATGCAAAACAAAGGAGCACAACTCCCACAAACTACAAAACAATTCAACAAGCAATCTGACCACAAACAATAACATGCCACTTTGTTCATATGAAAACTAGCAGCTACAACAACCTATCAAGTTCAACCAAGACATGGATATGAATCCAACAAAGAGTACAATAACCTCTAACTAACAACAACATGTATAGTGTCATGGATCAATGGCAATCAAGCTCATAACATCGAAAAAATATAACAAATTAGGACTTAGAGAGAATATCAGTTTTACACTGGCAATAACAAGATGGAATGTTGACAGGAATGCAATTCTACTCTACAGTAACTTTTATGGCATGAAACTTAATAGGGTGATAGAGGCAAACACTACAATTCACTCCCGCTAACCATGAGCTAATAATGCACAAAATCAATGATAGCATCCCCTAAACATGGCATGATGATATAAGTAGATTCTCAGACTTAGCCAAATTTCACAACATGAATTCCCAAGAGTTTACATCAACATGGCATGTTTGACAAGAAGAGTATCTGAGATGCAAAACATATTTTGCAAAGTAAGGGCACCATTTCACACAGGGCAACATGCTGTTTAATTCACACCAAAGTACTAGCACGAAGAACTTGTAGATGCATGGCAATCATCATGCCAACAGAGATTCTTGAAACAGTTTCCACACTTAGTCATATTTCAACATATCCTAAACACAGTAACACTGAAATGACATGTTTACAACAAGAAACCCTCTAATAGACAATGTTTTCATGGCAACTAAAAATACCATAACCTAGTAGTACCTAAACACTAAAACTTTCATGTTGACAAGATTGTCAATGGCTGCAAGGATTGCTCTACACAAAATTAACAAGATGGCATCTTAGCACAAAATAGGATCCACACAAACTTGTTAAAATGACCGAACTAACACCATATATGGATTCATTTGATTATTTACCCCCAAATTCATATATCATAAGCCTATCTTACTATAGAATAATCACTCACAAAGTACAAACGAAAATCACACATCTGGGTTATAACATGCTCATATGTTAAATTTGTCATATTCTACTTGTGGCCAGTTCCAGAATTGGAAAATTCCCAAAATGGAATATCCCTAAATGGAATTAATAAACAAACGTGTCAACCCAAAAAATAAAACAGAGGGGGCTCCCACTTGCAGTCTCACCATGGCCCCCCTGAGGGTATGACATGTGGGCCAAGGGCCCACTGCTAGCTGACACCTAAACAACGAAAAAGGCGGCTAAATGGTGCGGCGGAAGAATCGAACCCACAACCTCTCGATTGATGTGGCTCAAACGAACCAGCTGGGCTAGGGCGGGGCTCTTGCTAAGAGAGGGGCTTAGGATCTTTTGACCCAACCCCTCACGCTGGTCTCTTTCTTCCTTGCAGCAGAGAAAACGACGACGTTGCCACGAGCGCTACAACCACCAGTGGGGAGGGATATCTATGACATGGCTGCAGATTTTTGTGGGCGTTCTATTCCCTCATGAGAGAACGTGGCGCGAAAACGGTTAGGGTGGCTCGAGAGGCGCGATAGAGGCTTGACTCGAGCCACAACGCCAGGAGACGGGGGTAGGTGATACAATGCAAGGCAAGGGAATGCGATGGACTCATATGGGGCAACTGGTTTCAAGGATTTTGGATGCACAAGCAGTCAGTCCACTTAGTATAGGCGAAGGCTAGCAAAAGACGGGGAAGCGACCAACTAGAGAGCAATAACGCTCATAATCATGCAGAGCGACAAAGCAACATTGAATCGGGCATGAAAGTGATATAACTATGCTGAAAAAAAAGATCATCAAGGCTTGATTGACTTCTAGTCATAAACATGTGTAAGCATGTTCCAAGTCAATCTAGAAAAAAATATCCGTAGGGAAATACCACTTCAATAATGCCAAACCAAGAACAACGCAATGCATGCAAATCATTTCAATAACACATTATGCACTCCAGCTAATTGATAATAGTCACAAAGAAAGCATCAATTACTGGGAAAGCATTTTAACATAGCACTATGCCGCTACAAGCTGGTCTCTAGATCATAAGTACACGCATATGTACAAAAGTAGAAACAAATAGAGTTCATACCAGATTTCGTTGTTGCATCCCTTCCGTCGATCTTTGTCATTATTGCATCGCTAGTTGTACGATCGAATGTAGAAAGATATAATCAAGTGCAACTGCAACCATGAACGTGAGTTGAACTCTGCAAGCAAAGAAAACTAAAGAGAGAAAGGAAATCTTTTTGCGTTTTCGAAAGGTTAAACAAAATTAAAAGAATAGAGAAATCTTTTTGTTGTTTTTGCAAAAGAAAGAACAAAGAAGAACAGGCAAAAACTCCAAAAAGATTAAAAAGGAAACCACAGATGAGACAATGAAAGGGGAGAAGGGTACGTACTCTCCCAAGCTTAGGCTTTTGGCCTAACTTGGGCTTGGCTACTGCGGGCTCCAGGAGCTCCCTTCGGCTCCGGGGTGGTACTGGTAGCTCCAAGAATCGTACGGGGCCTCGGGCGCGTAGACTGAGGTCCTGCTGTCCTCCCAAAAAGAAGGCTGCTCCTTCTCGAGAACAACCCCCTCCATGGGGTTGTGGAATAGCTGCTGGGTTACGAACTCGTCCAGCTCAATCGCGGTAAAGAACCCTCCGCTCCTGCTAGTATAATCAAACAAAAGTGGTGCAGGTAGACGGATCTCGCGGGTAGTAAACTCGCCAAACCTCATAATATAAATAAGGTTACCAAACTCTGAAGTCCCCGGAACAAACTCATGCCTCTACATAGCGGTAAGATCAAAGCTTATGAATGGAAAGGGCGCATCATCTGCGCATACAGTGCGCTTGAGATGCTCGAGGATAAGCGTGGCATAAATTCCACCAAAGTGAGCCCATTGCCGCTGTTAGCGACGAGGCCACGAGCAATCAAAGCACCAATATTATACGTGTTATCTCCTAAGAGGGTGGCTGCCAAGATAACAAGATCCGGAGCCGAAATTTTGCTCGTGTTGTCACGAGCTAACACCCCTCGAGCAATATTGTATGTGATATACCTGATGTGGGGAAATAAGATGTTGGAAATCTTCCCCGGTGAATGTCTCGTGGATCCTTGCTACAAAGGGAGGCGAATAGGGATTTCAGCTCATAGGGCTGAACTTTCATTTTGGTCGTCTTCCCGACATTCCGAACACTTATAACGTCACAAAATTCTGCCAAAGACATGGTAAAGACATCCTCATATAATCTGAATTCAATCATGGATGTTTTATCATTATATCTAAACCAGTTGACAAAATAATAGGTGAGTTTTGGGTATTGTGGCAGATGTCGTGTTACGAGACGTGTCAAACCTGCAGCTGCACAGAGGTTATCAAACGCATCCTTAATACGTGCCGCCGCAAGGAATTCTGAACACGGGTATGTCATGGTATGTGTTGTGTCCGTCTTGTGGAGCAACTCCGGTGGCACGATATAATCATTGTAACTTCTCCTCATAGTAGATGGTGAAGCTGCAACTCTAGTTAGTCTATTGGTAGGCTCGGGTCTCTTCTTCCCAAGACATACTTTTGCTTTTGCAAACAAACTCATTGCTGAAATTTTTGGTATATCACAAAATGAAGGTTTAAGCAAAATGAGTTGGAGCAAACTATTATACTCACTTCCCCAAGGCATAAACTTGCGTCCAAACTTCATAAATAAATTTCTAAACATGCCTGCAATTTCATATGAACAGCACCATGAACTCCTAAATACTCACAAATAGGACTACCAATCAAGATTCTAGTTGGAAGGGTGGAGAAGTCACATACCAAGGAGCAAATGCTCAAATTCTCAATGAAATAATGGGCTGTAGAGAGAGATCGAAAGTTGCAATCAAGAACAACAAGAACTCGAGGTCCAGGAGAAAAAGCGGGATTTTTTCAGTGACAGAGAGAGAAGGGAAGAAGAAATACCTGGAAAGCGGACCAGGTGGTCCTAGGCGCCCTGTGGGCACGGCAAGGGGCCATGCCGCACCACCTAGCCTCCTGGACCAGGGGTGGCCCCTCCTGGTCAGCCCCAGGTGACACTGTGTCTCTTTTTGATGGATTTTTTTATTCAAAGTTTGCTGGAATTTTTCTCACAACTTCACTTCTGAAACTTTTTCGAAGTACCGAAAGCTGCAAAACTTTCGGAAAGCTCGAAGCAATGGTTAAACATATGAAGCTTCAAAAACATAAAAATTTCGTACAACAAAGAGGATGAAAGATAAAGGAAATGAAAACATGACAAGCTTCTCTTTTTACTCATATAAAACATGTTTGTTAGCAAGGTTGATCAAGTTTTACTACCAAACAGGTGATATATCGAGAAGAAAGTTTCACTTCTTATAAAGCAATCATGGTACCTTTATTTTAATGGATATTGTCCCCACAATAACAGTTTTGTATTTGTGGTGCACATGTAGAGGACAATCCCACCCTCGAACCTTCACGGTCTCAATATTCTCAATAGAATTAAGGGCATGCCTTTTATCAATCTTCTTCGGAAAATATACCGTGTGCTCCTTCTCATTAACACTGAAAGTCACCTTTCCTTTATTGCAATCAATAATAGCACCTGGGGTGTTAAGAAAAGGTCTACCAAGAATAATAGACATGCTCCCATCCTCGGGCATGTCAAGCACAACAAAGTTAGTAAGGATCAAGCAATTAGAAACTTCAACACGAACATCCTCACAAATACCAACAGGAACGGCTGTTGACTTAGTAGCCATTTGAAGAGAGATATTTGTAGGGATTAGTTTATCTAGACAAAGCCTTTTGTAAAGAGAGAAAGGCGTAACACTCACTCCAGCACCAAGATCACATAAAGCAGTTCTCACATAATTATTTTTTATGGAGCAAGGAATGGTGGTTATACCTGGATCACCAAGCTTCTCACGAACCTTACCACTGAAAGAGTAATTAGCAAGCATAGGAGATATTGCCTCCATAGTAACTTTTCTTTTATTATTAACAATATCTTTCGTATACCTCGAGTACGCAGGCAACTTAATAACATTAGTCAAAGGAATTTGAAGAGAAAGAGGTTTCATCCATTCACAAAATTTATTGTAATGCTCTTCTTCTTTGGTTATGAAAAACTTACCTGGGAGGGGCATTGATTTATGTACCCTTGGTTCTCTTTCCTTCCCATGTCTTCTTGCAACAAAGTCTTCTCTAGTATATCTCTTGCGCTTGTCGGGTGCTTCTTCTTCTTGTACTTCAGGAGGATCATTCTTCTCAATATCTTTATTAGGTTCAGCACCATCTTCAGTTTCAACATCGGAAATAGATATACTATTAGGATCAACAATAGGTTCTTCATGAATTATGGGATCATTGGAGTTGTCACCTTCCTTGTGTTTCTTCTTCTTCTTCGGGGAGCTCACAACGTCTTCTTCCTGCAATTGAGAATCTTGCTCGATCCTCTTTGGATGCCCCTCCAGATAGAGGGGGTCCTGGGTGTGTGTACCACCTCGGGTCTTTATACCATATGCCTTTGTATCAACTTGTTTGGCATTATTAGCAAGCAAATATTTTTGCACGAAATTTGTTCAAGCTGAGTTTGAACCATATGAAAATGCGTAACAAGACCTTTAACATCATTAGCAATTCTACTTAAAACATCAAGCAAACTTTTGATAGCAAGAGAATTATCATGCAATTGGCTTTGAATCCTCTCATTAAAGTGACTTTGCTTGACAATTAAATTATCGAGCTCATCTAAACATTGATCAGGGGACTTACGATGAGGGATGTCACTTGCATTGAATTCTAAAAGAGAGTGTACCTCTACCATAGGTGCGTGAGTGGTAGGCTCACATAATTTCTCAATAGGAGGTAGATTCTTCACATCTTCGGCTTTAATACCGCTCTCTTTAATAGACTTCTTGGCTTCTTGCATAACTTCGGGGTTCAAGAAAAGCACAACCCTCTTCTTTGGTGGTGGAGGTGGTTCAGGAACAGACCAATCTTCATGATTCTTAGCTATCTTGACCATTAGTTCTTCAGCATCGTCCGGTGTTCTTTCCCTGGAAACATAACCAGCACAACTATCTACATAGGTTCTAGATTCATCGATTAGACCAACATAAAATATAGCTAACAATTCATTCTTAGTGATTCCATGTACCGGTCTAGCCTTGAGTAAAGTCCAATACCTCCACCAAGCAACTATTTAAAGTTATACATTCTTTGTAAAGCAGCATGTTGCTTATGAGCAGGAGAATATTTAGCAACAAAAGATTGAGCTAAATCTTGAGGACTCTTAATGGAACCACATGGTAGTGCATCATACCATGCTTTAGCATCTCCCTTCAAAGAGAAAGGAAGTAGCTTAGTAAAATAATAATTTCTCTTCTTGTCCACTGTAGTGAATAATCCCCCCAACTCAGTGAGTTTGGTATGGTGTGCAATAGTATCGTCATTTTATCTACCATAAAAGGGGTCAACTTCAACTGTGGATATAAGTGAGAGATCCAAAAAGACATCATAATCAGCATCCTCAATGCAAATAGGAGATGAAGCAAATTTAGGATCAGGTGTAAATTAGTTCTTCATAGAATGCTTTTCAAGCAGCTTCTTAACAGCAGCAAGGTCAGAGTCAGCACACCCTGTCAGCTCCCTGCATAAATCATCATCAAGTTCAAGATAATAATGATCAAGAATTCTTTCCTTGAGACCACTCAAGTCTAGGTAACCAAAGGATCTACCAATGGGGTAGCGTGTAACAGGAATTTCAATTACAGACTGCTTTGTAGCTTTAGCAATCCGAGGCTCAATAAAATAATCACGTAAACCAGTCTCATCAATAGTAGTAGAAGCATCATAAAAAGTATCAGACATAGTGACGGACTCGGTAGAAGCAGCTTGTGCTGGTGGTGAAGCAAACTTACTCATAACGGAAGGTGAATCAAGCGTAGCGCTAGTGCTAAGAACAATACCTTTTCTTGTAGTGGATGGTAAAATCGTAACCTTGGGGTCTCCTTTCTTACCCATAGTGGGTAAATCGCAACAAGCAAAATAAATCCACGTAGACTTGTAAATAAAGCTATGCTCCCCGGCAACGGTGCCAGAAAATAGTCTTGATAACCCACAAGTGTAGGGGTTCGCAACAGTCTTCGCGGGTAAGATAACCCTATTTATTGATTTGACACAAGGGGAGACAAAGAATATTTGTAAGATTTAAGAGTTGAGATGTCAATTCAACCACACCTGAAAGATACTTGCTTGGTGATACGTCTCCAACGTATCTATAATTTTTGATGGTTTCATGCTATTATCTTGTCAAACTTTGGATGTTTTGCATGCCTTTTATATATATTTTGGGACTAACTTATTAACTCAGTGCCAAGTGCGAGTTCCTGTTTTTTCCATGTTTTTGACCCCTTTCATAGGAGATTTTGAAACGGAGTCCAAATGGAAGAAAATCCCCGAAAAGATTTTTTCCGGAACGGAAGAAGATCGAGAAGCTTGAGAGCCTAGGTAGGGGAGCCTCAGGGGCCCCACAAGCCCCCACCCTGCGGCTAGGGCGGTAGGCCGTGGCCCACAGGCTTGTGGGCCCCTTGAGAGCCCACTCACCTAGGGGTTGCGCCTATAAATTCCCTAAAAATCCCAAAAAAATCAGGAGATTATCGAAATTACTTTTGCGCCGCCGCAAGCTTCTGCCTCCACAAGATCCCATCTGGGGCACGTTCTGGTGCCCTGCCGGAGGGGGGATTTGGACACGTAGGGCTGCTTCATCAAGACCATTACCGCTCCGATGATGCGTGAGTAGTCCACAATAGACCTACGTGTCCATAGCTAGTAGCTAGATGGTTTCTTCTCTCTCTTGGATCTTCAATACAAAGTTCTCAATGATCTTAATGGAGATCTATCCAATGTAACCTTCTTTTGTGATGTGTTTGTCGAGATCCGATGAATTGTGGATTTATGACCAGATTATCTATGAATCTTATTTGAGTTTCTTCTGATCTCTCTTATGCATGATTTCATATCCTTGTAATTCTCTTCGAGTTGTGGGTTTTGTCTAGCCAACTAGATCTATGATTCTTGCAATGGGAGAAGTTCTTGGTTTTGGGTTCATACCGTGCGGTGACCTCACCCAGTGAAAGAAGGGGTAGCGAGGCACGCATCGTGTTGTTGCCATCAAGGGTAAAAAGATGGGGATTTCATCATTGGTTTGATATTATCCCTCTACATCATGGCATCTTGCTTAAGGTGTTACTCTGTTCGTCATGAACTCAATACACTAGATGCATATTGGATAGCGGTCGATGTTGTTGGAATTATGCCCTAGAGGCAATAATAAATGTATAGTTATTATTATAATTCCTATATCAAGATAATAGTTTATTATCCATGCTATAATTGTATTGAATGAAGACTCATTTACATGTGTGGATACATAGACAAAACACCGTCCCTAGTATGCCTCTAGTTGGCTAGCCCGTTGATCGATGATAATCAGTGTCTTCTGATTATGAACAAGGTGTTGTTGCTTGATAACTGGATCACGTCATTAGGAGAATCACGTGATGGACTAGACCCAAACTAATAGACGTAGCATGTTGATCGTGTCATTTTGTTGCTACTGTTTTCTGCGTGTCAAGTATTTATTCCTATGACCATGAGATCATATAACTCACTGACACCGGAGGAATGCTTTGTGTGTATCAAACGTCGCAACGTAACTGGGTGACTATAAAGATGCTCTACAGGTATCTCCGAAGGTGTTAGTTGAGTTAGTATGGATCAAGACTGGGATTTGTCACTCCGTGTGACGGAGAGGTATCTCGGGGCCCACTCGGTAATACAACATCACACACAAGCCTTGCAAGCAATGTAACTTAGTGTAAGTTACGGGATCTTGTATTACGGAACGAGTAAAGAGACTTGCCGGTAAACGAGGTTGAAATAGGTATACGGATACTAACGATCGAATCTCGGGCAAGTAACATACCGAAGGACAAAGGGAATGACATACGGGATTATACGAATCCTTGGCACTGAGGTTCAAAACGATAAGATCTTCGTAGAATATGTAGGATCCAATATGGGCATCCAGGTCCCGCTATTGGATATTGACCGAGGAGTCTCTCGGGTCATGTCTGCATAATTCTCGAACCCGCAGGGTCTGCACACTTAAGGTTCGACGTTGTTTTATGCGTATTTGAGTTATATGGTTGGTTACCGAATGTTGTTCGGAGTCCCGGATGAGATCACGGACGTCACGAGGGTTTCCGGAATAGTCCGGAAACGAAGATTGATATATAGGATGACCTCATTTGATTACCGGAAGGTTTTCGGAGTTACCGGGAATGACGAATGGGTTCCGGGAGTTCACCGGAGGGGGGCAACCCACTCCGGGGAATCCCATAGGCATTTGGGGGGGTCACACCAGCCCTTAGTGGGCTGGTGGGACAGCCCACCAATCCCCTATGCGCCAAGGGAGAAAAAATCAAAGGAAAGAAAAAAAAAGGAAGAAGTGGGAAAGGGGAAGGACTCCCTCCCACCAAACCAAGTAGGACTCGGTTTGGGGGGGGGGGGAGTCCTCCCCTCTGGCTCGGACGACCCCTTGGGGATCCCTTGGACCCCAAGGCAAGGTCCCCCTCCCTCCTCCTATATATATGGGGCTTTTAGGGCAGATATGAGACGACTTTCTCACGACTGCCCGACCACATACCTCCATAGTTTTTCCTCTAGATCACGTTTCTGCGGAGCTCGGGCGGAGCCCTGCTGAGACAAGATCATCACCAACCTCCGGAGCGCCGTCACGCTGCCGGAGAACTCTTCTACCTCTCCGTATCTCTTGCTGGATCAAGAAGGCCGAGATCATCGTCGAGCTGTACGTGTGCTGAATGCGGAGGTGCCGTCCGTTCGGTACTAGATCGTGGGACTGATCGCGGGATTGTTCGCGGGGCGGATCGAGGGACGTGAGGACGTTCCACTACATCAACCGCGTTCTCTAACGCTTCTGCTGTATGATCTACAAGGGTACGTAGATCACTCATCCCCTCTCGTAGATGGACATCACCATGATAGGTTTTCGTGCGCGTAGGAAAATTTTTGTTTCCCATGCGACGTTCCCCAACAGTGGTATCAGAGCTAGGTTCATGCGTAGATGTCTTCTCGAGTAGAACACAAAAGGTTTTGTGGGCGGTGATGTGCGTTTTGCTGCCCTCCTTAGTCTTTTCTTGATTCCGCGGTATTGTTGGATTGAAGCGGCTTGGACCGACATTACTCGTACGCTTACGAGAGACTGGTTTCACCGTTACGAGTAAACCCCTTTGCTCAAAGATGACTGGCAAGTGACGGTTTCTCCAACTTTAGTTGAATCGGATTTGACCGAGGAGGTCCTTGGATGAGGTTAAATAGCAACTCATATATCTCCGTTGTGGTGTTTGTGTAAGTAAGATGCGATCCTACTAGATACCCTTGGTCACCACGTAAAACTTGCAACAACAAAATTAGAGGACGTCTAACTTGTTTTTGCAGGGTATGATTGTGATGTGATATGGCCAATGATGTGATGTGATATATTGGATGTATGAGATGATCATGTTGTAATAGAAATATCGACTTGCACGTCGATGGTACGGCAACCGGCAGGAGCCATAGGGTTGTCTTTATACTAACATATTTGTGCTTGCAGATGCGTTTACTATTTTGCTAGGATGTAGCTTTAGTAGTAATAGCATAAGTAGCACGACAACCCCGATGGCAACACGTTGATGGATGATCATGGTGTGGCGCCGGTGACAACAAGATCGTGCCGGTGCTTTGGTGATGGAGATCAAGAAGCACGTGATGATGGCCATATCATGTCACTTATGAATTGCATGTGATGTTAATCCTTTTATGCACCTTATTTTGCTTAGAACGACGGTAGCATTATGAGGTGATCTCTCACTAAAATTTCAAGACGAAATTGTGTTCTCCGACTGTGCACCGTTGCTACAGTTCGTCGTTTCGAGACACCACGTGATGATCGGGTGTGATAGACTCAACGTTGACATACAACGGGTGCAAAACAGTTGCGCACGCGGAACACTCAGGTTAAGCTTGACGAGCCTAGCATGTGCAGACATGGCCACGGAACACATGAGACCGAAAGGTCGATCATGAATCATATAGATGATGTGATTAGCATAGGGATGCTTACCACTGAAACTACTCCCGACTCACGTGATGATCGGACTTGGGATAGTGTAGGTGGATCATGAACCACTCAAATGACTAGAGAGATGTACTTTTTGAGTGGGAGTTTAGCATGTAATTTGATTAAGTTGAACTCTAATTATGTTAAACATAGTCTAAGTCCACTTTGAATATATTTGTGTTGTAGATCATGGCTCACGCAAGTGTCATCCTCAATTTTAATACGTTCCTAGAGAAAGCTAAGTTGAAAGATGATGGAAGCAACTTTGTAGACTGGGCTCGTAATCTTAAGCTAATCTTACAAGCTGGAAAGAAGGATTATGTCCTTAATGCTGCGCTCGGAGATGAACCACCCGCTACGGCTGATCAGGATGTTAAGAACGCTTGGTTAGCGCGTAAGGAGGACTACTCAATAGTTCAATGTGCAGTCTTGTATGGCTTAGAACCGGGACTTCAACGTCGCTTTGAGCGTCATGGAGCATTTGAGATGTTCCAGGAGTTGAAGTTCATCTTTCAGAAGAACGCCCGGATCGAGAGGTATGAGACCTCCGATAAATTCTATGCTTGCAAGATGAAGGAAAACTCGTCTGTCAGTGAACATGTGCTCAAAATGTCTGGGTACTCAAACCGTCTAGCTGAACTAGGGATTGAACTCCCGCAAGAAGCTATCACTGACAGAATCCTTCAATCCCTGCCGCCAAGCTATAAAGGCTTTGTGTTGAACTACAACATGCAAGGGATGAACAAGTCTCCCGGCGAGTTGTTTGCGATGCTCAAAGTCGCAGAGTCTGAACTCCGTAGAGAGCATCAAGTGTTGATGGTGAGCAAGACCACTAGTTTCAAGAGAAACGGCAAAGGCAAGAAGGGCAATTCGAAGAAGAGCGGCAAGCCCGTTGCCAATCCGCCGAAGAAACCCAAGGCTGGACCTAAGCCTGAAACAGAGTGCTTCTATTGCAAGGGTATGGGTCACTGGAAGCGCAATTGCCCCAAGTATCTGGCAGATAAGAAGGCGGGCAAAGAAAAATCAGGTATATTTGATATACATGTTATTGATGTGTACTTAACCGGCTCTCGTAGTAGTGCCTGGGTATTCGATACCGGTTCTGTTGCTCACATTTGCAACTCGAAGCAGGAACTGCGGAATAGACGAAGGCTGGCGAAAGACGAAGTGACGATGCGCGTAGGAAACGGTTCCAAGGTTGATGCAATCGCCGTCGGCACAGTGTCACTTCAACTACCATCGGGATTAGTGATGAACTTAAGTCATTGTTATTTAGTGCCTGCGTTGAGCATGAACATTATATCTGGATCTTGTTTATTGCGAGACGGTTAGTCTTTTAAGTCTGAGAATAATGGTTGTTCTATTTCTATGAGTAACATCTTTTATGGTCATGCACCGAATGTGAGAGGATTGTTCATATTGAATCTTGATAGAGATACGCATATACATAACATTGAGACCAAAAGAGTTAGAGTAAACAATGATAGCACCATATTTTTGTGGCACTGCGGCTTGGGTCATATTGGTGTAAAGCGCATGAAGAAACTCCATGCTGATGGACTTTTGGAGTTACTTGACTTTGATTCACTTGACACGTGCGAACCATGCCTCATGGGCAAGATGACTAAGACTCCGTTCTCCGGAACAATGGAGCGTGCAAGTGACTTGTTGGAAATCATACATACCGATGTGTGTGGTCCAATGAGCGTGGAGGCACGCGGCGGATATCGTTATTTTCTCACCTTCACTGACGATTTAAGTAGATATGGTTATGTCTACTTGATGAAGCACAAGTCTGAAACATTTGAAAAGTTCAAGCAATTTCAGAGTGAAGGAGAAAATCATCGTAACAAGAAGATCAAGTTCCTACGGTCTGATCGTGGGGGTGAATATCTGAGTTTCGAGTTTGGTACTCACTTAAAACAAAGTGGAATTGTTTCGCAGATAACACCGCCTGGAACACCACAGCGTAATGGTATGTCCGAACGTCGTAATCGTACTTTGTTAGAAATGGTGCGATCTATGATGTCTCTTACTGATTTGCCGTTATCGTTTTGGGGTTATGCATTAGAAACAGCTGCATTCACTTTAAATAGGGCACCATCGAAATCCGTTGAAACGACACCATACGAACTGTGGTATGGCAAAAGGCCAAAGTTGTCGTTTCTTAAAGTTTGGGGATGTGATGCTTATGAAAAAAAGCTTCAGCCTGAAAAGCTGGAACCCAATGCGGAAAAGTGCGTCTTCATAGGTTACCCAAAAGAGACAGTTGGGTACACCTTCTATCTCAAATCCGAGGGCAAAGTGTTTGTTGCTAAGAACGGAACTTTTCTCGAGAAGGAGTTTCTCTCGAGAGAATTGAGTGGGAGGAAGATAGAACTTGACGAGGTTGTCGAACCTCTCATCCCTCTGGATGGTGGCGCAGGGCAAGGGGAAACCTCTGTCATTGCAACGCCGGTTGAGGAGGAAGTTAATGATGATGATCATGAAACTCCAGTTCAAGTTTCTGTTGAACCACGCAGGTCGACGAGATCACGCGCTGCTCCAGAGTGGTACGGTAATCACGTCTTATCAATTATGTTGTTAGACAACAATGAACCTGCAAATTATGAAGAAGCAATGGTGGGCCCAGATTCCAACAAATGGCTAGAAGCCATGAAATCCGAGATAGGATCCATGTATGAGAACAAAGTATGGACTTTGGAGATGCTGCCTGAGGGCCGCAAGGCCATTCAGAACAAATGGATCTTTAAGAAGAAGACGGACGCTGACGGTAATGTGACCGTTTATAAAGCTCGACTTGTGGCAAAGGGTTTTTCACAAGTTCCAGGAATTGACTACGATGAGACTTTCTCTCCCGTAGCAATGCTTAAGTCCGTCAGAATCATGTTAGCAATAGCTGCATTTTTCGATTATGAAATCTGGCAGATGGATGTCAAAACGGCGTTCCTTAACGGTCTCCTTAAGGAAGAGTTGTATATGATGCAACCCGAAGGTTTTGTCGATCCTAAAAATGCTGACAAGGTGTGCAAGCTCCAGCGATCCATTTGGGTTTATACAAGTGGTTGGAGAATCTTGTATTTACAAGAAAGTGAGTGGGAGCTCTGTGGCGTTTCTAATATTATATGTGGATGGCATATTACTGATTGGAAACAACGTAGAGCTTTTGGAGAGCATAAAAGGTTACTTGAATAAAAGTTTCTCTATGAAGGACCTAGGAGAAGCTGCTTACATTCTGGGCATTAAGATCTATAGGGATAGATCAAAACGCCTGATAGGACTTTCACAAAGCACATACCTTGATAAAGTTTTGAAGAGGTTCAAAATGGAATAGTCCAAGAAAGGGTTCTTGCCAGTGTTACAAGGTACGAGATTGAGTAAGACTCAGTGCCCAGCAACTGATGAAGATAGAGAGCATATGCGCTCCGTCCCCTATGCTTCAGCCATAGGCTCTATCATGTATGCAATGCTTTGCACTAGACCGGATGTTAGCCTGGCCATAAGTATGGCAGGAAGGTTCCAGAGTAATCCAGGAATGGATCACTGGACGGCGGTCAAGAATATCCTGAAGTACCTGAAAAGGACTAAGGAGATGTTTCTCGTGTATGGAGGTGACGAAGAGCTCGCCGTAAAAGGTTACGTCGATGCAAGCTTTGACACAGATCCGGACGACTCTAAGTCGCAAACCGGATACGTATTTATTCTTAATGGGGGTGCAGTAAGCTGGTGCAGTTCCAAGCAAAGCGTCGTAGCAGATTCTACATGTGAAGCGGAGTACATGGCTGCCTCGGAGGCAGCTAAGGAGGGTGTCTGGATGAAGCAGTTCATGACGGATCTTGGAGTGGTGCCAAGTGCAGTGGATCCAATAACCTTGTTCTGTGACAACACTGGTGCCATTGCCTTAGAAAAGGAACCAAGGTTTCACAAGAAGACCAGACACATCAAACGATGCTTCAACCTTATCCGCGACTACGTCGGGGAGGAGGACGTAAATATATGCAAAGTGCACACGGATCTGAATGTAGCAGATCCGCTGACTAAACCTCTTCCACGGCCAAAACATGATCGACACCAGAACTGTATGGGTGTTAGATTTATTACAATGTAATTCACATGGTGATGTGAGGGCTAGATTATTGACTCTAGTGCAAGTGGGAGACTGTTGGAATTATGCCCTAGAGGCAATAATAAATGTATAGTTATTATTATAATTCCTGTATCAAGATAATAGTTTATTATCCATACTATAATTGTATTGAATGAAGACTCATTTACATGTGTGGATACATAGACAAAACACCGTCCCTAGCATGCCTCTAGTTGGCTAGCCCGTTGATCGATGATAATCAGTGTCTTCTGATTATGAACAAGGTGTTGTTGCTTGATAACTGGATCACGTCATTAGGAGAATCACGTGATGGACTAGACCCAAACTAATAGACGTAGCATGTTGATCGTGTCATTTTGTTGCTACTGTTTTCTGCGTGTCAAGTATTTATTCCTATGACCATGAGATCATATAACTCACTGACACCGGAGGAATGCTTTATGTGTATCAAACGTCGCAACGTAACTGGGTGACTATAAATATGCTCTACAGGTATCTCCGAAGGTGTTAGTTGAGTTAGTATGGATCAAGACTGGGATTTGTCACTCCGTGTGACGGAGAGGTATCTCGGGGCCCACTCGGTAATACAACATCACACACAAGCCTTGCAAGCAATGTAACTTAGTGTAAGTTACGAGATCTTGTATTACGGAACGAGTAAAGAGACTTGCCGGTAAACGAGGTTGAAATAGGTATACGGATACTGACGATCGAATCTCGGGCAAGTAACATACCGAAGGACAAAGGGAATGACATACGGGATTATACGAATCCTTGGCACTGAGGTTCAAAACGATAAGATCTTCGTAGAATATGAAGGATCCAATATGGGCATCCAGGTCCCGCTATTGGATATTGACCGAGGAGTCTCTCGGGTCATGTGTGCATAGTTCTCGAACCCTCAGGGTCTGCACACTTAAGGTTCGACGTTGTTTTATGCGTATTTGAGTTATATGGTTGGTTACCGAATGTTGTTCGGAGTCCCGGATGAGATCACAGACGTCACGAGGGTTTCCGGAATAGTCCGGAAACGAAGATTGATATATAGGATGACCTCATTTGATTACCGGAAGGTTTTCGGAGTTACCGGGAATGTACCGGGAATGACGAATGGGTTCCGGGAGTTCACCGGAGGGGGGCAACCCACTCCGGGGAAGCCCATAGGCATTTGGGGGGGTCACACCAGCCCTTAGTGGGCTGGTGGGACAGCCCACCAATCCCCTATGCGCCAAGGGAGAAAAAATCAAAGGAAAGAAAAAAAAAGGAAGAAGTGGGAAAGGGGAAGGACTCCCTCCCACCAAACCAAGTAGGACTCGGTTTGGGGGGGAGAGTCCTCCCCCCTGGCTCGGCCGACCCCTTGGGGCTCCCTTGGACCCCAAGGAAAGGTCCCCCTCCCTCCTCCTATATATATGGGGCTTTTAGGGCACATTTGAGACGACTTTCTCATGGCTGCCCGACCACATACCTCCATAGTTTTTCCTCTAGATCACGTTTCTGCGGAGCTCGGGCGGAGCCCTGCTGAGACAAGATCATCACCAACCTCCGGAGCGCCGTCACGCTGCCGGAGAACTCTTCTACCTCTCCGTCTCTCTTGCTGGATCAAGAAGGCCGAGATCATCGTCGAGCTGTACGTGTGCTGAACGCGGAGGTGCCGTCCGTTCGGTACTAGATCGTGGGACTGATCGCGGGATTGTTCGCGGGGCGGATCGAGGGCCGTGAGGACGTTCCACTACATCAAAAGCGTTCTCTAACGCTTCTGCTGTACGATCTACAAGGGTACGTAGATCACTCATCCCCTCTCGTAGATGGACATCACCATGATAGGTTTTCGTGCGCGTAGGAATTTTTTTTGTTTCCCATGCGACGTTCCCCAACAGATGTGTGGAGTAATAGTAGTAGATGCAGAAAGTATCGGTCTACTTGTCTCGGACGTGATGCCTATATGTATGATCATTGCCTTAGATATCGCCATGACTTTGCGCGGTTCTATCAATTGCTCGATAGTAATTTGTTCACCCACCGTGATATTTGCTATTATGAGAGAAGCATCTAGTGAACACTATGGCCCCCAGGGTCTACTCCACACCATATTTTCAGCCTTACACTTTTTGCTTCGTTGCACTTTCCGCCTTCAGATCTCACTTTTCAAACAATCTTGATGGGATTGATAACCCCTGTGAAGCATTGTGTGCAAGCTTGTTTGTGTTTGCGTAGGTACTCCGGACTTGACGAGGCCCTCCTTCTGGATCGATACCTTGGTTCTCAAACTGAGGGAAATATTTACTGCTCTTGTGCTGCATCACCCTTTCCTCTTCAAGGGAAAAACCGACGCAAACCAGAGAAGTAACAAGAAGAATTCCTAGCGCCACGGAAGGACTTTTGTTGCCGCAGCACTTGGCAACAAAATATTAGTAGAAATGGTGATATGGAAGTGATGGTGGCAACAAAAATAATGGTGGCAAAGCAACAAAAGTAAAACAGCAAAAGCAAAGCAACTTGTAACTTGTAGGATTAAAACACTTTAGGTTAGGGAGATGGGTGGTTGGTCATGGATGAGAGATATCATGTATTTATCTTGGGGCAAGGCACATATGAAAGTAATGATCATCTAGGCAAATATCAAACATTAGGCATGTATCCCAAGGTAGTCGTGCGTGCTTGCAATAAGAACTTGCACAACATATTTTGTCCTACCATCCCGCTATCAACGGGGCCAAGAGGAACTTATGGAGATTAAGGTGCTCCTATCAAAGAGCACCGGAACAAAGCATTAACAATCAATGGATACATGGAATCCTCAAATTATAGTCTATCCCCTTTGGTGTCCCAAGCTGTCACCATTGGGATCGCCGGCTCCGGACTATAATAGGTGTATACTACTCATAGATGGGATCTAGAACACAAATGTATTCATGAAAACATATGGTATTCAGATCTGAAATCATGGCACTCGGGCCCAAAGTGACAAGCGTTAAGAGTAACAAGTAGTAGAAAAGATGATAAACACCATAGTAGATGATAGGCAACATGCCCCCAACAATCTGACGAACTATTACATGATCTAACCCATCCAATGCCTACCATCGCCTTCACCTACAACAGGGAATTCCTCACACATGAAAGGGGAAGCCATGGAAGGGTGATGGTGTGGTGTTGGTGATGACGATGGCGACAATTTGCCCTCTGCGTAGGCCAAAGCAGACTCCATATTATCTCTCCCGAAGAACAACCGAGGGTGGTGGCGGCTCCGCGTCCACACCTAGCAAAACCACTTCTCTTGTGGAATTTCTCCTTCTCCGGTAAAAATAGGAGCCAAGGTAGCGCATGAGAGGAGGTGGTCCCCCCAGGCGGCCCCCCTGCATGGCCAGGGGGCAGGCCATAACACCAGGTCTCCTAGAGGCCTGGTGGCCCCCCTCTAGCCAATCTTCTGGTCAAGGGTTACTCCCGGTTCGATTCTTTTCTCTATTTTTTATTGGAATTTTCCAGGACACCTAAAAATCCATTTGCCTGGACACAAGAAAACCAGCGTCAGGCCGGGTTAGTTTCGTTCAAAACATGCAAGAATGAGGCCACAACAATAGAAAAAGTGTTTGGAAAAGTTGATACGTTCGAGACGTATCACCACCGAACTCCTTCAACGTGAGTAACATCTTCAAAAAGGCGGGTGATTCTATCAAAGAATTTTTGAATAGGTTCCTAACCAAGAAGAACCATATAGTGGACTGTCGGAATGCCGAGGCAGTAGCCTCCTTTAGGCTCAACATCCGGGACGAATGGCTGGCTCGCCAGCTCGGCCAGGATAGGCCAAGAACAATGTCCGCTTTCACTTCCCTCATGATCCGCTTTTGCACGGGCTAGGACAATTGGCTAGCTCGGTGCAGCCATAATGCGGATGCCGCCGGTACCTCTGAAGTTCGGGATGGGAACGACAAGCCAAGGAGAAACAAGAGCAAACGCTGGCACCACATTGGTGATGCTGATGACACAGCCATAAATGCAAGTTTCTGGAGCTCAAAATATGGACAACGGAAGAAACCCTTTGAAGGGAACAGGGATGGACCCACTCCATTAGATAAAATTATGGAAAGTCCTTGCCAGATTCATGCCAGCCAAGACAAGCCCGACACCCATACCAGCTATAACTATTGGTCTAAATAGGCGACATACTAGCAGCCAAGGAACAAGGCAAGGGCCCACGAAGCGAGGAGGATGAAGAGCCCGCGGTCCGAACACTGGGGGCGAGAAACAGTTCCCCCAGAGGTGAAATCATGAATATGATGTATGTTACTCACATACCAAAGAAGTAGAGGAAGCGAGCCCTTCGATTGGTATACGCAGCAGAGCCCATAGCTCCGAAGTGCAACCCTTCGTCGACTTGCCCCACTCCCTTCGAACGTAGGGATCATCCGACCAGTATACGTCATGGAGGGTCGGCCACCCTCGTCCTAGATCCCATCATAGATGGGTGTCACCTCACTAGAGTCCTCATGGACGGAGGAAGTAGCCTTAACCCGATTTAGTCCGATACGGTGAAAAAGATGGGCATAGACCCATCAAGAATCAAACCTGGCAACACTACCTTGAAAGAAGTCCCAAGCGTCGAAGGCGGCTGCTCCGGTATCAGTACTGGAAAAAAAAAATTTGCCGACAGCTTTCAGCTTTGCCGTCAGCAATTTCACGGGGCTGACGGCAAAGAGACTTTGCCCTCAGCCAAAATAAATGTTGACGGCATAGGAGAGGCTGACGGCATAGAAAATCTTTGTCGTCCGCTTTATCTAAGTCGTTAGCCAGCTGACGGCAAAGGACAAAAACACTATCGGCATAGGGAGGCTGACGGCATAGGGTGCTAACCCAGTCACACGTTCGACCAGTGCTTAACGGGGGGCGTCTTTGCCGACAGCAAGCTGAGGGCAAAGACTAACTGCTGTCTTTGCCGACAGCTGGCTGAGGGCAAAGCCACGTGCCTTATCCACCCGTGCCATGACCTAACCCCTCTTCTCTCTCACGTACCTCTCCCACCCTGCTCTCCCGACCCGCCGCCGTCGTCGACCCTACTCCCCCTGCGCCGCCTCGCCCTGTGCCGCCCCGCGCTGCCCTGCGCCGCCCCGCGCCCACCCCGCCCTGCGCTGCCCCGCGCCGCCCCTACTCGCCGGCGCCGCCCCGCTGGCCTCCTAGGTCGCAGCTGCTGCCCTACCGGTGGTTGCCGCCCTCACCTATCATCGTCGCCGTCTGTCTCCGCTCCGTTCCCGCCCCACCGTGAGCGAGGAGACCGACCGGTTCGCGCCTCCCTGCCAGTCTCCATCCGCCGCCGCGCTTCCCGTTCATTCAGGCGGCGAGCTCATCTGCGACCGCGAGTACACATCTCCTACAGCTCGAGGCACACATCTCCTACGGTCATCCGCCGACCGTGCTTTTCTTGCTCAGAGGAACACATCTCTTACAGCTCCATTACTCCGGTCCGGCAAGGTATAAGCTTTTCTATGCTTCACATATATAAATTTATTTGTGCTGTTAAACTTTATTCCGGTCTGCATTTTATTTGTGCTATTAAACTTTATTTACAAATTCAGTTTATAGTGATACACTTGCATAGTACAGTCTCTGCATTTTTTATACTGTTCAATGTTGTTTATAAATACAGCTTGAACTGATAAACTTGCACATCCATCTGATCAAACCACGAGTACGAAACATACTTTAGCTACCATTCTTGTATAAGAAAACAAATGCAGCACAAGCAGGTCAGGAGCATCTGCACCTGCTCGCAGTCAATATGTCACCATCTTTGGGAGCATCGGGCTCACTTTAACATAGGATCAGAAGAACAAGTAGGAAGACTGGAGGAGAGGGACACGGAAGGGAGAGGCCAGCCAAAAATATGGTGCCCCTGCACTAAGTGCAAGAATTATTCGCGACAGACAAAGGATGTAATGGGTAAACACCTCCAGATGCGTGGTTTTACTCCCGGCTATACCTTGTGGACATTTCATGGTGAGTCGGCCCGACGTAACAGAGACGAGGTGTTGCATCTGTGCACCGATGATTATGGTACAGGGATTGAAGACATGGTGAATGACTTTGATGATTCTCGGAATAAGGACGAAGAGTTGGAGGAATCTGCGAAAGCCTTCTATGCCATGTCGGAGTCTTCAAAACGTCCTCTTCACGAGCACACTAAGATTTCTCAGCTAGATGCCATCGCACAAGTAATGGCTCTGAAAGCCCGGTTCAAGATTGGAAGAGACCTGTTTGACTCAGTGATGACCCTATTTGGGCGCTTTCTACCAGAAGGTCATATTATGCCTTCAAACCTATATGAGTCAGACAAAATCCTTAGTGCACTCAAGATGCCGTATGAGCAGATACATGCTTGTGAGAAGGGATGTGCCTTATTTAGGAAAGAGTATGCGGACGAAACATATTGTCCATTTTGCAAGTCCTCCAGATATGTTGAGGTAGAAAACGGTGAAGGTGAGAAGTAGCAGAGCAAAATCCTCGTGAGTGTCCTACAGTATCTGCCGATCCTACCAAGACTTCAACG
Organism: Hordeum vulgare subsp. vulgare; assembly: GCF_904849725.1. Lineage (NCBI taxonomy): Eukaryota > Viridiplantae > Streptophyta > Magnoliopsida > Poales > Poaceae > Hordeum > Hordeum vulgare. The sequence goes on along the minus strand of NC_058521.1, from coordinate 311,907,212 downwards.
ACTTTACATGCTCGAAGAAACAGCAAAACAGATGACATGGCACAAACATGGAATTAGGAAAGAATTAGATGAACACAGAGTTCCGATGTTGGTACACCCTTCAGATGGTGACGCATGGAAGGCATTCGATAGTATACATAAGGAAAAAGCTAAAGAACGAAGGAATTGTCGAATCGCCATCAGCCTCGATGGGTTCAATCCTTTTGGTATGAGGGCTACCCAATATAGTTGCTGGCCTGTATTTGTCATTCCCCTCAATCTTCCACCATCATCCATTATGCAAAGAAAGCACATATTTCTGACGTTGATAGTTCCAGGGCCAAAATACCCGGGGAAGAATATGAGTGTGTACATGCAACCGCTGATGGATGACTTGAAAGAAGCTTGGGTGAATGGGGTCAACACATACGACGTAGCTAAGAAAGAGAACTTTCAAATATATGTTTGGTACCAATACTCGTTGCATGATCTGCCAGCATTTGCGCTTTTCGTTGCCTGGTGTGTGCATGGAAGGTTCCCATGCTAACAATGCAAGGCAGCTCTTAAGTTTCATTGGTTGCCGGCGGGTGGGAAGTATTACTGCTTTGACTTGCATAGACAGTTCTTGCCTATGGACCATCCATTCAGAAAAGACAAGAATAATTTCATGAAAGGTAAAGTTCTCAAACACTCAGCACCACCAGCGTTGACGGGGGCACAAATTAATGAACAGTTAAAATCTATGGAGCCTGATCCAACCCGTCCAGGGTATTTCTTCGGTTATAATGAGGAACACGCGTGGACCCACAAGCCATGCATCTGGGATCTCCCCTACTTCGAAGACCTCTTACTTCCACACAACATTGACATGATGCACACTGAAAACAATATCGCCGAGGCCCTTCTTGGCACATTTTTCGGCACTGATAAGGGCAAAGATAATACAAAGGCTAGAGTTGACCAGGAGACTCTGTGTGATAGGCCATCACTAAACATGCGAGAACCGAAAGGAAGAAAAAATTTGTCCAAACCACTTGCCTGGTACAATCTAGAGAAGGGAGCAATAAGGGAAATGCTCTTGTGGGTGCAAAAAAAGTTGTTGTTCCCCGATGGGTATGCGGCGAATCTAGCGAGGGGAGCGAGCATTGAAAAAATGAAATTTTTTGTGCTCAAGAGTCATGATTGGCACATATGGCTTGAGCGGATAATGCCGGTGACGTTGCATGGCTATATCCCCGAGGCTGAATGGCTAGTATTGGCCGAGTTGAGCTATTTCTTCCGTGTTCTTTGTGCTAAAGAGTTGTCGCGTGCCTTGATAGATGACATGGAAGAGTTGGCGCGTGAGTTGCTCTGCAAGTTAGAGAAGATTTTTCCACCGGGCTTCTTTAATCCGATGCAACACATGATTTTGCATCTCCCAACCGAGACAAGATTGGGTGGCCCTGTGCAAAATCGTTGGTGCTACACAACTGAAAGAATGCAGAAGACACTTCGAGGAAAATGTAAAAAGAAACGTAGAATTGAAGCATCGATGGCTGAGGCGTTCATTACAGAGGAGGCGGCAAACTTCGTAACAACACACTATGATGCCACTATGCACATCTTGCATAATCCAAAGCCTCAGTACAATCTGGGCGACCCCAAACGACGTGAATACAATCTCAGCCTTTTCAAAGGGAAGCTCGCACCTTCTGGTGTGGGAAAACCAAAGTTGCTATGCGTCGAGGAGTGGCGCACACTAACGATGTATATATTGAACAATTTAACAGAAGTTCGGCGATACATCGAGTAAGTGCTCTGTACATTGTTTCGCAACTTTTAACAACTTTTGTGTCTAACAACTATTATTAATTGATACAGTCGATACGTCGAACAATTCTCGAATGGTGTTGCAATCGAAAAATAATCCATTCTCGAGTATGAACTTCTTGAAAAGACAGGAGGCGGCTATTCCGGTTTCATCTCTTGGTTCAAAAAAAGGTACCTCCCTTATATATAATAAGTGACTTCCTTTATTGCTATTACTCATGAGTAACACACCAAACTCTATATTTTCTTAACTTCTAGGCTAAATCAGATGAGCAAGTCGACGATGAATTGAGACAAATAGCTAATGGTTTTGACTTTAAGGTCCGTACATTTCAAAAGTACGACATCAACGGGTATCGCTTACGTACTGCTAGCAAAGAGCTTTCAATGCCCGGTCGAAAAACAAACAATTCCGGTGTCTCTGCTATAGGCTAGGGAGGTCTCGAGTATTATGGAAGACTTGAAGAAGTCTACGAACTTCATTATTATGGTGAAAATCCTCCGAACATTGTTGTGTTCAAATGTCATTGGTTCGATCCTACTAAGACAAGACGGACTCATGAACATCTTGGGTTTGTCGAAATTTGATAAGACAGGCAGTTAAGCGGCACCGATGTCTATATTGTGGCTCAACAGGCCACCCAAGTTTTCTATCTGCCATACTGTCGTCAAAGTGTTAAGAACCTAGAAGGTTGGTATGTCGTGTTCGATGTGCCGCCACATCTTAGACCACCTCCCCCAAATGAAGACGATTATAAACCTCAAATTGACCCAGTAACATATGATGGAGATTCTTCCAAGAATCACGTGGTGTCAGACGTCGTACCCGAAACTGCTCTACGTCCACCCTGAACACGGAGGAACAAGACTCACGTGATGATGAGGAAGAAGTGGGAGTAGAAGAAGTTACCAATGTCGATGAGCTATCAATGCTTGATCGGTTACAAAAAGGCCTTCCACATGATGTCCCTGACCCCGATGACGATATCAGTCATGACGACACGTGTGATACTGATGATGATTTTGCTTCAATTGACCATGGAGAAGAGACAGATGATCCAGACTATTAGTACTTTGTATGCATCCAAACATTGTTGTTTAATTATTCAATTATTAGTTGAATTATTCATGTATTTATTATTGTTCCTTTAATTATTGTCCTTGAATTTGTACTAATTATTTAACTATTTATCGTTACAGGTGGTGAGACATGGCAGGCGGGGATAAGTTGAGGATAGCACCTGGGCAGCTACGGAGAACTTTGTTGCAGAGCTTTGCCGAGGAGCCCCGTGGGAGAGGCGTAGGAAAGAAGAGAGGCAGAGGACGTGGTCGTGGGACAGGGAGGCTGCATGATAAGAGCTAGTCGCCACCATCCTCGGCTACTTCTGTCTCAGCCACTTCACCCTTGCAGACGAGGGTGTCACCGGTGCGGGATCCTCCCATCCAGGAGCAGACACCGATGCAGGGGGATGAGGCGGAGGGTGCTTAGGCGGAGGCTGAGGCGGAGGGGGCTGAGTCGGAGGGTGCTGAGGCGGAGGCTGAGGCGGAGGGTGTTGAGGCTGAGGCAGAGGCGGAGGGGGCTGAGGCAGAGGCTGAGGGGGCTGCCAGCAAGTCGGTCTACCAACGTGGTATGACACGAGTTCCAGACCGATTGGAGTTGCAGCACACGGCGTTCATTAAGCCAGATGGCGAGAAGTAAGTTGATATATATTGTTTACCTTATATCATTATATTTCACCAAGTAGCTAATGTCTTTGCCTTATCATTATGTAGGGGGTGGGATTACCCGTAGAATACCCGGAATCCAAACTGCCTCCTTGGTGCTTTACTTAGGGAGCACTTCCCCGGGATAGTGCAGTTGCCCGGTGAGGGTATGGTTCCCGAGCCAGGACTCTAGTGGGAGCACTACCAAGCCGCTCTGCTCCCGGAAGACACATATGTCAATGGTGTTGTTTGCGTTAGCATGGCCGACAAGGTGTTGGCTGATTTTTGGGTAACTATTATTTTACACAATAAAAAGTATACAATGTTATATATTGTTATTTCCTTCCAAATCATTTCACTATTCATCTGTGCATCTATTTGGCATAATAGAAGAGTTACTTTAGGGTCGAGGAGGGGACGGAGGAGGCGGCCAAGAAGAACCTCGTGAAAGAGTGCAAGAGTTTATTGAATATCACGAGGCACGAGCTGCGTGTTCAGGCTGTTCGAGATTGGTACGCCAAGCAAGGGGAGCCGAAGACAAAGACTGAATGTCAAAAGATTTTCCTTGATAGGACCGAGTACATGGAGGTATGTACATTCCAAAGATCAATTCTTAGGGCTAGTTAGGTCTATTTAGTTATAATACTTAGTTTCATTCTTCATAAACTTACATTCATAGGTGCCCCCGAGATGGTTGGCCGATAAGATGGATTGTTGGGAGATGATAGCGGACATCTGGTGCACAGAGGCTTGGTTGAGCACCCACACTATGGCCAAGGACCGTCGTGCCCAATTGGTTAGTGTGCCACACCACCAAGTCAATGCCAACATCAAGCAATACGCCAAAAAATGGGTATGTGTGCCTTGTTTTGTTTCATCAATAATTCGTCCGTTCATGATTTTTTTTGTACTAATTCTTTGTCTTTTCGTGTAGGCGAAACACAATAACCAGCCCGAGCCTGAGGGATACGCCACTTTTAGCATGGCCCATAAGGGCTCGTACAAGACGGCGAAGGCATATTATGAGGGGGACGGGCCGTCGGCGTACACAAGCCTGTCCGCCTACAACAAGATGACGTCTTATTCTGAGGTGGTCAAACAGCTGCGCGGGCCTGACTTTGACCCGAGCCAGAATCCTATCGATCCAGAGGCGTTAATGATCTCTGGTGGCGGTAAGAGTCATGGCACTCTGGCCATGTGTGATGGCTTCGTCCCTATCGCTGAGACTCTATCTGAGATCAAGTCGAGGCAAACGAGCTCCGCTCCTGTAATACGGCAACGCGCGAGGCCAGTTGATCTTGCCATCGAGCTTAGTTTTCTTCATTATTTCTCTCGTTCTTTTGTCCCTGGATGGACAATGAAAATTCCTTTTGAGGAGTGGTTGCATGCCGCACTTGTGAAGGAGAGGGAGGCCACCAGGCTCTTGTTGGAGGAGAGGGACCGGAATACGCAGAGGTTGCTTGACGAGGAGAGGGCACGCAATAATGCCCATGCGAAGGCCATGCACGACTTTGTTGTGGTAAGTCAGTTGTGTGAGAAGCAAGGCTATGTGTGAGACGCAACAAGGCTATTTCTTTGACTCCTCGAAAACTAATTTGCAGGCTATGTGTGAGAAGGAAGGTTTGCCGCCCCCTCCGCCGATGCCTTCTCCGGTGGGAACGGTGAGTTCCCTTTCAATGACCAACCTTGCACGGTCTTATACCATTATCTGTCGCCGTGCTAACCACATATTTTTACTCTTGCCTTGTTGCAGCATCATTCCAGAGTTGAATCCCACGATCCCTTTACTTCTCCTGGAGAGAGCCCTAGCAACCCAGCGACCAACGGAGATGCAGCTTCTCCTCCGTTTCTTGGCATTTGGTAAGTTATTCCTCTCCTTCTTATTCTTCTTATTGTTTAGATCAACTTAGATTATGCCAGGCTTTAGTTAGCTTAGTAAACTCTAGTTGATATTAGCCATGGTTTAGTTAGCTTAGTAAATTCTAGTTGATATTAGAGCTCAAAAATGACATAATTAGTTTAGAAAGTTTTAAAAGAAACCAGAAGAGAACAGCAAAGAAGAGATGAAGAAATAAGAGAAGAAGAAAGAGGAGAAAAAGAAAACTTCTCTTCTTTCTTTTTCTCTATCTTCTTCTTCTTCTTCTTCCACTTCTTCCACTTCTTGTTCTTGTTCTTGTTCTTGTTATTCTTATTCTTCCACTTCTTCTTCTAATTGCCTAGCTTAATTTAGATAACTTATTTCTTATTGTATTGTTCTTCTAACTTCTTTCTCATTATGCAGATTTTGATAAAGCAGCATGGCATATGGATGGATGCTCGAGGGACTTTGTAATGCACTTGTGTAGTGTTAGATGAAATTTGTAATGCAATTGTATTTGTGGAAGCACTTGTGATGCTTTGTAATACTTTGTGATCTTGTTTGCACTTTAATTACATATATTCGTGATGTTTGCACTTGTGTTGTGCTGTTTGCACTTTGTAATGCATTGTGGTGTTGTTTAGGGGCTGGGCGAATATATATATGTTGTTGTTTGTATCTATGTTTTTCAAATGCAGGGAATTAACAGAAAACAAATATGAAAAAAAGGCAGAGAGGGTCTTTGCCTACAGCTTACTGACGGGAAAGGCTTTGCCGTCGGTGGACTGACGGCAAAGAAGACATGTGGCGGCAGCCTGTGTATCCTGGCAACTCTGGGAATACCAAATTTTCCCAGATTTTCGGCTTTGCCATCAGCTGTGCTCCAGCTGTCGGCAAAGAGGCGACCAAGGGGAGCCAGGGGTTTCGGCTTTGCCGTCAGCTTTGCTACGACTGTGGGAAAAGAGGGGACCTAGGGGACCTAGGGGTTTCGGCTTTGCCGTCAGCTTTGCTACGGCTGTGGGCAAAGCCTGCCGTTAACCTTCTAACGGAGCTCGTCCTGCGCCGTTGCCGCCACTGCTCTTTGCCGTCAGCCCGTGGCACAAAGCGGATGGCAAAGCCTTTGCCGTCGGTCGACCTTCAGCTCACGGCAAAGAAGGTGATTGCCGATAAAATCTTGGCCGGTACCTTTACCGACAGCACACTGACGGCAAAGCCTTTGCCATCAGTTAAGCTGTCCTTTGCCGTCAGCTCTGGCTGTCGGCAAACCAGCAGGTTCCAGTAGTGTATGGTAACACTATAGGTTGTATTCGGCTCACCCGACAACTTCCGCTGAAAATACTTGATCTTCGACAAAGTCCCCTTCCGTGGCGGGTATCACACACTACTCGGCCACAAAACATTCGCCCGCTTCAATTTTGTGCCTCATTACGCCTACCTCATTCTCAAGATGCCCGGACCCAGAGGTGTTATCAGCGTCAATGTAATATTGAATGCTCCCTCTAGACCGAGGAGCACAAAGCGGTATTGGCAGTTGAATGCCAATACAACAATGAAGCATCAAGCAACAAGCTCGCCATCGAGGCGCGGCAGGCGAGCAAGCAAGATCGAGCTCAGTCGGATCCCTAGAGACGTCTCCGACTCAAAACAAACAGTAATACGCTCCCCATGTCATGGACCGGTCACTCGTAAGGTATGTTCCTCATAGAAACAATTTCATTCTCAAAATACCATGGGAAGTTGTGGGGATCCACCACCATGGACCATATGTTTGGTTCAACTAAACTACAGTCCAAATGTCTTCACAAACAAGAACGAGATGTCGTTAAGGATCTCTCAAGCGTCAAGCTCACCTACAACACGACAACTTTTCAAGACCCTCTATTCTAGGTTCGCCAACCGACAACAACCACCTTTAAAGTATACAACCCCTCCCTTCTAAGAAGTATAGGAGAAACTGCATAGATGGAAGCAGGACGGACGTCAAGTCACCCATGATAGGCCATGCAGAAAAAGTCACTTTGAAATATGTTGTTCAAAACAATAGTTCCCTGTAATAGCTGCTTTGGCACCATGAATTATAGAAAATATTGTTCACATACTCTTTTACAGTATCTTTACATATATATGTGTCCTACTCATTGGCGCCGAAGGGTAAATTTATTTAATAAATATCAAATGTGATCGGCTAATAGACCGGGGGCTTCGATAAATAACGTCCGAGCACTGCCCCGTCACAAACTTTTTTTAAGTGTTCAGTTTCTTGGATATTTCTTTATTTGCATCGGTTCCAAATTATGTATTGGGTCAATAGTTGGGTGCCCCGCTCTTGTGATTACCCCCTTACGTTCCGTTAGTTCGGCTAAAGTGGTAAAGGGAGAACCATTGCGATTGTATTCCCAGGTGGCTGGCTAAAAATAGCTTAGTGGAGAAAGCCGAAAATTGACTGTCATAATAAGCAAGAACTCGTCGACAATCTGAGCTTAAGTACTAAAAACCGATGGAGGTTTTATTCCATGTCATATGGAGGGGTTTGTTCCTTTACAATCCATGTGGTAACTATTTTCAAATCTGGTTTATCCGACTAACCCAAAAAACAGGGGGCTAGCCCCCGAATTCAAGCTCCTAAGCGTAAGTGAAAGAACTAAAGCCGAATAGTCTGATTGCCTCGTTTCCTTCACACACTACCGCCTCCGGGCACTGATATATCGGCTAAGGGTCACAGTGTGGATGTCGAAACACCCAGCATAGTCTCTACATGGGGGCTGAAGCCCACAACTAGAAACTTTCAGATTAAAACAGTCGAACAGGAGTCAAAAATAACACAAAGCGCATTACATTAGAGCAAGATTCATAATAGTAAATTGTTCCAACGCGGACTACAATATCCCAACTCATAAATTACATATTTGGAATACTAGGCTTCGACCGCTCGAGCACCCTCCGCCGCGGTAGGGAAGTAAAGCTTTGGACGCTGCGCTCCTTTCCACGAGGCGGGGGTGCGGTTGCCATAGTAAGGGGCTTTACCCTGGCCAATGCATCATGGTCCTTGCAAAGTCAATCCGACCCCCCCAAACATTGCACATCATAACCTCGAGTCGAGGCACAACATCGCACAACTTCTGCACTAAGCTGAAGGAACTGCTTGGCAGAGGCTCGGTAGGCCATAGCCGTATACAAAGGTCCTTCATGGCCAGCTGCACTATCCTATGCTACTCCATGAGCTGCTTCATCTGATTGACAAGAAGGGGGTTGGGCTGAGGAGTTTCAAACTGTGCCAGAAAAGCCTCTCCTCGGTGTCCCCATCATAGACCGCGTAGTGCTTGGCCACGTCTGTTGCTCTCTGCGGGAGGTCCGTAAAGGCGCGTGGGGCACACCATAGCCGTGTAAGAAAGGCAAACCTGTTTCCACCAAAGGCACTTTGCAGTAAGTATGGCATACCATCCGCAAACTTCTTGGCTTGGCTCCGATTTGAGCTTGGAGGACAGCTTGGAGAGCTCGGTTGCTTGTTCCTCGAACTTCTATTCTAAGTCCTCGCTTTTCATTCTCGCATTTTGAAGCTCCTACTTGACCTCGGCCACTCTAGCCTTGTGCTCGCAGCTCTCAACCTTTAGAGAGCTTAGCTCGGCGGCTGTCTGCTCCGCCATCATCTTATGAGCGGCGGCCTCCTGCTTGGCTTTCTCTAGTTCGGCCTTGAGTTTCTCCAAGTCCATGTCCATTGCTGTTGACATAATCAAAATTACAATGTCATATACAAAAGCCAGAATAGTGCTAAACTATTAAAGTACAACAAGAGTCTTAACAACATGGATGAAGCTTACCCTACTTCTCGTCGAGCCGACTATTAAGTCGGCTAAGCTCCTCATCGCAAACCTGGAGTTTCCGGTTCAGCTCGGCAAGTTCAAGGGTGTTGGTAGACATAGCTGATGGGGACGCCTGCAATATAAAATAGGGATTGATAAGCATTAGAGCTAACGGGATTGAGACATTTGGCCAAAGTACTTGACTGAGTTGTTATAGTTCATGGGTCCCCGAACTGTTTTTGTTCAATACCATGAGTTATCTAGAGCCATGGGTAAGTTTTTTCAACTCACCATGGAACGGGTCCATCATACTATAAGGCATGTAAAAACCTTATAAATAAATCTAACACTAATTGGTTTACCTTGAAGCCCGCGAGCAAGCTGCTGAAGGCGCCCTTCAGTCCGCAATCAACGCACTGGATGCTTTAAAGAATCGCACCCGTAAGGATGCGATGTTCATCAGCTATGGAGGAGCCATACAGAACCTCCTCCATTGTTGCAGGCTACTCGGCTACAGTCCGTTCTAACTCAGGCGGCGCTAGAGGCAACGACAAAGATGCCAAAAGATCAGACCTCCTTGAAGCTCTCTCCGGAGGAAGCTCGAACAAATCACCACCCTACTCTCCCCTTGTCGGGAGGGGATCAACCTCCTGGGTTTCGGTGACCAAGGCATGAACCTCGGCCAGAACCTCTTGGTCTTTGGTGGACGAGGTATTTACCTCAGCCGTCACCACCTCATCCTGAGTCTTCAGAGGGGCATGGTAGGATATCACCTCCGCAGCCTCGTTCGATTGTTGCGGGAGAGTAGTTCGAGATCCATTCCCTCTCTCCCTGAGGTCGGTTCATTGTGAACCCCCCTCCGAGACCTGATCGGTCAGGAGGTCTCGGGCAAGACTGTGTCAAAGAAAGGAGCGTGTATATATATCAACAGAAGCGCAATATAATTCCATCGGGGGGAACCCTCTCAAAGGCCCAGGAGGCCTCACAAATGCGGGCTATCGTCGGACAGGACGTCCTTGGACTCTTCCGACGCCATCCTCTTTCTCGTTTGTAGGGAATATTTTTCCTCTCCATCCTCCGCATCCTCTTCCTCGTAGACGGAGCAAGCGTGGGTGTCTCCGGAATTGGTGTTTGGAGGACCCCTTGAGCGGAGAACCCCGCGAGTCTTCTTTTTCTCTTCTCCTTATCCTCTAGTGTCGTCTATGGCGCCACCACCAGCATGACGGTTAGCAATTGGGACCTAGGGTCCTCTGGCAGGGGCTGGGCCGTTTATTTTCTTGGTCTTTGTCAGCGATCCCTACATAAAAGGTGGGGGGAAGAATAAGATCCCTGATAAAGATTAAAAGCTTCAAATAAAGAATAAAGGCTAGGTCATACCTCTAAGGGAGGGTGATTAGTGTCCTAGCCGACGTCTTCCTCCTCAGACGACCATTCTTGTTTAGGTTTGAACAACACCTTCCACAATTTCGAGAGGGTAATGTGGTAGAACTGTCTATCACTGTCAGGGTCGCCGAGCTTAGGACCACATTGTAGTGTCCCGACGCTGGTAGGGAAGGATGCGGCGGCGGAACAAGACCTAAACCATGTCGGTAAGATTGATATTCACCTCCATCATGTGCTTGATGCGATTCTCCAGCGCTTTTACCTCCGAGGATGATCCCCAATCGAGACCCCTTCTCACCCACGAGGCTAGCCTCCCGGGGAATTGATGTCTACGCACGCTTCTAGTCTTGTAGACTATTTGGGCCTCCAAGCACAAATGTTTGTAGGACAGCATGAATTTCCCTCAAGTGGATGACCTAAGGTTTATCGAACTCAGGGAAGTAGAGGTTGAAGATGGTCTTTCTCAAGCAACCCTGCAATTAAGAAACAAGAAGTCTCTTGTGTCCCCAACACACCTAATACAATGGTAAATTGTATAGGTGTTATAGTTTAGTGAAGAGATGGTAAAATATGGGTGATAGGTGTGGCAAAGCGAGGTAATATAAATCTGTAATAAAAATTACAGCAAGGTAGCAAGTGACAAAAGTGAGCATAAACGGTATAACAATGGTGAGAAACAAGGCCTAGCCTTCCTACTTTCACTAGTGGCAACTCCCAACAACATTAACATAGTCTAATCACATGATATTTCCACTAAAACATGCAATGGTGACGTACTCGGAAGTCATTCCTTTGTGATCAAGCGAGGACGATAATTATGTAGGGCTACAAAAGCACACCTCAGAGTTCTTAGTTCTCATCTATGGATTTCCTAATGTCACCGCGGCCATTAGAATAATCTTCTAATCCATGTCCAATAGACCATTGTCACCATGGTCTCGGGGATTATAATAGATAAGATCAAGTGAGTACATCAATCCAATACATAGGAAAATGGGAAACATCATGGGATCACCCTAGGTTAACATAGCCTATGATCACAATCCAGATCACATCATGGGAGAGGGAATTAACCACATAGATACTGTAGAAGACCTCAACCCCGAGGAGGAACTACTCATGGAGGGAGGAAGCAACGTCGATGGAGATGAATCCGGGGGCACTTCCCCGTCCCGGTTGGGTGCCGACATATGAATTCTGGTCCCCCTAAACTTGTTGGTCATGGCGGCGGAGATCGGAATTTCTTCTGGAGAAAAGTGTTCTGGAATCAGGGTTTCCTCCACGGGGGTAAAAATAGGAGCCAAGGTAGGGCACCATAGGGGGTGGGCCCCACTCAGGAGTCCTCCTCGTGCGGCCAGGGGGCAGGCCGCGCCACCAGGGCAGCTGGATGCCTGGTGGCCCTCCTCTAGCCCTCCTTCGGTCGTCTGGAGTCTTCTGGAATGCTGATTTTCAATATATTTTTTGTGGAATTTTTAGGGTACGCTAAATATGGGTATAAACCTGTAATTCACAAACATCAGCACACAGAAACTAGCACAGAGTGCACTGAGTTAGTAGGTTAGTCCAAATATGTTGGAAAAGGTATGAAAGTGTACAGAACACATAGCAATATCACCCAAAACTTGCATGGAGCAAGCAGAAATTATAGATACGTTTGGGACGTATCAACATCCCCAAGCTTAATTCCTGCTCGTCCTCAAGTAGGTAAATGATAACACAAATAATTTATGTGGTGACATGCTAACACACATATAAGAACTTCAAAGTAAAGCAAGTAAGATATGCAATTCAAGTCAAGACAATAACAAGCAAGAGTCTATATCTAGTATTGAAACTAGCAAAGTAAGAACATAAAGGTGCAAGAGCTTTCGTTGTCCGCGACTGAAATGTCTCCAAATGGTGTTTGCGTGCAAGAAGTGGGAGATGGGTTTAGAGCATAAAAATAATATATAGTTTAATTGAAAACTCAATCTACTAAAACTTCACAATTGGTCTCCTTCAGAATCTTATTTTGACTCATCCCCATACCACTAGTCAGGCACAAGTCAAAATGATCCTCTCCCTTTCGACTTTGAGCACTCATGCAATGGATGAGCGCAAGCAAGATATGTTGGAACTTAGTATGGCAAAGAGAATAATGATGGAGAAGGAAGACAAAAAATGTGCGAAAGGCTCACATCAATGAGGACAATCATAGGCCAGAGAAAGCCAAACAATAGATTTGATGTGAGGAGTAGGGAGTGCCATGCAACAGATGCACATATGAGCTAAGGTAAGCTCTCCAATGGAACTAGTGGGTGTGCATCCAACTTGCTTGCTCATGAAGACCTAGAGCTCATTTGAGGAGGCTCATCGTTGGAGTATACAAGCAAAGTTCTACAGTGTAAAGGTCCTCACATAGTTATGCATGAATGATAATCTCTATGGAGTACAAATATAACAATGGACTACGAGTGTGGATCTTTCAAAAGGAATAGTAGTGTTGCCTCCTTCTCTCTTTTTATTTATTTTTTCCTTTTTCTCTCTCTTTTTTCTTTTGTGGCCTCTTTGGCTATTTCTATTTATCACTCATTTGTCCTCTTTGGGATCTTTTCATGTGTCCTCTTTTGGGATCTTTTAATTTGTCCTCTTTGGGATCTTTTCCTCACTTAAGGGCAACACTCTATATTTTACAAGAATAAAAAGAAGACCTTCACACTTTATAAGAAGTACTCAACATAAAGACAAATGAAAACTATCATGATGTATGCAAATGTATGCCTCTGCCAGTGTAGCAGGATATGCAATGAAACTAGCGCGTCATGTAGAAATAATAAGGGCAAGGCCCAACTAGCATGCGTCTCCTCGATCAAGCAAAAGCATGTATGACATGAATATCAAGTCATGATATGGTGGATGTTGCATGGCAATGTATCTCGGAAAGGATATGGAAATGCCTTAATAGGTAGGTATGGTGGCTGTTTTGAGAAAGGATATAAGGAGGCTTATGATGACAGAGCTGTCATGCCAAGGGTTTGGATGCACCGGTGAAGTTTGCACCAACTCTCAAGATGAGAAATGGCAATGCACGGTACTGAAGAGGCTAGCAAAATATGGATGGTGTAAGTGCCAACAATCGAATAGTGGCATTAGTCCGAAGAACTCATGCACTTATTATCGGGAACTCTATATCTAGTCAGGAGATTCACAAAGAGACAAATACCCCGAGGCATTAGTCCGAAGAACTCTCTATCTAGAACACAAGTATCCTCGACCCATGATAACGTGAGGGTACTCTATATATTCCAACCCCTCCAAAGGTTAGCGATCCATCTAGTAGCTACAGTTCTCAACTAATTTTTTTAGTTTTTTAAAATACACACGGATTTCCCAAAATACAACACGTATCACTAATAGGCTCAAGCTCTTGACACCAATAGTCCAAACATTACTCAAATCAATACCTCAAAACTATTGCAAGTTACTAATATACTTAAATAGCAGCCTCAATTACCTACTCATACAAGACATACAACTCAGTGCAACAAGCCAAGTCTATAAACAAGATAAGCATGATAACTCAAGATAGTTCCAAAAGAAACCTAAATAAAAGATCTTCAATAGATAAAGCATGAAAACTAAGAGCTAAGCATGACAACAACTATGAAAAGATAAAGAACACAGAAAAACATAAGTATGAAAACCTATTTTGTGTTATAGGGTGGAGTGGAGCGTGTTTCTCTCCCAAACAAAGAAGTCTCGGTTCCAAATTGGTATGAACATCAAGGAAACCTAAAACAAACCAAAAACTATAGAGCGGGATGCTCCAAGCCTAGCACATAACATATGAAGTGATAAAAATATAGCATGGAGAATGACAAACTGATGATTGTTGATGGAGAAGGGGATGCACGGGGGCATCCCCAAGCTTAGACTCTTGAGTCTCCTTGAATATTACTTGGGGTGTATGGGGGCATCCCCAATCTTGAGCGCTTGACAATCCTGGATCTTCTTTCATCAGCTTCCATCACATACGTGGAAACTCCCTTCATACGAAACTCATCATAAGCTGATTAGAGTGGTTAGTACCCATAATAAAATATTTTTTCTCCACCGGAAATAAATATTTTCATGAAGAGATACTGTTTCTCAAGATTTCCAAAAAGTTTTTTCAAAGAAAAAGCAAGCTTAAGATTTGCAAAACGATGAGAACGCAAAACATAGCAGAATCCGTGAAAAATAGACCAGCACGTAGTAAGTAATTTTTTCAGGGCACTTCTGCAACTCAAATAAAAAAACTTAGAACAGACGCCAGAAAGCCAATTGTATATATCATACTGACAAACCTATCCAGATAAAAAAATGATCTGGTGATTTTTGGTCAATTTTTCCGTCAAGCAGACATAATCTGTTTCTGGACAGCATGTCACAACTTTTGAACTTTCTTGCAATCGGAGGCTAAAACTTGGCAAAAAGCTTAAAAATACACATACAATGATGTTGCTACAGTAGTAGCACACGTCAAGACTACTAAAAACTGAAAGTAAAAACTCAAAGTAAAGATAACAAGGGTTGTCTCCCTAAAGCTCTTTCTTTATAGCCATAAAGATAGGTTTAAGATTTAATGATGCTCTCGTAGGAATAAGAGTTGTAGAATAAAAGATAGCATCAAGAAGAAAATATCAAACACATTTAAGTCTAACATGCTTCCTATGCATAGGAATATTGCAATATAATAATTCATTGAAGCACAAAGCAATAAGCATAGGAAGGCAAAACAAGTGCAGCTTCAAAAGCTTCAACATAAAGAGAGGGAACTTGATATTATTGAATTACCTATAAGCATATGTTCCCTTCTCATAATATTTTTCAGTGGTATCATGAATAAACTCAACAATATAATTATCACATAAAGCATTGTTACCATGATCCACATGCAAAAGGGTACTCTTACTCTCCACATAAGCATAATCTTTCGCATTGGTAATAATGGGAGAAGGACTATCATAAACAACCTGAACAATATAGATTAATTGTGTATTGGAGTGATGGTGTTCAGCAAGGGAGAAATTCCCTCCATGATTATGACCAGTTTCAAATGGATAATTTCTCCTTATGCCATAGCTATCTTTACGATCACTATAGATAGGAGTTATAACATCATCATGGTAGAAAAGAGCATTATTATTGCTAGCAACTATATTTGCAAACATGTTGTCTTTATTCTTACTAGCAAAAGAATTATCAATTATCACATCACTAATGGGTAAAGGAATTGAAATCCTATCATCCCCAAGCTTAGAGCTTTCCATATAATCATTTTCATACTGGGTACCAAAAAGATTTTCAAGATCATCAGCTGGCAGACGGCAAAGAGCCCATATTGTCACAGTTTTATTTGTTTTGTTTATTTCATAACACATATACATATACATAGCACATATATAGGTCACAACACATATACATATACATAGCACATATATAGGTCACACCACATATTCATAACACAAAGTTTCATCCATACTCATAACACATATATAGGTCACAACACATATACATATAGTTCCACATATACTGTTCATCCATATATACATATACATATAATTCCACATTGTTCATCAACTCAAATGAAAACTAGAACTAAAGCACTCCATCAATGCCAGCTTCCATGCATGTAGTACATCCAATCTGCAAAATGGGAATAAGAAAGTCAGAAAAAGAACAACCACAACATATATATGAAAAATAAGCTAAATTGAAGAAGAAAAAGAAGAAGCAAGAAGAGAACAAGGAGAAGAAAAACAAGAAGGAGGAGGAAGAGGAGGTGAAGGATAAGGAGAAGGAGGAGGAGAAGAAGAAAAAAGAAGAAGAGAAGAAGAAGGAGAAGAAGGAGGAGAGAAGAAGAAGGAGAAGAAGGAGGGCTCCTTCTCCTTCTCCTCCTCCTTCTCCTTCTTCTTCTCGTCTTCTCCTCCTCCTTCTTCTTCTTATCCTTCTCCTTCTCCTTCTCTTCTTCTTCTCTTCTTCTTCTTCTTGTTCTTCCTTCTTTTCATTTCTCCTCTTCTCCTCTTCTTGGAGCTAAATTAGCTAACTATGTCTTTTTGGAACTAAATGGGCTAATTATGTCATTATAGAGGAAAACAAGCTAAGTATATAATATTAATGAGCTAACCAAGGTTATTATGCCATTTTGAGCTTATAATGTCTTTTTGGAGCTAAATTGGCTAATTATGTCATTGTTGGGGAAATTAAGGCAAGGAGAATATGAAAGAGGAGAAGAAAGAGGAGGAGAAGAATAAGAAGAAGAAATAAAGAAGAAGGAGGAGAAGGAGGAGGAGGAGGAGAAGGACTAGAAGGTCCTTTGCCTTCTCCTCATTCCCCTCCTCCGCCTCCTCCTCCTTCTCCTTCTTCTCTTCTTCTTCTTCTTATTTCTTTTCATTTTTCCTATTTCTTCTCCTCTTCTTGGAGCTAAATTAGCTAACTATGTCTTTTGGAGCTAAATGGGCTAATTATCCCATTTTAGAGGAAAACAAGCTAAGTATATAATATTAATGAGCTAACCAAGGTTCTTATGCCATTTTGAGGTTATAATGTCTTTTTGGAGCTAAATTGGCTAATTATGTCATTGTTGGGGAAATTAAGGCAAGGAGAATATGAAACAGGAGAAGAAAGACGAGGAGGAGGAGAAGAATAAGAACTAAAAAAGAAGGAGGAGAAGGAGGAGGAGGAGGAGAAGGACTAGAAGGTCCTTGGCCTTCTCCTCCTTCTCCTCCTCCTCCTCCTCCTCCTTCTCCTTCTTCTCTTCTTATTCTACTTGTTTCTTTTCATTTTTCCTATTTCTTCTCCTCTTCTCCTCCTCTTGGAGCTAAATTAGAAGAAGGAGAAGGAGGAGGAGGAGAAGAAGGAGGAGAAGGAGGAGGAGAAGGAGGAGAAGAAGTAGGAGGAGAAGAAGGAGGAGAAGAAGGAGAAGGAGAAGAAGGTATTCTTCTTCTCTTCTTCTCTTCTTCTTCTCTTCTTCTTTTCTTCTTCTTTTCTTCTTCTCCTTCTTATTTTTGTCTTCTCCTCCTCCTCATCTTCTTCTTCTTCTTCTTCTTCTCCTCCTCCTCCTCTTCTCCTCTTCTCCTCCTCCTCCTCTTCTTCTTCTTCCTATTCTTTCTATTAAGCTAGCTAACTAACTAACCAAGCTAACTAAACCTATCGCTAAATCTATATAGCACTAAACAACAACAAAATAACAAAAACAGAATCTACCACTAAGTAACTAAAAAAGAATCTAGCTACCACCAAATACCAAACAATAAAAAATCAACTTCTTCTTCTTTTTCTCTTCTTCTCCTTCTTATTTTTTTCTTTTTCTCTTATTCTCTTCTTCTTCTCTTCTTCTTTACTTCTTCTCTTTCTTATTTTCTCTTCTCTTCTTCTTCTTCTTCTTCTTCTTCTCCTTCTTATGTTTTTCTTCTCCTCTTCTTCTTATTCTTCTTCTTCTTTTTCTTTTTCTTCTCCTTCTCCTCCTCCTCCTACTCCTCTTCTTCTTCTCCTCTTCTCGTCCTCATCCTCCTCCTCTTCTCCTCTTCTCCTCCTCCACCTAACTAACCAAGCTAACTAACTAACCTAACTAATCTAACCAGCTACCACTAATTAACAAAACAACTAAAAATAATTAACAAGCTACCACTAATTAACAAAACAAAACAAGAACAACTACTAAAACTACTGAAACTACTAAAACTACTAACAAGAAAAACTACTAAAACTACTAACAAGAACAACTACTAAAACTACTACCACTAAAACTACTACCACTAAAACTACTAACAAGAACAAAAATCATGCGGGTGCGGGGGGGGGGGGGGTGCGGGCTCACCGGGAGGGGCGACTGTTGCGGGGCCGGGGGTGTTGGGGGTGGCGGGGCGGCGCTGGGGGCGTCAGGGGCTGCGGCGCGACGGTGGTGGGGCAGCGGCGGCGAGGGCGTGGTGGGGCAGCGGCGCGACGGTGGTGGTGGCTCAGGTGGGCGTCGGGGAGAGGAGTGGGAGAGAGAGAGGGGCGGGGTGAGCCGTGGGTGAGAGAGAGACGGGCGGGGTGGCGGCAAAGATCCGTTAACGAAGTTACCTCTTTGACGTCTGCCGGCGGACGGCAAAGAGTCTAGACTCTTTGCCGTCTGCCTCCGGACACTTTGCCGTCAGCTAGCAGACGACAAAGAAGGGACTTCATTTTGCCCTAACATACCTGCGGTCAGGTGGGCCCATCTACATGTTTGCCGTCTGCTGTGAGAATCTTTGCCGTCTCCTAGCTGACGGCAAAGATGTGACTGATGGCAAAAACACTCTATGCCATCAGCCAGTGCTTTGCCGTCCTCTTTGTGGAAGCTGACGGCAAAGACACTCTTTGCCATCAGCTAGCAGACGGCAAAGATTTGGCAGATGGCAAAAAACTATTTTCCAGTAGTGTATCCCATTAAACACGGGGCACGATCTCCTCATTGCCAAGACGTGCCCGTAAGAAAGCGGCCCCGAATCGCGAATCGAGTTTTTGACATAACTGGCTGTCACAACCTTTCGTCAGAAAGGCTGTTAGATGAGGAACTGTTCACACTCGGTACTTTTAGCCTTCTCATTAAGCAGTGCTTGTTTTAAAGGCACGACAACACTAGATGACCAAGATTGAACCAACCGAACATGAAGGAAACTCGCCTTGCAAGTCGATTACTATGGATACAAGGAGCTGCAGAAGACTAAATACATAGGTGTTGGATGTTAGTTCGGGGGATACTGAGGGTGTCCGGGATTAAGGGGTCGTCGGACGGTCGGCTCATCCCTTACATGCCGACCTAATGGGCCGCATTATGGAAGATCGAACTGCATAAAGACCTCGTGGACAAGGAGGAAAGCTCCAAAGACTAGCGTGTCATCCATGTTAACTAGGCTAGATTGACGCATCTATCCCTGACTGGAGGTCGTTCTATGTAACCCTAGAACCCACTATGTCTATATAAACTAGAGAGTTTTCATCCACATAGGCAAGTTGATTCATCTAGGGTTTTAGCTCATATTGTAACGTCCAAGATGCGACACTTTCCATATTTGGGGTCAAGGCCTCAATAAGGAAAGAGACGCGTCTTAGTGTTTCGCAAGTACAAAAATCATCACAATAGATACATGAAGAGATGAGTATATGGAATGGCATACACTCGCCACAAGTTAAGTTACAATTCACTCAACAATTTATTTCAAATCATCCCAAAAGACAGGGTCCGACTACGGACAAGATAAATGATAGAATTGCAGTGATCTATCTCCCTATTACCAAGAGACTACTAAGGTCCTTTAATCGTCACGGTACAGGGTCCGACCTCGGGGTAGCTATAGCCTATGCTTTTTATTATTAAGTTGTTAGCAAATTGAGTACCAAAGTTGGGTCTTGCCAGACAAGTCTTAACCAAATCAACTTATCAAGGGGGTCCCCATAACAACCCCAAGCGTGTTAGGAGTGCTCGATGGGGAACTTCACAGCGTAGCCGAAACTAAGGCGGCAAATGCGGGACAAATCACGCAACAAAAGGCCAAGCCTTCCGTATTTTACCAAGTATATAGGTGTATTAAATTAAATAACAGTACTAAGATGATATTCAAAAGCCCATGTAAACACATGGATCACCATGCACGTGCAAATATCAATGCTATAAGAGGGTTGAGCAAGCGCTATCTTAGCCGATCAATATTTGCTTGGTAGTGGCATGGTTAGAGGCTTTCATGGCAATGTTTGGAGGCTTAATTTAAGATGGTAGGCAACAATAAAAATAGCCATGCACTACTGGAATTCACAAATTTGCCATAAGCCTTTCCTTTGCCGTCAGCTGACACATGGCAAAGAGCTTCTTTGCCATCAGCTGGCGCAAAGCAGATGGCAAAGAGAACACCTAAGGCAACCATTTCTTTGCCGTCCGCCTTCCTATGCCGTCGGCCAGCGGATGGCAAAGCAACCAAAGGCGGACGACAAAGGGGTGGCAGACGGCAAAGGTGTGCGACCGTACAGCCCCTCCCACCCCATAACGAGCGCTCCCTTTGCCGTCTGCCCTCCTTCTCTTTGCCGTCGGGGGGCTGACGGCAAAGCGAGCCCCCCCTAACGGCCGTCTCCCTCTCCCTCTCACTCTCATCCGCTCCGACATCCTCCTCCGCACCGACAGATACTTCAGCCGCTCGTCCCCCGCCCGTCGGCCGCCTCCCTTCCCGCCGGCCGCCTCCGCCCCCGCCCCCTCCTCCCCTCCCGCGGCACCCCTCCTCCCCGCCCACCGGCCGCCTCCTCCTCCCCGCGCCCTCATTCCAGTCGGCCACCTCCCCTCCCGCCCGCCGGCCGCCTCTGCTCCCGCCTGCCGGGCGCCGCCCCCTCCTCCCCGTGGCATCCTCCCCGCGCCCTCCCGCGGCACCCCTCCCCTCCCCCCGCCGGCCATCTCCCCTCCCGACCGCCGGCCCCCTGCCACGCCCCCCCTGCCCCCCTGCCGTCGTCCACCACCGCCGCCGCCGCCCCTGCTGTCGTCCACCGCGGTAAGTTGTAGTTCTTCTTCCTTTTCTTTTTAGTAAAGTTAACTACTTTAGTTAGTTTATTAGGTTAGTTTTTTATTATATATAGGGTAATTTAGTTAGTTTATTTGGTTAGATTATTAGGCTAATTAGGTTAGTTAGTTAGGTTAGAAGAAAAAAGAGGAAAATCAGAAGGAAAAAATGAAAAAGAAAAAAGGAAAAGAAGAAAATAATGAGAAGAAGAACAAAAAGAAGAAGGAGAAGAAGAAGAAGAAGAAGAAGAAGAGGAGGAGGAGGAGGAGAAAGAAGAAGAAGAAGAAGAAGAAGAAGAATAAGAACAGGAGGAGGAGGAGGAGGAAGAGGAGGCGAAAGAATAAGAAGAAGAAGAAGAAGAAGAAGAACAAGAAGAAAAAGAATAGGAGGAGAAAAAAGAAGAAGAAGAAGAAGAAGAAGAAGAAGAAGAAAATAAGAAGAAGAAAAAGAGGAGAGAGGAGAAGAAGAAAGAAGACGAAAAGGGAAACCCGGCACCCCGAAACTGACCCTCGACCCCCGACCCCTGACGCCCGACGCCACTGACCCCCGACCATCGACCCCCGACGCCACTAACCCCCGACCCCCGACCCCCGACGCCACTGACCCCGACGCCACTAACCCTCGACCCCCGACTCCACTGACTCCCGACACAGACCCTCGGCCCACGACTCCCGACCCCCAACGCTCGACGCCACCAACCCCCGACCCCCGACGTCACTGACCCTGGACCCCCGACGCCACTGACCCCCACAACCGACGCCGCTAACCCCCCCGACCCCCGATGCCACCGACACCCGACACCACCGACCCTCGACGGCACTGACTCCCGACGCCACTAAGCCCCGACCCCGACACCTCTTCTTCCTTCTCTTGAACGAGAAGGTGCTTTTCGGCCTTATAGAGGCCCACGAGGTCATAGTTTTGTAAATTATGAGTTAGGTCACATATTTTCCGATTATGTTAATTATAAAAACATCGTAATTGTGTTGATCGTGTGAATTTGAATGTGCAGTTGTTCGACGACCTCCACGTGCGTTGGACGAGCTCCGCTCTTGCGTTTGTTGGTGAGCACAAATGACTTCTCCTCCTACCCCCTTAATTTGCTCTGTCCCGGTCTTCGTGCCGATGAAACTTGATAGCTATAGGTTTCGTCAATCATGAGTATGCGTGACCAGTATGCGTCTCCCGTTCGAAAGGGCGACATCTACAAATATGCATTTCTTTGCATATTTATAACCGCCATCCTTTCGAATTGTCCAACATTATCCATGGATAGCCCGAGTATGTGTAGATTGGGTTTGTTTTCCCGTATGCTGTGCTCCGGATGCGATGCGGAATTTCATCAGTGCCTCCCCTGTTGTTCTCCGGGTACACATCCTCTATGCTTATTGCCGAGACGTGTATCAGGAGAACAGCGGGGAGGTGCTGCCGAAATTCTGCGTCGCATCTGGAGCAGAGCATGGGAAAACGAACCCAGTCTACACATACTCGGGTGGGATTAGGACCTATCTTTACCTATTAGCGTGTAGGTTGCATGGACGTAATAAAACTGACAAACTTGATTAGCGTATGAATATAGATGATGAATTATATATTTATTTCTTGTGCCCCCATAGGTAGCTAGGCAACATGTGTGATCGTGCTTGGATGTACACAGGTCACCCTAGTCAGAAAGACATGACCCATGAATGGTTAACAAAAACGAGGGGGTTTGCGAGAGCCGCATTTGCAAATGGCCAGCAAAAAACATGGTGCCCCTGTCCCAACTGCAACAACTAGAAAAAGCAGACATAGATTGAAATGGGTAAACACCTGCAGAAGTGGGGTTTTATGCCTAATTATATGGTGTGGAATTTTCATGGTGAGTCTGACCAACGTGCCAGAGCTGAGGTGATTCGTCGTCGCACCGACGAGCATGGTACCGGGATTGAAGACATGGTGCAAGACTTTGATGATGCTCGGGATTCGGACGATGAGATGGAGGAAGCTGCAAAGGCCTTCCATGAAATCTTGGAGTCTTCAAAATGTCCTCTCCATGAGCAAACCGAGCTTTGTCAGCTGGATGCCATCGCGCAAGTAATGGCTCTGAAGGCTCAATTCAACCTAGGCAGAGAATGCTACGACGCGATGATGATGATATTTGGACGCTTTCTACCCAAAGGCCATGTACTTCCTGCAAAACTTTACCACTCAGAGAGAATCCTCCGTGTACTTAAGATGCCGTATGAGAAGATACATGCCTGTGAGAATGGATGTGCCTTATTTAGGCTTGAGTATGCGTCCTGGAACTATTGCCCCATTTGCAATTCTTCCAGGTATATTGTGGTAGACAACGACATGGGTGAGAAGAATCAGACCAAAATACCCATTAGTGTTCTTCGGTATCTGCCAATCGTACCAAGACTTCAACGTCTTTTCATGGTCGAAGAGACGGCCAGACAGATGACATGGCACAAATTGGCCAAAAGAACCGAACTAGATGCGGATGGGAACAAGATGCTAGTACACACTTCAGATGGTTTTGCGTGGAGGCACTTCGATGCATTACATAAGGATAAATCAGAAGATCTTAGGCAACCTAGACTTGCCATCAGCACGGATGGGTTCAATGTGTATGGTATGACGGCAGCACAATACAGTTGTTGGCCTGTATTTGTCATTCCACTAAATTTGCCACCCGGAGAGATTATGAAAAGAAAGAACATTTTCCTGACGTTGATAATTCCAGGGCCCAACTATCCGGCGATGAATATGAATGTGTACATGCAGCCGCTTAAGGATGAGTTGCAAGAATCCTGGGATAATTGGATAAAGACCTACGACGCGGCCACCAAAACAAATTTCAAAATGCATGTGTGGTACATGTACTCGACTCATCATTATCCGGCGTTTGCGCTATTCGCTGGCTGGTGTGTGCATGGAAGGTTCCCGTGCTCCACATGCAAGGAAACTCTTCAGTTCTGTTGGTTGCAGGCTGGTCGCAAGTATTCTTGCTTCCACAAGCATAGACAATTCCTGGATGTTGACCATAAGTTCAGAAAAGACAAGAAGAATTTCATCAAAGGTAGAGTTGTCAAAAACACTGCACTAGCTGCGTTGACAGGCCAACAGACCCTTGATCAGTTAAACGCTCTCGAGCCTGATCCTTTGCATCCAGGATACTTCAAAGGGTATAATACGGAACATGCCTGGACTCACAAGTCATGCTTATGGGATATGCCTTACTTCAAAGACCTCCTTTGCCCACACAACATTGACGTGATGCACACTGAAAAGAATATTGCGGAGGCCATTTTTGGTACATTGTTCGGCATAGATGGGAAGTCAAAAGATAATCCTAAGGCTAGAATCGACCTGGAGGCTCTATGTTGCGACAACGGAAAGGTAAGCAAAGCATAGTGAAGCCAAAGGCATGGTTCAATCTTGAAAGGCCAGCTATGAGGGAAATGCTATTGTGGGTGAAAATGCGGTTGATGTTCCCCGATGGGTATGCTGCGAATCTAAAGAGGGGAGCGAGTCTTGAGAAATTGAAAATATTTGGGCTCAAGAGTCATGATTGGCACATATGGATTGAGCGGGTAATGCCGGTGATGTTGCGTGGCTTTATCCCTGAGGATGAATGGCTAGTACTAGCAGAGCTAAGCTATTTCTTCCATTCTCTTTGTATGAAAGAACTATCGCCTAGCGTGCTAAATGAAATGGAAGAGTTGGCGCCGGAGTTGATCTGCAAATTAGAAAAGATCTTTCCACCAGGCTTATTTAATCCAATGCGACATTTGATTTTGCATCTCCCGACCGAGGCAAGAATGGGGGGCCCCGTTCAAAATCGATGGTGCTACTCAACTGAGAGGATGCAGAAGACGCTTCGAGCTAAGTGTAAAAATAAACGTAAAATTGAAGCATTGATGGCCGAGGCATTCATTACTGAGGAGGCGGCAAACTTCGTGACAGCACACTACAAAGCCAAAAATCATCATTTGCATAACCCGAAGCCTCGGTACAATGATGGCGATCGAAAAAAAGTTCGATCCAACCTCAGCCTATTCAAAGGTAAGCTCGCACCATCCGGTGCTTCAAAAGGGAAATCGTTGGATGTTGAACAATGGCGGACCATTTCATTGTATATCTTCACCAACCTAACAGAAGTGCGGCCGTACATCGAGTAAGTTCTCGGTAATTTATTGTTTCGCAACTTCTAAATGCTTTGAACTACTCTTATTCCCGGATATTTGATAAAGTCGATACGTCGCCGAATTCTCGGATGGAGCAGTCATCGAAAAGGATTCTGTCGAAGAGTATTAGCTTCTCGCAAACCATGGAGGCGACTATCCCGGTTTCATCTCTTGGTTCAAACAAAGGGTAATTAATTACCATTAAGGGCCCATTTGATTTCTTGGTCTAATTTGCGGCTAATGCGTCCATTCTTTCGTATTAAACTTGTAGGCTGATGCAGAGTCTATGGACGCCAAGTTGAGACAAGTCGTTAATGGTTTTGACTATAAGGTCCGTTCATTTGACAAATACAACATCAACCGGTAGCACTTTCGTACCTTTGGCAAAGAGCTATCTATGCCCGACCTAAAGTCTACAAATTGTTCTGTCTCTGCAATAGGCGAAGGAGACACCGAGTATTATGGAAGAGTTGAAGCAATTTATGAACTTCTATTCTATGGTGAAAACCCACCGACCGTCGTAGTCTTCAAATGTTACTGGTTTGAGCCGAGGGAGACTAGAAGGACTCATGAACATATAGGACTAGTCGAAATCAACCAAACCACCCACTTAGATGTTCCCGGTGTCTATATTACGGCTCAACAGGCGACACAAGTTTTCTATCTACCATGGGCCTGCCAAACTGATCCAAATCTCATACCGAGACTTCAACCAGAGCCAGTACATCTGCACTGCTAGGGTATTTCCAGACTACCCTGGAGCGGAGAAGCCAATCCATTGGTCCTATGGGTTGGGAATCACCATTGACATGGCAGTACAAGATGCTGCCTATTCAATGCTAACTATTATGAGAGTGAGACATGCACTCCTGCAGAATTCAGAGTTCTGCTATGTTCCGGCCTCTCAGTCTGGTGAAGAGGGATACCTCAGTGGAGTCTATTTTGATTCTTCTATGGAGGACCCACTTCTGCAGTCCACTGTTGAGATGCTAGAGAACAGAGACAGGGATGCTCGTGCTCTCCGCATGGAGCTTTACGCTACCCGTGCCCGCCTGTGGACAGCTTTGACGCAGCTGGCACCGGTAGTCCAGACAGGGTATGGAGAGATGGAGATGCTGAACCCTGTTAGGACCCATCTTCCGGCCCACGTTGACTGGCCAGCTATAGGAGGAGTCACACCTCTTCGGGGACCCCTCTTACCACCAGTCAGGGGACCAAGGCCACATCCGTGTCCTTATGGATCCGAGGGATCTCAGGCTAGAGTGTTTCCTGATCCGCAGGTTAAGCTTCCAGGTCATGGAGGTAATCTCTATGAGATGTTCTATGCGGATGCCTGAGCTGTGAGCGGAAGGATAGTATGGTAGTAGCCATACGTTCACAGTCCTGTGTGACTTGTGGAGTATGGTAGTAATGTGAAACGAATTCCGGAGGCCTAGATAAATAATGTATAGGAAGCTTGTAAGCCTCTGATGAGTAGTTCCACCATTTCAGTAGTTTGCTCTTCGAGTAAGTTTGTACTGAACTATGTAAGGGTGTGTATGAACCATGGTGTATATATAGCAGTTGCTTGTTACCATGTTGTTCGGATATTCATTTCCGCATTTCGTGTGTTCAGTACATTCTTAATCCATAGCTAGTAATGATATGATATTGGTCTAAGCTATGAGTTTGTTTGTCAGGATGGTGTTCACCAGGTTGAACCGTGCCCCAGCTCATGAGCAAGGTGAGGGTAGTCAAGCGTCGCAGGAAGACCTGCCTCACCCAGCTTCTCTGGTAGAAGTGATGCTTGAGGCAGAAAGAAACAAAAGGGAGACCAACCGACTGCTAGAGCGTATTGAGCAGAATACGGCTCGACAGCCTAGGAATGCTGCAGTATCCCTCAATGACTTTGTGAAGCTGAATCCTCCAAAGTTTCATCATTCTGTCGATCCCCTCGACGCTGATGACTGGCTATGCAGCATTTCATGCAAGATTCGCTCTGCGCATGTGTCTGAGGCCGACAAGGTGACCTTTGCGACGTATTTCCTGGAGGGACCTGCCAATCTGTGGTGGGAGAATTTTGAAGCTATGCGTCCCGCTGAACCAGTGGCCACATGGGCGGACTTCAGTGCAGCTTTTCGTCTGCACCACATCCCAGAGGGTCTGATGGACAGAAAGAGAGAGGAGTTATGTGTCTTCACTCAGGGCAAGTTGTCTGTGGATGCCTATAGTTGCGAGTTCGGTAACCTCGCTCGCTATGCAACAGAGGAGGTGTCTACTGACGCCAAGAAGCAAGCAAGATTCCGTAAGGGTCTGAGCCCTGAGCTTCGTCGAGATCTGCGCCTCCATGAGTGTGCAAGCTTTCAAGCCCTGGTCAACAAAGCGATCAGTGCGGAGACTGGTCATACTGACTTCGAAGCCACAAGGAAGCACTCCCGTGACTTTGGCTCGTCATCTGGTTCCGCGTTTCCAAAACGCAGGCTGTGGGTTCCAAACAGTTCTCTGCCGCCAAGATACACCCCGAGGCCATCCTATGTGGCGCCTCAGACGAATCAGGCCAACCCTCCAGCAAAAGCTTATGGTGGTCCAGCTACCAATGCTGCACCACGTGCCAACCAGGTGATATGCTACAAGTGTGGAGAACCAGGGCATTATTCCCATGAGTGTCCTCAGAATGTGGGTGCCAAGCAACCCGGAAAGTCCGTCGGGCAGGCCAAGTCGGGCAAAGCGTTTTATGTGAAGCCAACTCCTGCACGTGGCCGTGTGAACTATGTGTCAGCAGAAGAAGCTGCAGAGGATCCCGACGTCATGCTGGGTACGCTTCTTGTTAATCATCACCCAGCGTCCGTTCTCTTTGACACTGGGTCTTCTCATTCCTTCATTTCACAAAGATATGCACAGTTGCATAACATGTCATTTTGTGATATGCCAATCCCATTGGTTGTCCAAACCCCTGGTAGTAAATGGCAAACCTCTAGGATAACCTATGACAATGAAATTCTAGTAGACAGGCTAGTTTTTCTAGCCTCATTGATAGCATTGAAATCTTCGGATATTAATATCATCTTGGGCATGGACTGGATGTCAGCTCACTATGCCAAGATTGATACTCACTCTAGAAATGTCCAGCTTACCCATCCCTCGGGTGAGATACTAAATGTATCTGCTCGAGTTGCCAAATGCCAACTCTATTCCCTAAATGCCAACCCTCTTCCGGAACTTGAAGACATTCCGGTAGTCCGTGACTTCCCGGATGTTTTTCCAAAGGAACTGCCAGGAATTCCACCTGACAGAGATGTAGAGTTGGTGATAGATCTTGTTCCGGGGACTGTCCCAATAGCCAGAAGACCTTATAAGATGGCACCCCTGGAGCTAGCCGAACTTAAGAAGCAATTAGATGAGGCCTTGAGCAATGGTTTCATTCGTCCTAGCTCTTCTCCTTGGGCTTGTCCCGTCCTCTTCGTCAAGAAGAAAGACGGAACGGATCGGATGGTTGTAGATTACCGACCAGTTAACCTGGTCACCATAAAGAACAAGTATCCGCTCCCCAGGATCAACGATCTGTACGATCAGCTCGCTGGCTCCTCAGTCTTCTCCAAAATGGATTTGAGGTTGGGATACCATCAAATCAAATTAAGAACGGGGACATTCCAAAAACGGCCTTTGTTACTCGTTATGGCCAATATGAGTTCACTGTTATGTCCTTCGGCTTAACCAATGCCCAGCCACCTTCTCTCGGCTGATGAGTTCAATCTTTATGGAGTATTTGGATAAATTCGTCGTAGTATACCTCGATGATATTCTCATCTACTCCAAGAATGAACAAGAACATGCCGAGCATCTAAGGCTGGTATTGATGAAACTTCGAGAGCATCGCCTTTATGCCAAATTTTCAAAATGTTAATTCTGGTTACCAGAAGTGACCTATCTAGGCCACGTAATCTCTGGTAAAGGTATTGCTGTCAACCCCGAGAGAGTTCAAGCTGTCCTTGATTGGACTCAACCTGAATCGGTTAAGCAAGTTAGGAGTTTTCTTGGTCTAGCGAGCCATTGTCGCCGCTTCGTCGAGAATTTCTCCAAGGTTGCAAAGCCTCTGACTGAACTCCTCAAGAAGGATAAAAACTTCGAGTGGACACCACAGTGTGAGCATAGTTTTCAGGAACTGAAAAGACGCCTGACTTCCGCACCTGTGTTGCTACCACCAGATTTCTCTAAGGACTTTGTTATCTATTGCGACGCCTCGCGACAAGGATTAGGTTGCATTCTCATGCAAGATCGTCATGTGATCGCATATGCATCTCGCCAGTTGCGTCCACATGAGGATAATTATCCCACACATGACCTTGAGCTTGCAGCTGTGGTCCATGCACTAAAAACCTGGCGACATTACCTTTTGGGTAATCGTTGCGAAATATTCACTGATCACCAAAGTCTGAAATATATCTTCACCTAGCCGGATTTGAATCTCAAGCAAAGACGGTGGGTTGAGTTGATCTCGGATTACGACTTAGGGATAACTTACACCCCGGGGAAGGCCAATGTTATGGCCGATGCACTAAGTCGTAAATCTTATTGTAACAATTTGATGCTACAACAAGGTCAACCACTTCTCCATGAGGACTTTCGGAAGTTGAATCTTCATATCGTTCCTCAAGGATTCCTTTCTACCCTGGTGGCGAAGCCTACTCTTAAGGATCAAATTATAGCTGGCCAAAAGCGTGACAAGGGTATATGACGGATCAAGGAGAATATTTTTAGCGGAAACGCTAAAGAATTTTCCATGAATGATCAAGGTGTGGTGTTCTTTCAGAATCGTTTAGTGGTTCCTAAGAACCCACATCTAAGGCAGTTAATCCATAAGGAGGCTCATGATTCCCCTCTCACCATTCATCCCGGTAGTACTAAGATGTATCAGGACCTACGCCAGAGCTTCTGGTGGACTAGGATGAAGAGAGAAATTGCTGAGTTCGTTGCTAACTACGACGTTTGTCGTCGAGTTAAGGCAGAACATCAAAGGCCTGCTGGCACCCTTCAACCTTAGCTATTCCTGAATGGAAATGGGATAAAGTTTGCATGGATTTCATTACCGGATTTCCCAAGACCAAGAAAGGAAACAATGCTATCTTTGTGGTCATTGACCGTCTTTCCAAAGTGGCTCATTTTCTTCCTGTTCGTGACAGTATAACAGCTAGCCAGCTAGCAGAGTTATATATCTCTCGAATAGTGTCTCTTCATGGTGTTCCCCTGGAAATTAACTCGGACCGTGGAAGTATCTTTACTTCTCGATTCTGGCAAAGTTTTCAGAATGCCATGGGGACTCACTTATCTTTTAGCACTGCTTTCCATCCCCAGTCAAGTGGTCAAGTAGAAAGAGTGAATCAAATCCTAGAAGATATGCTCCGAGCTTGTGTTATTTAGTTCGGTATGAATTGGGAGAAGTGCCTTCCATTCGCCGAATTCGCTTATAACAATAGTTATCAATCAAGCTTGGGCAAAGCCCCTTTTGAAGTTCTCTATGGACGAAGATGTCGAAGACCTCTTAATTGGTCAGAAACCGGAGAGAGGCAACTCTTTGGCCCGGACATGATCCAGGATGCAGAAGAGCAGGTTCGCATTATTCGTGAAAAGTTGAAAACAGCCCAGTCTCGTCAAAAGAGCCAATATGATCGTCATCATAAGGTTGTGACCTTTGAAGTTGACGAAAATGCTTATCTTCGGGTTACACCTTTGAAGGGTACCCATCGTTTCGGTATCAAGGGCAAGTTGGCTCCTCGTTACATTGGACCTTTTCGC
The DNA here is from genome assembly GCF_904849725.1 of Hordeum vulgare subsp. vulgare. Lineage (NCBI taxonomy): Eukaryota > Viridiplantae > Streptophyta > Magnoliopsida > Poales > Poaceae > Hordeum > Hordeum vulgare. The sequence goes on along the minus strand of NC_058521.1, from coordinate 311,876,209 downwards.
ATTCTTGCCAAACGAGGAGAAGTTGCCTACCAGTTGGAATTTCCTCCGCATCTTTCCAAAGTTCATGATGTTTTCCACGTCTCGCAACTCAGGCGTTGCTTTTCGGATCCTATCCGTGAAGTGGACCACGAAACGCTTGATCTCCAAGATAACCTTTCTTACCGAGAATACCCCGTGCGTATTCTTGATCAAGCTGAGCATACCACTCGACGTCGAAACCTCAAGTTCTTAAAGTTCAATGGTCAAATCATTCTGAAAAGGAGGCAACTTGGGAAAGAGAGGATCGTCTCCGACTTGAATATCCTGCGTTATTCCCGACGACTTCTAAATCTCGGGACGAGATTCTTTTGAGTGGGGGTGAGTTGTCACATCCCTAAAACCTAAGCTAGATAGCATTGTGCTCATGTCTTCTTTGCATTTGCATCTAAGAAGTTTCAACAAAAACAACAAAGTGGCAAAGGAAAAACTCAAAACCCTAGCCACCATTTCAATTAAAGGAAATTTCAAACTAGTTCAAAATCAATGAACCCAAAATGGCCTCAAGAAATGTTCAAACTTTCTGATAAATCATGAAAGTAAATGAGCATTGGAGAAAACTATTTCCTTGGCACTTCAAGCATTTTAAATAAATGCAAAAGCAACTGGTTTCAAATTTAAAAATTTGAAAACAGAAGCTATAATTTTCCAAAAATGTTGAAAGTCTTGGAAATGAGTGGGGACATTATAACAAATATTTCAGGAGGTTTAAAATAGTTTTTACTTTTTGTTTTGGAGCTGAAATAATTGGCAAAGCAATAAATAGCAAAACAGAATAACAAAAGCAGAAGAAAAAGGAAAAGACTTACCTGACGCCCATGCCAGGCCCAGCCCATCTCGCCGCTCGTCCCCTTCCCCGCGCCAGTAGGCAGCAGGAGGTGGCCGCCGCCTCCTCCGGCGCGGCCACGCACCTGCGTGCCTGCCTGCCCGCCGGTTCACGCTGGCGACGGCGGGGATAAGCTCCCCAGGGCCTCCCCTATCCATTCCCCGCCTCGGTTCTTTCCCTCCGCCTGGATCCCCTCCTTCTCCCTACTGCCGCCATTAGAGCCGAGCTCGAGCTCGAGCTGGCCGTTGCCCTGGCCATAGGAACCCCTCCCTGAGCACGCCATTAGATCCGCCTCGTCGCCCTGGTCATCTCTGCAGAAGCCGAAGTCCCCTAGAGCCCTGCAACGCCCGCAACGCCGTTGTCTTCTTCCTCCGGCCGCCGGACCTCTCCCGTCGATTCGTCGCCCCCAGGCCTTCCCCGAGCCGTCTGAGCTCTTGTCTGCACTCCCTGTGAGCATGCGGTGGTTTTCCCTAAGCTTTCCCCGTCGATCCCCTCTTCTAGCCCTAGTTCCACCGGAGCCCGACGAGCACCGCCGCTGCCGCTCGTCGCCGGTAGCCCTCCGATGTCCAGCTCGTCCTCCCGTGAGCACCAGAAGCTCCAGGACGACGCGTAGATGCCGTAGCAGCTAAGATCTAAGCGTGGAACCCTCTGTTTCAAGCCACCCGACGACGCCCAAGCTTCGGCCGCCGCTCCGGCTCGTCGCCGACGCCTCTTCCGGCGACCCTAGCCTCCCCCAGTTGGTCCTGCCAGATCGGCCGCTTCGCGAGCTAGCTGTAGCTGCCATCCGCGTGCGATTTGGTGCTGTGCAGCGCCGTCTAGGTCGCCTCCGGCGAGCCCTCCGCCGCGGGTTTGGTCGCCGGCGACCACCCTCCGGTGGCCGTCGACGTGGCCGGCCATTAGGGCCTAATCGCCCTCCCTTGAGTCGCTGCCAGAGGGCCCCACGCCTGGTCAAACCCCAATTAGGGGCTGGTCAGCGCGGGATTAGCCCAGAGAGGCTGACCAGTGGGGCCCCCCCTGTCAGGTTTGACCTGCACAAGTCGGCTGACCTGCTGACGTCAGCCTGATGCAATAAATGGAATTTCCAGTATAGAAATAATTCAGGAAATTGCTAAAAATTGCTAAAATCATAGAAATTAATCTGTAACTCCAAAGAAAATAATTTATATATGAAAAAGTATCAGAAAAATTCAAGGATTCTGATTATGCTATTTTCAACTATGTTTCAAAAGTTACAGAACCCTAAATTGTGAAATAAGGAATAATTAAATTCTTTTAATCACTTTATAAATGGAATTTGCAAAAATATCCAAATTTCATTATAAATGCAATGATCACACACTGCCCTAGATGTAAATCAGTACCATAACAATAGGTTGATCTGAGCATCAGGTCGAATCAATTAAACCGGTATCCGGGAATACCCGTTTGAATTGCTATTCGAATGTGATTCAAATCAACTCTAAACCTAAGACATCTTGATTATAATAACTCATCACTTTGCATTCTCATGTCATGCTCATGCATCATCTTGATTGCATATGATTGTTATTGAATGTTGTCGTTCAATTCGGTAGGCTCCGCACCCCCGGATTCCACCGAATATCCGTCCGACGGATATCGTTCCTCCTCTGAGCAACAAGGCAAGCAACCTTTTGATCATCCCGATAACACCTATGTTCTTGCTCCTGCACCTATTTAATGCATTAGGATCAAATGCTTCAACTGCTTTTGCCACGATAGTTGGACCCACTTCCTTTGCATGACTTAACCTTGTCACAGTAAATAGCCAAACCTTGCAACCTAGCATACCTGGTAGTTGCTTGAGCTATGATGTGCCTTATCCTGCTATGCATGCTATTCTTAGAGTTGTGTATGGTCTGTCATCTGGGAGATGAACAGAAATGTGGAATGTGTTCGGTGAGCAAAGGTCGTGTGTTGAACTTGATTTGGTAAAGGTACCGGTGAAAGGCTGTGTAGGAGTACATGGTGGGTAGTTTCATTGGAACCGTCCTTAGGAACTGAGTTCCGTGTATGAAATCCAAGACTAGATACTATCACATGCTGGGCCCTGAAATATGACCCCGCTCGGCCTATTAATCGCGTAGTACTCGGTCCAGGAGTTGCAAGTAGTTTCTGGTGTTTATAGTAATGCTGGAGGCCGTGCATGGTGCTGACCTGAGAGGTGGACCGTGATGCGGTAGGCAGCGGCACGGTGTACCAAATGGCACCCGGATGGTGGGCTTGGGAACCTGCGCACATCGTTTGAGGCCGTGGCGGAAACCTCGGCCGGACTTCCGTACGGGTTACTCTCAGATAGGCGATAAACCTGGACTAGGTACTAGTGTGGTTAACGGTCGTGGCCGACTCCCTCGCTGGGCTTCCGCTTGAAGGTTGCCGAGGTGCATGACGTGCACATGGCGATAAGTGGCGGGAGTGTGTGTGACGAAGTACACCCCTGCAGGGTTATGATCTATTCGAATAGCCGCGTCCGCGGATATGGACTACTTGGAGACATATGTTGTTGATAGATAACTTCAATGGCTACTCAAAAAATTGTCAAGATAAGCGTGAGTGTCGTGGACGGCATTTCCGTATGGAGACGGAATGATTCCACGATAGTGTATTGTTGTGGTGTTAGTGGACTCCTGTGCGAGAAATCTAGTTGTCAAAACTAATTTCAAAAGCAAGTTGTCTAGCCACGAGTCAAATGCTGGCTTTCCGCGTGAAACCCCACAATACCTTCTTGATACCTTGCATGAGTAGTTAGCCATCCTAAAGTCTTGTTGAGTACCTTCGTACTCATGTTTGCTTAATCATGTTGCAGAGGTTGTTAATGACCCTAATGGAGGGTTCTTCGTAGACATCGACGACGACGAGTAGCTGGTGTCCCAGCTACGATCTGGCCCTACGTCGGCTCTGTAGTATAGTCAGGCCATGTGCCTCCTAGTTGCTCTGTCTGTACCCAGACAGCTTATAACTCTTCCGCTCGCTTGTATTGTGTGACTGATATTTTGGGTCGTGAGACCCTTAATGTGTAATAATATGTGTGTGGCTCTTCCGAGCCTCTTCAATAAAGCTTGTATGTTTATGGTTATGTTGTGCTGCCATCGATGTATCTATACATATCGGTATGCCATGCGTACGTGTGTCTTACTTGATATGTATGGGGTTCGATTACCTAGTCGTGAACTTTAGTAGCACTCCTTACAAGGAAATGCCCCTTTGTGATCCAACGAGCCTTGGTAGTTCGCTATTGCTCCGGACGCATTGGTTGACCGGCATGTGTCCTTCTTAGCTGCTGTGTCTGTCCCCTTTGGGGAAATGTCACACGACGTAATGGAGTCCTTGTATCTTGCTATGAGTCGTCTACGTTCGTTGATGACCGACACCTGCTTTGTTGGGTCATGTATGCCTGTCCTTGTGCGGAACTGCCACTTTGGTTTATGACTAGACATGTCGATCCGGGTTCTTTGACATTGGAATGCTAGCGACACGATCGCATACGTGAGTCAAAAGACGCAAACGGTACCGGCTAAGATAAGGCTGCAGCCGTGGAGTTAACCGTGCGTGAGACCACAAAGAGATGTGATGTGTTACAGGCTGGATTCCTATGGCTTAGGATCGGGGTCCCGACATTGGAATAGATTCTAACCACTTAGTAATGTAATCAACAACAACCAAAATATGATTATACCCATTAGAGGAAGGAAACTGTCCCATACAGTCAAAACCCTAAACATCAAATGGTTCAACAGCAAGTGAATAATTCATAGGCATTTCTTTACGCTTACCGATATTACAAATTCTCTAGCATTCATCACAAGATAAAACAAACTTACGGGTATCCTTGAAGAGAGTAGGCCAATAAAAACCAGATTGCAATACCTTATGAGCAGTTCTATCTCTCGCATGATGTCCTCCATAAGCTTTAGAGTGACATTTACATAGAATTTGTTCCTGTTCATGCTCAGGTACACAACGTCTAATAATACCATCTACTCCATCTTTATAAAGATGTGGGTCATCCCAAAAGTAATGTCTGAAATCTTAGAAGAAATTTTCTTTTCTTGGTATGTGGAACTAGGTGGTATATATTTAGCAACAATGAAATTCGCTTAGTCAGTATAACAAGGAGTGTTATGAGATACATTTATTGCATATAGTTGTTCATCAGGAAAGCTATCATCAATAGGTAGTGGGTCCTCAAGAACAATTTCTAACCTAGACAAGTTATCAGCAACGGGGTTCTCAACTCCCTTCCTATCAGTGATCTGTAAATAAAATTCTTGTAGCAAGAGAACCCACCTAACGAGTCTAGGTTTAGCATCTTTCTTTTCCATAAGATATTTTATAACAGCATGATCGGTGTGAACAGTTACTTGAGAATAAACAATATAAGATCTGAATTTATCATAAGCAAACACAACTGCTAAAAATTCCTTTTCAGCGGTATCACAATTTCTTTGGGCACCGTCTAGAGTTTTACTAGCATAATGGATGACATTTAATTTTTTATCAACTCTTTGTCCTAGAACATCACTAACATCAAAGTCACTAGCATCACACATAATTTCAAAAGGCAAGTTCCAATCAGGCGGTTAAACAATAGGTGTGGTGGTTAAGGCTTTTTTAAGTGTTTCAAAGGCTTCTACACAATCATCATAAAAAAAATGGAACATCCTTTTGTAAAATATTTGTAAGGAGCCTACAAATTTTAGAGAAGTCTTTAGCAAACCTCCTATAGAAACCAACCTGACCAAGGAAACTACGAATATCTTTGATATCTTTAGGACATGGCATTTTCTCAATTGCATCAACTTTTAGCTTTATCCACCTCAATGCCTCGTTCAGAAATTTTATGACCCAAGACAATACCTTCATTAACCAAAACGTGGCACTTCTCCCAATTAAATACAAGATTAGTTTGCTCACATCTTTGCAAAACTCGATCAAGGTTGCTCAAGAAATCATCAAAAGAAGTTCCATAAACAAAAAAAATCGTCCGTGAAAACCTCAGCAATCTTTTCAGAAAAATCAGAGAATATAGAAGTCATACATCGTTGAAAGGTAGAAGGTGCATTGCATAAACCAAAAGGCATACATCTATAAGAATAAGTTCCAAAAGTACAAGTGAAAGTGGTTCTCTCTTGATTATATTTTGACAAAGGTATTTGAGAGAACCAGAATATCCGTTTAGGAAGCAAAAATGTGTGTGCTTAGCGAGTCTTTCCACAATTTGATTGATAAAAGGCAAAGGGTAATGATATTTTCTAGTTGATTTCTTTAATTTTCTAAAATCAATTACCATTCTATAGCAAGTGACAATTCTTTGTGGAACGAGTTCATTCTTATCATTAGGAACAACAGTAATACCTCCCTTCTTAGGGACACAATGAACGGGACTTACACATCTACTATCAGCTGCAGGATAGATTCTACCTGCTTCCAGAAGCTTTAATATTTTAGTTCTTACGACTTCTTTCATTTTAGGATTCAACCTACGTTGGTGATCAACAACGGGTTTAGCATCATGTTCCATATTAATCTTGTGCTTACATAGAGTGGGACTAATGCCCTTCAGGTCATCAAGAGTATATCCAATAGCAGCTCAATGCTTCTTCAGAACTTTAAATAATCTTTGTTCTTCTTGTCGTGAAAGCTTAGAACAAATAATAACAGGATATATCTTATTTTCATCAAGATAAGCATATTTAAGAATGTCAAGCAATTGTTTCAATTCAAACACAGGATCACCTTTACGTGGAGGAGGACCCCTTAGAGTTTTAATAGGTAAATTGTGTTTAAGCTGAGGTTGTTGTTCAAAGAAGATTTTACCTATTTCATTTCTTTCATGCATATGCATATCATTTCCATGGTCTAGGAAATATTGTTCAAAAGGATCAGTAGGAGGCACGACAATAGAAGCAAGACCAATTATCTCATCCTTACTAGGGAGTTCTTTCTCATTATGTTTTCTATTGAACTTGGAAAAATTAAACTCATGAGAATCACCATCAAAATTAACACCGACGGTTTGTTTATTGCAATCTATAGTAGCATTAACGGTGTTCAAGAAAGTTCTACCAAAGATAACGGGACAAAAGTCATCTTGTGGGGAACCAAGAACAAGAAAATCAGTAGGATATTTTGTTTTCCCACACAGGACTTCATCATCTCTAACAATCCCAAGTGGTGTGATGGTATGTCTATTAGCAAGTTTAATAGTAACATCTTTGTCTTCTATTTCAGCGGGTGCTATTTCATCCATAATTTATTGATATAAGGTAAAGTGAATAGTACTTACGCTAGCACCTAGATCACATAAGCCATGGTAATGATGATATCCTATTTTAACCGAGACAACGAGCATGCCAACAATAGGTCTATGTTTATCTTTGTTATCACGTTTTGCAATTCTAGCAGCTTCACTACAGAAGTAAAAAACATGTCCATCAATATTTTCTTCCAAGAGATCTTTAACCATAGAAATTTTAGGTTCTACCTTAATTCGATCAGAAGGTTTAGGTGCTTTAATATCACTTTTGCGAACCAGAGTTGCAACCTTAGCATGTTCTTTTAACTTAACATGAAAAGGAGGTTTTGCAATATAAGCGGTAGGCACAAGTGGGTCAACACTGTAAATGATAGTTTCTTCCTTGGCTATTATTGGTTCTTTAATTTCTTATTGAATAGGGGATGATATTTAAACCACTTCTCCTTAGGGAGATCAACATGAGTAGCAAATGATTCACATAAAGAAGCTACTATCTCAGAGTCAAGTCCATATTTCGTGCTAAACTTTTGAAAAGCATCGGTACTTAAGCTAAATACCTAACACTTTACCTTCGTCCAGCTCCCAATATTTAGAGTTGCATTTAATTCTTTCCAAGAGATCCCACCAAAATTCAATAGTCTTCTTCAGAGTTGCATGGTATGATCTGTACGAGAGAGCCGAGCATAAAAGTTTTGAATAATAATTTCTCTTGAGAGCTCATGATTGGGGCATGAATATATCATTTAATTAAGCCTCCCCCCTAGCTAGAGCGATACATTCTCCTTCACGTGGCCAAAAATTATATATATAATTCCGATCATGATGAACTAGATGCATAGTATAAATATTTGGTGAAATTCCAATTTCGATCGATTCCAGCTCCTAGATCCAATATCATCGCATAGCCTATACCATACCAATGATTCTACCTTTAAAGATAAAGGGGATACCTTTCTCTAAAATCATCTCCTGGTAAACCTGCAAGATTAAATAATCCACAAATTTCATCCACATATATCAAGTGCTTATCAGGATATTCAGTTCCATGTCCTGCATCAGGATCAGCTAAGAGTTGTTCTATCATACCCGAAGGAATCTCATAGACAATATTTTCAGTAGATGCAGTAGGTTGAGGGGAAACTAATTCTGGTTCTGGTCGAGGTGAAGATACCCCAAACAAACCCCTCAAATGATTGTTTTCCATAGTAGCAAGTGACAATAAATTTCAGCACGTAGCAATAAATTTTCCTTACCAATTTCCATTTACCAAGAGCACTTCACTCCCCGGAAATGACGATAGAAAATTGTCTTTGGGACCCAAAAGTATAGGGAATCAATCGTAGTCCTTTTGATAAGTAAGAGTGTTGAAACCAACTCGGAGCAGAAGGAAATGACAAGTGGTTTTCAACAAGGTAATTTCTGCAAGCAATGAAATAGTGGTAACAAGTTGTTTGATAACAAGATAGTTGTAACAAGTAACGAGTAGCAATAGTAAAAATAAGTGAAGAAAGGTAGACTAATCCTTTTGTGGCAAAGGACAAAGAAAAATGGTTTCTTATAATGAGCAAAACGTTCTTGAGGGCCCACGAGAATTTCATCTAGTCACTTTCACCATGCTAGCTTGATTCGTGTTTGATACTTTGATAATTTGATATGTGGGTGGACCAGTGCTTAGGTGCTGTTCTTACATGAACAAACCTCCTACTAATGATTAACACCCTTGCAAGCATCCGCAGCTACGAGAAAAGTATTAAGATATACATCTAACCATAGCATTAAACTTTTGGACCGAAATCATTCCCTTATGAAGTAGCACATAGACTAGGGTGTAAGCTTCTGTCACTCTAGAATACATCATCTAATAACTACTCCACAATATAGTCGACGTTCCCATGACAGCACTAAGGGAATCACAACATACATACCATCAAAATATTGAACACACATCAAGTTCACATGATTACTTGCAATGTGATTTCTCTTGTGGCCTCAAGAACTAAGGTAACTACTCACAAATGATAAGCATGCTCAAGATCAGAGGGGTAATAATTGGCATAAAGGATCTGAACATATTGTCGTCCACCAAATAGACCATATAGTAATCAACTACAAGATGTAATCAACACCTCTAGCCCTTCACTAGCAACAAACTTAGGTTCCCACGCAAAGATTGAACACAAGAGATAAACTAGAGTTTGAGAGGAGATGGTATTGTTGAAGATGTTGATGAAGACTGCCCTCCCCAAGATGAGAGGTTTATTGGTGATGATGATGAAGATGATGTCTTGAGGGCATAAGTGCTCCTTCCCAAGTTCCGCCTCAAGACAGCGGCGCTTCGTCCCGAAAGTTCCCCCCTTGATTATTTTAGGTCAAAACCAACTATACACCTGAAGGGGGCACTAGAGGTGGGATGGGCTAGCCACTAGACAGATTGACGTGAGCGGGGGGGCTGGCGCGCCCTGGTGGCTAGTGCCCAACCAGGTTCCCCCCTCAGTTACCCCTTTTCTCCAGTATTTTTCATATATTCCACAAAAAAAGAAGTGAAGTTTTAGCTTATTTGGAGTTGTGCAGAATAGGTAACTTGACGTAGCTTTTTCAGGTCCAGATCTCCAGCCGCTGGAATCCTCCCCCTTTGTGTAAACCTTGCATATTATGAGAGAAAAGGCATTATAAATACTCCCAAAATAATTATTAAACATAAAAACATTATAAATAATAGTAGGTAAACATGATGCAAGATGGACGTATCAACTACCCCAAGCTTAGACCTTGTTTTTCCTCAAAGGAAAAACAGAAATCGAAAAACATGTCCACATGCTAAGAGAGAGAGAGAGGTGTCGATAAAAAGAAAATACGAACATAGAAGCATCATGCATATTATGATAACAACAACAAACTTATTCATAGTATATCATACCAGAACTTTATCATATCACTTCTCATGAACAAGTCACAATTCATCACAATATCGAAGTAGAAGTATAAACTCAAATTGAAGGGGGAAGGGTTAGGGCACTCGAGGGGGACCTAAATAGCACCAGCCAGCACTGGGTGGTTGTCTGATACGACTAGGGGAGGATCAATGTCATCCCACTGGTTCGTACAGTGGTTACAAATGCAACGATGAAGAATGCGTTCACAAAATGGGCTTGGGCCGAATCTAGAGCACTACTAGGCCTCTCTCTCTCTGCTGAAAAGAAAACCAGCTAATTAAAATAAAACACCCTCTCACAAAGCAATCCGAGAGATAAGATATGAGGTCTTAGGGAAGAAAAATACATATATTTGGACACCTAAAAACTTGCACTAATTTCTATTATTGGTTGGGAATTTTTAGAGGTCTTAGGGAATTTTTAGGAGAAGGAAAATAAATTTCCAAACTAATTATTAAAGTGGTTGTTCTGCAAAAACCTCAAGAGAAGGAAAACACCACAAATTACCAAGTGTAGATTAAAATTACCTATTGAATATTTGGGAGTCATGGAACATTTTTAATAATTGAATTGAGCAAGTTACAAACCACACACAACTAAAATTGGAATAAAAAGGGTTTTGCATAGTTTTTGTAACACAAGGTTTTTCTTGGGTACCCACACCACACACTTGGAATCCCACCTCAGACAAAAACAACATTCAATATTTCACTTCAAAAAGCATGATGCAACAAATGCAATGATGGTTATGATGCCATGATGCAATGATGAATGAAGAGAGTCATGAAGGACAAATTATTTCTACTCAACCACATGATGGTGTGCAAAGAAGCTTCATACATGGTATAAATTACAAATCAGGCAAGGGGATGCACTTGAGTTGTTACACATACGATCTCGAGGTAGATCAACTCTGTAATCCTCATACACCATCCATATAATCAGGAAGGACGTATGGTTTTACTTCCTCATGAGGGCCCTAACCTGGGTAAATATTATCTCCTGCGTCCCCTGCAACCCATCAATCCAAGGTCCATAGCTCTAGACGCCCTACCCGAGATCTGCAGGTTTTGACACCGACACCTCGTTCCACAAGCGACCTTTGACCTGCTTGTTTTGATAGGTCATCAGTGATGTTGTTCTCCGTCCTAGGGATGTGTTCCATCTGCAGACCGTTGCAATTTTCCTCCAACTTTCTCACTTCATCAACATATGCGTCCATCAGGGGCTTTGATATTCCTTACTTAATTGACGCACCACCAGTTGTGAGTCCCCTCGGACTATTTGTAGCCCGACAAGCAAACCCTCGTATTTTGCTATATTGTTGGTCAACACCTCTGGAGGAAGTGCATCTGGATGACGTACTTGAGGTGCTCTTCGGTGGGTGCTATGAGAAGCACTCCGACACTGGCGTCTTGCAGGATGAAAGCTCCGTCGAAGTACACGATCCATGTCTCGGGGGTTTCCATGCCATGAAGGGTTGTCTTCGGGACCTCTTCATTTTGTGTTACACTCCACTCAAGAATGAATTTTCCCACTTCTTGGCTCTTGATGGTTGCTGTGTTCTCAAAGTTCAGATCAAAATTAGCAAGCTACATGGACCACTCGATGATCCGGCATGTTGCTTCTGGATTCCTTAGGATCCGCTGAAGTGGGAAGTGGGTGACACCTTCAATGCGGTGCTGACGAGAGGCCATGAGGAAGCCAAAGAGAAGTTTGTGGATCCCAAAATATCTCGTCCGAGCCCCTTCAGGAGGGAGCTGACGCAATATACTCGCTATTGCACCACCTTCCTCTTCTGTGTTGCCCGCTATTCCGCTTCCTGTGTTGCTCCCGAGTTGGGCTATGGGCTTGTTGGGGTTGACGTGGTGTCGGTGTCAAAACTGACAGATCTCGGATAGGGGGTCCCAGACTATGGACCTTGGATAGATGGGTTGTAGGAAGAAGGGGGAGACAACAATTTACCCACATCCAGGCCCTCCTATGTAGGTAATACTCTACGTCCTTCAAGATTGTACTGATGAAGATGATTATAGAGTAGATCTACCTCGAGATTGTATATGCTAACCCCTAGATGATTCAGCCTCTCCTACACGTATAGGGGCCTCTCGTTTATATAGACACCAGGGACCCTAGGGTTTACAAGTTACCGACCATAATCGGGGGTGGGTGAGCTGACCTAGTCCTTCTAAGCTTGAAGTACATGCCAATCGTTGGAACATTCCTTCCAGAGTAGAGGTAATCATAAGGCCCGATTTTCAATACTACGGCCCAATGGGCCAACCCGGCATAGACTAGCCAGCCGCACGAGGACTCCAGAATCCTGGACTCACTCACTAGCCTTCGAACTAGCCTTTAACATCAGTGTATTGAGTATTCAGCTACCCAACAGATCGATAGTAATCGGCTTTGAAGGTGAGTTCCCCTCGTGCTCGCCTGACTCTGATTTGACTGTTCGACTATCCTGCATGTCTGTCAAACTGGTATCTTTTTTAGCAAAGGTATTTCAAAAGCCCATGTGTGAACATCCCTCAATTGGCTGGTTTTTGTAACGAAAGGTCAACCCGAGTCGTGGCTCGAGGACACTTTCCAAGGGCCACATTCTCTCAATGAGGAGATCATGACTCCACGTTTACTCAGACACGAATAACCGCTTAGGCTTACCTACACGCATAACGGTCGACAATTTTAGGGTAGTGGCGGAGCAACAAAGGCAGCAAGAGGGACCCTTGGTATAACAGTCCCTTGTAAAAAGGAATGAAGATCCACAACTCTTACCACCTGCATCCTCGGCTTGACTGCCTTCTCCAAGCTCGAGCGCCCAGATCAAATCCACTTTCCGTTCTCCCTCCCCATTGTTATCTTCGAGCTCTCGCCATGGCCGGCTCTTAGGGCAAGTGGTAGGTGTCGACCTCCTCCGAAGCAGACATCCGGGAGCTAAACCGCTTCGGGTATCTTCCCCCAACATCGCTCACCGGGCGGCGGAGGCATGCGAGGGGATTCCTACACCAAGGTCGGGTGAGCGGGTAGTGTTTATGCCTCATTTCCTCCTGGGCCTTGGCTTTCCCCTCCATACTTTTTTTAGGGGCCTCTTGTTCTACTATGGATTAGATTTCCATGACCTCCCTCTCAATTCCGTCATGCACATCACCTCCTTCATCATCATATTTGAAGATTTTTAGCGAGTTCATCTGCACTTTCGGCTCTGGCTCAAGACTTTCAAAGTTAAGCCAAAATCGGTAAGCAGCCAGCACACCAATTGCGGTGAGGTGGTGATAAGCTAGCTTTGCAAAGTAGTATGGCTGGAGGGCACCTTGATAGATACTATCACCGAGTGGTTCTACATCACCGAACCATGGGGAAGCAAACTAGGAAGCACCCGCCGAATTTAAGTCCGACCCACCAGTGAGGCTAAACTCCTGGGTCACAGAAGGCATAGATTGGGGGTCACTTGTAGATGTAAAAAAGGTGCAGAAACGCCTCAAAGAGATGGTGGCGATAAACATCCATCTCACTGACATGATCCAGGTGACGCTTCATCGGTGCATTCTACGCTGCCAGCACCGATCACCCCCGATGTGGGTCTACAAGTTCGAAGACCCTCACATGATAAAAAAATTCTTCCGCACTACCAACGAGGATATATGGAAGATATTGATCAAACCCCAGGAGGAGTGGCCGGTTGAGGAAGAAGACATGGGCTTGGACGACAAGACACCCCCACCCGAGGTTTGTCTGAGTACTGTACATTCCCAAGGCTTCTCTTCTTTAATGGAACTCTTATTTGTCCTCATAATGTTCCAACAGGAATGGCTAGCAAAGGCTGAGAATATCAACAAACTAGCCCCTCTACCCAAGGGGCCTCGGTCGGATTTGCTGGCCGCAATGCTGGTTCTGATGCCATACACGGTACCGGAGCCAAAGAAATCAGAGAAGGAGACTCACGGGGGTCTCCATTCCAAAGGACCCCTGGACACAAAGTTCGTGGACACACGTGACTCGTCTACCCAAGAGGCGGAGGACGCGAAAGATGAGGAGGAGAGGGACTCCTCCCAATCAGGGAAGAGAGCCCTACCAGACGTGGCAGAACAGGTTGTGCCTCCTCGGGCTCCGAAGAGGCCTTGCAAAAGCAAGGTTATTCTCCTTGATGACTCTCTGGACTCCGACGACGAGGTCGAAGAGTTCGAGATGGTTCCCGTCGAGCCCCCAGGGTCAATCCCCTGACCCGACGGTATGGAATCTGATGAATTTATTGAGTGAATTTCACACCGAGTTTTATGTTTTACTAGTCGGTCATGTGTCTTACTTGTCGCATCCCCGTTGGACACCTTCCAATAGATGAGGTCTCAGGGGGAGACTTGCTTCTAGGTGAGATGGGGGAGAGCGGGAATGTGTCCCGCACCTCCCTTCCCCATGCCCATGATGAGGTCATGGAAGTGGCTTCCCATCATGCCCTGCCTGATGTGAGGGGTGATGAGGTGATGGCCGAGGTAAACACCTCGGACGCCGATGCCGCGAGGTCCTGCCTACCAAAGACGTTCCAGCCGCCGTGAACCAGGAGGCTCTGGCTGAAGCCAACTCCCCGGCCCATGCTACCTGGTAGATCGGCCCTTCAAAAGGTGGAAGGGTGGGTAGGAATTCGCCCGAGCTCCATCCAATGTCCTCGGCGCCACCCTCGGTGCCACCCAATGCCAGAATAGGCTATGGTCGATGGGTCGATAGTGATGGAGGAGATTCTAGCCAACTCCTCTATTGCTGATGAGCACCGCACCTTAATGTGGTTTTGTGGAGCATTCAATCTGTTAACATTGGACTGAATGAAGCATTTACCAGCTTATTTACGGGCTTTAAGGTAAATCACTTATTTGTAAATACTGTTTTATATGTTTGAATTATAGTTTTATTGGTATGATAGCCCCCGAGCTAGGGGTGAGTTCTAAAAGCTAATCCGTGGATCAAAAAAGGAATGCACAAAAAATTGTCGAAGGCTTTGGTTAGAATACTTGTGTTTGGAAACTTCGTCAAGAGAGGTTAGCTCAATAGGCTGAAACCATGGTGACGGATTGTGCACTTTGTAGTCCTCGTCATCGGCTTCCAATGCTAATTCATTGGAAATAGCCAAACTAAATCAGAAACTGCGAATGTCGGATGAAGAGATTGACTGCATCAACGGTCGGCTTTACGAGAAGCAGGGTAAGTTGTGCAAGAGTTCTGCCATTTAGTAATATCTAACGGAATGTCCCCTCCCTCAGTCTAACCTTTGTCATTTTATCTTTGATTACCTTCTCAAGACAAAGAGCGTGAAAATCTGAAGGCCGAGAGGGAGAGGGACAAACCAGAGGCTGTTTCCCACAAGGTAGCATCCGAATAAGCGGTTGTCGAGCTGGACAGCCTCAAGACCGTCCGCAAGAAACATGAGGCCAGGGTGACAGATGTCCAACAAGAGCTAAAGGAAGCAAGCTCGAAGTGTGAGGACTTGGGGAAAAATGCCAAAGATCAACTGGCCGAGCAGACCAAGCTATCCGCCGATCTCCAACCAGAGCGGGTGGAGCGGAGGTTCTAAGAAGAAGAGGTGCGCTAGGGCAAGCTTATGGCAGTTAGTAAGCTATACTTACTACAGTGTGCCTTTGGAAGAAACCGGTTTACCTTTCTTACGCAGATATAGCGGTCTGCACACGCCTTCACCAACCTCTCGGAGAGTGCAGCGGATGTAGCCAAGTACTTTGCGGCTCACGACGGGGATGCCAAGGAGCGACTATTCTGGGCTTAGTTTGAGACCCCTAAGACTAACCCCACTCTGAGCTTCCAAATGAAGTAGATCCTAGTGGTACAGAGGATGGCCAAGCCGGCTATGAAGGACATGTGTGTTCGACTGTGGCCTACCGAGCCCTTGCCGAACAGCAGCTTCACCCTGGTGCGGAAGCTTATCGACGCCATGCCTCAGATTCAAGCCCTACAATGCCCGCCATGTATAGAGGGGGCTCGGATGGCCTTTGGGCGGACGATGGTGCACTTGCCAGGGTTAAAGTCGCTGAAGATGGCTACTGATCCGCTGTCCGACGGAAAGGAGCACAAGCGCCCCGAGCTATACGTCTCTTCCACCATGGAAGGTGCTCGGGCGATCGAACCGTAATGCTCCAACGATGTAATATAACAATAAATATATGTTGATGTAACTCGGAACAATCTACCATAACCAATACATGTCCTAAGTCTGATTATGCTTTATATTATTTTATGTCATGTTGTTGTCATTTTATTCTGAAAGTTGCCACTCGTCGGCTTCAGCCCACATGTAGATACTACTCAGGGTGTTTCATTGTCTGCACATAGCCCTTAGCCGATTTAATCGGTGCCTGAAGGTGGTAGTGTAGGAGGGAAACAAGGCAATCAAACTATGAGGCTTTATCGCTTTCACTTAGCCTTAGGAATGTTATAGTGCGGGGGCTAATGACGAGCCCCTAGCCCTCTTTGCAGTAATCGGAAAAAACTAGAGATCGGAATGACTATGTGTGGTTTGTTTAATTGCAAACCCGTCTGTGTGACACGGAATAGCCTCTATCGACTATGTGAATAATCTCAGATTGCAAACCAGTTCTAACTCATTATGATGATCAGTTTTCAGCTTTCTCCATTGAGGTATTTAAAACCAGGTATGCTGGAAATACAATTGCAGTGGTTCTCCCCTTACCCCTTTAGCCGAACTAGCACACGTAAGGGGATAAGCACAAGAGCGGGGCAATCCAACTATAGATCAAAGACATAATTCGGAACCGATGCATATATGGCAAAATCTTGAGAAAGAGAACACATATGATAAAGAAAGAGTGACGGTGTAGTGCTAGGGGCGGTGAGTTTATCCTAGCCCCCGTATTAGTAGCTGGTCATACTTTTTTAGTAATTATGAAATTAATTTTTCCTGCTAGCGCCATGCAGTAGAGAAACATGCATAAAAATATGTAAATTAAAAGGGAAAGAGGAGCATCTATGACAAATATGAGCGAGGAATTTTATGATTCTCGGCACCAAGGCCATTATGTACAGGAAACTATTGAGTTTTTTGAAAACTACATAATTGTGAGCAACATGATTTAGCAACGCCTCCCCTACAGCCTTTTTGTGAGTGACTTGACATACACCTCACTCCTGGCTGCATTAACTCTCCAAACCATTAAAGGGGAGGAGTTAGGTCCTTAAAAGGTTGTTGCAAATGGCACATGGGTTTTTAACGAAGAGCCATGAGAAATTGCCGATGACATAGAGCTTGACGCTTGGGAGTTTCTTTACGGTACCCTTTATGTGTTCGGAAGAAGTTGGTACCATGGTTTGGTCTAGCTAAGCATATGGTACTTGTTCGAAGCCCCCCACGGCCTCCCATGTTATTCGGAGAATGAAATTGTGTACATGAGGACATACCTTGAAGGTGCTCCGAATATGCTGTGTGTGACGTTGTCCTATGTTCTCTGATCCGAAGAACACTCCGGGGGACCTGATTGAGCTCGGCATCGCTTACCTGCTTGTCCCGGCTTGATCGTCTTGAGACTTGATATTTCGCCATTGTGCTCACGTTCGGCCGCTAAGGTTACAGTGTGTTCTTCCGTCCGGAGAGAGCGTTCTGTGTTGCCATTGACAGTGATGACTCCTCGGGGTCCGGGGATCTTGAGCTTGAGATGGGCATAGAGAGGCATATCGTTGAATCGAGCAAAGGTAGTGCGGCTGAGCAGTGCGTGGTACCTGTTGCACAAGGGGACAATGTCGACGATCAAGTCTTCACTGCAGAAGTTATCGGGTGATCCAAACACCGCTTCCAACATTATAGTACTAGAGAAGCAGGATTCAACACCTGGAATCACTCCTTCAAAGGTAGTGTTGCTTGGTTTTATTCTGGATGGATCAATGCCCATCTTTTTCACCGTATCTGAGTAAATCAGGTTAAGGCTACTTCCTCCATGGACGAGTACTCTGGTGAGGTAGTACCATCTATGATGGGATCTAGAAAGAGGGCGGCCCAGCCTCCATGACGGATACTGGTCGGATGATCCCTACGGTCGAATGTGATTGGGCAAGCTGACCATGGATTATACTTTGGAGCTACAGGTTCGATGGTGTAGACTACTCGGAGGGCTCGCTTGCGCTCCTTCTTGGGTATGTGAGTCACGTAAATCATGTTTATGGTTTATACCTCGGGAGGGTACTGTTTTTGGTCCCCGTTGTTCGGGCTATGTGGCTCCTCGTCGTCTTTCCTTCGAGGGCTCCTGCCTAGTTTTGCGGTAGCTCCTTTCTCGGCCTCCTTGAATACCCAACAGTTACGGTTGGTGTGAATGGCTGGCTTGTCTTGGGTGCCGTGGATTTGACAGGGCCGTTCCATAATTTGTCCCATTGGGTTGGCCCGTCTTGGTTCCCTTTGAAGGGTTTCTTTCGCAGTCCTGGCTTGGAGCTGCGGAATCCAACATTTACTGTTGTGTCTTCGGCATCTCCGATGCGGAGGTGGTGCTTGTTCTTGTTTTTCCTCGGCTTGATGTTTCCGTCCTGAACCTCAGAGGTTCCAGGGTCATCAGTGTTGTGGCTATGCCAAGCGTGCCATTTGTCCTCTCCTATGCAAAAGCTGGTCATGCGGGAAGTGAGGGCGAACATTGTCATCGGTGTGTCTTGTCCGAGTTGGCGAGCCAACCACTCGTCTCAAATGTTTTGCCTAAAAGAGGCTATTGCTTTGGCGTCCGTGAAGTCCACAATTCTTTTTTTATTTTTGAAGAACTGGTTCCAGAACTCTTTGGCCGACTCACCCGCCTTTTGGACGACATTGCTTAGGTCATAGGAATCCGGGGCTCGGACATAGGTCCCTTGGAAATTGGACAGAAAGGCTTCTTCGAGCTCTTCCCTACTTCCGACCGGGTCCTTGGGCAGGCTGTTTAACCAGCGCTGCACTAGCCCTTTCAACTTGTGGAGTAAATATTTAATGGCCTGGAGATCATCTCCTCTCACCATATGAATGTGGAGAAGGAAGTCTTCTATCCACACATCGGGATCCGTAGTCCCGTCGTACTACTCTATGCAGATGGGTTTTAATCCCTCTAAAAAATGGTGTTGCATTACTTCGTCTATGATGCATAGTGTGTGTGCGGCGTCTCTAGTCCGGGCTATCTTGTGCTGAAGGTCGGCTTTGGCTTGAGCCCGGTATGATTCTCGGTTGCTAGCATAGTAGGAGACCCGAGGTGGATCTCTATCCCATCTAGCGGGGGAGTACCTTGTGGACTGGTAAATGGACCTGTTGCGACCTATCTTGTTATCTAGGTTATATCATTGGTCGTGTCTACCCCGAGGGTGCACTTTTTCTTCCCCTTTTTGCGGGGAGGCGTGGGATAGTATTCAACGTCTGCCACCACCCTGTCGCGCCCTCGGGGCGGGAGGTCAGGTTGGTCTTAAACTGTGCGCTTGGGGAGTGCGAGCTTCAGGGCCTTGTCATCGAAATGTGACAGCATTCAGCAGCGTGCGTAACTTTTCTTCTGATCCGGCCATAAAAGGCCGTATTCTTCTTTGATGGACAGTAGCTTGGTCCACCTGTTGTTTAAAGTGTCTTGTTCGGCCTAAAGTTTTCGTTCCTTTGCTTTTAAGCTTTGAGGAGTAGCTAGGAGTGGCTACCAAAACTCTTCCTGACCTCCAAGGTCATTGGGAATTGCAAAGTCTTCATCCTCCGGGTCGTCATCGATGGGGGAAGTAGTCATCATCGTCCAACTTGCTGATATCGTCTGGGTTCTCCTGCTTCTTGGGCTTGTCCGCATCCTCTTGTGGATGTTCTGGAATTCTGTGGTTACCGTGGTCCTATGGGGTTTTATTTTCCTTAGTGCCTTGTGCATGGATTTTTCTCTTGTTCGCCTTAGCACGCTTATGCTGCTTTCAGCACTTTGATTGCTCCTCCCCGGATTTGTCATAGTTAGCTTGGGGGGAGGTCGCCATTGTTACCAGGCATGTCCACCATGTATATGTCATAAGTAGAAGTTGCAGCCCGTCGCCCCTATATTTGTGGGAGTGGGTTCATCAGCCTCGTCGTCCATGCACTAAAGCTCCTCGGAGTCGTAGTCTAACGCGTCGGTTAAATCTTTGACGGTAGCTATCAAGTGGGTGGTGGGTGTGTCGGCGTTCTGGGAGTAGGGGTACCCAGACTTGCTTGCCTGTGGCCCAGGACTGGCCCACTTCATCAAGCAAGCACAATCGGGCGTGGCACCACTCTAGGCAAGGTCCTCGCGAGGGGACAAGCCTCAAGAGGAGGAACAACATCAAGACCCGCAGGGGGCATCATCAGGATCCCTCCTGAGCGGTGGATATTCCGAGAGGAGACCCGGCCTTAGGAGTCAAGGATGACGCGGAGGAAGGATAGGCGAGCAACAGACAGCAAGACAGAGTGGTTTCCCCTTTGGTGCAAAGGGGGCAAGGACGAACCGGGGTTCCCAAGGCATCTTCCAAAGGTTTCTTTCTGGTGCAACAAGGCCATCGCCGCCCGCCAACAGGTCAAACGTCATTCCTACACCCGTCCGTGCAGCGCTGGCAATCACTTTGCATGCGAGACTACTTTTGGACAGGGTAAGCATGTTCCGGTGTCCCCCTTTAGAAATTGGCCGTTGTGGGATCCCTTCCCGCTGAAACGATAAGGGAAGAGGACCGGGGCCGCCGCTATATATATACATACAGAGTAGGTTACTTCATGGGGGTGGGGGATCCATTCATTTCACCCATCTGCACCACACAAAGGCCACCCAGCCTCTGAAGGACCTCGAACACTGTACCAGTTCATCCACCAACCTCCACTAGAGGCAATCCATCAAAGCAGGAGTAGGGTATTACACATCTCAGCGGCCCGAACCTGGATAAACTGACGTGTTCTCTGTCTTCCTCACCATCGAGTGAGTTCTCTACCATCCCCAATGAGTAGCGAGTTAGGTGAGGCGAGCCCACGAGTGATCTTCGTACACGCCCCTCAGTTCGAATCATTAGGGTTTTGCAGGCCCAAAATCCGACATTTGCCACGCCAGGCAGGGGGCGTGTCAAGGTTTCCTCCAAGCTCCGCCTTCACCAAGCTTCACCGCTCCGATGGCTGACGCTCCCCAGGCTCGCGCCGAGTGCCGCGCCACCCACATTGAACAGATGTCGCCCATGCCCCTGCCGGCGTGCACCGGTCACCATTGCCCATGGTGAATGCCGCCACGGGCCCCGACGCTGAAGAACAATGAGGTTCCTCCCAGCCGGCTACCGAGCATCCTGACAGCCGCACCGCTACTCCGTCGCTCATCCGGATTCCAAGTCGGCCTCGCGCGCCCTGCCGGAGATACCGCATGACCGGCGCACACTTGCCATGGACGTCGAGCTCCTCCGCCACCGGCCCGCCCCTAACCGCCAGAACGAGTGGATCCACTGCATCGAGGAGCTTGTCGCCGGTGCCGGTGATCCCGTGGCACTCTCCTGCTCGTTTCGACCCCAACCGCCCCTGGCGAACGACGAGGAGCAAGACGCGCAACCCCCACCTCCACGGCATGGCACGCGCCCTAAGCCCAGACAGGGAGCGCGTCCCCATGACTCGCTTCAAGAACTCAGGGAGAGGCCAGGAGATGAAGCAAGCTGCTCGGCCACACGCCGACGCGCGTGCTGTCCCGGCGCTGCAAATCCTGCGCCGCGAGCGTGCCCCGCTCAAAGCAGACCCATTGGACCAACATGATGATGTCGCCCTCGCGCTAGCTGCACCTGTCGGGCCGGTGGGATGCCTTGGCATCGCTCCTGAGCTCTACCCAACTACGTGGTCCTACAAGTTCAAGCCCGACCTACCCCCGCGCTATGACGGCACCTTGACCCTAACGAGTTCCTGCAACTCTACACGCTGAGTATCAGGGCGGCAGGAGGGGGCGACAAGGTCATGGCGTGCTGGTTTCCCATGGCGCACTCTCTTGGCTCGTCAACCTGCCAAGGGCATCCATCACCTCCTGGGATGATCTACGCGAATGCTTCATCGCCAACTTCCAGGGCACCCGTGACCGCACTCCCACATGCGGTGCATCAAGTGGCAGGAAAGGGAGACCCTGCACAAGTTCATACAAGGCTTCAGGGTCATGCGCCTCAAGATCCCCAAGGCGTCGGACGAGGCCGTCATCTCGGCCTTCTCCGACGGAATCACCGCCCTCAAGATGAAGGAGGATCTCTCAATGAGTGATGAAATGAGCACTACACTCGAGATGTTCAACCTGGCAAACAAGTGCGCCAGTGCTGAAGAAGGTCGCCTATCGCTCCTCGGGCCCCAGGAAGCGGAACCAGAAGAGAAGAAGACCAAGGCCAAGGAGATGAAGCGCAAGGCTCCGGCGGTGCTCGCAGCCGAGCCTGAGGCGAAGCACGACCGAGGGAGAGAGCGTCCGTCAGGAGGGGGGACAACGTGCATCTTCCACGGCACCAGCTGCCATGATACCTCCGAGTGCCACGAGCTCCGACTAGTCCATGCCGAGCACTTCAGCAGGCGCACCAGACGGGGAGACAGAGGCCCCACGTGGGGTGGTGGTCATAGTGGAGGCCGCTGGGATGACCAGGAGCTGCGTCAGGAGTGGCATGAACAGCCTCACGAAGACTGTTGGCGTGGCCAGCCTCAGGAGGACTACTGGCGCAATGACCCCTAGGAGGGGCAACGACGCAGTCAGCCTCGTGATGCTCACCCTCGTAAGGTTGGGCTGCCTCCGCTGCCTCCGCCAGCTTGAAGAAGGGATGAAGACAAGCAGAATGATGGGGTTGGGGGCTTCCAGGCGGTTAGTGCGGTGGCCACCATCCTAGGCGGCGCCCATACCCCAGCCTCGAACCTCGCCTTTAGGCAGTTCATTCGGGAGGTGAATGCCGCTCTCCCGAAGCTTGAAGCGATGCGCACCCTCAACTGCTCCAAGACAACTCAGGTGCTCGCTCATGGTCGGCAAGCTCCCCATGATGTGCACTCTCACCATCAGCAATGTCCTCGTCACCAAAACCCTTATCGAAAGTGGAGCGGGGCTCAACGTCCTCTTGGTCGAGACCTTCAAGACACTCCAGCTGCCCTACGAGCATCTCATGCCGACCAAGCCCTTCTCAGGAGTCAAGGTTGGGTCCACCATGCCCATCAGGCAGGTGCTTCTGTGAGTCACCTTCAGCGAGTGCAAGAACTACCACACTGAGATCATCATCTTCGACATGGCGCACATCCACCTACCGTACAACACGGTCCTTGGGTACCCGGCTCTCACCAAGTTCATGGCAGTGACCCACCATGGCTACAAGGTCCTCAAGATGCTAGGGAGCGGCAGCGTCGTCGCCATGCCGTCTGTACACTCGAGCGCGCCTATAGCGCCGCGGTGGCGGAACGCTCGAACAGCAAAGAAGGAGAGCAACCTCGCGAGGACTCATGCAAGAAGAAGAAGAAGCTCCTCCCCACGGAGCGCACTGGGATTTTAGGCTGCGTGCTTGGGGAGTGTCTACTGATCTCAGTGATTATATCACTTCCCTTGTAAACAATCTCTAGACTATCTTTAATTTGCTCTTTTCTTACTTTGAGGACTTTCCTCCTCTTCATGTAAATATTATTTATTCTAATATAGCATAGTAGCACCCATGCAAGAAGAAGAAGCAGCTCCTCCCCATGGAGCGCCCTGGGATTTTGGGCTCCGTGCCTCGGGACGGGCTCATTCCTCCCATCGCATAGGAAGGCACGCTCGGCGCCCCCTTTTTTCAGGCCTGGGGGCTCCCACCAGGGAGGTTCCTAGCCTGACCAGTGAGGCGAGGGTGGCGCTCGAGAACAACCTGAGGGCGCAGTCCGGCGCACGTATGCCCAGCTCCCGTGAGTCCGTCATCAGAGCAATCCAAGATCTTCGAGAGGCCTAGGACGAGCGATGCGGGGACTGCCCTACATCAATGCGCTCGCAATCGACAGAGCCGCAGCTCAAGGCCCCTACTAACCCGCTCGAACTGACCCTCGGTGGGTGTGCCCGGGCACCGGCACCGTCATGCCCTTGGGGAACGCGGCTGGTACCTACCAGCGTGTCCAGCAGGCCATGATCATGCCTTGCCTGCTGGGGCGTGCTGACGAAAAGGAGGAGATGCTCGGGCCAAGCGAAGGTCCCGAGCTTCGGGAGACGGAGGACTCGTGAGGGTCGCAATTGTAGAAGCAGGAGATCGGGCAACGACCGCGCCCTCGGCGCTTTAGCGGCATGGACGCCATGTGACTTTTTGTTGGCTGCTCCCATGTAACTTTTTGCCTCACTCTGTCCGAGGGCGCCCACAGGGCCATGCGGCCTCCACGAGCTCAGGGCACTCCCCAGCCGCCGCTTTCATCTACGCATCCTTCAGTTGTTTCTGTTGCACCCACTCCGAACCCTAACGTTCTACCTTGCTGGCATCTTTGTTCGGTCGCCCCCCCCTCTTGAGGCATCCGGCCGAAGCTTATCCTTGCAGACCTCGTGAGGCAGCAAACACCCTGTCAAACTCCCGAAGAAGAAGAAGTCAGCAGGGTTTACTAATGACTCAAAAGGAATCACGCACCTATGCCTCGAGGGTAGGGACACTCGCGAGGCCAAAGCATCTTCGCATCCTCCCAGATACCCCCCCCCCCCCCTTGACACTCTCACATAATGACGAGCTGCGGCTATATACACCTGCCCCCCCCGGGGGGGACGTGGAGGGGTCCATCCCATGCCTAGTGGAATCCCTATGCTCCGTGCTGGGGAGAAGACCTTGACACTCTCACCTAATAACAAGTTGCGATCGTATACGTCCGGGGACCCACGAGGACACGGAGGGGTCCCTCCCACGCCTAGTGGCAGCCCTACGCTCCGCGCGGGGGAGAAGATGGAGGCAATCAACTCAGTTCGCCAATGACTATGCCCACGGCTAGCAAGGAAATCAACTGAGTCCACCAATGGCTATGCCTGTAGGTGGCAAGGAAATTAATACAGTCCACCAATAACTATGCCCACAGCTGGCCAGGAAGTCAACCCAGTCCACCTAGGACTACGCCCACGCCAGTGCGGGGGATGAACAACTGGAGGTACAGAGCCGCTCGTGCGTCAAGGGGGACCCCTGAGCATCGCGATTCAGGGGCCTAACTGCGCCCGTAGCCCCTTCCCTCTTGGGCCGTCCTGGAATCCGGTCGGTTCAACAGAAGTGGAGGTAAGCACGGGGCGGGACCTGCCGATGCAGAGCCTAGTGCGCTCAACAAGCCATTTAAAATCTCTTAGGGAGAACACTGGAGTCACTGGACTCCCGAGCATCGCGACTCAGGATCCTGAACTGCGCCCATAGCCCCTTTCATCTTGGGCCACCCAGGCGGTCCAACAGGGCGGAGGTACGCACGGGGCGGGCCCTGCCGACGCAGAGTGCTGAAGGAGTTCGGGAGTCTCAAATTGTAGTTTCTTAAAAGGGACATTTAAGTCGCTCGTACGTCAAGGGGGCTCATGAGCATGACTCAGGGGCCTAACTGTGCTCGAGAACCCTTCCCCCTTGGGTCGACCTGATATCTGGTCGGTCCAATGGCGGCGGAGGTACGTGCGGGGTGGGCCCTGCCGATGCAGAGTGCTGAAAGTGTTCTGAAATTTCAAAATCCTTGCCGCATTCCCCTCATGAGGGCTGCTCGCACGTCAAAGGGGACTCCTGAGCATCGCGACTCAGGAGCCTAACTGGACCCGTAGCCCCTCACCTCTTGGGCTGTCCTGGAATCCAGCCAGTTCATTGGTGGTTGAGGTACGCACGGTTCTGGCCTTGTTGACGCAGAGTTTCACAACAAACAGGAATGAAACAAGGCAAAGAAAACATTCAAGCAGTCAGCCAGTTATTACAAGCCTTAACAAGTTCTTCAAAACGCAAATGAGTTTGACGCCTCCACGAGACACGATGTGCATTGCAGGGAAAAGGAGGAAGAAATCAGGAAGAACCGCCGCCGCCGTTCGCTCCATGTTTAGGGGGCTTGTCTTCATTGTCAGTGGCGTCGTCTTCCCCGCCGTCGGCTTCAGCAGCATCTGGAGATGGGGGAACTGCGACGGGGCGAACCACATCACCAATGCCACCACAGGGCCCTTCACCTCCTCCGCAGCGCTGTCTCGGGCCTTAGTATGGACCGGCAGGATCACGGAGTCAAAGTCAATCCCCGGCTCACAAAGATGAAGGTGACTGAAGACGCGTGTCGCGGCCTTAGAAAAGAGGTCGCGACACTCACTATCAGAGATCTTGTCCACCTCGAGGTCGACATCCTCCAACGCCACGACGAGCTCCGCCGCGAGAACAGCAAAGCCGCCCTCTCGGGTGGCCAGAGGCTCATCGAACCCGTCCCGGTAGAGGGTGTGGAGCGTCGTGTGAAGCCTGAGCTCAGTGTTAGGGAAGCCAACCAGCTCCGCGGCCTTCTTCTTCTCGGTCGCGGCAAGGGCTTCCCCCTTGGCATCAAGAAGGGTCTTGTTCGAGGCGATCTCCTTCTCCTGCTCATCCAAGCGTGCTTGCTTCGCGCCCAGGCGAGTTTCCTCCTGGGACAACTCTTCTTCCGAAGCAGCGAGGTTGTTCTTGCGGGCCTCGATTTCTTCCTCCCGCATGCGAAGATGCTCGGCTTGTTCCTCTTGGAAGGCCTTCAGGTGAGCATCCGCCTCTTCGTAGTGTTTGGCAGCCGTCGTGACTCCTTTCATTGCCTCCTCGTGCGCGGCGCGAGTGGATTCGGCTTCCTTCATCACCTCCTCATGCTTGGCGCGAGCGGATTCGGCTTGCTCCAGCGCCTCCTCGC
This sequence comes from Hordeum vulgare subsp. vulgare, assembly GCF_904849725.1. Lineage (NCBI taxonomy): Eukaryota > Viridiplantae > Streptophyta > Magnoliopsida > Poales > Poaceae > Hordeum > Hordeum vulgare. The sequence goes on along the minus strand of NC_058521.1, from coordinate 311,849,387 downwards.
GCATTGCACGAGTGGCCTTGGCCTCCTTCTCGCATCCACCATTACGACCACGACCTGGCCCAGGGCATCGAAGGCCTTGTTCAGGATGCCATGGACGTATGCCAGAGTCCTCTGGATCTCCCCCTGAGGAGTCGCTAGTCTTGTCGCGGGCGGTGTCGTTAGGGAGGTAGTGTCACGGGGGACGGGTGCTCCAAAGGTTGCTCGGAGGCTACGAGCATTGACGCATCAGTGGGCTAAGGGCCCTCAAGAGCCTGCCCCTCGCGCAACGACGCGGCCACGACCGCCTTAGGATGCTTCGGGGCCTCGGTGGCTCGACGACCAAGGCCTGAGAGGTTGCCTCGCGAGCCTCCCCTTCTTAATCGGCAGGAGGCGACGCGTTGGGGAGGGCTCGCGGTGCGTCAGGAGTCGCCTTTGGCTTGACGCCCACCTTGTTCTTCTTCGGCCCCAGCGAGGCAACGCCCCTGGACATCAGGCAAAGAGGGAACCAGCCATGCATGGACGACGGACGCGCAGGGCGTGCCAAGACGAGTCACTTACTCTTCGACGTCAACCCATCTCCTCTTCCTCTCCGCCCCGGCGATGGCAGGGGCGACAGGCCCCCCACGGAGGGGCGAGCCCGGCGCCTCAGACTTCCTGCTAGCGGAGGCAGGATGCGCCAAGGGCGACTCAGCCATAGGCTTCCGGGGGGCGAGCACGCACGCGGACCGTGTGGCGCACGGGGCTGATGCGGGTCCCCTGGACATCCTGGTCACACACGAGGAGATCACGCACGAGGAGATCACTGCACGAAGAGCGAGTTTGGGAGAAAGGAAAGCAATAACAGACCAACGCAACAAGTGAGGTTCCTAATAGCTCGGGAGGAGCCAAAAGGGAAGGGAGACCCGACATTAGCCGCGCGACGCTCACCGGCCGGGCCCACATGCATTTATGGCCCGCGGCACCTCAGGCCGCCCCCAAGGCTTCACCTATAGGCCGGCCGAAGCACGCCATGGGCCCTTGGGCTACAATCGGCGTTCTGGGAATGGGGGTACCCAGACTTGCCTGTCTGTGGCCTAGGGCTGGCCCACTTCACCGCCGCCCGCCAGCAGGACATACGTCATCCCCGGACTCATCCCTGCAGTGCTAGCAGCCACTTTGTAGGCGAAGACTACTTTTGGACAGGGCAAACATGTTCCCCTGTCCCCCGTGAAAATTGGCCATTATGGGATCCCTTCATAGGGCGCCGCTATATATATAGCGAGTTTGTTACTTCATAGGGCGATCCATTCATTTTGGCCACCTGCACCACACAAAGGCAACCCATCCTTCGAGGCCCTCCAACACTGTACCAGTTTATCCACCAACCTCCACGAGAGGCAATCCATCAAAGCAGGAGTAGGGTATTACAGTTCTTAGTGGCCTGAACCTGGGTAAACTACTGTGTTCTGTGTCTTCCTCACCATCGAGTGAGTTCTATGCCATCCCCAACGAGTAGAAACTAGGTGAGGCAAGCCCGCGAGAGATCTTCGTACATGCCCCTGATTTCGAACCTTTAGGATTTTGCGGAGCTCGAAATCCGACAGGGTGGCCCGTAAAAGTCCCCATATTCTGACTTAGAGTCCTGCTACAAGCGAGTCGGGCTTGTTGAGATGTGCAACGATTGGATCTAGCCGAACATCTCGTTTAACACTAAGGGCTCGTCCTGCTACATAATTGGATAGTTTTTGGAGTTAGGGTCGGGTCGTAAAAGTCCCTCCATGAGGGAGGCATGTTCAGGAAAATCTGTTTGTTGTGATCCATGCGTTAGGGTCGGGTCCAATCTAGTGGCCGACTCTTTGGAAGAGAGGGATCGGAGGACATCGCCAGACGCAGAACCCGAAGTTATAAATTCGGGGTTTTTCATCTCATCGGCTGAAGCCAGGATTCTTGCGGGGACCAGATCGGTCTGCGGATGGGTTGGGAATTCTAAACTCCCTAACCTTGTTTGTTGATCGGGCATGAAACCTTCAATCTGGTCAAGACGGCCAGTTGGGTCTACGCGCAATGTAATGCTGCCAAATGAGAGAACCTGCCCGGGGACAAAGATATCTCCGTTGTTGATTGTTTTCATTGATGATTAGGCGAGCTATCGATCTTCTCAGCAATCCAACAGTGCAATTCTCAATGAAAGCACCAATGTTGGTGTCAAAGCCGGTAGATCTTGGGTAGGTGGTCCCGAACTATGGACCTTCGATCGATGGGTTGTAGGAAGAAGGGGGAGACAACAGTTTACCCAGGTTCAGGCCCTCCTATGGAGGTAATACCCTAAATTGATTGTATTGATGAAGATGCTTACAGAGTAGATCTACCTCCAGATCGTATATGTTAAATTCTAGAAGATTCAGCCTCTCCTACACGAATAGGTCCCTCTGGTTTATATAGACACCAGGGACCCTAGGGTTTACAAGTTATTGACCATAATCAGGGTTTGGTGAGCCAACCTAGTCCTTTTAAGCTTGAAGTACACTCCGATCTACGGAACATTCCTTCTAGAGTAGAGGTCATCATAAGGCCCAATCTTGAATAGTACGGCCCAATGGGCCAACCCGACATACACTAGCCGGCCACCCAAGGACCCTAGAATCTCGAACTCCCTCACTCGGGGCAGCCGGCTGCTAGGCCAGAGGCTATCGTTTCACCATCCTCGGCCTCCCTTTCTCACACTATTGTGGCACTGGACACCTGGTTCGCCGCTGCCAAATACAACAATAATGGTTGCCTAGGCCTAGGCAAGACTAGTACTGGGGCTGAGGATAGGTACTTCTTCTGGTCATTGGTCCTGCCTTCAAGATCTTGAAAAACGGTAGAGCCTATTCCGCGGACTTGGAGATGAACCTGGTGAGAGAAGCAACACACCCCACGAGCCGATGGATGTCCTTGATACGCTTTGGGTCCTCTAGTTGCTTGCTAGCTTAAATTTTTGCGGGGTTGGATTCTTTCTTGCACTGAGATATGAAGAAACCACGAGGAGCTGACCAGACGGGACCCCGAACACGCACTTCTCGGGGTTGAGCTTCAAGTTGATCTTGCACAAGTTCGCAAAGGTCTCCTCCAGGTCTTGGAGCACCGTGTCCTTGTTCTTGATCTAGACTACTATGTCGTCCATGTAGGCTTCCACATGTCTATGCAACTGCGGTTCAAGGCCAAACTGGACGGCCAAATGGCATGCTCGTGAAATAGTACATGCCGCAAGTGGTGATGAAGGTTATTTTGTCTTCGTCCTCCTCTTCCATGAAGACGTGATGATAACTAGAGTTGGCATCGACAAGCGACAACATGTCATAGTCAGTAGTCGAATCTACGATCTAGTCGATGCGCGACAAGGGGAAGGGGTCCTTTGGGAAAGCCTTATTGACATTTGTGAAGTCGATGCAAATCATCCACTTTCCGATTGCCTTGCGCACCACTACAGGATTCGCCAGCGATGTTGGGTGGAGTACACCCCTGACTAGCCGTGATGCTTCCAACTTCTTGATTTCTTCGGCAATGAGCTCTTGCCACTCTAGAGCTTGCTTCCAGACTTTCTGTTTGATAGGGCATGCGTGAGGATAGACAACTAGCTGGTGCTCGATCACCTCCCTGGGAAACACTGGGGATATCAGACGGTTGCGAGGAAGAGAAGTCGACATTTGCCCACAGGAATGAGACAAGCACACTTTCCTATTTGCTATAGAGGGCGACACTTATAGTGAAAGTACCTCCCTCAACGTCCTCTCACGCAGCCACTTGCTTCATCTTGTGGATGGTCATCACTCTGTTTCTCTTGCCCCTAGCAGCAGAAGTCCCGTGTGGGTCATCGACGGGCGCACTCCGCTGAGCGGTGCGCTTCCCGGATTCGTTGCGAGTCTTGCGAAAGGTCTTGAGCTTGCTTTTGGCCGGAGCACGCGCCTTGTCGGCACACACCGCGACTGCCTCTCGGTAGATCTTGTCGATGCAAAGGAATGTGTCCTTCTTGTCTGCATGGATGGCGATGATGCCTAAAACACAATTTCTCCCTAAGGCGGGTTTGGTTATTAATAACTACACGTGTATCATTTAACTAATGATTCTATCTAAGCAAGAGGACTCTACATTTTATATTTGTGAGAAAGCACTTTTGATTCCATAGGAATGCAAATACTATTAAAAGGGAGTGAGGTATTTATGATAATTAGTTTCTCAAGTGCTTGGAGATAGACACCAAAAATACTCAGCATTTCTCTTACAAAATTCTTTGTCCAAAACCTACACATCAAGATCGGTGCTACCAAAAATTCCATTTCGGCCCTACCAATTTTTCTAGAGACAGAACCTTTGCCAAACCCTAATCTCTCGGCACCACAAAATCTCATATAAATTCCACAAAAAGTTAGTGAACAACTTTCTGGTCTATCGATTTCAAGAATCGGAATTTCTGAGTTTTGAAAATGGTCTCACCAAGATTTGGAAACTGCCCTAGGTCACCATATCGGTACCACCAAGATTATCATATCGACCTCACCCAGAATTGAAAAGTTGCCATATTTTGTGCAACTCGATACCACCAAGATTCATTTTGGTGTCACCGAGTTGGGGAATAATGTTGCAACGGTTGGAGTTTGGGACATGCCTATATATACCCCTCCTCCACCTCTTATTCGTAGATGAAGCAGTCAGAACACACACACACACTTGCCATATCCTTTCTTCTGAGAGAAAGCCACCTACTCATGTGTTGAGATCAAGATATTACAATCCATCCATTAGAAACTTGATCTTTAGCCTCCCAAGTCTGTTTCCACCAAATCAATCTCTCCTACGCATTCCAAATCTGTGAGAGACTGCTTGAGTGTTGAGGAGACTATCTTTTGAAGCACAAGAGCAAGGAGTTCATCGTTCTACCGCATCAGTCAGGCCTCTGGGACCGGGGGTGCCGAGGCCCGTCGGCCTGCGACCCCAGGCGCGATGATGCTTGGCGATCCTTGTTCAAACCATCGGTAAGCTCGACAAGGAAGACCCTCGCTATGGTCCTTGGCTCACTAGGCGGCATTTGAGGATCGTCACAAGGGGCCTCGTGAGGGCATTCGTCATAAGTACGTGTCCCAAGGCTACCCCTAAGCCCTTGCAGGGCGTGCCCGCCGAGGGCAGCCTTGCAGGATCCCGTGACCCTGTACCTTCACATGGGTGATGCAGGGGGTGCAGGGGTGGTGCTAGCAGGCACATACATGCAGGATTTCCACTTCCATGCTAAGGCAGCAGGGGCAGCTGGCGGGATCCCAAAGAAACTCCCAAATGTTTTCTGGTCGGTGCAAGAAGACTAAAGCTGGGGCCTCAGCAGGATAGAGGTCACCCCCGAGCCCACCAGCGCATCATTAAGAAAGGCTTTCATAGGCGAAGACCACCTTTGTGAGGGTGGACAGCTGTCCTATCCCCTTTCAAATGGCCGGTGTGGCAACCCTTCCCGCCAATGTTTTTGGGGAAGATGTCGGAACACCAATCCTAAGTCATAAGAACCCAGCCTGTAACACAACACATCACTTTGTGGCCTCATGATTGGTTAACACCGTTTGCGTCTTTGGCTCACGTACGTGTATATGTCGCGAGCATTCAAACGACAGAGAACCAATGTCGACATGACTAGTTATAAACCCAAGTGGCACACCTATACATACCAATGCATTTCAAACATACACACAATATGCACGATATGTGTAGATACAACATGGAATCACGACATAACTCTACAAAATATCATTTATTTAGAAGGCTCCGAAGATCCAACATAGTACAATGTTACAAACAGAGGCGGTCTGATGACACAACATTAAAAGCATACCAATATCAAGAGGAAGTTACATGTCTGGATACACACATCTACTAAAAGCGGCTAGAAGAGCCTGACAAGCAACAATGACCCTACCGAAGGAGCCATACCACTGTGTGGGATTCCCAACCTATTCAGGTCAACGTCAAACTCATCGTGTAGAGACCTTTAATGAGACTAAGGTATCCTCTGCAAAAACATAATTAAGCAATAGTGAGTACAAAAGTACTCAGCAAGACTTACAACTGAACTATCTACATATGCATCAATATCAATGAAGGGTTGTGAATTTTAATTGAACCAATCCAGCTTTGACTCTTGGCAAACATGTACGACGACCGCAAACACTTTCTTTCTGGTGGGTAGCGCACACGAGTCCACATATTCACCAAGTCAATACAACACTATGGATCCACTCTCGTCTTCCTACGAGAAGGCTATCCATAACACTCACACATATCTTGCGTATTTTAGAGTATCCATTCCTAGTTGTCTATCAACCACATAATGTTTCCAAGTAGTCCATACCCGAGGACGTGACTATTCGAACAGATAAATTCACCCTGCAGGGGTATACTTCTTCACACAGGCTCTTACCACTTATAACCATATGCACATGACGCATCTCGGCAACCCTCGAGTGGAAGCACTGGCATGGGTGTCGGCCACGACTGTTAACCACACAAGACCCTAGTCCAGGTTTATCGCCTATTTGAGACTGAACCTGCAAGGAAGTCCGAACAAAGTTTCCTCAACAGCCTCAAACTATGTGCGCATTCCACAAGCCCACCATCCGGGTGCCACTTGGTACACCGTGCCAGTGTGCACCTACCGCACTGAAGCTTACCCCGTCGGGCAGAGCTATACACGCCCACCAACACTTTTCCTACAAACACCAGAAACTAGTTGCAACTCCTGGACACAAATCTAGGCGATTAATAATCCAAGAGGGTGAATTAAGTATCCCTATGTGTGGTATTATCTTGTCTTGTATAACATACACATAACTCAGTTCTTAAGGACGGTCCTAATGAGACAACTCGCCATGTACTCCAACATATCCTATCATCGCTACCTTTACCAAATCGGATTCACACACTTTACTCTCACACAGCAGGACAAGAACACAAACATTCTGATTCATCATCAAGACAGATTAGACCCGACACGAATCTAAGCATAGAAGACACAACAAGCAAGCATGGATGAGTAAGTACAACAAGGCTGAAGCAGTTCCTACACATGCTAAATGATTTCAATTATTTTATTTGACAAAGACAAGTCATGCAAAGCAATGGGTTCAAATACAGAGGACAAATAACAGTTGAATGGTTTTTGTCCTAATGCGTTTAAAAGAGAGCAGGAGCAGGAGAGTGGGATTGTATAGGAATGCTCAAGGAGGGTTGTTAACTGATAGCCCTGAATATAACCATGGGTTTTCATTAGTGTCAACGATCATAACATCAGAACCATTGTCTACCGAGAGGAAACAACACCGGCAAACACAAAAAGAATAACATTCAATGCAATGCAGCAAACATGATGTATGATATGGCATGTTAAGGTATTGAATTCACCTAGCTCAAAATTTGGTCATATTGATTGAAGTGGAATTCAATTGGCATCAAATGCCAACTCCAAACTATTTATCAAATTGGTCCTAATCATGAATTGTCCTACTTGGTGATGTTAACTTGTTTAAACATGCATGAACATGACATAAACGGATTCCTTGAATTATTCTAATAATTTTTCATATATAATTTATTTCCATTGGAGTTATAGACTATTTTCTATGATTTTTTAAACTTCCTAACATTTTCTAGAATAGATAAATCATTTAAGATTTATTTGGATTCCGGAAAGGATTAGCTGCATCAGCACTATGTGAGCATGACCTCAGCAGGTCAAGTGACCATGCCGGGTCAAACCTTACAGGTAGGGCCCGCCTGTAATTGACTTGCTCATGCGTTAACTTAATTGTTCATTAGACCTTAATCTAATACCTGAACAACCGGACCCACATGAAAGTGGCTCCGACCGGCGAAGTCATCGGCGGCGACCACAGAGGACGGTGGAGATGTCGGGACTCACCCGCATCCATTGGGGGCGGTGGCTGGTGCAGGGACGTACTGGAGCGATGTGGGCGACAAGCTCAGCGTCGGCCGGAGCTCGGCTACAAGGGGGGACGTCCATGACACAAAATTGATCAAGAGGGCAAGGGGAATAAGGTCAGCGGCTCACAGCGAGTGATGACCCACAAGTATAGGTGATCTATCGTAGTCCTTTCGATAAGTAAGAGTGTCGAACCCAATGAGGAGTAGAAGGAAATGACAAGAGATTTTCAGTAAAGTATTCTCTGCAAGCACTGCAATTATTGGTAACAGATAATTTTGCGATAAGGTAATTTCTAATGATTAGCAATCAAGAAATGTAACAAAGGTGCAGCAAGGTGGACCAATCCGTTGGGTAGAAAAGGACAAGCCTAGACAAACTCTCTCAAGCTAGTTTTCATCATCCTCATATGATTCGCGTTCGTTCCTTTGATAATTTTATATGCGGGTGGACCAGTGCTTGTGTGCTGCCCTTACTTGGACAAACTTCCCACTTATTATTAACCTCTCTCGCAAGCTTCCGCAACTACGAAAGAAGAATTAAGATTAATCGAACCATACCATGAAACATATGGATCCAAATCAGCCCCTTACGAAGCAACGCATAAACTACGGTTTAAGCTTCTGTGACTCTAGCAACCATCATCTAGTGATTACTTCCCAATGTCTTCCCCTAGGCCCAAATAATGGTGAAGTCTCGTGTAGTCGACATTCACATAACACAACTAGGGGAGAGACAACATACATCTCATTAATATATTGAACGAATACCAAATTCACATGATTGATTATAACATGACTTATCCCATGTCCTCAAGAACAAACATAATACCAGAAAAAATATTCATTTTCGTAATCATAGGAGTATTAATGATCATTAAGGATCTGAACATATGATATTCCACCAAGTAAACCAACTATCATCAACTACAAGGAGTAATTAACACTACTAGCAACCCAAATGTACCAATGTGAAGTCTTGAGACAAAGATAAGATACAAGAGATGAACTAGAGTTTAGAGAGGAGATGGTGCTGATGAAGATGTTGATGGAGACTGACCCCCTCTCGATGAGAGGATCGTTGGTGATGAAGATGGCTTCGATTTCCCCATCTGGGGGGAGTTTCCCTGAAAGAACAGCTCCACCGAAGCCCTAGATTGGTTCTGTTGAATTCCGCTTGGAGACGGCAGCGCTTCGCCCCGAAAATTCTGATATGATTTTTTCCACGTGAAAACCCTCTGTATAGCGTAAGATGAGCACCGGAGTCCTCCCGGGGGCCCACAAGCCTCCAGGGCGTGCTAGGGGGTAGGGCGCGCCCACTTGCTTGTGGCCACCTGCTGGGTCCCGTGATGTATTTATTTCGCCCAATATTTTTTATATATTCCAAAATAATTCTCCATAAATTTTCAGGACTTTTGGAGTTGTGCATAATAGGTCTCTCAGATTTGCTCCTTTTCCGGTCCAGAATTCCAGTTGCCTGCATTCTCCCTCTTCATGTAAACCTTGTAAAATAAGAGCGAAAAGGTATAAGTATTGTACCATAATGTTTATTAACAACCCATAATGCAATAAGTATAAATATAAAAGCATGATGCAAAATGGACGTATCAACTCCCCCAAGCTTAGACCTTGCTTGTCCTGAAGCGAAAGCCGAAATCTATAAATATGCCCACATGTTTGGAGATAGAGGTGTCGATAAAATAAAATATGGACAGGAAGGCATCATGGTTATGTTTAGAACAACAACACATATCGACATATAATTTGTTATGCTAGAGTAATAATTCATTCACAAGGTAATATATGAATCAAGAACTCTCTTGAGAACTAACAAACTATGATCTCAGTCATTGAAGCAATTCCATTTTATCATAACGTAGGAAAGAGTCAATATAAGAGCTTGTAAAGCAAATCCTCATACTCAATCTTCTTAAAGTCTTTCATAATTGCTAACACTCAAGCGGTACCTATGAGGTCAAAGCTTCAATCGTACACATAGAAATTTAGGGGCTTATAGTTTTGCCTCCCAACTATTTACCTCAAGGGTAATGTCAACAATAATAACTCAAGATCACCCACATCCGAGTGGATATATGTGTCTAGATCATTCCCCAACACATGACTCTTGCCAAAAGATAAAGGCAAAATAAAGGAAGTAGTGAAGATCAGCATGACTCTTGCATAAAGGTAAGTACTAGAGAGTAAAGGTAACAGATAGGCCCTTCGCAGAGGGAAGCAGAGGTTGTCATGCACTTCTATAGTTGGATGCGCAATCCCTTAATGCAAAAGAACGTCACTTTATATTTCCCCTTGTTATAAAGAACTTTATTATGCAGTCTGCCGCTTTTTTCTTCCATATCACAAGTCCGTATAAAGTTTATTTTCCTCACACTAATAGATCACACATATTGAGAGAGAATTTTTTATTGCTTTCACCGACGACAACTTACTTGAAGGATCTTACTGAATCCATAGGTAGGTATGGTGGACTCTCAAGGAAAAGTTTGATTAAAGGTGTTTGGATGCACAAGTAGTATCTCTACATGGTGCTCAAGTTTTTGGCTGATATGGGTTGGAAGCAAGCAACACTTGTTGAAGGATCTATAACCATATAACTTCTATTCGGAGATAAGCAAACATAACTCATTATGTTGTCTTGCTTGTCCAACATCAACTTCTTAACATATAATACTTTAATGGGTGCTCACAATCATAAAAGATGTCCAAGATAATATATTCATATGTGAACCTCTCTTTCTTTATTACCTCCTTTTAATTGCAACAATGACCAATAGCTTTGTTTGCCAACTCACAACAAATTTCAATCGACATACTTTTTATATGTGAATTCATCACTCCCCATAAGATCATTATATATACTCTTTGCTTTTATTCTATACTTCTTTCTATTTCTTTTTCTCAAGATCATAGAAAGCATTCAAAGCCCTCAACTCAAAACTACTCTTTATTATGTGACTCTTGGACTTGCTTACATAGGGGGAACATAAAGCAAAACTCAAAACTAGATCACACTAAAACTTAATTCTAATAGATCAAGATAACGAAGAAAAGCGAAGAAAGTAAAAGGTGTCATGGTGATACGATGCCGGGGCACCTCCCCAAGCTTGGCACAAGCCAAGGGGAGTGCTTATACCCATGTGTTTAGTTGTCTTTCTTCGGAGGTGATGATGTTGGAGTTGTTGGTGAGGTTGAAGGCATGTCCTCCGTCTTCCAAGGCACGGGCTCACCATCGTAAAAAGATGAACGAGTCTCCAGGATCATCAAATCTGCGGCCAAACTCATTCTCTTAAATCTATATTCATACTCATAGTTTTGGTTTTGCAGTTCATACATGTGGGCTTGGAGATGCTCGATTTTCTCGTAAAGCTTGAAGACGTGCTCCCTGATGTCCTTGGCGTCTAGCTTGTGCTTATGGGTAAACTCCGCGGTCATCATGTGATTGGCATTGATTCCTCGTTCCACCATCCCTTGGCACTTGAAGACTTGTTGCTCCATTGCTTCGAGCCTTGTCTCCATGCTTCTGTTCTTCTTTGGCCCCTCAACATCACGGATGTGAAACACCCCCTCATGCATCTCAATTGTTTGAGAGTGTTGGAACACTTCCGCAAGGTAGGGATTGATGACCTTATCTAAGAATTTGTCCTTCGAAGCACTTGAAGATGTCATGTTGATCTAAATCTGCTTCAGAAACATTTCAAAACGAAAACAGGGGATTTGTCGTGATACGAAGGTCAAAACCTTCGGGAGATTATATAATGAACTTTTACCGACCCAAAAGACTACACCACAAGGAAATGGAGTCTGGAGAGTACACGGGGTGGCCACAAGCCACAACGGTGCGCCCAGGGGGGGGTAGGGCTCGCCCCCTAGATTGTCGCCTCCTTGTGCACTTTTCGGACTGCTTTAAATTTCCCTAATTTTTTATTTATTCCAAAACTGATAAAAATTTTCATTTGAAAAGTTTTGTAGTCGGTTTGCTTACCATAACACATATCTATTCCTTTTCGGAGTCTGAAACGTTCTGATAGGTCTCCCTAATGTACTCCTCCGGAGTTATGGTATTGGTAATATTGGTTTCAACATTTATGAGGGTACCTCAGATATAATGTTTGATTCTTTGCCAATTTACCACCTTTGGATTTCTGCCTTCGGTATTGTTGATCTTGATGGCACCGGAACTATATACTTCCTTGATAATGTAAGGCCCTTCCCATTTAGAGAGAAGTTTTACTGCACAAAATCTTAAACGAGAGTTGTATAGCAAGACATGATCACCTACATTGAATTCATGCTTTTGTATCCTTTTATCATGCCATCTCTTAACCTTTTCTTTAAACAACTTGGCATTCTCATAGGCCTGGGTTCTCCATTCATCAAGTGAGCTAATGTCAAATAACCTCTTCTCACTAGCAAGTTTGAAATCAAAGTTAAACTCTTTATTTGCCCAATAAGCTTTATGTTCTAGCTCTAGAGGTAAGTGACATGCTTTACCATAAACCATTTTATACGGAGACATACCCATAGGGTTTTTGTAAGCGGTTCTATAAGCCCATAATGCATCATCAAATTTTTTAGACCAAATCTTTATAGATCTATTAACGGTCTTTTGCAAGATCAATTTAATTTCTCTATTGCTCAATTCTACTTGACCACCAGACCGACGATGATAAGGAGATCCAATTATATGGTTAACATCATACTTAGCAAGCAATTTACGGAAAGCACCATGAATAAAGTGTGAACCACCATGAGTCATTAAATATCCAGGGACTTCCAATCTAGGGAAAATAACTTCTTTCACCATTTTAATAGGAGTGTTATGATGAACACTACTAGTTGGAATAGCTTCTACCCACTTATTAACATAATCAACAGCAACTAGAATATGAGTATACCCGTTGGACTTTGGAAAAGGTCCCATATAATTAAAACCACAAACATAAAATGGTTCAATAACAAGATAGTAATTCATAGGCATTTCCTAACGTCTACTAATATTACCAATTATTTGACATTCATCACAAGACAAGACAAACTTACGAGCATCCTTGAACAGAGTAGGCCAATAAAAGCCAGATTGTAATACCTTGTGTGCAGTTCTATCTCCAACGTGGTATCCTCCATAGGCCTCGGAGTGACACTTGCGCATCATCTGTTCCTGTTCATGCGCAGGTACACAACGTCTAATAATACCATCTACTCCTTCTTTATAAAGGTGTCGATCATCCCAAAAGTAATGTCTTAAATCATAGAAGAACTTTTTGTTTTCTTGGTACATGAAACTAGGTGGTATAAATTTGACAACAATGTAGTTAGCATAATCAGCATACCAAGGAGCACTGCACGAAGCATTTATGACAGCTAATTGTTCATTAGGAACATTTTCTAATCTAGACATCAATAGGCAGTAGGTCATCAGGAACATTTTCTAATCTAGACAAGTTATCCGATACGGGGTTATCAGCACCCTTTCTATCAATAATATGCAAATCAAATTCTTGTAGGAGAAGAAACCATATAATAAGTCTATGTTTAGCATCTTTCTGTTCCATAAGGTATTTAATAGTAGCATGATAAGCATGAAGAGTTACTTTAGAATCAACAATATAAGGTCTGAACTTATCACAAGCAAACACAACTACTAAAAAATCCTTTTTAGTCGTAGCGTAGTTTCTTTGAGCACCGTCTAGAGTTTTACTAGCATAATGGATACCATTTAATTTTTTATCAACTCTTTGTCCTAGAACAACACCAACAGCATAATCACTAGCATCACACATAATTTCAAAGGGTAGGTTCCAATCAGGTGGTTGAAGAACAGGTGCAGTGATCAAGGCTCTCTTACGAATTTCAAATGCTTCTACACAATCGTCATAAAAACGAATGGAACATCTTTTTGGAAAAGATTAGTGAGAGGCCTAGAAATCTTAGAGAAGTCTTTAACAAAAACCCCTATAGAAACGAGCATGACCAAGGAAACTTCTTATACCTTTGATATCTGTAGGACACGACATTTTTTCAATAGCATCAACTTTAGCTTTATCAACTTCAATTCCTCTTTGAGAGATTTTTTGTCCCAAAAAAATGCCGTCATTAACCATAAAGTGAAACTTCTCCTAATTCAAGACAATATTAGTTTCTTCACATCTCTGCAAAACTCGGTCAAGGTTGCTCAAGAAATCATCAAAACAAGTTCCGTAAACAGAAAAATCATCCATGAAAACCTCCAAATTCTTTTCACAAAAGTCAGAGAATATAGCCATCATACATCTTTGAAAGGTAGCAGCACTACTAGAAATCAGTTTTTTGCCGTCTGCCAAATCTTTGTCGTCAGCTAGCTGATGGCAAAGAGTGTCTTTGCCATCAGTTTCCACAATGCAGACGGCAAAGAACAGGCTGATGGCATAGAGTGTCTTTGCCATCAGTCACATCTTTACCGTCAGCCGCAGAGGACAAACAGTCGCACAGCAGACGGCAAACATATAGATGGGGCCCACCTGACCGCGGGGATGTTAGGTCAAATTGTAGTCCCTTCTTTGTCGTCTGCTAGCGGAGGGCAAAGAGTCCGGAGGCAGACGACAAAGAGCTAACTCCGTGTGTAACGGCTCCACCCCGCCCCTCTCTCACCCACTCTGTAACGGCTCCACACCCCGCCCCTCTCTCTCTACCACACCTCTCCCCGATGCCCACCGCCGCCACCACCGCCGCGCCGCCGCCCCTGTCGCCGCCCTGGTGCCTCACAGCCCTGCCGCCGCCGCCCCACCGCCCTCGTCACCGCCCCGGTGCCCCATAGCCCCCTGGCGCCGCTGCCCCCACCTCTCCCTGACGCGCACCTGCGCCACCACTGTCGCGCCGCCGCCCCTGGCGCCCCCGGCGCCGCCCCACCACCCCCGGCCCCGCCACCCACGACGCCGCAGCCGCCCCTCCCGATGAGCCGCCACACCCCCAGACGGGAAAGTTGATTTTTTATTGTTTGGTATTTAGTTTTTTATAATTAGATTATAACTACAAAGTTGATTTTTTATTGTTGTTGTAGTAGTAGTTCTTGTTATTGTAGTTGTTGTAGTAGTTGTTGTTTTTTTGACGGTAGTAGTTGTTTTAGTTATTGTAGTTGTTGTAGTAGTCGGTGTACCGGTTGATGAGCCCTATATTCTTAGCTTTTCATGTAAAGACCATCTGGCACTAGTTAGTTAGCTTAATAGAAAGAACAGGAAGAATAAGGGAAGAAGATAAGAAGAGAAGAAGGGAAAAAGAGAACAGGAAAAAAATAAGAAGGAGAAGAAGAGAAAAAAAGACTAAGTAGAAGAAGAGGATAAAGAAAAATAGAAATGGAAATAAGAGGACGAAGAAGAAGAAGAAGAAGAAGAAGAAGAAGATGAGAAGAGGAGAAGAAAGAGGAAAAATGAAAAGAAGCAGAAGAGAAGAAAAAGGAGAAGGAGGAGGAGGAGAAGGATCCCTCCTTCTTCTCCTTCTTCTCCTTCTTCTCTCCCCCTTCTTATTTTTTAGGTTGTTTAGCTAATTATCCTCCAAAATGACATAATAAACTAAAAACCTTGGTTAGCTCATGAATATTATATTCTTAGCTTGTTTTCATAAAAATGACATAATTAGAATATTTGTGTTGATCGGGTGGATTTACACGTGATAGTTGTCTCGTCCCTGTGAGGTCTGCTATGCGAAGACCTCCACGTGCGTTGTACGAGCTCTGCCCCTGCATTCGTGGGTCATTACAAATTTCATCTCCTCCTCGCCCGTTCACTTACTGTGGCTCAGTTTCCGGATGAAACTTTGTAGATTTAGGTAATTAAATTAATTTATCAGTATGCGTGACCAGTATGCGTCTCTCGTTCGAAAGGGCGACATCTATAAATTTGCATGTCTTTGCATATTTATAACCGCCATCCTTTCAAATTGTCGAACATTATCCATGGACAGCTTGAGTATGTGTAGATTGGGTTCGTTTTCCCGTATGCTGTGCTCTGGATCCGATGCGGAATTTCGTCAGTGCCTCCCTGTTGTTCTGTGGATGCACATCCTCTCTGTTTATTGCGGAGACATGTATCAGGAGAATAGCGGGGAGGTGCTGCCGAAATTTTGCGTTGGATCCGGAGCAGAGCATGGGAAAACGAACCCAATTTACACATACTCGGGTCGGATTAGGACCTATCTTTACCTATTAGCGTGTAGGTTGCCTGGACGTAATAAAAATGGCGAACCTGATTAACCGATGAATATAAATGCTAAATAATATATAAATATATTTCTTCTGTCTTTAGTAGCTAGGCAAGATGAGTGATCGTGCATGGATGTATACCCGTCACCCTAGTCAGAAAGAGATGACAAAAGAATTGTTTGTAAAAACAAAGGAATTTGTGAAAGCCGCATTCTCAAATGGCCAGGAAAGAAACTATTGCCCCTATCGTGGATGTGAGAACTATAAAAATACGATAGAGGGTGTAATGATTAAACACCTATAGAGGAGGGGTTTTAAGCCTAATTATACGGTGTGGACATTTCATGGTGAGTCTATACAATGCACAAGAGCCGAGGTGGTCCGTCGTCGCACGGACGAGCATGGTACCGGGATCGAAGACATGGTGCAAGACTTTGATGATGCTCGGGATTCAGAAGATGAGATGGAGGAATCTGCAAAGACCTTTTATGAAATGTTGGAGTCTTCAAAACGTCCTCTCCATGAGCACACTGAGCTCTGTCAGCTGGATGCAATTGCACAAGTAATGGCTCTGAAGGCTCAGTTCAACTTGGGAAGAGAATGCTACGATGCGATGATGACACTATTTGGACGCTTCATACCCAAAGGTCATGTCATGCCTGCAAACCTGTACCAGTCGGACAAAATACTTCGTGTACTTAAGATGCCATATGAGAAGATAGATGCATGTGAGAAAGGATGTGTCCTATTTACGAAGGAGTATGCACACTTGGACTATTGTCCCAATTGCGAGTCTTGCAGGTATCTTGTGGTAGACAACGGTATGGGTGAGAAGACGCAAACCAAAATCGCAGTTAGTGTTCTTCTGTATATGCCAATCGTACCAAGACTTCAACGTCTTTTCATGGTCGAAGAGACAGCCAGACAGATGACATGGCACAAATTGGGCAAAAGAACCGAACTAGATGCGGATTGGAATAAGATGGTGGTACACACTTCGGATGGGGAAGCGTGGAAACATTTCGATGGATTACATCAGGATAAAGCGGCAGATCCAAGGAATCCTTGAGTTTGCATCGCCACGGATGGTTTTAATCCCATATGCATGACGGCAACCAAATATAGTTGTTGGCCTGTATTTTTCATTCCACTCAATCTCCCCCCGGACAGATTACGCAAAGAAAGAATATATTTCTAACGTCGATAATTCCAGGGCCCAATTATCTGGGGCAGAATATGAATGTGTACCTGCAGCCGCTATAGGATGAATTGGAAGAAGCTTGGGATAATGGGGTCAAGACATACGATGCCGCTAGAAAACAAAACTTCAAAATGCATTTGTGGTACATGTACTCTATGCATGACTTGCCAGCGTATGCACTATTCTCGGGATGGTGTGTGCATGGAAGGTTCGTGTGCCCCCAATACAAGGAAACTCTTCAGTTTCATTGGTTGCAGGAGGGTCGGAAGTATTCATGCTTTGACTTGCATAGACAATTCCTGGATCCTGACCATCAGTTCAGAAAAGACAAGAAGAACTTTACCAAAGGTAAAGTTGTCAAAAACTGGGCACCACCTGCGTTGACAGGCCAACAGATCTTGGATCAGTTAAACGCCCTCGAGCCTGATCCAGAGCGTCCCGGGTATTTAAGGGGTATTATTCAAAACACGCATAGACTCACAAGCCATGCTTCTGGGATCTGCTTTACTTCAAAGACCTCCTTCTTCCACACAATATCAACATGATGCACACTTAAAAGAATATCGGAGAGGCTATTTTTGGTACATTGTTCGACATAGATGGGAAGACAAAGGATAATACTAAGGCTAGATTCGATCAAGAGACACTATGTCATAGACCGTTACAAAACATGCGAGAAGGCAAAGGAAAGCAAAAGTGGTCGAAGCCAAAGGCCTGGTTCAATCTTGGAAGGCCAGCTATGAGGGAAATTATCTTGTGGGTCAAAATGCACTTGATATTCCCCGATGGGTATGCAGTGAATCTAAAGAGGGGAGCGAGTCTTGAAAAATTAAAAATCTTTGGTCTCAAGAGTCATGATTGGCACATATGGCTAGAGCGGGTAATGCCGGTGATGTTACGTGGCTTTATTCCTGAGGATAAATGGCTAGTACTGGCGGAGCTGAGCTATTTCTTCAGTCTTCTTTGTGCGAAATAATTGTCGCTTGGCGTGGTAGAAGACATGGAGTTTGCACCGGAGTTGTTGTGCAAGTTAGAGAAGATCTTTCCACCGGGCTTCTTTAATCAAGTGCAGCATTTGATTTTACATCTACCGACCGAGGCAAGATTGGGTGGGCCCGTGCAAGATCGTTAGTTGTATGCAACTGAGAGGATGCAGAAGCCCCTTCGAGCTAAATGTAAAAATAAGCGTAGAATTGAAGCATCAATGGCTGAGGCATTCATTACTGAGGAGGTGGCAAACTTTGTGACAGCACACAACGAAGCCAAAAATCATCATTTGCATAATCCGAAACCTCGGCAATGATGCAAACCCTAAAAAAGGTGAGTCCAACCTCAACCTATTCAAAGGGAAGCTCGCACCAGCCGGTGCATCGAAACCAATAATGTTGGATGTCAAAGAATGGCGGAACATTTCGTTGTATATCTTTAACAACCTAACCGAAGTGCGGCCGTACATCGATTGAGTTCTCGGCACATTTTCCCGTAACTTCTAATTCCTTTGAACTGCTCTTATTCCCGGATATTTCAAACAGCCGTTACGGCACCAAATTCTTGGATGGAGCGGTGATCGAAAATGATTTCGTCGAAGAGTATGGGCTTCTGTCAAAGACAGGAGGCGGCTATCCCAGTTTCATCTCTTGGTTCAAACAGACACTAATTATCAATAATGGACCATTTCATTTCTTGGTCTAACTTGCGGCTAATGCAACAATCGTTTCGTATTAAACTTGTAGGGTAATTCAGAGTCTATGGACGCCGAAGTGAGGCAAGTCGCTAATGGTTTTGACTATAAGGTCCGTTCATTTGAGAAATACAACATCAACGGGTATCTCTTTCGTACCTTTGGCAAAGAGCTATCTATGCCCGACTGGAAATCTACAAATTGTGGTGTCTCTGCTATCGTCGAAGGTGTTATCGAGTATTATGGAAGAGTTGAAGTAATTTATGAACTTCAATTCTATGGTGAAAACCCACCGAACGTCGTAGTCTTCAAATGTTATTGGTTCCAGCCGAAGGAGACTAGACGGACTCATGAACATATAGGACTAGTCGAAATCAATCCAAACACCCATTTAGATGTTCCCGATGTCTATACTACGGCTCAACACGCGACCCAAGTTTTCTATCTACCGTGGGCATGCCAAACGGATAAGAATCTGGAAGGTTGGTATGTTGTTTATGAAGTGCTGCCACATGTCAAACCACCTCTCACAAATGAACAGAATTACGAACCTCACATTAACCCAGACACATATGATGGAGAATTCTTCCAAGAAACGTTTCAAGAACCGCCGTGCTTCACCAAAGAACATGGAAGTAGACACCGACAATGAATCCGACTCCACCCCTGAGCTGGAACCAGAAGACTTGGAACTCGTAGAGGTTACTGATGCGGATGACCTGTCAATGCTTCAACGATTAAAGAAAGGCCTTTCACAACTTCACGCCGTTGAACCCGACGAGCACGTCATTCATGAAGACGTGCGTGATAGTGATGATGATGATGCATTTATTGATGATGATTATTAGTTTCTGATATTCACAACTTAAATTATATATATTTTAATCTTTATTATTCATGTACATATTATTATTTATGTCAGTTATTCAATTTTTTTTTATGTTGTACTAATTTCTTTTAATCTTTATCATGGTAGGTCACCAGGTGTTGAAAGATGGTGGCTGCTGGTCCAGGGCGCTCGACGAGTTCTTCCGAGCCATCCCACACGAGGGGTGGTACTTCCCTTCCACCCCTATCTCTCCGTAGAGCCTTGGGACACATTCTGTCGACACCACCCAAGGGTTCTTCTTCGTCAGCGGCATTGCCCACAGGGAGAGGTGTTGGTCGTGTAGGGAAGAAGGGGAAGGGTACAGGGAGAGGTGGTCGCTGCGGAAGATCCAGGAGGACTGTTGAGCCGTCCTCGCCACCACCACCAGCTCATTCACCCGAGCATAGGACTACTATGGTCGACCCGTTTGCGGAGGAGGCTACGGGGACTCCGTTCCAGGAGCCTGGTGTTGACGGGCATTCGTCCCATGAGACTCTGGTCCAGGATCAGCCTCGGGTCGAGGTGCATTCGGCCCACGAGACTACGGTTTCGGAGGCTTCACCCGACATGGAGAGGCCCGGATGGGATACCTATTGCCGGATTAGACCGAGGGTCCAGGTGGCTCAGGGGGCGGGGATGGCGGGGATGAGTTTACGGATAGTGAGGGCGATGTGCGGGTGGACGGGGCCACCGTGTACTAGCGTGGTAGAACACGTTTCCCGGTCGTGCCGGCTTCCCGCGAGCAGAGGCCGGTGATTAAACCTGAAGGAGATAGGTAAGTACATTTACTCTTTTTTAGCTTTTTCCTTCAAGTTCGTTCAAATATCTAATGCGTCGACCTTATGATACTGCAGGGGATGG
Organism: Hordeum vulgare subsp. vulgare; assembly: GCF_904849725.1. Lineage (NCBI taxonomy): Eukaryota > Viridiplantae > Streptophyta > Magnoliopsida > Poales > Poaceae > Hordeum > Hordeum vulgare. The sequence continues at coordinate 311,828,668 of NC_058521.1, read as the reverse complement.
GCACACCCTCCTGGAGTCCGCAAGCCAAACTCCCTCCTTGGTGTGCTTTGCCAGACAAATTTCCCGGGGTTTGTCACGTTGCCTAGTGAGGGTCAGGTTCCTACACTACGATTTTCCTGGGAGCACTAACAAGCTGCGCAGGCCCCGGCGAAGGAGATTATAGATGTTGTCTGGTGCCACACGAGGGCCGAGATGGTGATCAATAGCTTTTGGGTAAATTATCCTTTTACACAATCTAAAATTAACAGTATAGCTAATTATTGTACTAATCGGTGTTTTCACGTTTGATTGCAGACCTTCTATAGGTGTGACGATGGATATGAGGAGGAGGCGGCCAAGGTTCTCGAGGCCGAGTGTAGGCGGTTACTATAGAACTTACGCCACGAGGCTCGGCCGTAGGCTATTCGAGACTACTACGCCACGCGTGGTATTAAGAAGCAGAAGAAGGATTGCCGTGGAAAGTTTCTGAAGGAGCAATACATGAAGGTAATTACCTATTCTTAAGTACTTCTATGTAGTTTTCTTGATTTCATTCATAGGTGTAGCGTTCGAAATTCTTTCTAATAACTTACTGGTGCCCCCGAGATGGTGTGCGGATAAGATGGATTGTTGGGAGGCATTGGTTGATGAGTGGTGCACAGGCAGCTGGCGAGCCATCCACGAGAATGCGAAGGATCGGCGTAGCCAAATGGTTGGTGTGCCACACCATCAAGGCAGCGCCAACTTACTTCAGTTCGGACAAAACTCGGTATGTGATTTGCTTCATGATTCATGCAATTCGTTCTTCATGCTAATATTTTGTTCATCTCTTTTAGGCGCATCACAATAAGACGGAGATGCCACACTTGTATGAACTTTATGGCATGGCCATACTACCTCGTACAAGAAGGCGAAGGCATTCTCTGAGTCTGACCTGGATGATCCAAATAACCTCACCAACATATCATCCCACCACAAGCTCGTGACATACAGGGACGCGGGGAACGCTACGAAAGGGGATGACTTTAACCCGAGCCAGGAACCTTTGGATCCAGAGCTCGTGATGATATCTAGTGGCGAGAGGCCCCATGGCTCGATGGCCATTGGAGATGGGATAATACGTTGTCCACTAACTCTCCCGGAGATCGAGGCGCGCCAGTTGAGCAGCTGTCCTGAGATAACGCGTCGTCCACGGCCAGTCGATCTTGCCATCAAGGTTAGTTGTACGGACTAAGAAAACTTTCATCCATTTCATTATGTGTGTCACCATAGATAATTACTGTGGTAACGAGGAATGGTGTTTCAGGCTGCTCTTCAGATAGAGAGAGCGGCAAATCAGGCTCCTCTTGAGAAAGAGAGATTGGCAAGCCAGGCTGCTCTTCATGATGCTCTTGATGAGAGGGACCAGACCACGGCACGATTGATTGAGGAGGAGAGACCCCGGAATTAGGCGGGTCAACGGGCCGTGTACGAGCTTTTTGTGGTATGTTTTTTTTCACATTAGCCAAATCATGTGTGTAATGTTTGTTTCATTACTAACTAATACGACCCACTCTTCAGGGTCTGTGCGAGAAGAGCGGTCAAGTCCCTCCGCCGATGCGTGTCTTCTCTTTGATTAGCACGGCGAGTTTGATTATAAACTAGTATTAATAATTGAGTGTCATCATGCTAACTGAGACATTGCAAAATAACTTTTCTGCAGAATAACTACCGAGCGTCATCGCACGACCCTTCTCCAGGTATTTGTCCTACTTGATGACCACTACGGTAAGTTTCTCTTCTCCTCTTTCATATTCTCCTTGCCTTAATTTCCCAAACAATGACATAATTAGCCCATTTAGCTCCAAAATGCCATAATAACCTCAAAATGGCATAAGAACCTTGGTTAGCTCATTAATATTATATACTTAGCTTGTTTTCCTCTAAAATGGGATAATTAGCCCATATAGCTCGAAAAAGACATAGTTAGCTAATTGAGCTCCAAGAAGAGGAGAAGAGGAGAAGAAATAGGAAAAATGAAAAGAAAGAGGAAGAAGAAGAAGAAGAGAAGAAGGAGAAGGAGGAGGAGGAGAAGGAGGAGAAGCCCAAGGACCTTCTAGTCCTTCTCCTCCTCCTCCTCCTTCTCCTCCTTCTTCTTGATTTCTTCTTCTTCTCCTCCTCCTCCTCTTTCTTCTCCTCTTTCATATTCTGCTTGCCTTAATTTCCCCAACAATGACATAATTATCCCATTTAGCTCCAAAAAGACATGTAAGCTCAAAATGGCATAAGATCCTTGGTTAGCTCATTCATATTATATACTTGGCTTGTTTTCCTCTAAAATGGGATAATTAGACCATTTAGCTCCAAAAAGACATAGTTAGGTAATTTAGCTCCAAGAATAGGAGAAGAGGAGAAATGAAAAGGAAGAACAAAAATAAGAAGAGAAAGAGAAGAGGAGGAGAACAAGAAGAGAAGAAGGAGAAGGAGGAGGACGAGGTTGAGGAGAAGGAGGAGGAGGAGGAGGAGAAGGAGAAGGCCAAGGACCTTCTAGTCCTTCTCCTCCTCCTCCTCCTTCTCCTACTTCTTTATTTCTTATTCTTCTCCTCCTCCTCCTCTTTCTTCTCTTTCATATTCTCCGTGCCTTAATTTCCCGAACAATGACATAATTAGCCCATTTAGCTCCAAAAAGACATTATAAGCTCAAAATGGCACAAGAACCTTGGTATGCTCATTAATATTATATACTTTGCTTGTTTTCCTCTATAATGACATAATTAGCCCATTTAGCTCCAAAAAGACATAGTTATGTAATTTAGCTCCAAGAAGAGGAGAAGAGGAGAAATGAAAAGGAAGAACAAAAAGAAGAAGAGAAAGAGAAGAGAAGGAGAAGGAGGAGGAGGAGGAGGAGGAGGAGGAGAAGGAGGAGAAGGCCAAGGACCTTCTAGTCCTTCTCCTCCTTGATTTCTTCTGCTTCTTCTCCTCCTCCTCTTTCTTCTCCTCTTTCATATTCTCCTTGCCTTAATTTCCCCAACAATGACATATTTAGCCCATTTAGCTCCAAAAAGACATTATAAGCTCAAAATGGCATAAGAACCTTGGTTAGCTCATTAATATTATATACTTAGCTTGTTTTCCTCTAAAATGGGATAATTAGCGCATTTAGATCCAAAAAACACATAGTTAGCTAATTTAGCTCCAAGAAGAGGAGAAGAGGAGTAATGAAAAGGAAGAACAAAAAGAAGAAGAGAAAGAGAAGAGAAGGAGAAGGAGAAGAAGGAGGAGGAGGAGAAGGAGGAGAAGGCCAAGGACCTACTAGTCCTTTTCCTCCTCCTCCTTCTCCTCCTTCTTCTTTATTTCTTCTTTTCCTCCTCCTCCTGCTCTTTCTTCTCCTCTTTCATATTCTCCTTGCCTTAATTTCCCCAACAATGACATAATTAGCCCATTTAGCTCCAAAAGGACATTATGAGCTCAAAATGGCATACGAACCTTGGTTAGCTCATTAATATTATATACTTAGCTTGTTTTCCTCTATAATGACATAATTAGCCCATTTAGCTCCAAAAAGACATAGTTAGCTAATTTAGCTCCAAGAATAGGAGAAGAGGAGAAATGAAAAGGAAGAACAAAAAGAAGAAGAGAAGGAGAAGAGAAGGAGAAGGAGAAGAAGGAGGAGAAGCACAAGAGAAGAACAAGAAGGAGGAGAAGGAGCCCTCCTTATTTTCCTTCTTCTTCCCTCCTTCTTCTCTTCTTCTTCAATTTAGCTTATTTTCTCCAACAAAGACATACTTAGCCAATTATCATCCAAAATGACATAATTAGCTTAGTTAGGTAAAAACATCATAAGAACCTTGGTTAGCTCAATAAAATGACTAAGTAAGCTCCTAAAAGACATAATAAGCTCAAAATGGCATAAGAACCTTGGTTAGCTCATTAATACTATATACTTAGCTTGTTTTCCTCTAGAATGACATAATTATCCCATTTAGCTGCAAAAAGACATAGTTAGCTAATTTAGCTCCAAGAAGAGGAGAAGAGGAGAAATGAAAAGAAGGAGGAAGAAGAAGAAGAAGAGAAGAAGAAGAGAAGGAGAAGGAGGAGAAGAAGAAGGAGGGGGAGAAGAAGAGAAGAAGAAGGAGAAGGAGGAGAAGAAGGAGAAGGAGCCCTCCTTCTTCTCCTTCTTCTTCTCTCCTCCTTCTTCTCCTTCTTCTTCTCTCCTCCTTCTTCTCTTCCTTCTTCTCCTTCTTGTTCTCTTCTTCTTTTTTGTTCTTCTCCCCCTCCTTCTCCTTCTCCTTCCCCTCCTCCTCCTCCTCCTCCTCCTCCTTCTTGTTTTTCTTCTCCTTGTTCTCTTATTGCTTCTTCTCTTTCTTCTTCAATTTAGCTTATTTGTCATATATATGTTGTTGTTGTTCTTTTTCCGACTTTCTCATTCCCATTTTGCAGATTGGATGTACTACATGCATGGAAGCTCACATTGATGGAGTGCTTTAGTTCTAGTTTTCATTTGAGTTGACGAACAATGTGGAATTATATGTATATGTATATATGGATGAACAGTATATGTGCAACTATATGTATATGTATATATATGGATGAAACTTTTTGCTATGAATATGTGTTGTGACCTATATATGTGCTATGAATTATATGTGCTATGTATATGTATATGTGTTGTGACCTATATGTGTGCTATGTATATGTATATGTGCTGTGAAATAAACAAAAAAAAACTGTGACAATATAGGATCTTTGTCGTCTGCTAGCTGATGGCAAAGTCCTTTGCCATCAGGCAGCTGACGGCAAAGGTGCCACGTGGCGCGCAGTTGTGCAACCTGGGCAGCAGCAGCTGGCCATATAGTCTCTTTGCCGTCCGCTTCCTGGGGGGCAGACGACAAAGAAGAGGGCACAAAGGAGGGGGAGGAGCGGTAGGCAGACGGCAAAGAGTGGAGTGGGGGAAGGGAGGTCGAGGTAGACGACAAAGAGTGGAGGTGGAGGCAGACGACAAAGAGTGGAGGGGGGGAGGAGGTGGAGGTAGACGGCAAAGAAGAGGGCAAGGCAGTTGGCAAAGCCTCTGTTAGCCCCTAACGGAGGCAACGCCTATCAGCTGACGTCTCGACCTCTTTGCCGACTGCTCTTACGAAAAGCTGACGGCAAAGGTCTTTGTCGTCCGCTTCAGTGAGGCTGACGGCAAAGAAGCTACAATGCCGTCGTAGGCTGACGCAGAATTTTTGCCGACAGGAATTTTCTTTGCCGTCTGGCTATTACTCTTTGCTGTCGGTGGATTACTCTTTGCTGTCTGTGATGGCAAATGACATAAAAGCTAATTCCTGTAGTGCAGGTGCGTTGCATAAACCAAAAGGCACACTTCTATAAGCAAAGTTACCGAAAGGGAAGTAGAAGTGGTCTTCTCTTGATCCTCTTTTGACACAAGTATTTGAGAGAAACCAGAGTAACCGTATAGAAAGCAAAAATGTGTATGTTTGGATAGTCTTTCTAGCATTTGATCAATAAAACGTAGAGGGTAATGATCCTTCCTGGTAGCTTTATTTAATTTCCTAAAATCAATTATCATTCTATATCCTGTAATAATTGTTTGTGGCATCAATTCTTTTTTATCATAAGGAACTACGGTAATACCTCCCTTTTTAGGGTCACAATGTACGAGACTAACCCATCTACTATCAGAAATAGGATAAATTATACCTGCCTCTAGAAGATTTAGTATCTCATTTCTTACCACTTCCTTAATTTTAGGATTTAACCGTCGTTGGTGATGAACAACTGGTTTAGCATGAGGCTCCATATTAATTTTCTGCTAACATAGAGTGGGACTAATGCCCTTAAGATCATCAAGAGTATATCAAATAGCACCATAGTCGGGGTGAAGATACCCCAAACAAGCCCCTCAAAGAATTAATTTCCATAGTGACAAGTGATAGTAAATTTCAACACAATACATAAATTATTTCTTACCAAGTTCCACTCACCAAAGGCGCTTCACTCCCGGCAACGGCGCCAGAAAATATTTTCCATGACCCACGATTATAGGGGTTCTATCGTAGTCCTTTTGATAAGTAAGATTGTCGAACCCAACGAGGAGCAGCAGGAAATGACAAGCGGTTTTCAGTAAGTTATTCTCTGCAAGCACTGAAATTATCTTTAAGAGATAGTTTTGTGATAAGGTAATTCGTAATGGGTAGCAAGTAACAAATGTAACAAAGGTGTAGCAAGGTGACCCAATACTGTTTGTAGCAAAGTACAAGCGAGGACAAACTCTTATTTAAAGTAAAGCGCTCCCGAGGACACATGGGAATTACTGTCAAGCTAGTTTTCATAATGCTCGTATGATTCGCGTTCGTTAGTTTGATAATTTGATATGTGGGTGGACTGGTTCTTGGGTGCTTCCCTGACTTGCACAAACCTCCCACTTATTATTAACCGCTCTCGCAGGAATCTGATCCTACGAATGAAGAATTAAGATAAATCTAACCATAGCATGAAACATATGGATCAAAATCAGCCCCTTATGAAGCAACACATAAATTTAAGCTTCTGTCACTCTAGCAACCCATAATCTACTTATTACTTCCCAATGACTTCCCCGATGGCCAAATAATGGTGAAGTGTCATGTAGTCGTCGTTCAGATAACACCACTCGGGGAGAGACAACATACATCTCATCATAATTTCAAACAAATTCCAAATTCACATGATTACTTATAACAAGACTTATCCCATGTCCTCAGGAACAAACGTAATTACTCCCAAAGCATATTCATGTTCATAATAAGAGGAGTATTAATGATAATTAAGGATCTGAACATATGATCTTCCACCAAGTAAACCAACTAGCATCAACTACAAGGAGTAATCAACACTACCAGCAACCCACAGGTACCAATATGAGGTTTTGAGACAAAGATCGGATACAAGAGATGAACTAGGGTTTCGAGAGGAGATGGTGCTGATGAAGATGTTGATGGAGATTGACCCCTCTTCATGTGAGAATCGTTGTTAATAACGATGGCTTCGATTTCTTCCTCCGGGAAGGATGTTTTCCCGGCACAATAGCTCCGCCGGAGCCCTAGATTGGTTCTGCCCAAGTTGTGCCTTGAGACGGCGGTGCGTCGCCCCAAAAGTTTTGATATGGTTTTTCAACGTGAAAATCCTCCATATAGCAGAAGATGGGCACGGGAGGCCTGCCAGGGGGCCCATAAGCCTACATGGCGCGCCTAGGGGGGTAGCGCATGCGCCCTGGCTTGTGGCCACCAAGTAGGTCCCCTGTTGTATTTCTTTCGCCCAATAATTTTTATATATTCCAAAAAAATCTCCGAAAGTTTTCAGGACTTTTGGAGTTGTGTAGAATAGGTCTCTTAGATTTGCTCCTTTTCCGGTCCAGAATTCCAGCTGTCGGCATTCTCCCTCTTCATGTAAACCATGTAAAATAAGAGAGAAAAGACATAAGTATTGTACCATAATGTCTATTAACAACTTATAATGCAATAAATATCGATATAAAAGCATAATGCAAACTGGACGTATTGGCGAGTGTCATGGAGGCTATGATGAGGCTGGGGACGACCGTGAGCTGATGAGTTTGACCACGGCAGCCAACAGCTCCGAGCTTGAAGATGTGGTCGATGGGGACGCCTCGGTGCGTCCCAGCTTGATTCATGGGGCGGAGAGAACCAGGGCGTTGCGACAGGCCTCGAGGCTAACTTGAGGAGGCGAGGAACGATGGTGGCCACGTCGGCGACGGCGGCACACTCTTGGTGGTGCTCGGCTACATGCGAGGAGAGAGCAACAGAGGAGAGGAAGAGAGCCAGAGAGCAAGGGAAAGAGAGAGGAAGGGGTAGTTCTCCAAGGCGAGGGGATTGGGACGAAGGAGAGGTCTGCAGCGCGAAGCAGGAGGTGGCTCGGCCAACTCAATGCGCTGGCTCGCCTTTGCGAGTAGGGTTAGGCCGATTGGGCTTCGGCAGGTAAGTCATTTCTCTCTTTTCTTTTTGTTATTTCCTGTTTTCTATTTTTTTTCAATTGGTTTTGATTTGATCCAAAATCAAATCATTTTTCAACTCATAAAAATAATTATGGACTCAAATTGGAATATTCCAAAGACCCTTAATTATTTCCAGAATTGTTGGAGCCAAAAATAAAAAGGAAAAATCCAATGTAAATAGTTATTGGATTAAATCAAATGCCCAATATAAATAATCGTGTGAGTCCAAAAATATTGGTATGAATTTTATCTATTGCCAATATTTTTACAGAATGCGGAAACATTTACCTGAACTTATTTGAGGCAATATTTATCCTAGTTATTTTGACAAAAATGAGTTATGAGGCTTGCTAAATCCTCAATTGCACTACAATTGAATTTAAAATGGATACATGAATATGCAATGACAAGCAAGGTAAACTTGGGCAGTGACAACTCACCCCCACTAAACAAGAATCTCGCCTCGAGATTCAGGCGTAGGGTAAGAGGAAAAGCGGGTACAAACTATCACATTCTTCACGATCTATTTTACCTCCTCGAAGATGGTGATTCGTTGCATCTTGATGATCTTGACATCATTTCCTTTGAGATCATTAGCCAACATAACAACAAAAGAACAAGAAAGGCTCTACAAGATTCTATCTCCTTGAAGATCGAGCCACTCATGATCAACTCATGGAATGGAACGTAAATATGTCCCTTGAGTTGAGAATCAGAACACACATCAAGAGCAACGGAATGAGGCGGATAACGGAGGTTCAACTCGTAGGCAATAATTCCATGCTTAAAACAGATGGTGACGAGGTGTCAAAGTAGCGAGGAATTAAATTTCCTTTGATACCTTAACGGGGCTCCTTAGGAAGGTGACTCATAGAGTTATTCCTTAAGTGGAAAAAAATTACTTTTTATACAAGATCATTGGAACTCTTTGTACCAGGCTAAGGCAATTCACAAATGATGACTGAAGGAGTTCAAAGAAATGGCATACTCAGTTCAGAAGGAAAACTAGAGTTATAGAACATCTAGGAAAATGAAAGACACATTCCAATTGATACCGAGGGTATAACCTAGTGTCTGAGCATGCTCTCACGAACTTGGGCAATTCCATAGTTATCAAGGTTTACCAACATCCATCCCAAGGATCCTAGCAACACATCATAGTATCATGATGAATAGCGATGGACGATGCGGATGCAAAGGAAGACATCACTTGCTCAGATTTCACCTTAACTATGCCAAGGAGACAAATCTGGATGATCCGCGGGGAGACATTTAGCACTCCGCTTCTAATGTTCTCCTTGATGTACTAGCGTAACCCAATTATACGTAATGCTTCATATCTAAGACATCAAGTGTAGGTCGGACTTCGGGGCTCTAGGGGTCCATGAGAAACAACTTCTATAATAAGTCATACAAAGTCCTCATGGGGAGATGACTAAGGTTGCTCATACAAGATATTATAATAATAAGTCTTCCGGCTAGGTGTGTTAGCCACAATATCACTTTACCGGGATACAGGGAGACCAATATTATAATTCTTGAGAAATGTTCCAACCATCATGTGTGTCTGAGATTCAGATCTGGTTGGTGATAGGATGTTTTAGACTCAACATGTCTGAAAGAGAAGGTTTGCAATACAAATCGACGAGATGGCGTTGCGAGATTCTCGCGAAATGAACTACGGAAGACAAATCCAAAACACGAGCTGGATTGCAAGACACACGTGAATACACTATCCAAGACAAGGATGACCACATAGAAGTCATACAACAAAACACTACCGAGTTCTGGTTTGGGAACCATCATTGAAGGTACCAAAGTCCTTGCATAAGTCATATAATTAGCTCTTAAGAAGGAACTTCTTTTCCTTGAACAAATCAATTAGTGGCTTGGTGTGCTAGGGACTACAAATGGAATAGAGGCGGCCAACCTATCACACCATTGCATACTTCGCACGTGCATGACTGATTTGGGATGATTCTAGAGGAAGCAAAATAAACTTCTCTCCAATCATGGTGGCAACATGGTTCTAATGCATATGAATTAGAGGAAATCACTTCTTACACCTAACTTATACCTCGTGCAAGAGACACGAATATAATGCCTACAAAAGTTTCCAAGACTACCATAATGTCAAACATAATTCATGGAACAAATGAAAATGTTGCCGATGGTCTCAACAACGATTCATCGAGATATCCATAGAGATGGAATTCCACAACTATGTGAACAATGTGATAGCATTAGTCAGACTAAAACATATAATGGTGTATGATCGAGGGAACAACCATGATTATGACACCATTTGGAAAATCTTTGGTTATTTTGATTTGACGATAGCCCACACTCAAATGAAAGATGGGGTAAGACAACAAAACAACATTTGACCACAAGGATCAACCGATGAGCATATCATCTATCTTCAACACACACACACACACACACACACACACACACACAAGGATATCCCTTTGGGATGACCTAAGTCGCGAGAAGCTTTATCTTCCAACTCTCCAAGTTGTTGTTTAGCTTAACCAACTAGCTCACGGGTATCCAACACAGATTCTTTAGGAAGAGATGGTTTATAGTAAAACTAACGTGATCACAAACTCAACGTAACAATCAGGGAATAGCCTTTTAATACTTTCGTGGGGATATTCGAAAAATCACGAACCACCGATATGTTATTAAGCTCGGGAAAAATCTTGCTTTTCAAGGCAAGACGATACTATTAAAGAGTGAGGGATTGACACAATCCCAACTCGTTGATTGAAAAGTGCACCATGAAGATGGACTAGGTAGGACGGTCAGTCCTTTAGAATGATGATTCAATAACCAACATAGTAAGAATGAATTATTGTCCAGTAACTTCTAAGGCAACAGGGTTGCTAGGAGTATTGATGTCACACATCATGGTTCACTTGTCGGCATTCTGGTTACAACTAACACGGAGACTGAGAAATGAATAATGACAGCGAGAATTAACCCTTTATCAAGAATTCGTAAGAGGTCGTGCAATTCTCATGACATTCATGACATAAAAAGGGTAATACTTCAAGAAGGAACACATCAAAATCTGAATTGGCATTTTGATCTGCGGAATACAAGTGCTTTGACCCAATCCTGGATATGAATTAGGTATTGGAGTTTGCTTCTCCTAGTCATTCTCAAATAGAACAACTTGATGGACCACCAGGGTAATAGGCATCGACGACACGAATGCACAAGTACTCTTAACTATCCACTGATAGTTGACGGTGAGAAAAAAATTGAAGAGGGCAACTCTAGATCACATCATTTTCATGAGTTGTGGATGCATAGGCTAGCATGTTGAACGAGTTCAACATAATTCTTCCAGATACCCCATCTTGAAATGAAGGATTGGGATAGTCACAAGTATGGAATGGAGAACTCATCACGAGCACTCTTGTTGTTATCTTTAGTTCACAAAGAACTTCTGCCATGATGGTTCATGGTAGTGGATGAATGATATACCACAAGCCTTGAAAACTTTAACAAGGTTACTAACCATCGTAAAGGAACTAGCAAAAACTATCAACATGACTGAGCAAAATGAATCATGGATTCGAAAACCCAGAAATAGAATACCTAGTGATTAAATAACATCACGGGATGTTTTCGATAATGAGGGACGGAATTATCACACTCGAAACACAAAACACAACTAGACTATTGGGCGGTTTTTCGAGGTAACATGGTTTCCTAATACTTAAAAAATACGTCGAGTTAATAGAGTACCTCAGCACAATAATTGGTGTGCTTTGTGTGGAAAAAAAGACATCAGGAATAGGAGGAAGGAATTTGCAATTCCATCAGATTCTATAACCCTTGGATAACTCAGACAACATAACGGTTGTACACTCATGAAATATGAGGCAACTTGCATGAAAAGTGACAACATAACAATGAATTCCTATGAAGACATCGATGCAGGAATACCACAGCTTTCCTATAAGTCTCTAGCATAGTAACTCATCATCCTAATAGATAGATGAGAAAGCCTAATAATTAAACCCCGTGGAATAAAGAAGAGGGTGACTCGGAATAAGCATGACGCAAGGAAAGGATTAAAAGAGCATTACGTTCCCTTCCACAATCAATTCCCTTATATAACTAAAGCAGTTCTAGACTCAACATCAACCACTTTGGCTTGGTAGTCCTACACGCAGTCAAGCTCTGATACGAACGTTGTCGGACCCCGAACCTAAATCATAAGAACCCAGCCTGTAACACTACACATCACTTTGAGACCTCACGCATAGTTAACACCATGGCTGCCACCTTACTTGGGTCGGGACCTTTTGCGTCTTTTGGCTCACATATGTGTATTTGTCGCCAGCATTGAAACGACAAAGAACCCGGTCGAGATGACTATATATAAAACCAAGTGGCACATCCATACATGGAGAGGCATACATAACCCAACAAAGAAGGTGTCGGTCAACAGCTTGTGTAGATGAGTTCTAGATAGCTACAAGAACTCCATTACACCGCATGACATTTGCTCGAGGGACAGAAACAACAACAAAGAAGGATACATGTCGATCAATCAATGTGTCCGGAGTAGTAGCGAGCTACCAAGGCTCGGTGGAAGCACAAGAGGCATTTCCTCGTAAAGAGTACCACGAAAGGCACACAACCAGGTCTCGAATCCCACACATACCAATGCATTTCAAACATACACACAATATGAAAGATATGTGTAGATACAACATTGCATCACAATATAACTCTACAATATATCATTTATTTAGAAGGCTCCAAAGAGCCAACATAGTACAATGTTATGGGGTCATATGACCTAACATTCAGAGCATACCAACATCAAGCGGAAGTTACAGGTCTGGGTACAGACATCTACTAAAAGCGGATGGAAGAGCCTAAAGAGCTACAACGACCCTACCAAAGGAGCTAGACCTCTATCTAGGATTCCTAAGCTATTTCGATCAACAATAAACACATCGCGTACAAACCTTTAATGATACTAAGGTCTCCTCTACAACAACATAATTAGGCAACAGTGTGTACAAAGGTACTCAGCAATACTTACATCAGAACTATCTACATATGCATCAATATCAATGAAGGGGTTGTGGATTTTAATTGCAGCAAGCCAGCTTTGACTCTTGGCTAACCTGTACTACGACCAAGAACACTTCCTTTGAGGTGGGTAGCGCACACGAGTCCACATATTCACCTAGTCAATACACTATGGATCCACTCTCATCTCCCTACGAGAAGGCCATCCATACACTCACACTTATCTGGTGTAGTTTAGAGTATCCATTCCAAGTTGTCTATGTACCACATAATATTTCCAAGTAGTCCATATCCGAGGACGCAGCTATTCAAACAGATTAATTGACCCTGCAGGGGTATACTTATTCACACACGCTCTCACCACTTATCACCATATTGACGTCATGCATCTCGGCATCTTTCAAGCAGAAGCACTAGCATGGGTGTCGGCCACGACCGTTAACCACACAAGACCGTAGTCCAGGTTTAACTCCTATTTGATACTGAACCCGCAAGGAAGTAAGGCCGAAGTTTCCTCAACGGCCTCAAACGATGTGTGCATGGTTCCACAAGCCCACCATCCGGGTGCCAATTGGTACACCGTGCCACTGTGTATCTACAACACTGAAGCCTACCCCATCGGGCAGAGCTAAACACGGCCACCAACACTTTTCCTACAAACACGAGAAACTAGTTGCAACTCCTCGACAAAGATCTAGGCGATTAGTAAGCCGAGAGAGTCAATTAAGTATCCCTATGTGCGGTAGTACATTGTCTTGGATAACATACACAGAACTCAGTTCTTAAGGACGGTCCCAATGAGACAACTCTAAGGATAGCAGGCTTTGTAAGAAAGCATGGATGAGTAAGCACAACAAGGCTCAAGAAGTTGCTACTCATGTTAAATGATTTCAACTATTTACTATAACAAAGACAGGTCATGCAAAGGAATGGGTTCAACTAACGAGAACGAATAACAGTTCAATCGTTGATGTCCTAATGCATTTAAAAGAGAGGAGGAGCGAGAGAGTGGGATTGTATCGGAATGCTCAAGGAGGGTTGCTTGCATGACAGCTCTAAAGATAACCAGGGGTCTTGTCACATCCCTAGGTTCCATTTGGTGTTTTGCAAGATTGTGCTCATGTTTTAATTCTTGCATTAAAAATGAAAATAGGAATGAAAGAAAAACCCTAGCACTTCTTTATTCAACTCAATCCAAATGAAGCAAAAGTTCACTGAACCCAAATTGGCCTTCATAAAAGCCCACCCCTTTTGATAAATATTGGAAACAATATTTCAGGGGTGTATTTCTTTTCTAAAATACATTTGGCATTTTATTTAAACCACAAAAGCCATAGTTATTACCCAAATATGTGGTTTTAAATATCTCAGGATATTATAAAATGTTCAAATACTTTTGTGGACTTGGAAATAATTCAAATACCACCCACAATTAGTCTCTGTATTAATAGGAAGAGTTTGGAACCAAACAAAAAGGAAACAAATGTTAGAAATGTTAAACAGAAAACAGAAATGAAAAGAAGGAAAAGAACCTATCTAACGCTCACCTGGCCCAGCCCACGACCTCTCTGTCATCTTCCTCCTCGCCAGTCGGCAGTAGGAGGTGGCCGTCGTCTCTCCTCGCCGCGACACACAATTGTCTGGCTGTTTGCCTCTCGCGTCGTGCAGGCCGCGAGGAGATAACCCTCCTAAGCCCATTCCCGCAGTTCCTATCTCCCCATTCCCCCTCCTTTCCTCTCTCCTCTCGGCCGCCATTGGAGCCAAGCTCGAGCTCAAGCTCGCTGTCGTCTCCGGCCACAGCAAGCTTCTCGAGTGTCTCAATGCATCCGCCTCGTCGCGCTCATCGTCTACTACGAAAGAATCAAGTCCCCCAGCCCTGCATCGCTCCATCGCCGTCGCTCCCCATCTCCGGCCCCCAAGGCTTCGCTGCTGATTCAGCCATCCCCGACATCCTTCCTCACCTCTGTTGCCTCTGACAGCACCGCTGTGAGCTGCGGATCATTTCCCCCCATCTAATCGAGCCCCTCGCGTCACCTAGCTACCTAGGCGTGATCCCGAGATCCGGCAGCCGCCACGGCTCGTCGTCGGTGCCCTCCGGCCACCCCTAGGCCCTTCTGCAACCCATGTTAGACGAGATCGAGCCTGGGCTTCGTCCCATTGCTCTTAGATCTCAAAACTGAGCACTGTAGCTCAATTTAGAGCATCTCCGGCGAGCCCTCCGCTGCGGCAAAGGTCGGCGGTGACCACCCTTCGGCGGGGGCCGACGTGGACAGCTCATTGGAGCCTAATTCACCCCCTAGAGGCACTGATAATGGGCCCCAGGACTGGGTCAAACCCACTTAGGGGCTGGTCAGCGCGGGTTTACCCCGTGGGTCACTAACCAGTGGCCCCCACTGGTCAGTTTAACCAGACCAGGCGCAGTTGATTGTGATGACGTCAGTAGACATATTAAATGGATTTCTGAAATTAATTTAACTCCAGAATATATACTAAACTTCCAAAATTCATAGAAAATAATCTGCAACTCAGATTAAAATAATTTATATATGAAAAATATTCAGAAAAATCCAAAGTATCCAATGGTGCTATTTTCATGCATGACAAACTTAGTTATGAAACAACATCACGTCAAACCAATTAAAGGAACTTAATAAATGCCCTATTCTAAATAATATGTGAATCTAAATTGAGATCAGCATCAAACCGAAGTTAAGATAGCTACACTAGCTCTTGCTACACATTTCATTTCATGTCATGATCATGTATCATATTGTTGCATTTGAATGTTATTGATTGCGGCTATTATTACCGTAGGCTCCGCTCCACAGGATACCCAGGAGTATCCGTCTGAAGGAGCATATCCTTCCGCTGATCTTCAAGGCAAGAACCATTTTTGATCATCCCGATATAATCCGTGATCCTCCTCCTGCTCTCACTTATTGCATTAGGACAAAATATTTCAAATGCTTTACTTCAGTAGCTGAACCTATTCCTTCGCATGACCTATCATTGTAACAGTAAATAGACAACCCTTGCAACCTAGCATACCTGGTAGTTGCTTGAGCCAGGATGTGTCTTATCCTCCTATTCTTGCTATGCCTAGAGTTGTCTCAGGTATTTTTCATCTGGGTGATGAACATGAATAAAAGAATGTGTTCTAGTGACAAAAGAATAAGTGTGGAACCTAATTTGGTAAAGGTACCGATGGAAAGCTATGTAGGAGTACATGGCGGGTTGTTTCATAGCAGCCGTCCTTAGGAACTGAGTTCCGTGTATGTAATCCAAGACTAGTTACTACCACATGCTGGGCCCTGAAATATGACCCCGCTTGACTTATTAATCGCCTAGTACTCGGTCCAGGAGTTGCAAGTAGTTTCTGGTGTTTTTAGTCATTCTGGAGGCCGTCCATAGTGCCGACCTTAGAGGTGGACTATGGTGCGGTAGGCAGTGGCATGGTGTACCAAGTGGCACCCATATTGTGGGCTTGGCAACCCTGAGCACATCGTTTGGGGCCGTAGCGGAAACCTCGGCCGGACTTCCGTCCGGGTTCACTCTCAAATAGGCAATAAACATGGACTAGGTAGTAGCGTGGTTGAGGGTCGTGGCCGACTCCCTCTGGGCTTCCGCTTGAAGGATGTCGAGGTGCATGACGTGCACTTGGCAATAACTAGCGAGAGCGTGTGTGAAGATGTACACCCCTGCGGGGTTACGATCTATTCGAAAAACCGCATCCGCAGATATGGACTACTTGGAAACATATGTTGTTCATAGATTAGTTAAATGGTTACTCATATAAGTATCAAGATAAGTGTGAGTATCATGTATGGCATTTCCGTAGGGAGACGGAAAGGAATCCATGATAGTGTATTGTTGTGCTGGTAGTGGACTCGTGTACGACTTATCAAAGTTGTTTAAAACTATTTATAATTGTAGTATAGTCTCGCCAAGAGTCAAAGCTGGCTTGCTGCATGAAACCCCACAACCCCTTTATTGATACATGTGCATGAGTAGATAGATTTGTTCTAAAGTCTTGCTGAGTACTCCTGTTTGTTTAATAAATGTTGCAGAAGACACCCACGAGCCAACAGGTGGGTTCTATCTAGACCTCGATGATGACTAGTAGTTCGTGTCCCAGCTACGACTTGGCCCCTTTCAGAAGGGATCTGTAGATAGTTAGGCTTTATGCCTTTTCCTTTCAACTGTCTGTACTCAGACAGTTTTAATGCTTCCGCTTGGTTTGTATGACTTGTTTGTATGACTTGAGTGTCGGGTCATGTGACCCCTGCCTGTATGAACTTATTATGCAAGACTCTTCCGAGACTTCTAAATAAATGTTGTGATGTTGTATGGTTATGTTCTGATGCCATTGTTGTATCTGTGCATATATGTAATGTGTATATATGTGTGATGTACTATGATATCTATGGGGTTCGACACCTAGTCGTATGCCTTAGTAGCTCTCTACATGGAGAAATGCCCCTTTATGTTTCCCCTGAGCCTTGGTAGTTCGCTACTGCTCCGGACACATTGGTTGACTGGCATGTATCCTTCTTAGTTGTTGTGTCTGTCCCTACGGGGAAATGCCATGCGGTGTAATGGAGTCCTTGTAGCTTGCTATGATTCGTCTACACTCGCTGATAACCGACACCTGCTTTGCTGGGTTATGTATGCATGTCTCTGTATAGTCAAGCCACTTGAGTTCATGACTAGTTATGTCGACCCGAGTTCTTTGACATTGGAATGCTAGTGACACAACTGCATACGTGAGTCAAAAGGCGCAAACGGTCCCAGCTAAGATAAGGTGGTAGCCGTGGGGTTAACCGTGCGTGAGACCGCAAAGGGATGCAATGTGTTACAGGCTGGATTCCTATGGCTTAGGATCTGGGTCCCGATAGTGTTGGTATTAGTGCCTGACCCACTGTAGGATTACCATGCCAAACTGGTCGAAGTCGAGTCTAGAAATTCTTTAGTTATATGTAAGGGATTTTTTTGTGGAAGAGAATGTAAGGCTCTTGCTTCTCTTCTCAAGTGATTCTGTTCTAGTCATACTTATCTTTTCTATGGGGATTAAGAACTAGGTTTCTTATCTATCTCTCAGGATCGTGTGTTACAAATCGGTAGATTGTACGAAAGCGGTTTGAGAGTCAATCCGAATTTTCTTTTGCTCCAAGGGAAAAAAATTGATGACCATGGAATTTGAACTTGATAGTGGAGTGGTTATGCTATCCAGTCTTTTGAGGGTTGTCCCAAAATTGTTTTTGACCATTTACACTCGTTATGCTGCCCAATTTCATTTCCAGAGCTCTAATGCCTTTGCATTATTCTCTATTTCAGATGCCTTCCCGTCCTTTTCGTCAGGTGGTCCATCTGACTAGGTGCATTGATGTACCGTGTCTCACGGCCATGCTGGTCAGGATGATGTGAGTAGCCGGTAACCGCTGGCACCCAGAGTATACGGTGGAGGGAGCAGTACCAGGATTTCAACCTGAGTTAGTACATGTGCACTGTTAGGGTATTCCTAGATTACCCTGGAGTCGAGGAGCCGATCCATTGGTCTTATGGATTGGGGGTTACCGTTGACATGGTGGTACAAGATGCCGCCTATTCAATGTTGACCATCATGAGAGCCAGACATGCACTGCTGTGGAATTCAGAGTTCTGTTATGTTCCAGCTTCTCAGCCAGGAGAAGAAGGATATCTTAGTGGAGTCTACCTTGATTCGTCTTTGGAGGATCCGTGCTGCAGATTACCACTTAGATGTTAGAGAATAGAGACCGAGATGCTCGTGCCCTTCGTATGGAGCTTTATGCTACTCATGCCCGTGTGTGGACAGCTTTGACACAACTGGCACCTGTAGTTCAGACAGGCTATGGAGATATGGAGATGTTGAACCCAGTTAGAACTCATCTTCCAGCTCATGTTGACTGGCCTGCTATCGGAGGTGTCACCCCTCTTCGGGGACCTCTATTGCCACCAGTCAGGGGACCGAGGCCACATCCGTGTCCTTACGGTTCCCAGGGGTCTCAGTCTAGAGTATTTCCTGATCCACAGGTTCAGCTCCCAGGTCATGGAGGCAATCTGTATGAGATGTTTTATGCGGATGCTTGAGCCCTTGAGTGGAATAGTAGTATTGTAGTAGTTATATTTCCGTAGTCCTGTGTGTCTTGTGGAATATGATTATGTTGTGAGATGAGTTCCGGAGGCATAGATAAATAATGTAGATGAATCTTGGAAAGCCTCTCATGAGTAGTATCATCTTTTCAGTAGTTTGCTCTTCAGTTTGAGGTTGTACTAAACTATGTTATGGTGTGTATGAACCATGGTGTATATATAGCAGTTTGCTTGTTACCATGTTGTTCGGATGTTCATTTCCGCATTCCATGTTGTTCAGTGCATTCTTAATCCATAGCTAGTATTGATGTTGATCTAGTCTAAGGTGTGAGTTTGTTTGCCAGGATGGAGTTTACCAGGCACAACCGTGCCCCTAGCCATGAGCAGGGAGAGGGTAGTCAGGCAGCACACGAGGACCAGCCTCACCCACCTTCTCTGGAGGAGGTTATGCTGGAGGCAGAAAGGAACAAGAGAGAGACCAACCGTCTGTTAGAGCGAATTGAGGAAAATACGGCTCGGCAGCCGCGAAATGACGCAATGTCCCTCAATGACTTTGTGAAGCTAAATCCCCCGAAGTTCCATCACTACGTCCATCTTCTCGACATTGATGACTGGTTGTGCAGTATATCGCGCAAGATACGCTCTGCTAACGTTGCTGAGGATGAAAAGGTGATCTTCGCTACTTACTTTCTGGAAGGCCCCGCCAATCTGTGGTGGGAGAATTATGAAGCTATGCATCGTCCCGGACCAGTAGCCACTTGGGCTGATTTCAGCGTAGCTTTCCGTCTGCATCACCTTCTACGGGGTCTCATGGACTGTAAGAGAGGTATTTTGTGCCTTCACTCAGGGAAAGTTGACCGTGGATGCCTATAGACGCGTGTTTGGCAATCTCGCTCGCTACGCAACTGAAGAAGTGTGAACTCACGGCAAGAAGCAAGCAAGATTCCGCAAGGGGCTGAGCCCTGAACTTTGTCGTGACCTGTGCCTTCATGAATGTACTAGTTTCCAAGCCCTTGTCAACAAGGCGTTCAGTGCTGAGACTGTTCATACTGACTATGAAGCCACGAAGAAGCACTCTCGCGATTCTGGCTCCTCATCCGGTTCAGCATTTCAGAAGCGCCTGGTGTGGGTCCTGAATAGTTCTCTGCCGCCAACATATACCCCGAGGCCATCCTATGTGGCGCCTCAGGCAAATCAGACCAACCCCCCAGCCAAGACCAATGGTGTTCCAGCTACCAATGCTGCACCACGTGCCAATCAGGTCATCTTTTACAAGTGTGGAGAACCAGGACAATATTCGCGTGAGTGTCCCCAGAATATCGCTGCGAAGCAACCTGGGAAGTCTGTTGGGCAAGGCAAGTCGGGCAAGGCATATTATGTGAAGCAAACTCTTGCTCGTGGCCGCGTGAATTATGTTTTAGCAGAAGAAGCTGCAGAGGATCCCGACGTCATTTTGGGTACGCTCCTTGTTAATCGTCACCCAGCGTTTGTTCTTTTTCATACTGGGTCATCTCACTCCTTCATTTCCGAAAGTTATGCGCAGTTGCATAACATGTCCTTTCGTGATATGCTAATCCCATTAGTTGTCCAAACTCCTGGTAGTAAATGGCAGACTTCTAGGATAAGTTATGACAATGAAATTCTAGTAGACAGGCTAGTTTTTCTAGCATCATTGATAGCCCTTAAATCGTCAGATATCAATATCATCTTGGGGATGGACTGGATGTCAGCTCATTACGCCAAGATTGATACCCATTCTAGGAATGTTCAGCTTACCCATCCCTCGGGTAAGATAGTTAATGTCTCAACTTGAGTTGCAAATCCCAACTCTATTCCCTCAATGCTAGTCCTCTCCCAGAACTTTAAGACATTCCGGTAGTCCGTGAATTTCGGATGTTTTCCCAGAAGAACTGCCAAAAATTCCACCTGATAGGGATGTAGAGTTTGTGATAGATCTTGTTCCGAGAACTGTCCCAATAGCCAGAAGACCCTATAAGATGGCACCCTTAGAGCTAGTCAAACTTAAGAAACAACTATATGAGGCCTTTAATAAAGGTTTCATTCATCCTAGCTCTTCTCCTTGGTCTTGTCTCATCCTCTTCGTCAAGAAGAAGGATGGAACGGATCGGATTGTTGTAGATTATTGACCAGTTAATCTGGTCACCATAAAGAACAAATATCCGCTCCCCAGGATCAAGGATCTGTATGATCAGCTCGTTGGATCCTCAGTCTTCTCCAAGATGGATTTGAAGTTGGGATACCATCAAATCAAGATCAAGAACGGGGACATTCCAAAAATGGCCTTTGTCACTCGTTATGGCCAATACGAGTACACCCTCATGTCCTTTGGTTTAACCAATTCCCCATCCACCTTCTCTCGCTTGATGAATTCGATCTTCACGAAGTATTTGGATAAATTCTTCGTGGTATACCTCGATGATATTATTGTCACATCCCTAACCCTTAAGCAAGATAGAATTGTGCTCATGTCTTCTTTGCATTAGCATCTAAGAAGTTTCAACAAAAACAACAAAGTGGAAAAGGAAAAACTCAAAACCCTAGCCACCATTTCAATTAAAGGAAATCTCAAACTAGTTCAAAATCAATGAACCCAAAATGGCCTCAAGAAATGTTCAAACTTTCTGATAAATGATGAAAGTAAATGAGCATTGGAGAGAACTATTTTCTTGACACTTTAAGCTTTTTGAATAAATGAAAAAGGCTACTGGTTTCAAGTTTTAAATTTGAAATCAGAAACTATAAATTTCCAAAAATGTTGAAAACCTTGGAAATGGTTGGGGATATTATAAAAAATATTTCAGGAGGTCTAAAATAGTTTTACTTATTGTTTTGGAGCTGAATTAATTAGCAAAAAAATAATTAGCAAAACAGAAAAACAAAAACAGAAAAACAAAAACAGAAAAAAATGGAAAAACCTTACCTGTCGCCTAAGCGTGGCCAGGCCCATCCCTGGCTCGTCCCCTCCCTCGCGCCAGTAGGCAGCAAGAGGTGGCCACGCACCTGCGTGCCTGCCTGGCCGCCGCCTCGCGCTGGTGACGACGGGGATAAGCTCCCTAGGGCCTCCCCTATCCATTCCCCGCCTCGGTTCTCTTCCTCCTCCCCGATCTCCTCCTTCTCCTTGCTACTGCCATTAGAGCCGAGCTCGAGCTCGAGCTGCCCGTGCCCCTAGCCATAGGATTCCCTCCCAGAGCACGCCATTAGCTCCGCTTCGTCGCCCTGGTCATCTCTGCAGAAGCCGAAGCTTCCTTGAGCCCTGCAACGCCCACAACACTGTCGTCTTCCACCTCCGGCCGCCGGACCTCTCCCGTCGATTCGTCGCCCCCAGGCCTTCCCCGAGCCGTCTAAGCTCTGCTCTGCACTCCCCGTGAGCATGCGGTCGTTTCCCCTAAGTTTTTCCCGTCGATCCCCTCCTCTAGCTCTAGTTTCACCGGAGCCCGACGAGGACCGCCGCTGCCGCTCGTCGCCGGTGGCCCTCCGATGATCAGCTCGTCCTTCCGAGGGCACCAGCAGCTCCAAGTCGACGCGTAGATGATGTAGCAGCTAAGAACCGAGCGTAGATCCCTCTGATTCAAAGACCCCGATGACGCCCGAGCCTTGGCCGACACCAAGCTCGTCGTCGGCGTCATCTCCGGCCAGATCAGCCCCGGCTAAGTGCAGAAATGAAGCTGCGGGAGATGTGCCGTTCCACTGGTGCTCTCCGTGCAGCATTTGGCCCGCTGTGCGCCGTTTCCGAGCCCCTCCGCCGTGCTGGTCGTCGCCGGAGGCTCCCCGCCGGCGAGGACGACCTCGCCGCCGGTGGATGTCGACGTGGCAAAGCTAATCCAGCAGCTCAGTACCTAATCACTCGCTGACAAGTGGGCCCAAGGCCAAGTCAAACCTCAGTTAGGGCTGGTCAGCGCGGTATTAGTCCTAGAGAGGCTGACCAGTGGGGCCCCCCTGTCAGGTTTGACCTGAACAGGTCGGCTGACCTACTGACGTCAGTGTGATGCAATAAATAGAATTTCCAGTATAAAACTAATTCAAGAAATTGCTAAAAATTGTAAAAATCATAGAAATTAATCTGTAACTACAATGAAAATAATTTATATATGAAAAAGTATCAAAAAAATTCAAGGATTCTGATTATGCTATTTTCAACCATGTTTAAAAAAGTTACAGAACCCTAAATTGTGGAATAAGGAATAATTCAATTCTTATAATCACTTTTTAAATGGAATTTGCAAAAGTATTCAAATTTCATTATATATACAATGTTCACCGCTGTCCTAATTACAAATCAGTACCATAACATGACATTTCATGCATGTTAACATCAAGTTGATCTGAGCATCAGGTCGAATCAATTAAACCGGTATCCAAGAATACCCCGTTTGAATTGCTATTCGAATGTGATTCAAATCAACTCTAAACCTAATACATGTTGAAAATAAAAACTTATCACCTTGCATTCTCATGCCATGCTCATGCATCATTTTGAGTGCATATGATTGTTATTGAATGTTGCCATTCATTTCGGTAGGCTCCGCACCCCCGGATTCCACCGAATATCCGCCTGACGGATATCGTTCCTCCTCTGAGCAACAAGGCAAGCAACCCTTTTGATCATCCCGATAATTCCCATGTCCTTGCTCCTGCACCTATTTATTGCATTTAAGAACAAATGCTTCAACTGCTTTTGCCACGATAGTTGAACCCACTTTCTTTGCATGACTTAACCTTGTCACCGTAAATAGCCAAACCTTGCAACCTAGCATACCTGGTAGTTGTTTGAGCTATGATGTGCCTTATCCTGCTATGCATGCTATGCTTAGAGTTGTGTATGGTCTGTCATCTGGGAGATGAACAGAAATGTGGAATGTGTTCGGTAGGCAAAGGTTGTGTGTTGAACTTGAGTTGGTAAAGGTACCGGTGAAAGGCTGTGTAGGAGTACATGGCGGGTTGTTTCATTGGAACCGTCCTTAGGAACTGAGTTCCGTGTATGTATTCCAAGACTAGATACTACCACATGCTGGACCCTGAAATATGACCCCGCTCAGCCTATTAATCGCGTAGTACCCGGTCCAGGAGTTGCAAGTAGTTTCTGGTGTTTATAGTAATGCTGGAGGCCGTGCATGGTGCTGACCTGAGAGGTGGGCCGTGATGCGGTAGGCAGTGGCACGGTGTACCAAGTGGCACCCGGATGGTGGGCTTGGGAACCCTGCGCACATCGTTTGAGGCCGTGGCGGAAACCTCGGCCGGACTTCCGTACGGGTTACTCTCAGATAGGCGATAAACCTGGACTAGGTACTAGTGTGGTTAACGGTCGTGGCCGACTCCCTCGGTGGGCTTCCGCTTGAAGGTTGCCGAGGTGCATGACGTGCACATAGCGATAAGTGGCGAGAGCGTGTGTGACGAAGTACACCCCTGCAGGGTTATGATCTATTCGAATAGCCGTGTCCGCGGATATGGACTACTTGGAGACATATGTTGTTCATAGATAACTTCAATGGCTACTCATAAAATTTTCAAGATAAGCGTGAGTGTCGTGGACGGCATTTCCGTATGGAGACGGAATGATTCCACGATAGTGTATTGTTGTGGTGTTAGTGGACTCGTGTGCGAGAAATCAAGTTGTCAAAACTAATTTCAAAATGCAAGTTGTCTAGCCACGAGTCAAATGCTGGCTTCCCGCATGAAACCCCACAATACCTTTTGATACCTTGCATGAGTAGTTAGCCATCCTAAAGTCTTGTTGAGTTCCTTCGTACTCATGTTTGCTTAATAAATGTTGCAGAGGTTGCTAATGACCCTAATGGAGGGTTCTTCGTAGACATCGACGACGACGAGTAGCTGGTGTCCCAGCTACGATCTGGCCCTACGTCGGCTCTGTAGTATAGTCAGGCCATGTGCCTTCTAGTTGCCCTGTCTGTACCCAGACAATTTATAACTCTTCCGCTGGTTTGTATTTGTATGACTGCTATTATGGGTTGTGAGACCCTTAATGTGTAATATTATGTGTGTGGCTCTTCCGAGCCTCTTAAATAAAGGTTGTATGTTTATGGTTATGTTGTGATGCCATCGATGTATCCATACATATCGGTATGCCATGCGTACGTGTGTCGTACTTGATATGTATGGGGTTCGATTACCTAGTCGTGAACTTTAGTAGCACTCCTTACAAGGAAATGCCCCTTCGTGATCCAACGAGCCTTGGTAGTTCGCTACTGCTCCGGACACATTGGTTGACCGGCATGTGTCCTTCTTAGCTGTTGTGTCTGTCCCCTTTGGGGAAATGTCACGCGATGTAATGGAGTCCTTGTAGCCTGCTACGACTCGTCTACATTCGCTGATGACCAACACCTGCTTTGTTGGGCCATGTATGCCTGTCCTTGTGCGGTACTGCCACTTTGGTTTATGACTAGACATGTCGATCCGGGTTGTTTGACATGGGATTGCTAGCGACACTATCACATACGTGAGTCAAAAGACGCAAACGGTCCCGGCTAAGGTAAGGCTGCAGCCGTGGAGTTAACCGTGCGTGAGACCACAATGGGATGCGATGTGTTACAGGCTGGATTCCTATGGCTTAGGATCGGGGTCCTGACAGCGTTGGTATCAGAGCCTGACTGACAGTAGGATTACTAAGCCAAACTGGTCGAAGTTGAGTCTAGAATTGCTTTAGTTATATATAAGGGAATTGTTTGTGGAAGGGAACGTAAGACTCTTGTTCTCTTCTCAAGACATTCTATTCTGGTCATCCTCGTCTTTTCTGCGGGAATTAAGGACTAGGTTACTCATCTTCTCCTAGGCTCGTGTTTCTGATTGGTAGATTATAGGACTACGGGTCGAGAGATATTGGGTTTCTTTAATTCCTAGGAAGCAGGAAGTAAGTTTGATGATCAGGGAGTTGAACTTGATAGTTGAGTGGTTACGCTATTCCATTTTTGGGTTGTCTCAAAATTTGTTTTTGAGCATTTACATCCGTTATGCTGCCCAATTTTGCATTCAGAGCTCTAATGCTTTTGCATTACTCTCTATTTACAGATGCCTGGCCGTCCTTCTCGTCAGGTGGTACGTCTGACCAGGTGCATTGATGTACCGGGTCATACGGCCATGCTGGTCAGGGTGACGTTGGTGTGCGGTTACCGCTGGTACCCCAAGTACACAGTGGAGGAACAGTACCGAGACTTCAACCAGAGCCAGTACATCTTCACTGTTAGGGTATTTCCAGACTACCCTGGAGCTGAGAAGCCAATCCATTGGTCCTATGGGTTGGGGGTCACCATTGACATGGCAGTACAGGATGCTGCCTATTCAATGCTGACTATTATGAGAGCGAGACATGCACCGCTGCAGAATTCAGAGTTCTGCTATGTTCCGGCCTCTCAGTCTGGTGAAGAGGGATACCTCAGTGGAGTCTATTTTGATTCTTCTATGTAGGATCCACTTCTGCAGTCCACTGTTGAGATGCTAGAGAACAGAGACAGGGATGCTCGTGCTCTCCGCATGGAGCTTTATGCTACCCGTGCCCGTCTATGGACAGCTTTGACGCAGCTGGCACCGGTAGTCCAGACAGGGTATGGAGAGATGGAGATGCTGAACCCTGTTAGATCCCATCTTCCGGCCCACGTTGACTGGCCAGCTATAGGAGGAGTCACACCTCTTCGGGGACCCCTCTTACCACCAGTCAGGGGACCAAGGCCACATCTGTGTCCTTATGGATCCCAGGGATCTCAGGCTAGAGTGTTTCCTGATCCGCAGGTTGAGCTTCCAGGTCTTGGAGGTAATCTCCATGAGATGTTCTATGCGGATGCCTGAGCTGTGAGCGGAAGGATAGTATGGTAGTAGCCGTACGTTCACAGTCCTGCGTGACTTGTGAAGTATGGTAGTAATGTGAAATGAATTCCGGAGGCCTAGATAAATAATGTATAGGAAGCTTGTAAGCCTCTGATGAGTAGTTCCACCATTTAGGTAGTTTGCTCTTCGAGTAAGTTTGTACTGAACTATGTAAGGGTGTGTATGAACCATGGTGTATATATAGGAGTTGCTTGTTACCATGTTGTTCGGATATTCATTTCCGCATTCCCTGTGTTCAGTACATTCTTAATCCATAGCTAGTATTGATATCATATTGGTCTAAGCTATGAGTTGTTTGTCAGGATGGTGTTCACCAGGTTGAACCGTGCCCCTGCTCATGAGCAAGGTGAGGGTAGTCAAGCGTCGCAGGAAGACCTGCCTCACCCACCTTCTCTGGTAGAAGTGATGCTTGAGGCAGAAAAAAACAAAAGGGAGACCAACCGACTGCTAGAGCGTATTGAGCAGAATACGGCTCGACAGCCTAGGAATGCTGCAGTGTCCCTCAATGACTTTGTGAAGCTGAATCCTCCAAAGTTTCATCACTCCGTCGATCCCTCGACGCTGATGACTGGCTGTGCAGCATCTCACGCAAGATTCGCTCTGCGAATGTGTCTGAGGCCGACAAGGTGACCTTTCCGGCGTATTTCCTGGAGGGACCCGCCAATCTGTGGTGGGAGAATTTTGAAGCTATGCGTCCCGCTGAACCAGTGGCCACATGGGCAGACTTCAGTGCAGCTTTTCGTGCGCACCATATTCCAGAGGGCCTGATGGACAGAAAGAGAGAGGAGTTCTGTGCCTTCACTCAGGGCAAGTTGTTTGTGGATGCCTATAGCCGCGAGTTCGGTAACCTCGCCCGCTATGCAACAGAGGAGGTGTCTACTGACGCCAAGAAGCAAGCAAGATTCCGTAAGGGTCTGAGCCCTGAGCTCCGTCGAGACCTGCACCTCCATGAGTGTGCAAGTTTTCAAGCCCTGGTCAACAAAGCGATCAGTGCGGAGACTGGTCATACTGACTTCGAGGCCACAAGGAAGCACTCCCGTGACTTTGGCTCATCTTCTGGTTCCGCGTTTCCAAAACGCAGGCTGTGGGTTCCAAACAGTTCTCTGCCGCCAAGATACACTCCGAGGCCATCCTACGTGGCGCCTCAGACGAATCAGGCCAACCCTCCAGCAAAAGCTTATGGTGGTCCAGCTAGCAATGCTGCACCGCGTGCCAACCAGGTGATATGCTACAAGTGTGGAGAACCAGGGCATTATTCCCGTGAGTGTCCTCAGAATGTGGGTGCCAAGCAACCCGGAAAGTCCGTCTGGCAGGCCAAGTCGGGCAAAGCGTTCTATGTGAAGCCAACTCCTGGACGTGGCCGTGTGAACTATGTGTCAGCAGAAGAAGCTGCAGAGGATCCCGACGTCATGTTGGGTACGGTTCTTGTTAATCATCACCCAGCGTCCGTTCTCTTTGACACTGGGTCTTCTCATTCCTTCATTTCGGAAATTTATGCACAGTTGCATAACATGTCATTTTGTGATATGCCAATCCCATTGGTTGTCCAAACCCCTGGTAGTAAATGGCAAACCTCTAGGATAACCTATGACAATGAAATTCTAGTAGACAGGCTAGTTTTTCTAGCCTCATAGATAGCATTGAAATCTTCGGATATTAATATCATATTGGGCATGGACTGGATGTCAGCTCACTACGCCAAGATTGATACTCATTCTAGAAATGTCCAACTTACCCATCCCTCGGGTGAGATAGTAAATGTCTCTACTCGAGTTGCCAAATGCCAACTCTATTCCCTAAATGCCAACCCTCTTCCGGAACTTGAAGACATTCCAGTAGTCCGTGACTTCCCGGATGTTTTTCCAGAGGAACTGCCAGGTATTCCACCTGACAGAGATGTAGAGTTTGCGATAGATCTTGTTACGGGAACTATTCCAATAGCCAGAAGACCTTATAAGATGGCACCCCTAGAGCTAGCGAAACTTAGGAAGCAATTAGATGAGGCCTTGAACAAAGGTTTCATTCATCCTAGCTCTTCTCCTTGGGCTTGGCCCGTCCTCTTCGTCAAGAAGAAAGACGGAACGGATCGGATGGTTGTAGATTACCGATCAGTTAACCTGGTCACCATAAAGAACAAGTATCCGCTCCCCAGGATCAACGATCTGTACGATCAGCTCGCTGGATCCTCAGTCTTCTCCAAAATGGATTTGAGGTTGGGATACCATCAAATCAAGATTAAGAACAGGGACATTCCAAAAACGGCCTTTGTTACTCGTTATGAGTACACCGTTATATCCTTCGGTTTAACCAATGCCCCAGCCACTTTCTCTCGGCTGATGAACTCAATCTTCATGGAGTATTTGGATAAATTTGTCGTGGTATACCTCGATGATATTCTCATCTACTCGAAGAATGAACAAGAACATGCCGAGCATCTAAGGCTGGTATTGATGAAACTTCGAAAGCATCGCCTTTATGCCAAATTTTCAAAATGTGAATTATGGTCACCAGAAGTGAACTATCTAGGCCACGTAATCTCTGGTAAGGGTATTGCTGTCAATCCCGAGAGAGTTCAAGCTGTCCTTGATTGGACTCAACCTGAATCGGTTAAGCAAGTTAGGAGTTTTCTTGGTCTAGCGAGCTATTGTCGCCGCTTTGTCGAGAATTTCTCCAAGGTTGCAAAGCCTCTAACTGAACTCCTCAAGAAGGATAAAAAGTTCGAGTGGACACCACAGTGTGAGCATAGTTTTCAGGAACTGAAAAGACGCCTGACTTCCGCACCTGTGTTGCTACCACCAGATTTTTCTAAGGACTTTGTTATCTATTGCGACGCCTCGTGACAAGGGTTAGGTTGCATTCTCATGCAAGATCATCATGTGATCGCATAAGCATCTCGACAGTTGCGTCCACATGAGGATAATTATCCCACACATGACCTTGAGCTTGCAGCTATGGTCCATGCACTAAAAACCTGGCGACATTACCTTTTGGGTAATCGTTGCGAAATATTCACTGATCACCAAAGTCTGAAATATATCTTCACCCAGCCGGATTTTAATCTCAGGCAAAGGCGGTGGGTTGAGTTGATCTCGGATTACGACTTAGGGATAACTTACAACCCGGGGAAGGCCAATGTTATGGCCGATGCACTAAGTCGTAAATCTTATTGTAACAATTTGATGCTACAACAAGGTCAACCACATCTCCATGAGGACTTTCGGAAGTTGAATCTTCATATTGTTCCTCAAGGACTCCTTTCTACCCTGCTGGCGAAGCCTACTCTTAAGGATCAAATTATATCTGGCCAAAAGCGTGACAAGGGTATATCACGGATCAAGGAGAATATTTTTAGCGGAAAAGCTAAAGAATTTTCCATGAATGATCAAGGTGTTGTGTTCTTCCAGAATCGTTTAGTGGTTCCTAAGAACCCACATCTAAGGCAGTTAATCCTTAAGGAGGCTCATGATTCTCCTCTCACCATTCATCCCGGTAGTACTAAGATGTATCAGGACCTACGCCAGAGGTTCTGGTGGACTAGGATGAAGAGAGAAATTGCTGAGTTCGTTGCTAACTGCGATGTTTGTCGTCGAGTTAAGGCAGAATATCAAAGGCCTGCTGGCACCCTTCAGCCTCTAGCTATTCTTGAATGGAAATGGGATAAAGTTAGCATGGATTTCATTACCGGATTTCCCAAGACCAAGAAAGGAAATAATGCTATCTTTGTGGTCATTGACCGTCTTTCCAAAGTGGCTCACTTTCTTCCTGTTCGTGAGAGTATAACAGCTAGCCAGCTAGCAGAGTTATATATCTCTCGAATAGTGTCTCTTCATGGTGTTCCCCTGGAAATTAACTCAGACCGTGGAAGTATCTTTACTTCTCGCTTCTGGGAAAGTTTTCAGAATGCCATGGGGACTCACTTATCTTTTAGCACTGCTTTCCATCCTCAATCAAGTGGTCAAGTAGAAAGAGTGAATCAAATCCTAAAAGATATGCGCCGCGCTTGCGTTATTTCGTTCGGTATGAATTGGGAGAAGTGCCTTCCATTCGCCGAATTCGCTTATAACAATAGTTATCAATCAAGCTTGGGCAAAGCCCCTTTTGAAGTTCTCCATGGACGAAGATGTCGAACCCCTCTTAATTGGTCAGAAACCGGAGAGAGGCAACTCTTTGGCCCGGACATGATCCAGGATGCAGAAGAGCAGGTTCGCATTATTCGTGAAAAGTTGAAAACAGCCCAGTCTCGTCAAAAGAGCCAATATGATCGTCATCATAAGGCTGTGACCTTTGAAGTTGACGAGAAGGCTTACCTTCGGGTTACACCTTTGAAGGTTACCCATCGATTCGGTATCAAGGGCAAATTGGCTCCTCGTTAAATTGGTCCTTTTCGCATTCTTGCCAAACGAGGAGAAGTTGCCTACCAGTTGGAACTTCCTCCGCATCTTTCCAAGGTTCATGATGTTTTCCACGTCTCGCAACTCAGGCGTTGCTTCTCGGATCCTATCCGTGAAGTGGACCACAAAACGCTTGATCTCCAAGATAACCTTTCATACCGAGAATACCCCGTGCGTATTCTTGATCAAGCTGAGCGTACCACTCGACGTCGAAACCTCAAGTTTCTTAAAGTTAAATGGTCAAATCATTCTGAAAAGGAGGCAACTTGGGAAAGAGAGGATCGTCTCCGACTTGAGTATCCTGCGTTATTCCCGACGACTTCTAAATCTCGGGACGAGATTCTTTTGAGTGGGGGTGAGTTGTCACATCCCTAACCCTTAATCAAGATAGCATTGTGCTCATGTCTTCTTTGCATTAGCCCTCCATCGCGATTAAGGTCGCCGGCGACCACCCTCCGGTAGGGTCAACGTGGACAGCTCATTAGAGCCTAATCCACCCCCTAGAGCCACTGACAGTGGGACCAAGGAGTGGCTCTAACCCACTTAGCAGCTGGTCAGCGCGGGTTTTCCCCATGGGTCACTGACAAGTGGCCCCCACTGGTCAGTTTAACCAGACCAGGCGCAATTGAGTGCGATGACGTCAGCTGACATATTAAATGGGTTTCTGAAATTAATTTAACTCTAGAATATATACTAAACTTCAAAAATTCATAGAAAAATAATATGTATCTCAGATGAAAATAATTTATATATAAAAAATGATCAAAAAATCCAAAGAATCCAATGATGTTATTTTCGTGCATGACAAACTTAGTTATCAAACAACATTAGGTCAAATCAATTAAAGGAACTTAATAAATGCCCTATTCTAAATGATATTTGAATTTGAATTCAAATCAGCATCAAACCCAAGTTAATACAGCTACACTAGCTCATGCTACACATTTCATTTCATGCCATGATCATGCATCATATTGTTGCATTTGAAAGTTATTGATTGTGGCTATTATTACGGTAGGCTCCGCTCCACAGGATACCCAGGAGTATCCGTCTGAAGGAGCGTATCCTTCCGCTCATCTTCAAGGCAAGCACCATTTTGATCATCTTGATATAATCCTATGTTCCTGCTCCTGTTCTCACTTATTGCATTAGGACAAAATATTTCGAATGCTTTACTTCGGTAGTTGAACTTATTCCTTTGCATGACCTGTCATTGTCATAGTAAATAGCCAAACCTTGCAACCTAGCATACCTGGTAGTTGCTTGAGCCGTGATGTGTCTTATCCTGCTATGCTTGCTATGCCTAGAGTCGTCTGGGTGATGAACAGGAATAAATGAATGTGTTCTAGTGACAAAATAATAAGTGTGGAACCTGATTTGGTAAAGGTACCGATGAAAGGCTATGTAGGAGTACACGGCGGGTTGTTTCATTGGAGCCGTCCTTAGGAACTGAGTTCCGTGTATTTAATCTAAGACTAGTTACTACCACATGATGGGCCCTGAAATATGACCCCGCTCGACTTATTAATCGCCTAGTACTCGGTCTAGGAGTTGCATGTAGTTTTCGGTGTTTATAGTCATGCTGGAGGTCGTGCATAGTGCTGACCATAGAGGTGGGCTATGGTGCGGTAGGCAGTGGCACGGTGTACCAAGTGGCACCCGGATGATGGGCTTGGGAACCCTGCGCACATCATTTGGGGCCGTAGCGGAAACCTCGGCCGGACTTTCGTGCGGGTTCACTCTCAAATAGGCAATTAACCCGGACTAGCTATTAGTGTAGTTGACGGTCGTGGCCGTCTCCCTCACTGGGCTTCCGCTTGAAGGTTGCCGAGGTGCTTGACGTGCACATGGCGATAAGTGGCGAGAGCGTGTGTGAAGAAGTACACCCCTGGAGGGCTATGATCTATTCGAATAGCCGCGTCCACGGATATGGACTACTTGGAAACATATGTTGTTCACAGATGACTTTAATGGCTACTCATAAAAGTATCAAGATAAGTGTGAGTATCATGTATAGCATTTCCGTAGGGAGACGGAAAGTAAACCATGATAGTATATTCTTGTGTTGGTAGTGGACTCGTGTACGACTTATCAAAGTTGTTTAAATCTATTTCAAATTGTAGTATAGTCTAGCTAAGTGTCAAAGATGGTTTGCTGCATGAAACCCCACAACCCACTTTATCGATACATGTGCATGAGTAGATAGATCTGTTCTAAAGTCTTGCTGAGTACCTTTGTACTCATGTTTGTTTAATAAATGTTGCAGAAGACACCCACGAACCAACAGATGGGTTCCATCTAGACCTCGATGATGACGATTAGCTGGTGTCCCAGCTACGACCTGGCCCCTTTCAGAAGGGATCTGTAGATAGTCAGGCTTTATGGCTTGTCCTTTCAACTCTCTGTACTCGGACAACTTTAATGCTTCCACTTGGTTTGTATGACTTGAGTGTTCGGTCATATGACCCCTACCTGTACGAACTTATTATGCAAGTCTCTTCCAAATCTTCCAAGACAATTGGGTTCGGCACCTAGTCGTATGCCTTAGTAGCTCTTTGTATAGAGAAATGCCCCTTTGTGTTTCCACCGAGCCTTGGTAGTTCGCTACTGCTCCGGACACATTGGTTGACCGGCATGTATCCTTCTTAGTTGTCGTGTCTGTCCCTACAGGGAAATGTCATGCCGTGTAATGGAGTTCTTGTAGCTTGCTACGACTCGTCTACACTGGCTGATGACCGACACCTGTTTTGCTGTCTTATGTATGCCTGTCTCTGTACAGTTGAGCTACTTGAGTTTATGACTAGTTATGTCGACCTGGGTTCTTTGACATTGGAATGCTAGCCACACAATTGCATGTGTGAGTCAAAAGGCGCAAACGGTCCCAACTCAGGTAAGGTAGCAGCCATGGGGTTAATCGTGCGTGAGACCGCAAAGGGATGCGATGTGTTAGACGTTAGATTCCTATGGCTTAGGATCGGGGTCCTGACATGTATTCATTAGTTTCAACAATCACAACACCGGAACCATCGACTACCGAGAGAAAACAACACCGGCAAACACAAAAAGAATAACAATCAATGCAATGCAGCAAACAAGATGTAAGATATGGCAT
The DNA here is from genome assembly GCF_904849725.1 of Hordeum vulgare subsp. vulgare. Classification (NCBI taxonomy): domain Eukaryota; kingdom Viridiplantae; phylum Streptophyta; class Magnoliopsida; order Poales; family Poaceae; genus Hordeum; species Hordeum vulgare. The sequence goes on along the minus strand of NC_058521.1, from coordinate 311,794,185 downwards.
GTTAAGGTACTGAATTCACCTAGCTCAAAATTTTATCATATTGATTGAAGTGGAATTCAATTGGCATGAAATTCCAACTCCAAAGTATTTATCAAATTGGTCCTAGTCATGAATCGTCCTACTTCGTGCGAAGTCTACGTTGCGAAGTCAAGCAAGAGGGCAAGGGGAATAAGGTCAATGGTTCACGGCGAGTCTAACGGAGGCTACGACGATGCTGGGGACGATTGGGAGGTGATGAATTTGATCACGGCGGCCTGCACCTCCGAGCTTGAAGCTGTGGTCGATGGCGACGTCTTAGTGGGTCCCATCTTTATTTCTGTCGTAGAGAGAACAAGGGCATTTGTGGAAGGCCTCGAGGTTAGTTGAGGAGGCGAGGAACGACACTGGCCACGACGGTGATGGAGGCGCACTCTCGGTGGTGGTCGGCTGCGCATGAGGAAAGAGCAACACAGGAGAGGAAGAGAGCCAGAGAGCGAGGGGAAAGAGAGAGGAGGGGATAATCTCCAGGGCGAGGGGATTGGGACGAAGGAGAGCCTCCGAAGCGAAGCAGGAGGAGGGTCGTCCAACGCCGTGCGCTGGCTCGCGTGTGCGAGTAGGCAGAGGTAGACGACGAGGTGAGGAGGTGGGTTGGGCCGGTTGGGCTTCGGCAGGTAAGTCCTTTCTCTCTTTTCTTTTTGTTATTTCCTTTTTTCTAACTTTTTTCAAATTAGTTTTGATTTCATTCAAAACCAAATCATATTTTTTACTCCTAAAAACATTACGGACTAAAATTGGAATATCCCAAAGAGCCTCAATTATTTTCAGAATTGTTGGAGCCAAAAATAAAAAAGCAAAATCTAATATAAATAGTTATTGGACTAAATCAAATGACCAATATAAATAATCCCGTGAGTGCAAAAGTATTGGTGTGAATTTGATCTATTGCCAATATTTTTACAGAATAACAAGAACATTTACCTAGACTTACTTGAAGCAATATTTATACCAATTATTTTGACAAAAATGATTCATGAGGCTTTGTAAATCCTTAATTCAATTTCAAATGAATTTAAAATGCATGCATGAATATGTAATGACAAGCAAGGTAAACTTTGGGTGTGACAAAAGAGGACCAAGGCTAGTATAATAAAGAGGCCCGGCCTCTGTGGTAGAGGCGATCGAATCCCCGCCATCTCCACTAGGTCAAGAACACACCTATGTACTCATCTTCATCCTTCAAACAATCTAGACAAGTAGGATTAGGGATTTACACCATAAGGTGGCCTGAACCAAGTTAAACTACTTGCGTGTTCTAGTTCGCCTCCCTTAGCTCGAGCCACCGGAGAGTCCCCATGAAGTTCAGAGGTTGAACAAGGTAGGAGAGCAAGCGCACCCCAGAGTTCGAACCATTTCCGGGACTGCGTAGCATTGGTTCTAACATTTGGCGCGCCAAGTAGGGTGCGCAGCCGCTCTTGAGCTCCAGTCTCTATCCCAGCTTCACCAACTCCATCGCCGATGCTCACTGCACACACTCCAAGTACTCAGCGCCGGGAGGTCGTTACCGACCCGTGACCATCATGGACACCACCATCTTTGCCCCCGCCGCCCACGGGCAGCGGGGCTTCCTGGGACCGCCGGCACAGCAAGGCGACCAGAATGCTCCACCACCCACAACGTCTTTCTCAACGTGCGTTCAAGTGGGGGACCGGAATGCGCAAGACGCGCTGATCATGGCGAGCGAGCTGCTTCGCCACCACCCGACGGACGGAGGGTACGACGCCTGGGCGGACCACAATGCCGAAGTCATCACCGTCGCCAGGAAGGACTTGACGCCCTACGCCCCGCTCCAGCCCATGGCGCCAGAGGCAGGGGCTTGTTCAGCGAGCCACCCCCGCCCCAGCGTGGTGGCTCGCTCGATCCGCAGCCCGAGGGGCTCGAGCATGTCCCTCCTCATGCCGTGCTCCTGCTCCTCCGGGTCCGAGTGACTTGGTCTAGGCCACAGGCGGACCCCCACGGTGGCGCGCCTGGAGAGGCTGCCGGGATGTTCTACGCCCATCACGACGTGCACACCCACAACACGGAGGATTCCCAGGCGGTTGGAGCCGTTCACAACAAGCAGCAGCGGGGGAAGGGGCATCCTCTTGTCACACCGTGTGTTTTGCATTACTTTGCTAAATTAACATAGCTAAAAAATTAGGATTAATTAATTTTTTGTGAAGTTCTTGTAATGCTGATGTGATTAATGTTTGCTTGTCTACTTCATAGTGCTTAAATCTCTAAATTCCTACGACACTTTAGACTCAGCACCTTGACCCAAGTCTTTGCCCAATGACCATACCATGTGTATAGGGCCTAAAACTATTTTTACCCAACATTATTTTAACTAAAAAGCATTTATTTAATTTCAGCTTGAAAAAAATCCTGAGATGGGATTTGTACTACAAGTCCTTAAATTAGGGAAGTTGTTTTTACCCAAATTATTTATTTGGATCATATTATCAAAAACACTTCCCTAGAACATAAAAATATTATTTTAAAAGTTATTTTCCTATTTTATTTTAATACCTTTTTCTGAGGTTTCAAATGATCTTTTAAGAAGAAAAGTTATTTTTCTTGCTTTCAAATTATTTGAGAAAATTTAGAGAAACTCAGTGGCCATATATATTCCATATATAGAAGTTTCAACATATGGTCATGTACAAAATATTGGACAAAACCCTTCAAAACTCTTTATGCCTATTTCAAGCTTTTGAATTAATTCTACAAGAAATATTCTCAATAAACTCCAGGAAAATTATACCAAGCCACGCATGATATATGTGCTGGTCTTGCCAAGTTTCATCTCAATCCACATTGACTTGATTCAACTAAATATTCCAAAACCCTATGTGTCCATAACCAAATTTGAGCAACTCTACATTGCCAACTGTCTCCAATTGTGTTCAAATTTTGTGGACATATTCTGATACTCTAATAATGCATCCACACCAAGTGGTGCATGAAGGAGATGAGATGAACTTGCCCCTAGACCCTCAAAACCACTTGTGTTGATTTCTAGAATTGGGAAATTTTAAAATTTGAAGTTTCTCGAGTTGCCCCCAAACATTTTCGGCATGCTCTAATACTAAAATAATGCAACCACACAAAGAGGTGCATTAGTGGGAATTAGTTTTCATGGATTTATAAAGAGAAACCGTTTCTGCCCAATTCTGGAGTTTGTCAAGTCTGCATTGGAAACTTTCTCCTACAAATCCCAAATTTGGTGCCCAACATCATTCTAACCTATCATAGGACCTTATTAAATCTCAAGGGCATGAGATTCCCCTAGGTGCCCCTAGAAAGTATCGAACACCTTCTGCCATAAAATAGACGACAAGCAAAGTTGGTCCTAAGATATTCCCCTTGCAATCAACTTTTTTGCCACATGATGATATGACCCCACTGTATCTCCACAAACTTTGTTATGGCCTCTGCTCAATTGTTGGAGGGTAACTCCCTCTCTTCCCCTCTCCTTTTCCCTATGGCAACACCTCCTTTAGCTCCCTCCCACTATTTTTGTTCATGCAAATGTCCTTAAATATTTCCACAACATCTCTAGTGTGCTAATTCATCTTGGCACACCCAAAAATGGCAGGCTCATGTGGAAAATATGACCAGCCCATCTAAAACTAGATTTTGGCACCTAATGCATCTTTGTACTGCAAGTACCTTCTATATTGATCTCCTTCAACTAAAACTTGGTGGTCATTTAGTCCTTGCGTAGCTAGGGCTACTCGACAAGGTTTCATCCCAAGTTCCCCTAGTAAAAAACCCTTTTTGCTAGCCCCAAGTTTGCTGCTCCAAACTTTACCTGAGATGAAAGACATCATACACAGTACCATATGGGTCCAAACTCCTCCATCGCCTTTTACCATACGTGCCTCACACTCTAGACAAGATTTGGCAGACCAATTGATGACCTGGACACTAGTGAGCGTGGTGACCATCCTGTCAGCATGCAACATTGGCGCTCTGTCGCTTGACCTCATCGGGTAGCTCCTCTGCAGCCTCGACAGAGAACCAACATGCACTAGGCAACTCCTCCGATCCTCTCAGGTTTGTCCCCGATGACAGCAAAGCTCCAAACGGGCTCTGGCATGCGTGCTCACCATGCCATGCACATCCGAGGTGGGCAGAAGCTCCCTCTACTTCCCCGTGCCTAAATGCTCTCCCGGAGCGCCCCTTGTGCTCCCTCTTGCTCCCACTCTCTCACATGAACCCCCTAGGTCCGTTTCCCCCTCCTTTCGTTCCCTTCTTCCTTCCCTATGGACGAGTTCCCACCACCAGCATCCGCTTGAAATTGGGCATGGTGGCCTCCTCTTGCTCCTCTGGGCCTCACCGAAGTGCCCCTCGCATCGCCACAGATTTTTCCCGAGCCCGTCTCCACCCATATGACGTGAGCATCGGATCCATGGTCGCGGTAGCTGGAGGTCGGTGCGGTTGAAGGCATGCTCCCTTCGGTGGCCCCGATGAAAATGGAGCCCTGGTGGTTGCGGCTCCCCCTCCTGAGCACGCCAGAGGCCGAAGCTCCATCAGGGACGGCCTGAGCCGCTGGAACATTACATGCGCCCGCATGGCCTCACCTCCCCCTCTCTCCCTGTTCGGGCAGGAGGTAGGGGACGAGCATGACACGTAGGGCCCGCGTGCTAGCCACCCAATTGTCGGGCCTGCCCCAAATAAGTGGAAGCGCCCCCAGATCTTTGTGTGTCTGTGCGTGGGAGATGTATTATGGGCAGTGCGCCTCCGGCGTGGCCCCTCGCGCGCAAAACCATGCTTCTTGGTCGACCCAACTATTATTTGAAGCCCGGTGCGCCGGGTTGGCCTCTAGAATATATTTTCCTCTTTTCTTTTAATAGAGAGGCAAACAAATTCATATTAATTGATTTAAAATCCAAATTTTAAAATTCAAATTTCTACATATTCCTATAATCATGGCCTATCCAAATATTTGCATTGCACATTTTTTCAAAGAAGTTTTCTGTAGTATTTATATTCAAATTCAAATTTGAATATTTCAAACACCCACTTTGAAAATTCCTACAACATCCAAATCAAATCCAAATGAAGAGATTCAAATTTCCAAAAGCTCAAAATATTATGTACTATTTTTCTAGCCTAGGTGAACATTTTTCTCATGCATTCGTTCAGCTAGGCCAAATAAATAGCCTCATTCCATTTATTCCATATTATTAAATCTCTAGGTAATTCGTACCAACTCCAAATCTAGTGAAACCACTTCCAAAATTGTTTTAAATCATTCCCTAATTTATAGGCACATCCACTTATTTTTATAGAAGTGTTTTTTGTAGACTTATTATGGGATCACCAATCCCTCCATTTCCACCGTTCAAAATCCTTCGATGGTCCAGATCCCTTAGAACAAACGTTAGGTATTTTTACTATGACCAGAGATGTCCAAGAATAATGAAACTCCTATTTTTAGAGCACTTTTATTTTCTGCTTATTGTGTTTCTGATTGTGGTTGTTCCGATGATAGTTGACGAAGCAGACGAGGTGCTCAGAGTGATCTAGAAGCTCGTGAAGACCTCGAAGACTTTGCTGAACAAGACAAGCAACCCTTTGACCATGTCTAGGAAATTACTTTTATGCATGTCATATAGCACTTCGTTTTGATGCATTGAATCATGTTGAATCGGGGACCACCTTGGTGGGTTGTCTCCAGAAGAACTCCTCGTTAATACTTGCACTTGGGCATGACCATACCTTCCTACGTGGGTTGTGTTGGAAATATGCCCTAGAGGCAATAATAAAGTGGTAATTATTTTAGTTCCTTGTTCATGATAACAACCTATAATACATGCTAGAATTGTATTGATTGGAAACACAAATACATGTGTGGATACATAGACAACACACTATCCCTAGTGAGCCTCTAAAAGGACTAGCTTGTTGATCAAAGATGGTCAAGGTTCCCTAGCTATAGACATGCATTGTCATTTGATATCAAGATCACATCATTAGGAGAATGATGTGATGGACAAGACCCAAATTATGAATGTAACATATGATCGTGTCAGTTTATGGCTATTGTTTTCTACATGTCAAGTATCTATGGACTTGACATGAGATCAACGAGCTAGTCCTTTATGGCTATGACCATGAGATCATGCAAATCACTGACATCCGAGGACTCCCTTGTGTGTACCAAACATCGCAACGTAACTAGGTGACTATAAAGGTGCTCTACACGTATCTTCGAGGGTGCCTGTTGAGTTGGCATGTCTCAAGACTGGTATTTGTTACTCCATGTGACAGAGAGGTATCTCAGGGCCCACTGAGTAATAAAGCATCACAATGAGCTCACAAGCAATGTGACAAAAAGGTTAGACATGGGATCTTGTATAATGGAACAAGTAAAGAGACTTTTGGTAACGAGATTCAACTTGGTATGGAGATACCCACGATCGAATCTCGGGCAAGTAACATATCGATGTACAAAGGGAATTGTATATGGGATTTATTGAATCCTTGACATTATGGTTCGACCGATAAAGATCTTCATAGAACATGTAGGAGCCAATATGGGCATCCAGGTCCCGCTATTGTTTATTGACTGGAGAGTGTCTTGGTCATGTTTGCATAATTCCCTAACTTGCATGGTCTGCACACTTATGGTTTGGTCACGATTTGGTATTAGTGAGTTATGTGTGATGGTAACTGAAAGTTGTTAGCAGTCCCGAATGAGATCCCGAACGTCAGGAAGATCCCCGTACTGGTCCATAGGTAAACATTGATATATAGGAAGTTGGTATTCGAGGTCTGGAAAAGTTCCAAAACATGCTTGTTTTGTGACGGGAGTGATGGAAGTGTTCCAGGGGTCCATCGGGAGGGTCCACATGATCCGAAGGGCCCCATGGGCTGTGAGAGGGTGCACACCATCCCCTGGTGGGTTTTCCACCCTTCCACGAAGGGCCATGCGGCAGGAGGTGGGGGCTAAGCCCACAAGGGGGCCGACCACCCTTTCCTTGGGTGGCAAGGCACCCTAGGGCCACCGCGCCCTACACCTTGGTCGCCCCCCATAGGCGGAACCCTAGGGCCAGCCGGGCCCCTCCTCTCCTCCTATATATATGACAGGGGAAGGAGAGTTGGAACACACATGCCACGGTGCAACCTCTCCCTCTCCCTTAAGATCGTATCCTCCTCTAGTTTTTCCTATAGTGCTTAGTGAAGCCTTGTCGGCACGGCTACTCCACCCCCACGTTCACGTCGTCGTGCTGTCGTGGAACTCATCTACCACTTCGCCCTTGCTTTATGGATCGAGGAGGCGGAGACATCATCAACCTGCACGTGTGCTGAACATGGAGGTGTCATCCGTTTGGCGCTTGATCGGGGGTTTGTGGGACGGATCGTGATTGGAACGTGAAGACGTACCACTACATCAACCGCGTTCTTTAAGGCTTCCGTTTAGCAATCTACAAGGGTATGTAGATACAATCTCTCCTCCCGTAGATGTGCATCTCCTAAATTGATATTGGTGAGCGTAGGAAATTTTTTGTTTCCCATGCAATGTTCCCCAACAGTGGCATCTTCAGCTAGGTCTATGCGTAGATGACATCACAAGTAGAACACAAATTACTTTGTAGGAGTTGATATTCAGTTTGCTTCCCTCGTTAGTCTTTTCTTGATTAAACGGTATTGTGGGATGAAGTGGCCCGGACCAACTATACTCATCCACGTACGAGGGACAGGTTCCATCGACTCACATGTAACTTTGGTGCATAAGACCTATGGCAGGTGTCTGTCTCTCCCATCTTAGTTGACTCAGATTCGACGAAGGTGGTCCTTGTAGAAGGTTAAATAGCAACTTGCATATCACCGTTATGGTTTTGCATAAGTAATAAGCTTTCTTGCTAGATACCCATCGCAGCCACATAAAACATGCAACAACAAATGAGAGGACGTCTAATTTGTTATTGCAGGGTATGTTGTGATATGAAATGGCCAAAGACATGATTATATGTATTTTATGTATGAGATGATCATGTTGTAATAGTTAATGTCGAGTTACATGTCAATGTGTACAACAATTGACAAGACCCATAGGGTTGTCTTTAATTATTGTATGACCTGTTTGTCAATTATTAAGCGCTACATAATGCTTTACTTTATCGCTAAGTGGTAGCAATAGTAGTAGAAGCATGGTTCGGGCGACAACCCTCACGGTAACATGATGATGGAGATCATGGTGTCATGCCGGTGACGATGGAGATCGTCTCGGTCCTTTGGAGATGGAGATCAAAAACACAAGTTCATGGCCATATCATGTCACTTGGGATTTGCATGTGATATTAATCCTTTTATGTGGCTTATTTTTCTTAGGACAAGGCTAGCATTATAAGGTGATCCCTCACTAAAATTTCAAGATACAAATTGTGTTCTCCCCGAGTGTGCACCATTGTGAAAGTCCGTCGTTTCGAAGCACCACGTTATGATCGGGTGTGATAGACTCTATGTTCGCATAAAACGGGTGCAAGCCAGTTTTGCACATGCGGAACACTCGGGTTAAACTTGACGAGCCTAGAATGTACAGACATGGCGTCGAAATACAAGAGACCGAAATTTCGAACATGAGTCATATAGTAGATATGATCAACATAAAAATGTTCACTATTGAAACCACCTCATCTCACGTGATGATCGAACTTGGGTTGGCGAATTTGGATCATGTATGAGTCGAATTACTAGAGGGATGTCAATTTGAGTGGGATTATTTAGTAATATGATTAACTAAACTCATTATCTTGAACAATAGTCTAAGTAATCTTTGCAATGGCTCGCGCACTAGCACCCCTGAATTTCATTGCATTCCTAGAGAAAGCCAAGCCGAAAGATAATGGAAGTAACTTTATAAACTGGACTCGTAATTTTAGGATTGTCCTCACGGTTCCCCAAAAGGCTTATGTCCTTGATGCACCACTTGTTGAGGGACCACCTCCGGTGGCTTCGGAAGACGTTGTGAACGTCTGGTAGGCACATTCTAATGACTGCTCAATCTTGTATGGTTAGAACCGGGACTTCAAAGACGTTTTGAACGTCATGGAGCATATGAGATGTTCCAGGTGGTGAAGTTTTTTTGAAAAGAATGCCCGGGTCGAGAGGTATGAAACCAATGATAAGATATATGCTTGCAAGATGGAAGAGAGCTGGTTTGTCAATGAGCACATACTCAAAATTGTCTGGGTATTCCAACCGTGTGGCTGAGTTGGGAATTGTTCTCCCGCCACATGCAATTACTGATAAAGTTCTTCAATCACTGCCAACTAGCTACAAAAGCTTTGTGACAAACTATAACATGCAAGGGATGAATAAATCTGTCGCCGAGCTACTTGTGATGCTGAAAGTCGCTGAGTCAGAAATTCAGAAGGAGCATCACGTTTTGATGGTCAACAAAACCACTAGTTTCAAGAAAAATGGCAAGGGAAAAATGGCAATGTAATTCCAAGAAGAGTGGCAAAGCAGTTGTCCCTCCCGTGAAGAAACACATGGCTGGACCTAAGCCAGATAGTGAGTGCTTTCATTGCAAGGGGACTAGCCACTCGAAGCGGAATTGCTCCAAGTATATGGCTGACAAGAAGGCGGCCAACACCAAAGAAGGTACTTGGGATATACATGTTATATATGTGTACCTTACCAACTCTCATTGTAGCGCCTGGGTATTTGATACCGGTTTGGTTTCTCAGATTTGCAACTCAAAACTGGAACGATAGAATAGATAGAGGTTGGCGAAGGACGAAGTAACGATGCACGTGGGAAATGGTTACAAGGTTGATGTGATCGTTCTCGGCACACTCGCTCTTCGATTACTGTCGGCATTAGTAATGAACTTGAATAACTTTTATTTAGTGCCTGCGTTGAGCATGAACATTATATCGGGATCTTATTTAATGAGAGACAATTACTCATTTAAATGAGAGAATAATGGTTGATCTATTTATATGAGTACTATCATTTATTGTCATGCACCCAATTTGAGGGGTTTATTTTTATTGAATCTCGATAGTGATAACACACATGTTCATAAATTGATGCCAAAAGATGTAAAGTTAATAATGATAGTCCCACTTTCTTGTGGCACTGCCGCTACGGTCATATTGGTGTAAATTGCATTAAGAAGCTCCAAGCTGATAGACTTTTGGAGTCACTTGATTTTGAATCACTTGACACATGTGAACCATGCCTCATGGGAAAGATTACTAAGACCTCATTCTCCGGAATAATGAAGCGGGCAAGTGACTTATTGGAAATCATACATACTCATGTGTGCGATTCGATGAGCATTGAGACACGCGGTAGATATCATTATTTTCTCACGTTCGCTGATGACTTAAGTCGGTATGGGTATATTTACTTAATCAAACACAAGCCTGAAACGTTTGAAAAGTTAAAGCAATTTCAGAGCGAAGCTGAGAATAATCATCACAAGAAGATTAAATTCCTACGATATGATCGAGCAGGAGAATAACTGGGTTACGAGTTTGACACTCATCTAAGAAAATGTGGAACTTTTAACAGTTGACACCGCCTGGAACACCACAACGACATAATCGTACCTTATTGGATGTGCGTTCCATGATGTCTGTTGCCAATTTACCATTATCATTTTGGGGATATGTGTTAGAGACAGCTGCATTCACTTTAAATAGTACCCCATCCAAATACATTGAGACGACACCTTAAGAACTACGATTTGGCAAGAAACCAAAGTTGTCATTTCTTAAAGTTTGGGGATGCGATGCTTATCTCAAAAAGCTTCAGCGAGAAAAGCTCGAACCCAAAGCGGAGAAATGCGTGTTCATAGGATACCCAAAAGAAATAGTTGTCTATACCTTCTATCTCAGATCCGAAGGAAAAGTGTTTGTCGCTAAGAGCGGAACATATCTTGAGAAAGAGTTTTTCTCCAAAGAATTGAGTGGGAGGAAGATAGAACTTGATGAGGTTGTTGAACCTTCACTTCATCCAGAGTAGCACAACACAGAAAGGTGTTTTTGTGGAGCCTACATCAATTGAAGAGGAAGCTAATCATGATGATCATGGTGCTTCGGATCAAGTCGCTATCGAACCTCATTGGTCGAAAAGGGCACGCACTACTCCTAAGTAGTATGGTCACCCTATCTTAAAAGTCATGTTGTTGGACGACAATGAACCTACGAGCTATCGAGAAGTGATGGTGGGTCCGGATTTGAACAAATGGTTAGAGGCCATGAAATCCGAGATAGGATCCATGTATGAAAACGAAGTATGGACTTTGGAAGTATTACCTGAAGGGTGAAAGGCCATTCAGAAGAAATGGATCTTTAAGAAGAATACGGACGTGGTCGATAATGTCACCGTCTCTAAAGCTCGACTTGTGGCACAAGGTTTTTCACAGGTTCAAGGAGTTGACAATGATGAGACTTTCTCACCCATACCGATGCTTAAGTCCGTCAGAATCATGTTAGCAATAGTAGCATTTTTCGATTATGAAATTGGGGAGATAGATGTCAAAACAATGTTTCTTAATGGATTCCTTAAGGAAGAGTTGTATATGATGCAATCGCAAGGTTTTTTCGATCCAGAGAATGCTGAAAAGGTGAGCAAGCTCCAACGATCCATTTTTGGGCTGGTGCAAGCATCTCGGAGTTGGAATCAACGCTTTGATGAGGTGATCAAGGCGTTTGGGTTTATACAAGTTTATGGAGAAGCTTGTATTTACAGGAACGTGAGCGGGAGCTCTATAGCGTTTCTAATATTATATGTTGATGACATATCACTGATTAGAAAAAATATAGAATTTTTGGGAAGCGTGAATTTTTATAAGAGTTTTTCAGTAAAGGACATAGGAGAAGCTGCTTTCATATTAGGCATCAAGATCTATAGAGATATATCGAGACGCTTAATAGGACTTTCAGACAGCACATACCTTGAAAAAGTTTTGAAGAACTTCAAAATGGATCAGTCCAAGAAAGGGTTCTTGCATGTATTACAAGGTGTCAAGTTGAGTAAGACTCAACGCCCAGTAACTTCAGAAGATAGAGAAAACATGATTGTCGTCCCCTATGTTTCTTCCATAGGCTCTATCATGTATGCAATGACGTGCACAAGACCTGATGTCGGCCTTGCCATAAGTATGGCGGGAAGGTTTCAAGTGATCCAGTAATGGAACACTGGACAGCGGTAAGGAATATCCGAAGTACCTAAAAAGGAATAAGGAAATGTTTCTCGTTTATGGAGGTGATCAAGATCTCGTCGTAAATGGTTACGTTGATGCAAGCTTTAACACTGATCCAGATGACTCTAAGTCTCAAACCGGATACATACTTATTCCCAACTGGGGAGTAGTAAGCTGGTGCACTTCCAAGCAAAGCGTGGTGGCTGATTCTACGTGCGAAGCGGAGTACATAGTTGCCTCAGAGGAGGCTAAAGAATGTGTATGGATGAAGGAGTTCATGACAGATCTTGGAGTTGTGCCCAGTGCACTGGATCGAATAACATTGTTATTGACAACACTGGTGCCATTTTTCTGGCTAAGGAACCAAGGTTTCACAAGATGATCAGACACATAAAGAGATGCTTGAATTTCATCCACGATTACATCAAGGAGGAGGATATAAATATTTGCAATAAGTGGACACAGATCTAAATGTTGCAAACCCGTTAACTAAACCTCTTCCATGAGCGAAACATGATCAACTCCAAAACTGTATGGGTGTTAGATTCATTATAATGAAAATCACATAGTGATGTGAGCTAGATTATTGAATCTAGTGCAAATTTGAGACTATTGGAAATATTCCCTGTAGGAAAAAATAAAGTGGTTATTATTATATTTCCTTGTTCATGATAATCGTTTATTATCCATGCTGGAATTGTATTGATTGGAAACACAAATGAATGTTTGCATGCATAGACAACACACTGTCCCTAGTGAGCTTCTAAAAGGACTAGCTCGTTGATAAAAGGTGCCCAAGTATCCCTTGCCATAAAAATGAGTTGTCATTTGATAACGGGATCACGTCATTAGGAGAATGATGTGATGGACATGACCCAAAGAATGAACGTAGCATATGATCGTGTCAGTTGATAGCTATTGTTTTATGCATGTAAAGTATATGTTCCTATGACCTTGAGATGATGTGATGGACATGACCCAAAGAATGATGTGATGGACATGACCCAAAGAATGAACGTAGCATTCAATTAACTAACAATGGAGGAGCACCTTGTGTGTATCAAACATCGCAATGTAATAGGGTGACTATAAAGGTCCTCTACAGGTATCTCCGACGGCGCCTTGTTGAGTTGGCATGGATCAAGACAGGGATTTGTTACTCCGTGTGACACGAAGGTATCTCACGGCCCAATCAGTAATACAACATCACACTAAGTTTGCAAACAATGTGACTAAAAGTTTAGCCACGAGATCTTGTATTATGGAACAAGTAAAGAGACTTGCCGGTAACGAGATTGAACTAGGTATGGCTATACCGACGATTGAATCTCAGGCAATTAACATACCGATGGACAAAGTAACTGTATACAAGACTGATTGAATCCTTGACATCGTGGTTAGACCAATAAATAGCTTCATAGAATATGTAGGATCCAATATGGGCATCCAGGTCCCGCAATTTGTTATTGATCGGAGAGTGTCTCGGTGATGTCTGCATATTTCTCGAACCCGCTTGGTCTGCACACTTAATGGTCGGTGATGATTTGGTATTAACGAGTTATGTGTGATGTTAACCGAGAGTTGTTTCGAGTCCTCGATGGGATCCCAGATGTCACGAGGAGCTCCAGAATGGTCCTCGAGGTAAAGATTGATATATAGGAAGTTGGTATTCCAGGTCCGCAAAAGTTCTGGAACCTGCCAGTTTTTCTGATGGGAGTGCTAGAAGTGTTCCGGGGGTCGACCTACCCTAGAGGGCCCTATGGGCTGTGATAGGGGGCGCACCAGCCTCTGGTGGGTTATCCTTCCCTCCCACCAAGGCCCATGCGACAGGAGGTGTGGGCTAAGCCCAGAAATGGGCCGACCACCATTTCCTTGTGTGACAAGGCACCATAGGGCCACCACACCCCACCCCTTGGCCATCGGCCCCAAAGGGGGGAACCCTAAGAAGAGTCGTCCCCCACCTCTCCTCCTATATATATGAGAGGGGAGGGAGGGATGCAACACAGATGGCACAGCGCAGCCTCTCCCTCTACCTCTATATCATCTCCTCCTCTTGTTTTCCCGCTAATGCTTGACGAAGCCCTACCGGTACAGCTACTCGACCACCATCGTCATGCCGTCGCACTGCCGGGGAACTCATCTATCACTCTTCCCTTGCTTGCTGGATCAAGGAGACGAAGACATCATCAAGTCGCACGTGTCCTGAACGCGGAGGTGTTTTCCGTTTGACGCTTGATGGGGTTTTCGTGGGACGGATCCTGATTGGGTCGCGAAGACGTACCACTACATCAATTGTGTTCTTTAACGGTTCCGCTTGGATTTCTACAAGCGTATGTAGATACAATCTCTCCTCTCGTAGATGTGCATCTCCTAGATTGATCTTGGTGAGTGTAAGATATTTTTTGTTCCCATGCAATCTTCCTCAACAGGTTGTGCGGTGGGAAGTAGTTAGGTTGTTAGATAGACGCTACATAAATTGGGATGGGGATATGCATGGTGATTGAAAAGAAAGGATTTCCAAGGCTTATCGTAAACCACATCGAGTGCCACTAATAACTGAGGGAGATGGTGTTGAGCTAGGTATCTACTTGTGAAACAAGTGGTGTACCGAGGCAAGTGAGTGTCTGGTTTCGAAAATGGATTCGTTTAAGAGCCGACCGACATTCCAACCTTACATGTGCGGCCACGATACCCCTATATGGGACGGTGCTTTGTTTATTACCTTGTTCGATGCTAGCAGAGAGCCTGCATTACTATTGGCAGGAGGGCCGAGTCACCCTCTCGAGACGGGGTCGTGCCAGGTAGGGCGACCATGAGCTGTTTTTATAGGCACCGAGCACACCACTGGTGCATTCATGGACGGTACAATCTATATTGTGGTTCGTATGATGTATATCATGAGGGTCGGGTACCAATCGAGTGGACTTTCTGTTTAGTGTCGTTAGGGGAAAGGCATTGTTTGGGTGCTTACCTCGGGTCTGTTATATACCGCGACTCGTGGATGACACGGAAGTTCCCTGAGTTTTGTGGGTAAAGCGTGCAACCTCTACAGAGTGTAAAACTATTCGAATAGCCGTTTCCATAGTCAAGGACAGGGCTACGTCCATGTTTACCAAACAATATGGGTGTGTGAGAAAGGTGGTTATGAGAGAACATGATACCTGAGCCAAGTCGGACGACTTGGCATGATGGGTGAACATGGCAAATCCTCAATTGATATTGATATCTTTAACCTGCTCATATAGAGATCGTCACCATCATCATCACCAACCTTCCTTCATCGCCCATTCCTTGATGCTCTTCACCGTTCGTGAGTAATGTCATCGTGGGCTTGCTGGACGGTGATAAGTTGGATGAGATCTATCATGTAATCGAGTTATTTTTGACGTGGATTGATCCCTAGTATCCACTATGTTCTGAGATTGATGTTGCTACTACTTTGCCATGCTTAATGCTTGTCACTAGAACCCGAGTGCCATGATTTCATATCTGAACCTATTATGTTGTCGCCAATATATTTGTGTTCTTGATCCTATCTTGTAAGTTGTAATCACATACTATGTGTTATGACCCGGCAACCCCGGAGTGAGAATAGCCGGATCCACTCACGGAGATG
Source organism: Hordeum vulgare subsp. vulgare (assembly GCF_904849725.1). Taxonomy (NCBI): domain Eukaryota; kingdom Viridiplantae; phylum Streptophyta; class Magnoliopsida; order Poales; family Poaceae; genus Hordeum; species Hordeum vulgare. Next base: position 311,778,382 of record NC_058521.1, on the reverse strand, counting down.
AACATAGTATGACGATTTCATGTATTCACCAAGTGTTAATGCGTTGGTCTGGTTCTTTATTAAAAGGAGAACCTTAATATCCCATAGTTTCCATTAGGACCTCGCTGCCACGGGAGGGATGGATAATAGATGTCATGCAAGTTCTTTTCCCTAAGCACGTATGACTACATACGGAATACATGCCTACATTACATTGACGAACTAGAGCTAGTTACATATCTCTCCGTGTTATAACTGTTGCATGATGAATAACATCCCGCATAATCATCCATCACCGATCAAATGCCTACGAGTCTGTTCCTACTGGTCCTTGCTACGTTACTTTGCGGCTACTGTTGTCACTGTTGCTGCTGTTATTCTGTTGCTACTGCTGCTACTGCTGTCACTTTGCTGCTACTGGTTACTGTTGCTACTGCTGCTATCATACTACCTTGCTACTGATACTTTACTACAGATACTAAATCTCGGGTGTGGTTGAATTCACAACTCAACTGCTAACACTTGGGAATATTCTTTGGCTTCCCCTTGAGTCGAATCAATAAATTTGGCATGAATACTCTACCCTCAAAAACTGTTGCGACCCTCTATACTTATGGGTTATCACTATGACGCTTCCTAGTCAAAAGGGTTGTAGGGTGAAAGGAAGATGGCATGGTTTCACACTATCAATGAAGATTTTCCACTTCAATATATATGAAGACGTGGCCATGAAGGACATAATCAAGTGAAACGGTACGTAATGGATGTAAGACTCTTGTTATTCAGTATGTTTGTGTTCAGTGAGCATTGATCTGTGGGTCACTGTGCACGTACCTTCGATGATCATGACTTATGAGTCGGGGTCCCCATAGAGCTGGTATCAGAGCAATCCTGACTGTAGGAAGCCCTTAGTTAGCGCACACGCAAGTTAGGACAAACTATTTTCCTAGACCCTTCAAAATCACTTGCAAAGCCTCTATAATTCTCACCTCTCCTAATTTTTCAAAGGAAGCGAAGGTTTTTTGCCTTAGCACTTCCACCCTTATTCTCTTGACTCTCCTCATCTCCTTTTTCAAAACATGCAAACGGTCACCAACACCCTTATGCCCCGGACCACCGGATTCCTTGAAATCCTCATGGGTAACTCGAGAGGAAGCGAACTTGCCAAACGATCACCCACATGTTTGGAAGACAAGATTGGCAATGCTACGACCAGACAACACCAACAGAAGCTACCTTCTCGAAGAATGAGGACATCAAGAACCAGAAGATGGTGAGACCCTCGACACTGTCCCTGAATGATGCAACCTTGGCCTACGATGACCATGGCATGAGATATGCAAGATCATGATGTGCATCACTTATAGAGCGACTCTATCCTAACCATTGTTGTGTCGACAAGCGTCGGTAGATGGGAACCTCGCCATTTGGTCCGCCTGACCATAGTGAGGAGGAAAACGATTCTCTTCATTCCCCGCCCTTGGTGTTGATATTTCCATCAATGTAATTGACGTGTCAGAACTCTATCAAGCTTTGTCGATGTAATTACATAAAGGTTGTACACTTCGAACTCTCGATGGCTTGGAAGATAAGAAGAGGCTGATGGGATTACCGAGACAATAGTAGACCATGTCGATGACACACATGAGGAACCCCCTTCATCGACAGCTTACTAGAAGAGAAGTTGATAAGGACTCTTTCCATCTCAAGCCGAATCATCTCGATGAACAACAACATGAGATATAGAGACACGTGAAGAAGACCCGAAAGACAGAGCGAACTCCTTTGCCACACACGAAGTAAGCACGACTACTGAGTCCGAGAACTCCTAGGGTAGGATAAGTTGTGTATCCCCAACACGAAGTCGAGTTTGTGTGATGGTTTGAATGGAACCATGTTATGTGTTGTTTGTTTTGGCTTGTTTGTGATTTGATATAAGTCGCACTTCTACGCTAGAAAACAAGTGCATGACTATATAACCTGCCTCATCTTCATGTTTGTGTTGGCCTTTCGATACTTTCTTGATTACACGTGCACTATACCACCCACTTAGACACTCCAATCTATGCTAATTTTTCCATTGTCTCACCTTTTCTCGGCATCCTAAGTTCCTCGGAAACCCCCTAAGCTTTATAGAGCCATAATATGGTCGAATTATAACCATAGGTCTTGGCTCTAAGTCATTAGACTATGTCGGATACTCCACCAGAACCACCACCAACCAAGTCCATGAGGAACGTGGACATGAAGGACTAGATTATATTGGACCACAAACCCCTGGACAAGTGACTATCCGAAACAAGTTACCGCTCCTATCACATATATCATGAGCGGTGTGATGATGCGATGCTTGGAGAAATATGTGGTCATCTACGTGGATGACATATCTATTTACCCAATAAGAAAAATAATACCTCAGCCCTAGTTATATAAGCACCCAGAAGCACCGTTCACCATGCCTGTCAAGCGCAAGGTTTTACCTTAAAGAAGATGGACTCCATGAAGAACCCTCCAAGCAGCAGAAGACTATCTACCGAAATAAGGTGAAGAACCACCACGCTTGAGAAACCACGATGATGAAGAAGAAGCTATAGAAGTCAATCACCACTCCTTTGCCAGCTACATCAACTATGTCAAGAAGCGTCGATGTTCAAACACCATGAAGACACGCCGGAAATGCACGTCCGCGACGACGAAGACAAATGGCTGAAAACAAATGAAGTACATACTTGGGGCACTACTCAAGTAGAAGATCTTGATAAGAGCCCTACGTTGACACACTTCAACACTCTCAAGAAAGAAGACGACCTGCAACTAAAGATTACCTGATGTAAGGGAGTCAAGGACCTCCCCGTCAACACAGAGCTACACCCAAACCTTGACCCCTCCATTCTAACATGAGAAATATAGATGTTGGTAATGAACGTGAGTAACCCCCCCCCAGGACCAGCACACACACACACTACTTTGTCGAGTATTCTGACTTTGGAATACACAAACACTAGCCACACCGTTGCCAGTCCTCATTCACCAAGCCCTTGACCCTTAGTCAAACCTAGCTTATCAGAAAAACCCTGTTCACGATCAAACGAAGCCACATGAAGCATTGAAATAGGTATCATCAAGCACATCAGGACTTACTGAAGCCAACACATCGAAGAAGGAAGAACATGGGAACGTGAAGACCACCTCAAACCCTAATTTCCGTATATCTCCAATGCCTAGCCTAGGAATCTCAAGGACACGATTCTTGTAAGGGGGGTAGTTTTGTCAAACTGTGTGTTTTGCCTTACTTCGCTAAATTAATATAGCTCAAACATTAGGACTAATTAATTTTTTTGTGAACTTCTTGTGATGCTTGATGTGATTATGGTTTGTGTGTCTCCTTGCTAGTGTTTAAATCACTAACATCCTAATACTCTTTAGATTCACCTCCTTGACCCAGTTCTTTGCACAATGACCATACCATGTGTATAGGGCCTAAAACTATTTTTAGTAAATATTATTTTGACCAAAACTCATTTATTTAATTTAAGCTTTCAAAACCCCTTGAGTTGGGATTTGTAGTACAAGTCCTTAAGTTAGGGAAGTTGTTTTTCCCCAAATATTTTTTGGATCTTATTATCAAAAAGACTTCTCAATACCACAAAATCATTATTTTACAAGGTATTTTCTTATTTTGTTTAAGTACCTTTTTCTAAGGGTAGAAATGGTCGTTTATGAAGAATAGTTATTTTTCTTGCTTTGAAAATATTTGAGAAACTGAGTGGCCATATATATTCCAACACATGGTCATGTTCAAAATATTGGAAAAACCATTGAAAACTCTTTCTGCCAATTTGAAGTTGTTGAAATATTTCTACAATAAATGTTCTCAATAAATTCAAAGTAAATTATAGCAAACCACACATGATATATTTCATGATCTTGCCAAGTTTCTTATCAATCAAAGTTGATTTGATGCACCTAAATATTCCAAACCCTTATCTGTCCACAACCAAATTTGAGCAACTCTAGATTGCCAAGTGTGTGAAATTGTCCTCAAATTTTGTCGACATATTATGATAATCTAATAATGAATCCACACCAGGTGGTGCATCAAGGAGATCAGATGAACTCGCCCCAAGCCCCTCAAAACAAGTTCTGCTGATTTCTAGAATTGGAAAATTTTACATTGTGAAGTTTCTCCAATTACCCCAAACTTTATGGGCTTGCTCTAATACTCAAATAGTGCCACCACACCAAGAGGTGCATTAGTGAGAATTAATTTGCATGGGTTTATAAAGAAAAACCCAATTTTCCCATTTCTAGGGGTTTTCAAGTCTACATTGGAAACTTTCTCCAACAAACCCCAAATTTGGAATCCAACCTCATTCTAACCTTTCATAGGACCTTGTTATATCTCAAGGGCACTGGACTCCGCTAGGTGGCCCTGAACAACACCATACACCGTCTGCCATAAACTACAGAAGAAGCAAAGTTGGCCCTAAGATATTCCCCTTGCATCCAACTTTTTGGCACATGATCTTATAACCCCATTTCTTTCTAGGAACCTATCTATGCCCTCTACTCAATTATTGGAGGGTAACTCCCTCTCTTCCCATCTCCTTTTCACCATGGAAATACCTCTTTTACCCCCTCCCACTATTTCTATTCATGCCAATGTCCACAAATCTTTTCACAACATCTCTAGTGTGCTAATTCATCTTGGCATACCCAATAATGGCACGCTCATTTGGAAAATATGAGTAGCCCATCTACCACTAGATTTTGGCACCTAATGTAGCTTTGTACTGCAAGTACCTTGTATATTGATCTCCGTGAGCTGAAATAGGGTGGCATGTAGTCATTGCGTAGCTAGGGCTACTGGATAAGGTTTCATCCCAAGTTCCCCGTAGTAAAAACCCTTTTTGTTAGCCCCAAGTTTGTTGCTGCAAACTTAACGAGAGATGAAACCCGTCCTACACATCCCCATATGGGACCAAACTCCTCCATCACCTTTTACCATACGTGGCTCACACTCTAGACAAGCTTTGGCAGACCAACTGATGCCCTGGACACTAGTCGAGATGGTGACCACCCTCTCAGCATGCAGCAACGGCGGTCTACTCCTTGACCTCATCGGGTAGCTCATGTCCGACCTCGACAGAGCACCAGCGCATGCCAGGCATCTCCTCCCTTCCTCCTACACGTGTCCCCGACGACAGCAAAGCTCAAAATAGGCTCTGTCATGAGTTCTCGCCATGCCGAGGTCATATGAGGCGGGCAGTAGCGTCCCCCTTGCCTAAATGCGCTCCCCGAGTGCCCTCCCTACTCCTTGTCACTCCCACTCTCTCCCATGAACCCACCAGGTCCATTTCCCCCTCCTCTCATGCCCCTCTTCCTCCCCTATGGCCAAGTTCCCCGTGGCGGCCTCCGCTCGAAATCAGGCACGGTGTCCTCCTCCTACTCCTCTGGGCCTCACTGTAGTGCCCCCGCATCCCCATGGGCCTTCCTTGAGTCCCAGTCTCTTCCCCCTATGACTAGATCATCGGATGCATTGCCGTAGTTACTTGAGGTCGCTCCGGCTGACGGCATGCTCCCTTCGGCGCCCCCGGCGAAAATGGAGACATGGTGGCTGCGGCTCCCACTCCTCATCACGCTAGAGCCCAAAGCTCCATCGGGAATGGACTAAGCCGCTGGATCGGTGCTGGCGCCTGCACGGCCTCGCCTCCCTTGCTTTCCTTGTCCGGGCAAGAGGTAGGAGACGAGCCTGACAGGCAGGGCCCGCATGCCAGTGACCCAACGGTCGGGCCCACCACAAATAAGTGAAAGCAATCCCAGCTCTCTGCGTGTCTCCGCATGGGAGACCTATTCTAGGCAATGCGCGTAAAGCGTGGCCCCTCGCGCGCAGAGCTGTGCTGCTCGGATGGCACAAGTGCTATCTAATGATTAGTGTGCCAGGTTGGCCTCTGGTATATATTTTCCTCTTTTTCATTAACAAAGAGGCAAATAAATTCATATTAAATTCATTTGAACTCCAAATTTCATAATTCAAATTTGTATAGATTCCTAAAATCATGGCCTATCCAAATATGTGCATTGCACATTTTTTGAAATAAGTTTTCTCTAGTATTTATATTCCAATTCGAATTTGTATATTTCAAACCCCCAATTTGAAAATTCCTACAACATCCAAATCAACTCCAAATGGAGTGATTTAAATTTCCAGACGCTCCAAATATTATGTACTATTTCTCTAGCCTAGGTGAACATTTTTCTCATGCATTGTTTCTGCTAGGCAAAATAAATAGCCTCATTTCATTTATTTCATCTTACTAAATCTCTACGGCATTCATACCAACTCCAAATCTAGTGAAACCACTTCCAAAATACTTCTAAAATCATTCCCTAATTGATTGGCACATCCACTTAGTTTTACAAAAGTTTTTTCTGTAGACTTCTTACGGGATCACCAATCCCTTCATTTCCACCATTCAAAATTCTTCGACGGTCCAAATCCCTTAGAACGAACCTTAGGTATTTTTGCGATGACTAGAGATGTTCAAGAATAATGAAACTTCTATTTTTAGATCACTTTTATTTTCTGTTTGTTGTGTTGCTCGTTGTGGTTCTTCTCGCGATAGTTGACGAAGTAGATGAGGTGCTCGGAGTGGACTAGAAGCTCGTGAAGACCTCGAAGACTTTGCTGAACCAGGCAAGCAGCCCTTTGGCCATGTCTAAGAAACTACTTTTATGCATGTCATATAGCACTTCGTTCTGATGCATTGAATCATGTTGAATCAGTGACCATCTTGGTGGATTGTCTTCGAAAAAATTCCTCGTTAATAGTTGCACTTGGGCATGACCCTACCTTCCTATGAGGGTTGTGCGAGTGGGAAGTAATTAGAGTTATAGGTAGATGCTACGCAAATTGGTATGGTAATATGCATGGTGACGAAAAAGAAGAGATTTCAAAGGATTTTCGAAAACCACGTCGTGTCCGAGTAATGCCCGAGGGAGATGATATTGAGATAGGTAATCAATTGAGAAAGAAGTGGTGTACCGAGGCAACTGAGTGTGTGGATTCGAAAATGGATTGGTTTAAGTTGCGACCGTTACTCCAACCTTACATATGCGACCATGATACCGCTATATGGGTCGGGGCTTTGTTGATTACCTTGGTCGATGCTAGCGGAGTGCCTGCATTACTAGTGGCGGGAGGGCCGAGTCACCCTCTCGAGATGGGGTCATGCTAGGTAGGAAGACCATGAGAAGTTTTTACAGGAACTGCGCACACCATTTGTCCCTTCATGGATGGTACGATCTAGAGCGAGGCTCATACGATGTAAATCATCAAGGTTGGGGACCAATGGACTATACTTTCTGTTTAGTGTCGCCGAGGGAAAGGCATTGTTCAGGTGCTTACCTCGGGTATGTTATATACCGCCAGTCGTGGATGACACGGAAGTTCCTCGAGTCTTGTGGGTACAATGCACAACGTCTTCAGAGTGTAGAACTATTCGAATAGCCATGTCCACCGTCAAGGAAAACTCGGTTGTTCAACCCTAAGTTGATATTCATATATGTAACCTTCTTGTATGGATATCATTCACCTCATGATGCATGCCTAACTAGAAATTGATCTTGTCATTGCACTCAAAAATTAGCTTTCTACAAATCACCTACTTAGTGCCATATCATGCATTGTTATTGACTTCTTCCACAATATGGGTTGCTTGCGAGTACATTCAAAGTACTCATTGGCTTGCCACTTGTTATTTCATTGACCAGGTATGAGAGAACATGATATGATGAAGAATATCTTGGTGACATTCGACCATGCTAGGACACTTCCCAGTTATAATGCATGTAACGTGAAAGGCAGATGGCATGGGTTCACGCTATCGATGAAGATTTTCCGCTACAATATATATGAAGACATGGCCATCAAGGCCATAGTAAAGTGAACCAGTACGTAATGGATGTAAGACTCTTGTTATTCAGTATCTGCATGCCAAGTCAGCATTGATCTGTGGGATCACTGTGCACAAATATTCGGTGATTAAGAATTATTAGTCGGGGTCCCCACACCTCGGTGACCACTTCCGACAACCTCGCCGCGACGATGGAAGCGGCCTGCTCCAAAACAACACGAGGCGTGGGTATTCCCGCAACATGTGCAACCAGGACAACACCGTCTTGCCGCCCCGACCACGACCCCCAGGGAGAGGGGTGTCGCACCAGGCGTTGGTGTCACGGGCCTCGCGCTACAAGCCAGCGCGCGTTCCCCCCAGGCGTAAGGGGTTATGCCGGGCGCCCCCGTCACACCGGGCTTAGGGGCTCAAGCATGGGGTCACCGGGTATGGCCGGTACGACGAGGGAGCGCCTGGGAACCCGTAGTGGCCCGCCCCGATGCGTGTCCCCGCGGGTTGGAAGAATGGCGCCAGGCAACAAGAGCATGGGAGTTCGCCCTTCAGGAGATTGACAAGTTGCAAGGAGTGTAGGCCATGCGCACTTCGCGAGGTGTCGGAATCCCGCGGGCTCGTGAAGCTTTAGGAGCCAACAGCCTTAGGACTCAGCTGTCCCCCACTATCGGGGTAGACCCCCATGGTACGTAACAACAGGTGGCCTGACGCACCTGCAAAGGTTGGGCCACCATGTAAATTTTTTGACCATTCGGATCAAGCAACCAAGTGGATGTTTCCTGAGTATGTAATGAACTTCATTAACCTTCACTTGAGATGGTATCATTTGCCTTGATCCTAAGCTTTAGTGTCAAGCCGGCGCCATGCACCCGGCTCTTCAGGCCGTCTGGTACGTGATGGCTCTCAGGCTTGGGCCATGGGACTGCTACGCCGACATACGTGTTTCCAGACGGAGGTGCGAGGAAGCATCGGAGATGAATCCTCTAGGGGAGGACCCCTCCACAGGCGCCCATAATCCAGTCTTGACGCAGTGCTCCTAGAGACGGAGGGCGAGGGGCCCTTCAGAATTGCTAATATTTCCAGGCCGGACGCCGACGGCGTGGGGACAAAGGTTGGGGGTCCCCTCAACACCGCCTATGTCTGCAGGGAACGCACCACTTGCTTGGATATAAAGGGTAGGAGCTTGGAGTCCAACAACCGGAGGACTACCCATGACACTATCATGTAATAATGAGAGGGATGTATATGCCCGGGGCCTCCTAAGTAGAAGCCCACGACGAGCCGCATCGTGGCCTCTCTGGAGGGCCCCTCCCACGGCCAAGTGGAAGTCCCTATACTCAGTGCTAGTGGAATGAATGTGGAACCACGACTATGACCACGCCATAGTGGAAGCCCCTTGCATCGCACGTAGGGAACGATCGAAGAAGACATCCCACGAGCCGCAACTAACCCTTATTTTACGTTGACTTGTGCTTGATACGGCAGCCACTTTTCTTTCTTGGTTGACCCGTGCTGGACGCTGTGGCCGCTTTTATTCTTCCCTGTCATCGACTTGCGAACGAGCTCGCCGGGCTAGCCCGTGTGGATACGGAAGCCGCACCCCCTTCTTTGGCTCACAAACAAATTAGCTTTGGGTTTTCTAGCAAAGGTTTCGGTTTTCTAGTTTTTGTGGGATTTTCCTTGGTTTATGTCCCTTACCACACACAAATGCAAGCGGAGACACCCAAATGCGCGCGGGCAATCGCGCACCATCGAAGCAAGGTTTTTTCTCTACATGACTTCCCTCAAGGGGCCTCACAAGGCAGACCTTGCAAGCAGCAACCGTTTGTGCGAGCCGCCTGCACGAAGAAGGCGAGCCCCTGAGCGCTGCCCCTCGGGAGCCCTCGCATCCCTGTTCGGGGGCTGGGCCCTAGCGCTGCCCCTCGGGAGCCCTCGCATCCCTGTTCGGGGGCTGCGCCCTAGCGCTATGAGGCATCAAAGCGACCGTGGAGGAGATGCAAGATCGACACGAAGCGGCAGGGAGGAGTTTATTTTTAGCCCAGAATAGCATTCGAATAGGTTTGGGGCATGGAGATATAACCCTTTTCACGCGCCCCCACGCAGTTAGCATGTTGTATTGCAGGAAAAATAATTTAACGTGAAAGAGGGGAGGTCGATTTCCCGAAGCACCGGCGCAAGGCGGCTCGGACGGAGCCCTCACAAGGGTACTAGCCTCGCGAGATTCGCACGAGCTACCATTGTTGGGGGCTTTGTAGCGTGTCCATGGAGCCGCATCGAGGGGATGTCCCAGGGGACCTTGCGGGGTACTGTGGCCGAAGAAACGTGAAGCTGGGAAGCGCACAACGGTTGCCGGTCCGCAGCCCGGACGCGTGTTAGGAATGGGGCCTTGGGGGCTGCGTGCTATGGGCCCTCGTTAGCCAGAACGCAGGAAACGCAGAGGGAAAAACAAGAGACATCACAGAAGAAACGAAGACACCCATGCATAATAGGCAAACATTACTCGAAGCAAAAGTAAGTTACAAATGTCTGACGCCCCCATGGGGCCAAGGATTCTTTGGTGCAATAGATAATGGTTGAGGAAGCTCAAGCAGAGGAGGCGCCGTCCTCACTGTGGCCCTCGGAGGCTACAACTTCGAGGTTGTCGCCCTCCTCACGAGGCACCGCATAGGTGAATCGCCCGACCAGAGCCTCCACGTGTCTGCGCACCTCTTCCATGAGGGTAACCCGGAGCTCTGAGGGCACCCGCTCCATCGCGCGAGAGAGATCGAACGAGAGATTTTGGTAGCGCAGGTTGGAGAAGACGCGTGTTTCCCAGGAGGTCACTTGCGCCGAACTCGATGTCTTCCTCCACCTTGGAGGCGCCCGACTCCTGCGCCTCCACCACCCCGAGGAGGAAGTCGGGGTGGCCTCCATCGCCATGAGTTTGCTTGAGCGGGGGGCGTCCGTAATGAAGCGGCGGAGCACGGATCCCGTGCGGAGGTCCAGTTCCATGGACCGCTAGGTGCAGTGTGCCTCCATGCGTCGCGCGTGCACTGCCATGCACCACGTGCGTCGCGTCGTCCTTGGCAGCGTGCAGGTGTTAGTGGCTTCACCGACCTGGGCCAGGAGCGACTTTAGCTCCTCCTTGTCGTCCGGCTCGCTCCTATAGGAAGCCTCCAGGGCGGCCTGACCACCCTACAGATGGTCCCTGAGCGTGTTCACTTCCTCTTGGAGCGTGTCGTACTTGAGACGGATGAAGGCTTCCCACCGAGCGATCTCATCGTGGTACTCCTCCAGGGAGACCGCCACCTCTAGGGCTACCCTCACATTTGCATCAACAAGGGCCTCCTTATGCACCGCGCGTGGGTGGCTTCGCCGGAGAGAACTCGCCTTTCCATGACTTCAAGGCGCTCGCACTGTGCCTCTTGGTTGCCGGCGGTTTGGGTGGCCTCCCACTTGCGGAGGGACACACTCGCCTCCTTCTTGATGACGAAGGTCTCCCTGAGGGTCAGGTCCGCCTCACGCCCAGGGCTTCGAAGGGAAAACCGGGCATTCTCGTCCCCGTGCTCCCAGGGCTCCAACGCCGCCCCAGCTGGGACCGCGGATCCCCCTGGGCCTTGCTAGGTCAAGTGAGGAGGAAGAGGCCTCACCAATCGGTGGCACGCGAGGGAGTGCCCCCGATGAGGCATCCCTGGTTCTCTTGGATGCGGGTGCCCTGAAATGCTCGGTGATAGGGTTTATCAGATCTGGCGGGATATGCAAGGGAAGGCGCTAACAATGACACACTTACTCTTCGCTGGCGACCAAGTGACTGCGCGCTGGGGTTTGGTCTTGTGGGCCAGACCTCATTGCCCTCGGTGGGATGACGATGCTGTCGAGGGCCTCGCCCGCGCTTCAGGGCTCGTGGCATGCCCACAGGCCACCATGGAAGGTGACAAGGCTGAGTCCGCACAAGGACAATAGCGAAGAGTGGGAAGAAGGCAGACGGGGAGCAGTGAGTTGGTAGTTCCGCCACTTGGGCGCAATGGTTTTGTAGGAACAACTACAGTACCCAAGGCGCCGCAGGGGGTGAAGGTGACGCATGCATTGTTGAGTGCCACGTGCCTGGCCTGGCCCACAGACAGCGGGAGCTTGCGCCTCCCCGTTCCTCCAATGGGCTGCCACACGCGTGTCGCGGGCCCAGGGGAAACCTTACATGAGAAGGATGACACGACTAGGCGGTGTTGGTCAAAGAGAGAAGTGATGGCGAGCGCTGCATGGAAGCTTTGCGTTAGTTCACTCGGAGCGTTCCCGAAGTGTTTGCAGAAAGAAGGGCCCCACGACACGACGGGTGCCACACATTGAGCCTGGCGCATATGCTGTTGGGGCCCGTGTCGCTTCTCCCCCACCAGGTGGAGCCTTGCGCAACGCGGGCCCGGGGCTACTGTTGGACCTCTTGGACCGGGGGTGCCTAGGCTAGTCCTCCTGCGGCCCCACGCATGACGCGGCTGCGTGAGCCTAGTTCGCCCCATCGACAAGCCCGACAAGGAAGACCCTCGCGAGGGCCCTTGCCTCGCGAGGCGGGCATTTGTGGATCGTCGCTCGGAGCCTCGTGAGGGCATTCATCACATGTCCTAAGGATACACCTGAGGTTCTCGTAGGAAGGGCCCGCCGAGGGCAGCCTCGTAGGGTTCCCTGACCCTGTGCCTTCACGTGGGTGATGCAGTCTCCACGAGAGGCGAAGGGGCGGAGCCGGTAGGCACAAACAGGGAGGATTACCTCTTTTGTGCTAAGGGAGCGGGACCAGCTAGTGGGGTCCCAAAGCAACTTCAAAAGGTTTCCTAATTTGTTTAAGAAGACTAAGGGTGGGGGCTCGGGAAGATGGCGGTCACCCCTGAGCCCACCAGTGCGTCATGAAGAAAGGCTATTGCAGGCGAAGAACACCTAAGTCAACGTGGACTGTAGGCCTGTCCCCTTTCAAGTGACTAATGTGGCAACCCTTCCCGACAATGTTTTCGGGGGAAGAGGACCAAGGCGACTATAAAAGAGAGGTCAGGCCTCCGTGGTAGAGGTGATCGAATCTCCGACATCTGCACTATGGCAAGAACCCACCTTTGTACTCATCTTCCTCCTGCAAGCAATCTAGAGAAGTAGGAGTAGGGTTTTACGCCGCAAGGTGGCCCGAACCTTAGTAAACTCTCTGCATGTTCTAGTTCGCCTCCCTTAGCTCGAGGCACGATAGAGTCATACTAAAGTTGAGAGGTGGAACAGGGTAGGAGAGCGAGCGCACCCCAGAGTTCGAACCTTTTCCTAGTCTACGGAGCACCGGTTCCGACAACATCTATTACCTTTTGGAGGGTGGTGCATCCTAGATTGGTTAGGTGTCTCTTGGGATCCTCCTACTTCGTGTTGTGGAGTTCAACCAAGAAGTTGGTACATGCAAGGAGATCGCCTACTTCATGAAGAGCTACCCCGAGTGAGGCTAGTCCTGTGTGGATGTAAGCCATGGTGGAATAGACAACGCCGCTTATTCATGGACCCCTTGTGGGAAACATGCCGAAAATCGCTAGACTCTCTGGACTCTCGCGTTTGTTACTCTCTGGACGCCGCTTATTTGTGCATCCCTCTCTAGACTCTCGCGTTTGTTACCCTATGCGGGTTGAAGTCTCCACTATGGTGGACATATGATAGCACCACCTGTCGGAAACATGCCGAAAATCGCTATGTCAACCCTTCAGTTTGATCTTGCTTCCGTACCCTCTACGTACATTTGCATGTCTTTACTTTCTGCTGCTCTACTCTTAGATATGCATGTGTAGGGTGTACTTAACTAGTCAAAAATTTCTAAAACTGGCCCAAAACTAAAATTGAGGAAAGGCTAAGTTTTTATTTGGTCAAGTAGTCTAATAACTGTCCTCAAGACATACTTCGGATCCTACAAGTAGTATGTGAGATTTGGTCTCCATTGCATTCGTGTCACAACCTAGGAGAGTATGGTGTGTAACAATGGAAATTACCACCATAGAGGTCCATATTTTGATGGTAAAAACTTTGCTAGTTGGAAGCATAAGATGAAAATGCATATTCTTGTCATAACCCTGTCGTTTGGGCTGTAATTCTTGTTGGCGTGCAAGGTGATTTCTTCAGTGATGGAAGGGGACAAGATTGTGATGCAACAACGGAAGAATTGAAGATTTCGCAATACAACTCTCAAGCATGAGACATTTGATTCAACCGCCTCTACCCTGAATAACTCAACAAAATCAACCGCCCTGAGAATGCAAAGGAAATTTGGGATACTTTGGTGTATATGCACGAAGGTACAAAATCTATCCAGGAATCTAAGTTGGATGAGCTACCAAGTTAGCTTGACAAGTTCAATACAAAGGATGACGAAGGAGTCGCTGAGATGTACTCTAGGCTAGCTCTCATAAAAAATGAGATTGCGTCTTAGGAAGCGAAGAGATGACCGACAAATTCATCATGAAGAAGATACTTAGAGTCTTGGATGGAAGGTATGACACCATGTGCACATTGATCCAAGTGATGCCAAAATCCAAGAATCTCAAACCAACGGAAGTCATTGGAAGGATTGGCGCTCATGCAATGTCGACATCAAGGACAAACATGAGACGCATAACAAGTCAAGCGGTGCTTACAAAGCTTCAAGTGATACTCTCACTACTTCAGATGACCTATTTGTTACCAATGAATAGATAATCCTAATGGTCTGAAAATTCACAAAGTTCTACAAGAGTAGAGGCAAGGAGAGAAGCTCAAGCTCAAGATAGGAAGAGAAGCATTTATCTAGTCGTGACAGAAACTGTACCATTGTGGAAATCCAAGAAACTATTCCAATGATTGCTCGGTTCACCAAAAACAAATAGAATAGTCACCTAGAATATGAAGCTCAAGAGAATAGTCACCTCGCAAAGAGAGGAGGAGTAGAGACGATCGCTATGAATGAATACACTCCCAGAGAAACAAGGAATCAGAGAAGAACGACAAGTACACCAAGAGCACTCAAGAAGAAGACATCAAAATCATGTTGGTGAATGGGTATCTAGCTCCGACTCCGACAACCCATCCGAGAGAAGTTACCACTCCATCTCCGACCATAGTCATGATGAAGGTATTGCCAGTCTTGCACTCGTATCCTCCAACTCCTATGACATATTTGATACACCCAATGAGGGTATTGGAAGCTTCTTCATGGCAAAAGGCGCCAAGGTTTCACACCTCGAGTACTTTGACTTTGATAGTGATGGGGATGACATGTTAGGAGAAGATAACTTGCTCTTTCATAAAACTAGTGACAATGATAAAAATGAACTTGATACTAATCATGTCAGTCAAGAGAAATCAAATGATGATGATAATAAAGAGATTGAACGAGTAACTAAATAATTAAACACTCTTAAGTTAGCTCATGACACTAGTCTAGAACATGATAGAGAGCTTGCAAGAACTCATGAGAAGCTATGCTTCGAGAAGCTAAATTTAGAGAAACAACATGAGTTTCTAAAAGCAATCAATGATGATCTTCCAAAGAATAGTTCTACTTATCTAGACAAATGATTACTCTTGTCTACTTTTGTTCCACAAGTTGAACCTAAGAACACTAGTAACAAAGGCAAGAAAGTTTCTTCATCTAGTAACATCAATTCTAAAGTTAAATCAAATGGTGTTGTCGATAGTAGCTCTCTTAATTCCACTAGTGATTCACTTAGCCAAGTTACACTTGAGCAAGAAAACGATTTATTCAAAGGAATCATAGAGAGAGGTGTATTCAAAGAGTCTTGCTGGAAGTAAGAAATTCAGGGAAATTTTACGCAAGCAAGGAGGACACCGGAATAAGCAAGGTGTGGGCTACTTCAATGCCAATGGAGTTGAATGGGAAGAAGGTCAATACCCCATCCCGAAGCTTGTTCCCCAAAATGAGAAGTATGACCCTACTCTCCCCAAGGGAACAATCGATCAAGATGTCCTTCCACCACAAGAACCAAAAGTCAATGTCAAGTGGATTCCCAATGACACTACTAGATCTACTTCATCGATTGCTACCACAACTCCAAGGATCCCCATGAAGTTGATGTGGGTCCCAAAGAAGAAGAACTAGATAAGTTATTGAGGGGTGACTCTGCCAACGAAATCCACTCTTATTCATGTTGGCAAGAACTATATGCAATCAACTCCAACCATATGCATTAGTTCAAGGAGTTACATATTCCCTCAAAGGTAAGCAAGTGACAAGGTAATTAATGTATCATTGGACATCATCACACACGTACTTCACTCCATGTCCATAGATATCCTTGTGTATGTTCCTTGTATTTTGGGACTAACCCATGTAGGTCAGAAGAGTAAGAAACAACAAGGATTGCTATCAACTCAAGATGATCTTCATCAACAATAAGCATCAACCACTACTACACCTACATGAAGTCTTCTATGATAAAAGCCAAGGCTAGTTTATACCTCTTAGGGGGATGTCACATCAAGGCGGAGGTTTACTCTAAGACTTGAGTATAAGCATCTCTTAAGATGTGAATGCATTGAAAGTTTTATGTGAATGTGGTAACCCCACTTGTTCTTAAACGATGAGTATGACCTATGATCATGTATTCTTGCTTGGATCCTATGTCAATATACTCATATATAGATGGCTTCGTCATTGCCAAAGTTCTTGGTAGATACTAGAGTATTTATGCATGATTCATCGTGTTTTATTTGACATCTTATTCTTTGAGCAGTTTGGTATGCATATTTTTGCCCATTCGAGGATATCCAATTCTTGTTATTTGGCTTTCTATTTTTATTTTGCCAATTGGGTGTACAAGAATGCCTAAGTACCTATCTCTAGTTATGTATGATTTCTCGTCTCGAATTCCATTCATGCTACATCAATCAATTTGAGCAAGCACTTTAGGGACACTCTGTGTGAGCAGCACTCGGAGATCCGTCTCGACAAGGCTGACTTCCAAAACTTCCCAAGTGCATCTCGGGGTGACCAACCTCAAAAACATGGTCCCACCGATGCATAGGGTTGATGTGGGTTTTCTATCTCGGTACCACTGATAGGATGTTTTTGGCTTCACTGAGTGTCACTGTCACCTGACAGTTAAGGAACACGGTGGCACCGAAAAATACAACTCGGTATCACCGAGAGCCAGAGGGTATATATTCCTCGTCGACATGACGTTTCAACTAACTCCTCAAACTTCACCTCCCCGCACCTCTTTGTTGTCGAGCCCTTGTCCCCAAGAAATTTACGTTGTCTCAAATGCACCCTCACCGCAGGAGCCCTCGGCACCAACGGGAATCTTCATCGTTGTTGTCACCATAGCAATACCTTCACCACATTAGGGTAAGGTTTCGGCCCCTTCTTGCGCTCCTAAATCTGCATCTTGTGCAATTAGGTTTTCAAATCTTCCGTCCACATTTGCAATGTTCCTCTGCAGAAGAAGTCTCGAGTAGATTAGAGAACAAAGAAAATTTTAGGGTTAACTGTCCGCAAAACCGAATCTCGGTGTCACCAAGTTAGAAAAATCGATCCTACCAATTTTTGTTGGGCTACACAGAACAATATCAGAGAAACGGAGTTACACTTTTTGGTGAAAACGAAATGTGTGCCAAGTTTCTGTTAAAGAGATTGTCAGTCGCAATGGATCCAAATTTTTTGTTTCGGTGGAACCGACGTACCTTTTTGCGGAAAGTTAAACTTACAATTTTCAGAGTTCAAACTTGCAAAAACTTCTAAATTTTTGCGATTCTCATCCACTCCTAATCTTCTACTTTTATTAATAGGGTTAGCTTGTTTTCCTGGTTGATTTTCAGCATGTCTGCTTCAGCGGCTTCAGAGGATAGTCAGAATGACTTCAGAGAGCCAAGTGTTCAGATGGACTCAGTCACTAGTCCTGAGAGGACAGCTTATGACCGAGCTAATCCTAGTTCCCATGATTTTTAATGCAGCTATTAGGTCTAGAAAGATGCTTAAATATGATGAGAGGGGTGTTGATTTTATCCAAGAGGAGAGCAGTCCAAAGAAGAAAAATGAGATAGTCACGGTCAAGAAGACTGTGAGAAAAGAGTATGCCAGACCAAATTCTATGAGAATTCCAGAGGTTGCTCACAAATGGATGAAGCTCACTCTGAGAACCCATCTTCCAAGCACGATAAGAAGCCAGGGAAGAAAAGTGCCAAGAAGAGAGTGTGGCATGTTGTTGGAAGGCCAACATACATGTTTGAAGATTGAGCAGAAGTTGGTAAGGAAGAGGAAGAAGAGGTTGCTGCTAATGCACCTCCATCTATGAAGAAGAGCTCATGGCAGATGGTATGACAAATAAGTCTGCACCTAAACCTTCAGCTCCTAAGCCCAAGGAGCAACACGAATTTTATGAGACAGAACTGTTGGACAAGAGTCCTCCAGTCAATGAAATGAGATATGTTGACTCGAACATCATCAAGGAACATGTGGACTACTTCCCTCATGTGAGAGAAAACTTCAGGCTGATTGACATTAAATATTTTGTTCGCAGAGAGATGATAGCTTGGAATGATGAAATGATTACGCAATTCTATTCAATTGATCATTTCTATCCAGATGGAAGGATAGTGTTGATGACAGAAAGTCACCTATATGAGTCTACCATAGAGGAGTGGGACACTTTCATTGGTTCCCCTAATACCCAAGAGGGTGATTTGGATGTTTACTGAGAGTACGAAATGAATCTTAACACTATGGACAGCATGTAAAATCCAATGCCCCATCAGTATCGGAAGACACATAAGTTTGTTTATGTCTATTTTATGCAAGTAGGAATACCAACAACTAACAACATTATGAGGTACACCCTGATGCCCAAATTAGGAGATGACAAGATGATCAAGGGTATTCCATCAACATGTTGTACCACTTAGACAACTACACAACGATGAGAGTGATGGATCTCATAGTTGGGAAAGTCAGGAGGACTACTGCAGATAAGAAGAGATCTTGTGGGTATGCACTATATATTCAGATGCTCATCAATGTTAATATTGGCAAGCATTCATAAAAACTTGATCATCCACACCTACCACTTTAGCCGGAGTTCAAGTACGATGAAGTTGTCATGGACCCGAGCCATCCCATCCCAGCCACAGTGCATCAGCAGACACTGGCAGCAGAGGTAGAGGATGCCCGAGATGCTCCAGCACCACCACTGAGATCTAGAGAGGAGTAGATCTTGTTTCTTCTCAACGCCATCCAAGGAATAGAGAAGAGTATTTTAGAGATCTTGCTGAACAAGAATAGCCTTGAGAGGATCGTGGAGACTAAATTCCATGACCTCAATGTAAAAGTGACAGAGTTGCCTATAAGTGCCGAGTAGCTCCAACATGAGGTTGATGTAGTGCATATATCTCATTCTAGCAGTGATGATGAAGATTCACATCTTCCCATGACTACTTACTTCAAGACCCAATCTAGCTTTGAAGTTGTCCAGTTTTGGAAGCAAGGCCAACTTCATGAGCTCAAGCATCAGCGCCTTCAGCTCCATCTCTAGCTCCTATCGACTCCATCAACTACTACTGGAGGAGATCGAGCCCAGAGCGACGCTTAGTTCTAGGCCTTTGTACTTTTTGGTAACAAGTTGCCAAAGGGGGAGAAGTGTATAGATCATTTAGGGCTCCGTGAGGGAGAGAGAGACCTTTTCTTTTTATTTGCTCTCGTTTTTTACAAAATATTTGGTCTTTTGGATGACTTAAACTTTTGTGTTTGATCACACGCTTTGATTGTTGATGCTACTATGTTATTCCTTTGAGCTATCTACATGATGATCATTCACTCATTTGTTTGGTGTTATGTTCTATTCATTCATATCATTTATGCGCACCACCAAGATGTATGTGACATGGAAGAGTGACCCATGATCCTAATCGATTGTGCATTTGCATTCAAACACAAATTTAAAATAATGCACAAATTTAAGAGGACCACTTGTTTTTCACACACTTCTCAAAGCGACGATGCTAATCACTGATTATATCTTTTTTCGAAGCTTTGATCTATATGTTGTCATCATTTACCAAAAATGGGGAGATTGAAAGCACAATTGCTCCCTAAGGTGGTTTTGTTAATTAATAACAACATATGTGTCATTGAACTAATGATTCTATACAAGTATATTTTAGAAAAGTTCAAAGATGAAGTGGCTAAAGGATTGTGAGGAGAAACCCCTTGATGCAAGGAAAGGAATAGGATTGGCCAAGCTTCAAGCAAGAGTACTCTATATTTCATATTTCTGAGAAATCACTTTTGAGTCCATAGGAAAGCCAATACTAATAAAAAGGGGTGAGGTATTTATGATGAATTGGTTGCTGAAGTTCTTAGTGATAGCCACGAAAAATACTCAGCATTGCTCTCACAAAAATATTTGTGCAAAGCCTACACATCAAAGTCGGTGCCACCAAGAATTCCACTTCGACCGTACCGATTTTTCCAGAGATAGAACCTTTGACAAAAACTAATATCTCGATACCACCAACTCTCATATTGGTGCCATTGAAATTCAGTGACCAACTTTCTGTTCTATAGATTCCAAGAATCGGAATTTCCGAGTTTTGAAATCGGTCACACCGAGATTTGGAAACTGCCCTAGGTCACCATATCGATACCACCGAGATTATCATATCCGTCTCACTGAGAATTGATAAGTACCCGATCATTGCCTTTACCCTGACGACACTAGACAAAGAGTCCACTCGATTGGTACCCACCCCACATGATGTACGTCTTACGAGCACCAACTCTGGACCATATCATCCATGCAGGGACCAACGGTGTGCCCGAAACACGTAAAATTGGCATAGTCGACCTACCTGGTACGACCCTGTCACAAGAGTGACCACATCACTCCCGCCACTAGTAATGCAGGCTTTTTGCTAGCACCGACCAAAGTAATCAACAAAGCCCCGTCCCATAAAGCGGTATCGTGGTCGCACATGCAAGGTTGGGATGGTCGACACATCATAAATCTAATCCCATTTCCAAAACTACTCACACGAAACCTTTCTAGTACACCACTTCTTTCTCAAGTGGTCATCCAGCTCAGCACCATCACCCTCGGGCATTAGTGGCACCCAACGGGGTTTTCGTAAAACCTTTGATTTCACCTTTGTGTTACCATCATCATGCATATGCCGATCTTATGCGTAGCACTACTATCTATTTGTCAACATTATCAGCGTGACCATCATAAATGGTAACGTCATGCTCAATGCATGTGCTCCGGAGGAGCCATCGGTATCACCATGCTGGGGTGTACAGATTAATATTGACAATATGCATCGGAATAGAATAATCAACATGTCATGCATAAAACAGTTTCTCAGACATGGTCAAAGGGCTGCTTGCCTTTGCTCACATAAGTCCTCGGGGTCTTTGAGGTTTTCCGGTCCAACTCTGTATACTCCGTCTACTCCGTAAACTGTCATCAAAAACAATCATAGTAAGCCACATAGCAAGCGAAACAAAAGTGCTATATAAGGAGGTGTATTCAACCGAATACACATTCGGCATGGGGGTGGCGCAGAGCACCAGTGGGCGCCTGCACTTATTGGTCGGGACCAGCCACTTACAGGCGGGCCCCCTAGGTTCCTTGTTTCTCTCTCTCCTCTGCGTCTTCAACCTCGTGATGGGGGCCGAGGAAGGAGCCAGTCATCGTGGCCCCGACTTCCTTGACACGCCGGCGGCCGAGCCAGGGATCGTGCGGCTGCCCCGCTGCCAGCAGAGCCCGGGGAATGGAGCCTAGCTGGCTGCAAGGCAGGCGGGGAGGAGGGCCTCATCAGGGGCGGACAGAGGCGACTGCGGCCGTGGGGAGCGGTGCTTCGTCCACCTGGAGGGAAGAGGAAGGAGGGGGGAGGTGCTGCGGTGGTGCATGGTCCACCGCGGACAAGAGAGGGAGGGAGGAGGAGCCCGCATGAGCCTGGATGCGAGCATGGCCGAAAGCGGCGATGGTGGCCATGGAAGGAGAGGAGGAATCTTGGGAGGAGAGGGGGGGTCAAGGGACAGCTCTACAGGTGCACTAGGGAGAGGGGAGAGATGTAGGGGCAGTTGCGGCTCGAGGGAGAAAAGATAAGAGAGGGGGAGGGAGAGGGAGAGAGCTCGGGAGCTCTCCGGAGCTTATTGTCCATGGAGGCACGTGTCCCAGGTGAAGCTTGGAGGCTAGCTGTTGTATGGAAGTGCTTGGAACTGTCAAAAGGAGGGGCTGTGACGTAGTGAGACAAGTTGAATCGGCTAGAAATAGCCTACAGGAAGGAAACAAGGTACAGAGCACCCATATTGCAGTCCAGGATGCTGGTCACCACCCCTTCTACGTGTCCAAATCCACCCCTGGCGAGAGCAAGGTGTCAAACATTCAAGGCATGTGTGCCACGATGCACTGGTGGAGTTTGGACCAAATTGGAGTTGGTTTGAATTGGCTTTGACTACCGTTTAGTTTGCAACAACAAACTTAGAGAAAGAAATGAGGGTACTTAACGGAGATACGATGGGGTGAAACTATGTCTAGAAGACTTAGGCACGGAAGGACTACAATTTTAAAAAGTTTCAGCTCAAGAGGAGGTGTCTAGCTAGCAGCTGCAGTTCAAACCTATATTTTAGCCAGAAATCAAGTTTTAGAGGTGCTCCTCATTTCTCCCACATGACCATGCTATATCTTGATTGTAAATGATGCATTGGCATATTAGGGCTTCCCTAGAAGAAAGTGCAGGCTTTGGCTTAGGTAGAAGTGGGGCAAGAGGGGTAAAAATGGTGATCCAAGGGTAAAAATGAGAGGTACATACAAGGGGTCTCTCTCGAATAACTCACCAGTGGTCATGGCAAGGCTACTAGAGGTAAAATGTAACTATATAGATTTGTGGTAGAAATTTGAGATGAAGGGTAATCATGGAAGTGGACAAACTAGCCACTTTGGTGAGTGCACACAAGGTGTTTGATGAGTGTCAGGGCAACCAGATGAACTTCAATGGATATGAAACTTAACAAACACAAATAATAGATGAAAATAAGCTTGGACACGAAATTTAGGATTTGGTGGAGAAGGTTTCCGATGTATAAATGGAAAACCCATTAAATGGGCAGAAATGGCCTTTTGCTTACAAAGCTATTCAAATCAATTCCGACAAATCCAATATTTGGTGTGGGGGCATTATTTGAGCATTAAGGCATGCCCAAAAAGTTTGGGGTCAATTGGAGAAACTTTATAATGTAAAGTTTCCCAAAGTGTGGATGCATTACTCGAGTATCAGAACATATCCACCAAATTTGAGCACAATTGGATACACTTGACAATGTAGAGTTGCTGAAATTTGGATCTGGACAGATAGGTTTTAGAATAAATAGGAGATCAAATAAACGTGGATTGAGACGAAACTTGGCAAGATCATCAGATATACCATATGTGACATGCTAGAATTTTAGTGGAATATATGGAGAATATTTCTTATAGAAATATTCCAAAAGCTTGAAATATGCAGGAAGATTGTTAAAGGGGTTTTCCCAATATTTTGAACATGACCATGTGTTGAAACTCATATACATGTAATATATATGTCCACTCAGTTTCCCTAAATTTTCTTAAATATTTTGAAAGCAATGAAAATAACTTTGCTTTATAAGAGACCATTTCTGGCCTCACATGAAGGCATTTAAATAAAACAGTAAAATAGATTTTAAAATAATATTATTGTGGTTTTGGGAAGTAATTTTGATAATGGGTCTTAAATAAAATAATTGGTGCAAAATAAATTCCCTAAATTGAGGACTCTTAGTACAAATCCCGTCTTAGGGGTTTTGAAAGCTTAATTCAAAGAAATGCTTTTTGGTACACATAATATTTGGTAAAACTAGTTTCTGGTCCTAAACACATGGTATGATCATTAGGCACGGGTTTTGGGCTAAGGAGGTGAGTCTGGAGAGTAGCAGGAATTATTGAGAATCAAACACATGCATAGAAGCAAGCAAGCAAGCATGCAATAATCACTTCATGCATCACAAGTATTCACAAAAATTTTATTTGGTCCTAATTTTTGAGAAAAGTAAAATCAGTTAGGAAAGTTAGAAACAGGTTGTTACACACCTTACCCCCTTCAGCAAAACTCCTCCCCGAGATTTCTAGGCTAGGTGCTGGAGAGATACAAAATCTTGAGTAGGAGGTAGTCTTCATGTCCCCATGTTGCTTCTGTGGGTCTTGAGGTTCTTGATGATACAACTTCGAATGGTCCACATATCCTTGTCTGACCGTGAGCGGGGTTCTGGCAATAAGTTAGACTTGACCGAGGGTCGAGGGCTTGGTGAACTAAGTTCATGCAAGGTTCTGACTTGCAAGTGCGTTCCAAGGTCGAAATACGTGGCAAGATAGTCTGTGTGGGTTCTGGTCCTCGGGCCGCTCAAGCCGGTTAGTGACAGCAAGATGTCTCGTGTCAAAACGTACGGTTAAGGTCTTCGTGTAGCTCCCTGCTGACAAGAAAGTCCTTGACTCCCTTAAGGCAGGCGAGGTATGGTCGCAGGTGGTCTTCATCCTCGAGGGTGTTGCAAAAGCGCGACTTATATCAAAGCACAACAAACAAAAACAAACAACACACAACATGGTTCCATCCGAACCATTTATTGGACTCAACATCGCATAAGGGATTTATGACTCATCCTACCATAGGGGTTCTCGGACTCAATGGTCGTTCTTGCTCCGTACTCCGAACAGGAGTCTGCTAAGTCTTCTGGACTTCTCATGGTGTTGCCACGTCTCTTGTTGTTGCTCACCGAACAACTCAGGTTGAGTTGAAAGAATTCTTGATGACTTCTCGTGTGCTGAGTCACCGACGAAGGTGGTTCCTCATTATTTTCGCTGACCGGGTCTTCTGTTGTCTTTATAATCTTGCCATTGTCTTCTTGCCTTCCAAGGCATCGAGTTTTCCACGCGGACGACCTTTATGCAATGACGTCAGCAAGGCATGATAGACCTCTGACCCGTCAGTCACTTGATCAGAATGTCGACACCTAGAGCGGGGGATGAATAGAACGGCTTTCCTACTCACTAAGGTGCGGCAGACCAAATGGCGACGTTCTCATCCACCGGTGGTGGTCGACACAACCTTAATGTTGATAGGGTCGCTCTATTAGCGATGCAGATCATGGTCTTGCACATATTATGTCCTGATCATCGTAGGAGAAGGTGGCTTCACTACAGAACACTGTCGAGGGTGTCGCCATCTTCGGGTTCTCGATATCCTCGTTCCTCATGGATGTACTTCTGTTGGTGTCGTCTAGTCGTAGTGTTGTCTTCCTTGTCCTTCGTTACATGGATGGTCACTTGGAAATATTGTTTCCTTCCAAATTACCCAAGAGGATTTTAGTAATCCCATGGTCAGGCATAAGGGTGCTAGCGGCTATTTGCAGTTTTGAAGAAGCAGATGAGGAGTGTTAGAGAATACGATTGAAAGTGTTAAGGTAATAACCTTGCTTCTGTCGAGGGTGCTTCACTAGATTTGGAGTTGATATGAATATACTAGGGATTTTCTAACATTGGATAAATAGCGAAAAGGAGCTATTTATTTATGCCAACAGAAATAAGTCATACAAAAATGTTGACCAATGCTCCAAAAATAGGGCATGATATTATAAGGATCTGGAATTTGGAATCACTCCATTTGGAGTTGATTTGTATGCTATAGGAATTTACAACGTGGGGTTTAAAATATTCAAATGGGCATTTGAATATTAATCCCACAGAGAGTCTTCTGGAAAAATATGCAATGCACATGTATGGATATGTCTTGATTTTAGGGACGTGTAGGAATTTGGATCATTAATTTTGGAGCTCAGATGGATTTGTAATGGATTTTTGAAGTCTGAGGTAAAAGAAAAGGACAGAGGGGCTTAACCAGGGAGGGTTATAACGCGATCAGCCGAATACACCTTCAGAATGGGGGAGGTGGAGAGCGCCAAGGGGTACCTCCATTTATTGGTCGGGCCTAGCCGATGTGCCGTTTACAGGCTGGCCCCGCTGGGTTCCTTCTTTCTCTCGCTCCTTTGTGTCTTCAACCTCGCGATGGGGACCAGGGAGAAGCCAGCCGCCGTGGCCCCGGCTTCCTTGCCATGCCGGAGGCCGAGCTAGGGCTCGGGCGGCTGCCCCGCTGCCAACAGAGCCCGGGGGAATGGAGCCCCGCTGGCTGCAGGGAAGGTAAGGAGGAGGGCCTCGTCAGGGGCGGACAGAGGCGACAGTGGCCATGGGGAGCGTTGCTCCGGCCACCTGGAGGGAAGAGGAAGGAGGGGGAGGAGCTGCAGTGGTGCAGGTTCCACCGTGGACCAGAGAGGGACGGAGGAGGAGCCCGCTCGATCCTATATGCGAGCATGGTCGAAAGCGGCCATGGTGGCCATGGAAGGAGGGGAGGGAGCTTGGGAGGAGAAGGGTCCCAAGGGAGAGCTCTGCAGGTGCACTCGGAAGAGGGGGAGAGATACACGGGAAGCAGTGGCTTGTGGGAGAAGAGATAAGAGAGGGGGAGGGAGAGAGAACTCGGGAGCTCTCGGGAGGTTCCTTTGCATGGTGGCCACGCATCCCAGGTGAAGGTTGAAGGCTAGTTGTTGTATGGAAGTGCTTGGAACAGACAAAAGGAGGGGCTGTAACATACTGAGACAAGTTGAATCGGCTAGAAACTACATGGAGGAAGGAAACAAGGTGCAGAGGACCGATATTACAGGCCAGGGTGGTTATCACCACCCCTTCTAGGTGTCCAAAGCCATCCATGGCCAGAGCAAGGTGTCAAACATGCAAGGCATCTGTGCCACGATGCAGTAGTGGAGTTTGGACTAAATTGGAGCTTGTTTGAATTGGCTTTGACTGCAATTTAGTTTGCAGCAGCAAACTTAGGGATAGAAATAAGGGTACGTAAGGGAGATATGATGGGGTGAAATTCTGTCTAGAAGACTTAGTCATGGAAGGACTACAGTTCTTCAAAGTTTGAGCTCAAGACAAGGTGTCTAGCTAGCAGGTCAGTTGAAAGCTATATTTCAGCCCAAAATCAAGTTTCAAAGGTGCTGCTCAATTCTCCCACATGAGTATGCTATATCTTGATTTGAAATGATGCATTGTACCTTGGGGCATGGTGGGCCCACCCAGTGGGCCCCCGGAACCCATTCGTCACGCCCGGTACACTGCCGACAATGCCTGAAAACTTTCCGGAATCCAACCACCAACTTCCTATATATCAATCTTCATTTCCGGAGCATTTCGGAAACCCTCGTGGCGTCCATGACCTCATCCGGGACTCCAAATAACCTTCGGTCACCAACACATATAACTCAACTATACTAAAACATCATCGAACCATAAGTGTGCAGACCTTGCGGGTTCGAGAACTATGTAGACATGACCCGAGACATTCCTTGGTCAATATCCAATAGCTGGACCTCGATGCCCATATTGGATCCTACATATTCTACGAAGATCTAATCGGTTGAACTTCTATGCGAAGGATTCAGATAATCCCGTATATTATTCCATTTGTCCTTCGGTATGTTACTTGCCCGAGATTTGATCGTCGGTATCCGTATACCTATTTCAACCTCATTGCCGGCAAGTCTCTTTACTTGTTCCGTAATACAAGATTCCGTGACTTACACTTGAGTCACATTGCTTGCAAGGCTTGTGTGTGATGTTGTATTACCGAGTGGGCCCCGAGATACCTCTCCGTCACACGGAGTGACAAATCCCAGTCTTCATCCATGCTAACTCAACGGACACCTTCGGAGATACCTGTAGAGCACCTTTATAGTCACCCAGTAATGTTGTGACGTTTGATACACACAAGGTATTCCTGTGGTGTTAGTGAGTTACATGACCTCGTGGTCATAGGAATGAATACTTGACACGCAGAAAACAATAGCAAAAAAATGACATGATCACATGCTACATTTATAATTTGGGTCTTGTCCATCACATGGTTCTCCTAATGATGTGATCCCATTATCAAGTGACAACACTTGCCTATGGCCAGGAAACCTTGACCATCTTTGATCAACGAACTAGTCAACTAGAGGCTCACTAGGGACAGTGTGTTGTCTATGTACCCACACATGTATTTGAGTTTACAATCAATACAATTATAGCATGGATAATAAACGATTATCATGAACAAAGAAATATAATAATAACTAATTTATTATTGCCTCTGGGGCATATTTCCAACAGTCTCCCACTTGCACTAGAGTCAATAATCTAGTTCACATCACTATGTGATTTTAACGAATCCAACACCCATACATGTTCTGGGGTTTGATCACGTCTTGCTTGTGAGAGAGGTTTCAGTCAACGGTTCTCAACCTTTCAGATCCGTGTGAGTTTTAAAAATCTTTATGTCATCTTATAGATGCTGCTAATATGTGCTATTCGGAAATATTCCAAATATCTACTCTACTATACAAATCCGTTTTACTACTCAAAGTTATTCGGAGTAGTGTCAAAGCTTGCATCAATGTAACCCTTTACGACGAACTCTTTAACCACCTCCATAATCGAGAAAATTGCTTAGTCCATTAGTTACTAAGGATAACTTTGACCGCTGTTCAGTGATTCAATCCAGGATCACTCCTTGTACCCCTTGACAGACTAATGGCAAGGCACACATCAGGTGCGGTACACAGCATGGTATACTTTAGAGTCTATGGCAAAGGCATAGAAGACGACCATCGTCCATTCTCTTTATTCTGCCGTGGTCGGGCTTTGAGTCTTACTCAAATTCACACCTTACAACACAGCCAAGAACTCCTTCTTTGTTGATCTATTTTGAACTCCTTCAAAAACCTATCAAGGCAAGCATTTCATTGAAAGTTCTATTTAGCGTTTTGATCTATCTCTATAGATCTTGATGCTTAATGTTCAAGTAGCCCTATCTAGGTCTTCCTTTGAAAAACTCCTTTCAAACAACCCTTGATGCTTTACAGAAATTCTACATTACTTCCGATCAACAACATGTCAACCACATATACTTATCAAAAATTCTATAGTGCTCCCACTCACTTCTTTGGAAATACAAGTTTCTCATAAACCTTCTATAAACCCAAAATCTTTGATCATCTCATCAAAGCGTATATTCCAACTCGGAGATGCTTGCAATAGTCCATAGAAGGATTGATGGAGCTTGCATACTTGTTAGCATCCTTATGATCAAAAACCTTCGGGTTGTATCACATACAACCTTTCTGCAAGGAAACCGTCAAGAAAACAATGTTTTGTCATCCCATGTGCAATATTTCATAAATAATGCAGCAACTGCTAACATCACTCCAAAAGACCTTTAGCATTGCTACGAGTGAGAAAGTCTCATCATAGTCAACTCTTTGAATTTGTTGGAAACATCTTTGTGATAAGTCAAGCTTTTCTTAATGGTGAATAG
Source organism: Hordeum vulgare subsp. vulgare (assembly GCF_904849725.1). Classification (NCBI taxonomy): domain Eukaryota; kingdom Viridiplantae; phylum Streptophyta; class Magnoliopsida; order Poales; family Poaceae; genus Hordeum; species Hordeum vulgare. The sequence continues at coordinate 311,749,106 of NC_058521.1, read as the reverse complement.
TCACCACCATCGTCTGTCTTGCTTTTAATGATCCATGTTAACTTAACAATCTTATGACCATCAAGTAGTTTTTCCAAAGTCTACACTTTGTTTCATACATGGATCCTCTCTCGGATTTCATGGTCTCCAGCCATTTGTCGGAATCCGGGCCCACCGTTTCTTCTTTATAGCTCGTAGGTTCATTGTTGTTCAACAACATGACCTCCAAAACAGGGTTGCTGTACCACTCTGTAGTAGTACGCGACCTTGTCGACCTACGAGGTTTGTAGTAACTTGAACCGAAGCTCAATGATCACCATCATCAGTTTCCATTTCAATTGGTGTAGGCGCCATAGTAACAACTTCATGTGCCTTGCTACACACTGGTTGAAGTGACTGTTCACTAACCTTATCAATTTCCACGACCCTCCCACTCATTTCTTTCTAGAGAAACCATTCCGCAAGAAAGGACCCATTTTATAAACGAACACTTCGCTTCTGGATCTGAGATAGGAGATGTACCAACTGTTTTGGATATCCTATGAAGATGCATTTATCCGCTTTGGGTTCGAGCTTATCAGACTGAAACTTTTTCACATAAGCGTCGCAGCCCCAAACTTTCAAGAAATGACAGCTCAGGTTTCTCCAAACCATAGTTCATATTGTGTCATCTCAACGGAAATATGTGGTGCCCTATTTAAAGTGAATGATGTTGTCTCTAATACATAACCCGTAAACGATAGTGGTAATTTGATAAGATATATCATAGTATGGACCATATCAAATAGGGTGCGGCTATCACGTTTGGATACACCATAACACTATGGTGTTCTAGGTGTCACGAATTGCGAAACAATTTCCACATTGTCTTAACTGTGTACCAAAAACTCGCAACTCACATATTCATCTCAATGATCATATCGTAAACAGTTTATCCTCTTGTCACGATGATGTTCACTCTGAAATAGATTTGAACTTTTCAATATCTCAGACTTGTGATTCATCAAGTAAATACTCTTGTATCTACTCAAATCGTCAGTGAAGTAAGATCATAATGATATCCACTGTGTGCCTCAACACTCATTGGACTGTACACATCAAAATGCATTGCTTCCAACAAGTTACTTTGTTGTTCCATGTGGTATGATTTTGCATGGCCAAAGTGATTCAAAATCAAGTGAATCCAAACTATCCATCCGCGTGGAGTTTCTTCATGCGTTTATAGCAACAGGTATGGTTTGCATGTCTCAAACGTTTCAAAAATGAATGAGTACAAAGATCCATCAGCATGGAGCTTCTTCATGCATTTTACACCAACATGACTCAAGTGGCAGTGCCACAAGTAAGTGGTACTATCATTATTACTTTGTATCTTTGGCACCAATATTATGATCATGTGTAACACTACCATAGAGATTGAATAAACCACTGAGGGTAATTATTGAAGCAAATAGAATAACTATTATTCTCTTTCAATGAATAATTGTATTGCAATAAACACGATCCAATCATGTTCATGCTCAACGCAAACATCAAATAACAATTATTTAGGTTTAACACCAATCCCGATGGTAGAGTGAGCTTGCGATGTTTTGATTACATCAACCTTGGAAACACTTCCAACACGTATCGTCACCTCACCTTTAGCTAGTCTCCGATTATTCCATAGCTTTCATTTCGAGTTACTAATCACTTAGCAACCGAATCGGTATCCTATATCCTCGTGCTACTAGGAGTACTAGCAATGTAAACATCAATATCATGTATATCGAATATACTTGTGTCGACTTTGCCAGCCTACTTATCTACCAAGTATCTGTTGAGGAACGTCGCATGGGAAACAAAAATTTTCCTACGCGCACGAAGACCTATCATGGTGATGTCCATCTACGAGAGGGGATGAGTGATCTACGTACCCTTGTAGATCGTACAGCAGAAGCGTTAGAGAACGCGGTTGATGTAGTGGAACGTCCTCACGTCCCTCGATCCGCCCCGCGAACAATCCCGCGATCAGTCCCACGATCTAGTACCGAACAGACGGCACCTCCGCGTTCAGCACACGTACAGCTCGACGATGATCTCGGCCTTCTTGATCCAGCAAGAGAGACGGAGAGGTAGAAGAGTTCTCCGGCAGCGTGACGGCGCTCCGGAGGTTGGTGATGATCTCGTCTCAGCAGGGCTCCGCCCGAGCTCCGCAGAAACGCGATCTAGAGGAAAAACTATGGAGGTATGTGGTCGGGCAGCCGTGAGAAAGTCGTCTCCAATCTGCCCTAAAAGCCCCATATATATAGGAGGAGGGAGGGGGACCTTGCCTTGGGGTCCAAGGGATCCCCAAGGGGTCGGCCGAGCCAGGGGGGAGGACTCTCCCCCCCAAACCGAGTCCTACTTGGTTTGGTGGGAGGGAGTCCTTCCCCCTTCCCACTTCTTCCTTTTTTTTTCTTTCCTTTGATTTTTCCTTTCTTGGCGCATAGGGGATTGGTGGGCTGTCCCACCAGCCCACTAAGGGCTGGTGTGACCCCCCCAAATGCCTATGGGCTTCCCCGGAGTGGGTTGCCCCCCTCCGGTGAACTCCCGGAACCCATTCGTCATTCCCGGTAACTCCGAAAACCTTCCGGTAATCAAATGAGGTCATCCTATATATCAATCTTCGTTTCCGGACCATTCCGGAAACCCTCGTGACGTCCGTGATCTCATCCGGGACTCCGAACAACATTCGGTAACCAACCATATAACTCAAATACGCATAAAACAACGTCGAACCTTAAGTGTGCAGACCCTGCGGGTTCGAGAACTATGTAGACATGACCTGAGAGACTCCTCGGTCAATATCCAATAGCGGGACCTGGATGCCCATATTGGATCCTACATATCCTACGAAGATCTTTATCGTTTGAACCTCAGTGCCAAGGATTCGTATAATCCCGTATGTCATTCCCTTTGTCCTTCGGTATGTTACTTGCCCGAGATTCGATCGTCAGTATCCGCATACCTATTTCAATCTCGTTTACCGGCAAGTCTCTTTACTCGTTCCGTAATACAAGATCTCGTAACTTGCACTAAGTTACATTGCTTGCAAGGCTTGTGTGTGATGTTGTATTACCGAGTGGGCCCCGAGATACCTCTCCGTCACACGGAGTGACAAATCCCAGTCTTGATCCATACTAACTCAACTAACACCTTCGGAGATACCTGTAGAGCATCTTTATAGTCACCCAGTTACGTTGCGACGTTTGATACACACAAAGCATTCCTCCGGTGTCAGTGAGTTATATGATCTCATGGTCATAGGAATAAATACTTGACACGCAGAAAACAGTAGCAACAAAATGACACGATCAACATGCTACGTCTATTAGTTTGGGTCTAGTCCATCACGTGATTCTCCTAATGACGTGATCCAGTTATCAAGCAACAACACCTTGTTCATAATCAGAAGACACTAACTATCATCGATCAACTGGCTAGCCAACTAGAGGCATGCTAGGGACGGTGTTTTGTCTATGTATCCACACATGTAAATGAGTCTTCATTCAATACAATTATAGCATGGATAATAAACTATTATCTTGATACAGGAATTATAATAATAACTATACATTTATTATTGCCTCTAGGGCATAATTCCAACAGTATCTAGGGTAGCTCCGCCTCAGTGACCGATCCCCTCATAACAGAAGCACTTAGTCTCGAGTTTGGGTTCAATCTTTGGTTTCTTCATTAGAGCAACAACTGGTTTGCCAATTCATGAAGGATCCCTTCGAGCCCTTGGCCTTCTTGAAACTAGTGGTTTTACTAGCCATCAACAATTGATGCTCCTTCTTGATTTCTACTTTCGCAGTGTCAAACATTGCGAATCGCTCAAGGATCATCATATCTATCCTTGATATGTTATAGTTCATCACGAAGCTCTAGCAGCTTGGTGGCAGTGACTTTGGAGAACCATCACTATCTCATCTGGAAGATTTACTCCCACTTGATTCAAGCGATTGTTGTACTCAGACAATCTGAGGACATGCTCAACGATTGAGCTTTTCTCCTTTACTTTATAGACAAAGAATCTTGTCAGAGGTCTCATACCTCTCAACAAGGGAAAGAGCATGAAATCTCAATTTCATCTCTTAGAACATCTCTTATGTTCCGTTACGTTTCAAAACATCTTCGGTGCCTTGCTTCTAAGCCATTAAGTATTACGCACTAAACTATCACGTAGTCATCAAAAACGTGTATGTCCGATGTTCGCGACATCCACACACGACGCTTGAGGTGCAGCACACTGAGTGGTGCATTAAGGCCATAAGCCTTCTGCGCAGTAATGAGGAGAATCCTCAGTTTTACGGACTTAGTCCACAAAGTTGCTACTATCATCTTTCAACTAAATTTTCTCTAGGAACATACAAAAAACAGTAAAGCTATAGCGCAAGCTACATCATAATTCGGAAAGACCTTTTGAATATGTTCATGATAATTAGTTCAATTAATCATATTACTTAAGAACTCCCACTCAAAAACACATCCCTCTAGTCATTTGAGTGGTTCATGATCCAAATCCACTAACTCAAGTCCGATCATCACGTGAGTTGAGTATAGTTTCAGCGGTAAACATCTCTATGCTAATCATATCAACTATACGATTCATGCTCGACCTTTCGGTCTCTTGTGTTCTGAGGCCATGTATTCACATGCTAGGTTCATCAAGTTTAACCCGAGTGTTCTGCGTGTGCAACTGTTTTGCACCCGTTGTATGTGAACGTTGAGTCTATCACACCCGATCATCACGTGGTGTCTCGAAACGACGAACTGTCGCAACGGTGCACAGTTGGGGAGAAAACAATTTCATCTTGAATATTTAGTGAGGGATCACCTTATAATGCTACCGTCGTTCTAAGAAAGATAAGGTGCATAAAAGGATTAACATCACATCCAATTCATAAGTGACATGATATGGCCATGATCTTGTGCTTCTTGATCTCCATCACCAAAGCACCGGCATGATCTCCATCGTCACCGGCGCCACACCATGATCTCCATCATCGTGCCACCATCGAGGTTGTCGTGCTATCTATGTTATTATTACTAAACCTACAACCTAGCAATATAGTAAACACATCTGCAAACACAAACGTTAGTGTAAATACAACTCTATGTCTCCTGCCGGTTGCCGTAGCATCGACGTGCAAGTCGATATTAACTATCACAACATGATCATCTCATACATCCAACATATCACATCATGTCTTTGGACATATCACATCACAAGCATACCCTGCAAAAACAAGTTAGACGTCCTCTAATTTGTTGTTGCGTGTTTTACGTGGCTACTATGGGTATCTAGTATGATCGCATCTTACTTACGCAAACACCACAACGGTAATGTGCAAATTCTATTTAACCTCTCTCAAAGGACCGCCTCGGTCAAATCCATTTTAACTAAAGTTGAAGAAATAGGCACCCGTCAGTCATCGTTATGCAACGAGTTGCATGTTAGTCGATGAAACCAGTCTCTCGTAAGCGTACGAGTAATGTCGGTCCAGGCCGCTCCAATCAAACAATACCGCCGAATCGAAAAAAGACTTAGGAGGGCCGAAAATTGAACATCAACGCTCACAAAACCTTTTGTGTTCTACTCGAGATAACATTTACGCATGAACCTAGCTCATGATGCCACTGTTGAGGAACGTTGCATGGGAAACAAAAAATTGCCTAGCACGAAGACCTATCATGGTGATGTTAATCTACGAGAGGGGGATTTGATCCACATACCCTTGTAGATCGCTTAGTGGGAAGCGTTAGGAATCGCGGTTGACGTAGTGGTACAGCTTTGTGATTCAAATCACCGTCGTCCCACGATCCGTTCCAATCTAGCGCCGAACGGACGACACCTCCGCGTTCAGCACACGTACATCTTGATGACCATCTCGTCCTTCTTGATCCAGCAAGAGAGACGGAGAAGTAGATGAGTCCTCCAGCATCGAGATGGCGCGCCGGTGTTGGTGATGATCTATTCCTGCAGGGATCCGCCTGAGCTCCGTAGAAATCTAATCTAGAGGAAGAACTACGAGGTGTAGGTTTGAGTTGCACGTGGCAAAGTTGTGTCTCAAATAGCCCTAAACCTCTAGTATATATAGGAGGAGCCAAGGGGTGGGGAAAATCCCTAGGGCGCCGGCCAAAGGTGGCCTCCTTGGGTCGGCCGAAGTGGGAGGGAGGAGTCATTCTCCAATACCACTTGGATTAGGACTCCTTCCTTATTTTCCCACCTCTTTTCGATTTTCCACTTTTTCCTCATGGGCTTTCCTTGGATGACTTTGTCAGCCCATTATACCTTATTGGACATCCAATAAACCCACGTGGACCCCTTGGGGCGTGGAGGCCGCACCTAGTGGGCCTCCGGAACACATTCGCCACTCCAGGTACACTGCAGGCAATGCCCGAAAACTTTCTGGAATCCAAACACCAACTTCCTATATATCAATCTTCGTCAGACGATTCCGGAAACCCTCGTGACGTCTGTGATCTCATCCGGGACTCGAACAACCTTCGGTCACCAACACATATAAATCAACTATATTAAAACATCATCGAATCTTAAGTGTGCAGACCCTGCGGGTTCGAGAACTATGTATACATGACCCGAGACACTCCTTGGTCAATATCCAATAGCGGGACCTGGATGCCCATATTGGATCCTACATATTCTAGGAAAATCTTATCAGTTGAACCTCTGTGCCAAGGATTCATATAATCCTATATATCATTCCCTTTGGTATGTTACTTGCCCGAGATTTGATCGTCGGTATCCGTATACCTATTTCAACCTCTTTACCGGCAAGTCTCTTTACTCGTTCCGTAATACAAGACTCTGTGACTTACACTTGAGTCACATTTCTTGCAAGGCTTGTGTGTGATATTGTATTACTGAGTGGCCCCCGAGATACCTCTCCGTCACACGGAGTGACAAATCCCAGTCTTGATCCATGCTAACTCAACGGACACCTTCGGAGATACCTGTAGAGCACCTTTATAGTCACCCAGTAACGTTGTGACGTTTGATACACACAAGGTATTCCTCTGGTATCAGTGAGTTACATGATCTCATGGTCATAGGAATGAATACTTGACACGCAGAAAACAGTAGCAACAAAATGACACGATCACATGCTACGTTTATTATTTGGGTCTTGTCCATCACATGATTTTCCTAATGATGTGATCCCGTTATCAAGTCACAACACTTGCCTATGGCTAGGAAATATTGACCATCTTTGATCAACGAACTAGTCAACTAGAAGCTCACTAGGGACAGTGTGTTGTCTATGTATCCACACATGTATTTGAGTTTCCAGTCAATACAATTATAGCATGGATAATAAATGATTATCATGAACAAAGAAATGTAATAATAAGTAATTTATTATTGCCTCTAGGGCATGTTTCCAACAATGGGCTACCTTGTATAGGTGGTCGAGAATGACGCAAATAGAATCAAGTCCTTTGCATGACCTGGATAATCCAGTGATGAAGTCCATCCCAACTTTGTCCCACTTCCATTCAGGCACTTTGAGAGGTTGTAACAGTCTAGTGGGTCGCTGATGCTCAACTTTGACCCTCTCGCATATGTCAGACTTAGCGATGTAAGATGCTCTCTCTTCATGCCATGCCACCATAATCTTGCCTTGAGGTCTTCATAAATCTGGGTTCCTCCAGGATGGATGGAATATGGAGTGTCATGGGATTCTTGCAAGATCCGGTTCTTGAGCTTATCTTTGTTGAGCACGTAGATGTGATTCTCAAACGACATGACTACTTGTTCATCCACAGATAATCCTAGGGCCTTGCCGTTCGTGATCTTCTTCTTGATGCCTTTGATTCTCCCATGTACCATCTGAGCCTCCTTAATATCATCCATCAATGTAAGCTTCGCTTCGAGGTTGTCTAGATATCCCGGTGCAACGAGCTCTAAACCAAATCTTTCAAGTTCTTCATACAAGGCGGGTAACCTTTCCTTAATCATAGGATTCAAGGAGCAAGACTTTCTGCTCAAGGCATCTTCTACGACATTGGCTTTTCCGGGGTGATATTGAACACTAAGGTCATAATCTTAGATCAACTCCAATCATCTTCGTTGCCTCATTTTAAATTCCTTTTGAGTGAAAATATACTTCAAACTCTTGTGGTCTGTGTATATCCGCTTTCCCAAAAGATAATGCCACCATGTCTTCAAGGCATGAACCACCGCTACCAACTCAAGATCATGAGTGGTGTAGTTCTCTTTATGAGGAGGTAGCTATCTAGATAGATATGCTATGACTCTGCCATCTTGCATGAGAACACCACCAGGCCCTTGTGAATTTCTGGGGTTGCCAGAGTTTGGGCCATTGAAAATCTCTTCTTGAGCTCTTGGAATATTTCTTCGCACTTCGACATCCATTCGAACTTCTTGTCCTTCTTGAGGAGGTGAGTCATAGGACAAGCAATGCTTGAGAATCCTTCAACGAACTTGCGGTAGTACCCCGCGAGTCTGAGGAACCTTCTCACTTCCTTCGCGTTGCTTGGAGATTGCCATTCAGTCACGTCTTCAATCTTGGCAGGATCCACTCACAATCCTTTTGCTGTTAACACATGACCCAACAATCCAAGTTCATGCAGCTAGAATTCACACCTACTGAATTTTGTATAAAGATCATGCTCTTGAAGCTTATCTAGGACCATCCTCAAGTGCTGCTCATCCTCTTCTTCAAACTTCGAGAGGACGAGTATGTCATCGATGAAGACAATGAAAAACATGTCTAAATACTCCATGAAGACTTTTCTCTTGAGATACATGGAGTAGGCTGGGCATTGGTTAACCCAAATGACATGACAATGTACTCATACATGCCATACATGGTCACAAATGCCATCTTCGGAATAACTTGGTGTCAAATCTTCAACTCCTAGTACCCATACCTGAGGTCAATCTTGTAGAACATATTGGCACCATTCAGCTGATGGAACAGGTCTTGAATCTTGGGAAGTGGGTACTTGTTCTTTATTGTGACTTCATTGAGACAACCGTGATCGACACAAAGTCTGATAGTCCATCCCTCTTTGACACAAATAGAACAGGCAATCCCCAAGTAGAGGCACTAGGGCAAATAAATCCTTTTTTCTGAGTTGCTCTACTAGTTGCTTCTTTAATTCAGCCAACTCTTCGGATCCCATTCTATAGGGCTTATTATAGATGGGTCCTACTCTGGGCATTAGCTCAATATTGAATTCACTATCACGGTCAGGAAGCATTCTAGGAAGCTAATCAGGAAAGACATCCGGGTATTCACATACCACTCACACTTGATACAACTCAATTCCCGACAAACAGTTAACCTGAGGGGCTTGAGCGGAGGTAGCGTTGGGTACATAGTTGACTTCAACTCCTTGGCATTAGTCATGGTAATAGTCCTCTTGTCACAGTCTAGAAAGCCTCAGTGCTTGGTAAACCTATCCATGCCGAGGATCACATCCAAGCCTTGCAAATTCAGGATGATAAGATCTCCTAGGAAGTCTACCCCATTTATGTTAATCCCAACTCCTTTACAACCTATATTGGTCCTTAGTACTACACCCAGGGTTTGTACCATCACAAGACTCCCTAGAGGCGTAGGCTTCATACCACTCTCTAGTGCAAACTTTTGGGTAACAAAAGATTGCGAAGCACCACAATCAAAAAAACAGTTGTTGGGGTTGAGTTGACAAGGAACATACCTTGTATGACATCTCGTCTTCCTGGGCTTCCTCAATGGCGACGTGATTCACACGACCATTGCTATTGTTGGGCTGGTTGTCGGAAGCTTGGTTCCTTGGTGGTGCTACACGGCTTTGTCCTTGATTTGGCGCATTGGGGCACGGTGAATCTAGCTTCTTGTTCGGCAACTGCTTTGAGATGTGACGAGGCCGATCACACCCAAAGCACTTGACCTACACGAAGTTGTTGGTCTTGCCATCGGTGTTGTTGTATGCCAGCCTCGGGTTGGCGTACTTCTAAGGCTGGTAGCTCAGACGAGGTGCAGGAGTCGTGGCCTGCTAAGGGCGATAGGTGTTCGATTTAGAACGCTGATTAAATCCTCCAGCACAGCGTTCGTGCAAGCTAGCTAAGCTAGCAAGCAAGCACGTGGATGGTTGATTGGTCAACAGTAGCCACACACATGCACGTACAGCCGTGTACGTAAACGTGAAGATCGAACTTGGCGAAACGGCTCGGCTACTCTCGGCAGAGGAGGAAAGTCTCGATGTATTGCAACAGGTCCGTATCGAGCCTGGTACTTTGTATTGCTTTTCGTTTTTATGGTGTTACAAGCAACACCCCTAGGGTGCCTTTTATACACGTCCACAAGGGACTATGGATATAGACTAGGACTAGGTAGCCCTAATACTACTAGGACTCAGTTTGGCTTTCTTTCCTAATCCTACAGGAGTAACATGATTAACTTCTACATTCACCTTCTTAATCTTGTTACTTGACTTCACTTCTTGCAGTCCGACTTTCTTCCTCATCTCAATGAACTTCTGTCGATCGAGGGACTTGGTGAAAATATCAGCAAGTTGGTCATTCGTGTTCTCATGTTGAACCTCGATCAACCCTTCTTAAATGCACTCTAGGATATGGTGGAACCGGGTATCTATGTGCTTGCTCCTTTCGTGATGAATCGGATTTTTGCACAATGAAATTGCAGCTTGGTTGTCGATCTTCAATGACACCTTCCGCACCTCCCGCCTTGCAAGAATAGCTAGGAGTCTTCTCAACCACACTGTTTAACAAGCCATCGTGCTTGCCACTATGTATTCTGCCTCGCATGAAGACAGTGCCACCACCTTTTGCTTCTGAGAATTCCAGCTAATCGGATTCGGGCCAAGGTAGAAAACCATGCCCATTGTGCTCTTTCAGTAATCAAAATCACCTGTCATGTCATTATCTGAATATCCATGAAGTATCAATCCTTCCTTTCCCTTTATGTACGTGCAACCAAGATTAATGGTGCCTTTCACATAGCGCAAGATTTGATGAACTGCGCTCATGTGCTCGGTTGTCAGATTCTCCATGAAACGAGTCACGATCCCGACTGAATAAGCCAAATCAGGTTGGGTATGCACCAAGTATCTTAGGCTTCCCACAACGCTTCGATACATTATGGTGTCCACCGACGGATTTGAGCTGCGCTTGCTCAACTTGTGACGTTGGTCGATTGGAACTTGTGTCTCGTAGCAATCTGACATGCCACACTTTTCCAATAACTTGACTGCGTAAGCCAATTGACATAGGGAAATCTCTCTGGAGCTTTGCTTCACTTCAATGCCACCATAATAGCTGAGTAATCCCAGATCACTCATGCTAAACTTGTTCTTCATTTGTGCCTTTGAACGTTCATTTTCTTGTACGCTTTCTCCGGTGATAATCATATCATCGACATAAACTCCAACTAGCAGGTTTGATCCTTTGGAGTTCTTTGTATAGACTGCATGCTCAAGGGGACATCTCTTGAACCCGAGCGAGACCAAACTTCGGTCTAACTTTGACTTTCAAGCTCTTGGCGCTTGTTTTAACCCGTAAAGTGTCTTCTTGATCTTGTAAACTTTCCCTTCTTCGCCTTTTTCTCGTAGCCGAGGGGTTGTTCTACGTACACTTCTTCTGTGAGATCTCCGTTGAGGAAAGTGGATTTAACATCCATACGATGAACCTGCCAATCCTCTTGTGCTGCCAAAGCTAGGAGCACTCTCACCGTCTCGATTCGAGCAACCGGTGCAAACACCTCATCATAGTCAACTACTTGACGTTGTCCTTAGCCCTTTGCAACGAGTCTTGCCTTGTACTTCACAATGGAAACTTCCGTGTCCTTCTTTAACTTGTAAACCCACTTCAAACCTATCGCCTTATGGTTTGGAGGTCAGGTTACCAAAGTCCACGTGCCATTGCTCTCAATCGCCTTCATCTCCTCATCCATGGCGTGCGTCCAGCTAGGACTTTTGCTCGCGTCTATGAAGTTCGTCGGCTCCTCAACTCCGAACAGACATTGTCCGGAGTACTCGAGCATAACTGGCTTTGTGTACTTGTAGACTTTCTTGAGGGTCATGTAGCGACGAGGCCCTTAGGAGTCCGTTGTGGCCTGCTACAGCAACAAAAGTCCTTCCCTGCAACGCCAGGAATTCTTCTTGCTACTTCTCTTGTTTGCGTCGGTTTTTCCCTTGAAGAGGAAAGGGTGATGCAGCACAGGAGCAGTAAGTATTTCCCTCAGTTTTAGAACCAAGGTATCAATCCAGTAGGAGAATCTCGTCATGTCCAGAGTACCTGCGCAAACACAAAAGAGCTTGCATCCAATCCTTTAAAGGGGTTGTCAATCCCTTCAAGATTGATTGCAAAGTGAGATCTGAAGGCGGGTAGTGCAACGAAGAAAAAGTGTAAGGCTCAAAATATGGTGTGGAGTTGACCCGGGGGCCATAGTGTTCACTCGAGGCTTCTCTCAAAATAGCAAATATCACGGTGGGTGAACAAATTACAGTCGAGCAATTGATAGACCCGCGCAAAGTCATGACGATATCTAAGGCAATGATCATACATATAGGCATCACGTCCGAGACAAGTAGACCGATACTTTATGCATCTAGTACTATTACTCCACACATCAACCACTATCGAGCATGCATTTAGTGTATTGAGTTCATGATGAACAGAGTAACGCCTTAAGCAAGATGACTTGATGTAGAGGGATAATCTCAAACCAATGATGAAAACCCCATCTTTTTACCCTTGATGGTAACAACACGATGCGTGCCTCGCTACCCCTTCTGTCACTACGTGAGGTCACTGCACGGTATGAACCCAAAACCAAGCACTTCTCCCACTGCAAGAATAATAAATCTAGTTGGCCAAACAAAAACCACAACTCGAAGAGAATTACAAGGATATGAAATCATGCATAAGAGAGATTAGAAGAAACTCAAATAAGATTCATAGATAATATGATCATAAATCCACAATTCATCGGATCTCGACAAACACACCGCAAAAGAAGATTACATCGGATAGATCTCCATGAAGATCATGGAGATCTTTGTATTGAAGATCCAAGAGAGAGAACAAGCCATCTAGCTACTAGCTATGGACCCATAGGTCTATGGTGAACTACTCACGCATCATCGGAGAGGTCATGGTGTTGATGAAGAAGCCCTCCTTATCCGAATCCCCCCTCCGGCAGGGCACCAGAACATGCCCCAGATGGGATCTTGCAGAGACAGAAGCTTGCGGCGGCGGAAAAGCACTTTCAATAATCTCCTGATTTTTTATGGATTTTTAGGGAATATATAGGTGCAAAACCTAGGGCTAAGGAGCCTCAGGGAGCCCACAATCCAGGGGGCCGCGCTCCCCCTGGCCACGCCATGAGGGCTTGTGGGGTCCCTGGTGGCCCCTGCCCTGATTCTCCGGCTCCCCGATCTTTTTCTATTCCGGAAAAAATATTTTTGGCAGTTTCATTCTGTTTGGACTCCGTTCAAAATCGTCCACTGAAAGGGGTCAAAAACATGGAAAAAACAGGAACTGGCTCTTGGCACTGAGTTAATAAGTTAGTCCAAAAAATATATAAAAGGCTTGCAAAACATCCAAAGTTTGACAAGATAATAGGATGAAACCATCAAAAATTATAGATACGTTGGAGATGTATCGTGGCTTGCGAAGGAGGCGACACAAATTGTGTCGTCGGCATAGTCGGCGTGACCCTGACCATCATCTTGATTGTCGTTGTCACTATGCGCCTCGTTGTCGACGTTGTCGTCGAGATATTCGTCTGTGTCTTGCGCGTCATTGTCGCTATCTCCTTGCGACCTATGCACGTCATCGTCGGTGTCGGCACCATTATGATCACTACCATTGTGGTCACCTTGGTTGGGCGTCTTTCCAACCACCTGGACATCCTCCCCTGCATCACCATAAGTTGGAAATTCAACCGTGAATATGTTACCGTTTGGAGCATCGTTGGCTACGGCACGCCAATTCCATGCTTGGTTTTCTTCAAACACGATGTCGCATGAAATCCGTAGACGCTTGGTTTGTGGATCGTAGAAGCGGTATGCCTTGGTGCCGGAACTCCTCTCGTATCCGATGAACACCATCTTGGTGCTACGATGGACAAGCTTTGAGAGGTGTGGCTCCGCCGTCTTCACATCTGCCACGCACCCGAACTTCTGTAGATGAGACACATTCGGCTTACGTCCGTAAATTGCTTTATACGGAGTCTTGTCGATCACTGCCTTCGTTGGATCCCGGTTGAGAAGATAGACCGCCGTCGAGACAGCTTCTCCCCAAAAAGTCCACGACATGTTCTTGCTCTTGATTAAAGTCCTTGCCATGTCAACGACGGTTCGATTGCGCCTTTCAATGACCCCGTTCTGCTGCGGCGTGTAAGGTGTTATGAGGCACCTTTTGATGCCAATCTTCTCACAGTAGGCGTTGAATCCATTTGACGTAAACTCTCCGTTGCGATCTGTTCGTAGAGTGTGAACCTTCAGCTTGTGTTCCATCTCCGTTGGAGCCTTCAACTTCTTGAACGCTTCAAGCGCCTCATATTTAGATCGTAGGAGAACGACCCACATATATCTCGAGTAGTCATCTACCACAAGGAAGAAGTACTTCTTTCCTCTGTGAGTTGATGGGGTGATAGGGCCACATAGATCACCATGGAGCAGCTCGAGTGCATCACTTGCACGATAGGTAGACTGGGCAGGGAACGGCCTGCGGTGCTGTTTTCCAACCAAGCACCCGTCACATACTCGATCAACATGGTCGATAACTGGCATCTCGGATACCATATCCATCTTTGACATCTTCTTCAAGGCGTAGAAGTTGACATGTCCAAATCTAGCATGCCATAACTACGAATCATTATCACTCTTGGCGAACCAACACTCCGGGTGAGATTGATCAAGGTTGAGTATATAGAGCCTGTTCCGTGTGCGAGTAACATGAGCTAGCACGTTTCGGAGGTTGTCGAAGATCATCATCACTCTGTTCTCGATACCCACCTTGCATCCATTATCGTCAAGATTCCCAATAGAGATGATCTTGTTGCGAAGGCGTGCGATGTAGTACACTTCGGTGAGTATGCGATGTTCGCCTATGAGACCCTCGAAGAGGACAGATCCTTGTCCTCAAATCTCCACATTTGAACCATCACCAAACTTGACCGAGCCTTCGACATCATATTCTAGCTCGAGAAATTTCTCCTTGCATCCCGTCATGTGGTTACTCACACCTGTGTCGAGATACCACGACACGTTGTGATCCCCGGATAACTTCGGTGTCACATTCTTCTCATGAAGTAGCACCTTCCGGCTTGGTTTCACAACCACTGTTTCAACGAGATCACAAACTTAGGCCATCAGAAAACCTGGACCTTCGTCTTCCTCCTTTGCCAAAGTTGCCTTGATCTCTCTCTTGTCAGGCTCCGGACAATCCTTTTCAAGGTGACCCATCTCGTTGCAGTTATAGCACTTGACCTCGGACATATCCAAGTTCCATTGCTTCCGCCCTTTAGATCGGTCAGGCTTGCCACGACCTTGTGGCTTGCATTTTCCTTTGCCTTCTCCGGTTTGTCCGCCGCGCGTTGTGTTGCTTGAGCCTTTGTTGCCATCACGCCTTCCTTTGCTACTTGGGGACTCCCAATCTCCACGCGAGTACATAAGTTGGTCACTACCTCCTCTGTTTCCTTTCTGACACCCACGAGCATTCTTTTCCCATGTCCGCAGGCGTCCGATCGCCTTCATTATGGTCATGTCATCGATGTCGTAAAGTTGCTCGAGCGTGCCGATGATGTACGTGAATTTATCAGTCACTGAACTAAAAAATTTCTCCACAATCTCGGTCTCATCGATGTTTGCACCAAGCGCGCGATCTCTCCGACCAAAGTAGTAAGACGCATGGCATAGTCGTTCACCAATTCAGTTTCCTCCATCTGCAACTTGTGAAATTGGCGCTTCAGCACTTGTGCCCGAGCCTTGGTGACACGGTTTGCTCCTATCCTCATCTCTTTGAGTGCGTTCCACGCCTCTCTTGTCGTCTCAAACTCCGCCAATGTCATCAGCACGGGATCCGGCACGAACTGGGCTATGGCGGCCATCAGCACGGGATCCGGCACGAACTGGGCTATGGCGGTCATGGCACTCCTCGTCGACGTCGTCGTCCGTGATGGCCTCCCACACTCGAAGGGATCGGAGAACCATCTTCATCTTCACTGCCCACACGCTGTAGTTGGCGTCGGTGAGCATCGGGTACTGGATGGGGATGTTGCAATGCGCCTGGACGTTGGCACCGCTCGTTCCTCCACCACTGGTTGAGGACTTGATGCCCTTCTTCACCTTCTCGCCATTCTTGTTCGCCTTAGCACCGCCCTTCCTGGAGTTGACCGACTCAGTGTCGCTGTCCGTCATCGTAGATCGTTGAGGCTCTAGATACCAATTGTGGGATTTAGAACGCTGATTAAATCCTCCAGCACAACGTTCGTGCAAGCTAGCTAAGCTATCAAGAAAGCACGTGGATGATTGATTGATCAACAATAGCCACACACATGCACGTACAGACGTGTACGTAGACGTGAAGATCGAACTCGGCCGAACGGCTCGGCTACTTTTCATGGAGGAGGAAAGTGTCGATGTATTGCAACAGGTCTGTATCGAGCCGGGTACTTTGTATTTCTTTTCGTTTTTCTGGTGTTACAAGCAACACCCCTAGGGTGCCTTTTATACACGTCCACAAGGGACTATGGACATAGACTAGTACTAGGTATCCTAATACTACTAGGACTTCGTTTGGCTTTCTTTCCTAATCCTACAGGAGTAACATGATTAACTTCTACAATAGGTTGGGTTTGCTAGGGCTGGTTGCCTGGGCGAGGCTTCTGGTTACACGACCTTACCTTCTTGATCATCTTGCGCTTGCGAGTGTGTTCCAGGGCACAATGCTTGTATTCCAACATGAGAGCCTTGTTCCCTCGGTCGAAGAAGGTCCGATAGTTGTAGACAATGAGTTTATACTGCAATTCTTGCTCGAGTTCTTCCATGAAGCGTTTTATCTTGGTTGCCTCAGTGCTGATGTCTTCAGGTGCATACCTCGATAGGATGTTGAACTTTTGGAAGTACTCCTTGACAGCGCCACTTCCTTGCTTCAGCGCTCGGAATTCCCAGTTTTTGATAGCCCTAATTCCTCAAGGAATGTTGGCATTGCCGAACCCTTTCTTGAAATCAGCCCACGTGATCACATGGTTACCTTCCATGACCATAAATTCATCCAATCAAGCTTTCGCGGTACCTCTGAGGAAGTAAGAGCCATAGAGAACCTTCTCACGGCCCTTATTGTAATTGAATAATGAAAGGAGGTCCTCGATGGTGTAGATCGAGCCATCAGTATCTAGAGGTTCAACAGTCTCACTGAAGGTTGGGGGGCGAATTTATCATGAACGCCGGTAGAGTGGAACGCAATTGTCATTCCGTCCTTGCCACTAGGTGTTCACAAGGACTTGAGCCATCTGCTAGATAGCGGCAGTGTTGGCTTGGCATTCCTCCCGGAGAACTTGAAGTAACTGAGCTATGGTCATGTCCTGTGGTGGAGGTGGTGGCGGGGGAAATGTCGCCTTGTGGCTGCTCCTAGTGATCTTCAGCTTGAGGAGACCCACCAGCCACCAGCTGCTGGCTAGAGTTACCGGTGTTGGGGTTGAAAAAAGTGATGATGCGGGTTGCAGTCACCATTCTGCTTCTAGCAGCAAGTCAAACAACTAGAATAGGCAAGAAGGAAAAGCAACAAGGGAAAAATGCGCCTAAGGGAACTGGTACAGTGCAAGTGTGATAAAACAAAGGTCGAAAGACCAAACATATAACATTAAGATCAGATCGGTGATGTAGTGGCTTACATCTTGCCTAAGGCAGAAGCACGATTTGCATTAGGATACAAACAACAAAACAAACAACAACCACACATGGTTTCATATCAACCATTACACGAACTCGACTTTGCATGAGGGGTACATGACCTATCCTACCCTAGGGGTTTTCATACTCAAGTGGTGGACTGCTTGTTCTGGTACTTGTGCTCCTCCGGGTCTTCTTCCTTATCCTTGTCATTACGGGTGTTGTCTCCAGTCAAGGGAGTAGGAGAACAAGGGGGTCCATCCCGGTGACGCTATGCCGATCGGTCTGCGTAGGGTGCACGAAACACCTTCCCACACATGCAACTTTGTTGAGATTCTCCCAGAGCGGGTGCACCTCTAGCTAGGGTACTTGTCACGCCCAAGATGCGACCCTATCCTCAATTTGGCATGGGTGCCTCATCAGGGATAAAAGCGCATCTCGTCGTGTCGCAAGAATGGATATCATTACAAATACATGTACTGAAGAGAAGAGATATATATATATATAATTGGCTTACACTCGCCACAAGCAACATCAGAGTCACATCAGTACAATACATCAACATCATGAATAGGAGGAAGGTCCGTCTACCGACGAAAACAAACGAGAAAAAGAAGTACGACGTCCATCCTTGCTATCCCAGGCTGCTGGCCAGGAACCCATCCTAGATCGATGATGATGAAGAAGAAGAAGCAACTCCAAATGAACAATCAAGGCGCTCGCGTCAAGTAACCTTTACCTGTACCTGCAACTGGTGTTGTAGTAATTTGTGAGCCATAGGGGACTCAACAATCTCATTTCCAAAGGTATCAAGGCTAGCAAAGCTTAACGTGTGAGGCATGGTTAAGTGGTGAGGTTGCAGCAGCGGCTAAGCATATCTTTGGTGGCTAAACTTACGAGTACCAGAAATAAGAGGGGGAAATCTATGTGTAGCCCACATGAACTACTTATGATCAAAGGAATGATCTTGAACACCTACCTACGTCATACATAACCCCACCGTGTCCTCGAACAGAGAAGGAACTCACGAAAGAGACAGTCACGGTTACGCACACAGTTGGACTATTTTAATTAAGTTAACTTCAAGTTATCTAGAACCAGTGTTAAACAAAGTTTCCACGTTGCCACATAACCGCGGGCACGGCTTTCCGAAAAGATTTAACCCTGTAGGGGCGCTCCAACTAGTCCATCACAAATTACCACAAGCCGCATAGAAATCCTCGATCACAACACTCGCGATCTCGTCGGACTCCTTAGTGGAAAACCTCAACTCTGAGATTACCCAAAGCATCACGGAATCCCGATGCACAAGATATCTCGTCAAAGGTAAAACTAATCCAGCAAGGCCGCCCGACGTGTCGACGATCCTGGTAGGAGCCGCATATCTCGTTCTCAGGACACGACGGATGAGCGATGGTTACCACGCCAAACGCCGAGTTGCCCCGGGTAGCGTTAATAAGCTCCTCTGTTTTGGACCAACACTCATGAGGAGCACTGGCCCGGGGGTTGATTAAATTATCCTCGGGGTCCGGAAAGCCCCTATGCATATTTATTAGGTGATTAAGCGAATGTAGTGCCAAAGTTGGGCCTTGCCAGAACAACTTTAATCTAAAACGAATTATCAAGGGGGTACCCTTAACAACCCCGATCGTATTAGGAGCGCTCATTTATGGAACATAACACCGGTAGCCGAAAACTAAGGAGGCAAAGGTGGAACAAAACACCAGGCTAGAAAGGCCGAGCCTTCCACCTTTTACCAAGTATACAGGTGCGTTAAATTAAATAATATTTATATGGTGATATAACAAGGAACCATGTTTTCACATGGAAGCAACTGCACCTGCAACTAGCAACGCTAACACAGGGTTAAGCAAGCGGTAGCATAGCCAATCAGTGGTTTGCTAGGTTGCACAGGTTGAAGGTTTTCATGGCATTGTTGAGAGGCTGATATATAACATGTGGTAGGC
Organism: Hordeum vulgare subsp. vulgare; assembly: GCF_904849725.1. Classification (NCBI taxonomy): domain Eukaryota; kingdom Viridiplantae; phylum Streptophyta; class Magnoliopsida; order Poales; family Poaceae; genus Hordeum; species Hordeum vulgare. The sequence goes on along the minus strand of NC_058521.1, from coordinate 311,729,241 downwards.
AACGAGACATAATCGATACAAACGGTAAAACTAGCATAGCAATGATAGTAATGGTATCTGGGGAAATGGTCATCTTGCCTGAGATCCCGCTTGGAAGAAGAATGACTCCGTGAAGCAGACTAACCGATGTAGTCGTATGGGTCCTCACAATCCGACACGCTTGCGGAACTATATCGAGACGAAGCAAACCGGAAACATGCATCAATCCACGATATTCACCACACGATGCAAGACACATATGATGCATGAACGGTCTATTGCAAGGCATGACAACGACAACAATCAAACACTACACATTAAGTGAAGCTCAATATGCAACGAGTTGCTTATCGACGAAACTCCATGTTTAATTATTTAGTTCACTCCCATTCAGGTACACGGCTATATTAAATGTTGTTAAACATGGCACGAGGGTGAAGCACAAATTAATCTACCTAGCTAGGCATTTTAAATGAGACCGAAAACGAAATATAGCATCTCCGAAATGACCCCACGTGTTAAATCTTAATTCTGTCCAGATTTGTCCTAATCTCATTTTAGGTTCGTTAAAAGGCAAAACAAAGTGGTTCACGTGATTCTACTCGTCGTTCTGGTCCATTTACATATATGGCACATCTCCAACGGAGCTACGGACAAATAGTTATGACATAAACCATTTTCAACACGTTGACACGCAACCGATGCAAACAACACACTAAACAGTTCTAATTATGCATGAGAGTTGGAAATTATTAACCTATGGGAAATTCTAGTCAGGCTACAAAATTGAATCACTCCGATCCGATGCACGGTTTAGAAACTACGCTCGTTTGAAAAACAAAGCTTTTCCTGAAATTAGCAAAGTCCGTGGAAATTGGAAAAAATCACACGACGTTTAAAAAAAACAACAATAATGGACCGAATTGCACTATTGTGCAGTGGTCCAAGGCTGAAATCGGCCCAAGTGGTGCTCTGGTGCGTGTAATAAAAAAATAAAAAATAAAGAAGTGCAAAATCTATGGGGATCTGGATTCGAACCCAATACCTTTAGCATGGGGGCTTGATGCGTTAGCCAACTAGGCTAGCACGGTGCTTGTGAAAACATAGAGACTAACACTATAAGATACGGAAGGAAAAGCTGATGCATAGCAAGACAGAGAGCATGAAAAAAATTATGCATCCGTGACGACTTGATCCCAGGATCTGCTAGATCGGTGTAGTGATTCCTACGGCTGCGCTACTACCAGTGTCTGTGCCAAAGTCGGGGCACTGCATTAGTTAAAGTGACTCAACGGCTAGGCCTCTCTCACCATGAACCTGTGCTGAACCTGCCGGCGAGGAGATCGAACAGCAACAATTGTTGGGGTGGTAGAGGACTAGCAGGGCTGGGCGAGGAGTCGCGGATCCAACGAGATCCGGCTCGGGACAGAAGGATCCGGCGGGCTGGGCGAAGCACACGCTTGAGATCCTCCATGGCTATCTCCTGCAGATGGAAGAGAGTGCAGAGGTGAGGGAGAGAGAGAGAACCGGTGGAAGGAGAAGGGAGAGGGGCGAAGCAGGGCTCCGGTCTGAGGTTCTCCGACGGCGAGGGCTGACGGCATGGGGGGAACGACGGCAGGCTCCGGGCTGCCATGGCGCCGCTGCAGCCTGAAGAAAGAAAAATACAGAGAGAGAGAGTTTAGAGAAGAGACAGGGTAAGGAAGAAGAAAGAACGGGGAGAGCAGGGCAACGACGAGGTTACCGGCAGCGCTAGGGGGTTAGGGATTGGCGTTGGGGTCGGATCCGAGGGCGGCTTGAAGGTCCTTCGGCGCCTCCATGGCTGCTCCTGCTTGCAAGGGGAGAGAGAGAGGAACATTAGAGAGAGGAGGAGAAACACCAGAGACAGGGAGAGGAAGGGCGGCAACGGGGTCGACCTGGCCGGGGACTTGAACGTGCTGGTCGCGGGGGTTGCTGCTCCGGCCGCTCGCCGGCCAGCTAGATGAGGGGAAAGTGCTCCGAGGTCTTGTGTGAGCAGGGAGGACGCATAGGAGCTGTGGTTGTTGGCTGCTGCGGGTTGTTGGCAGGTGGAGGACGACCGCGCTGGTTGGACGAGGAAGATCCCGAGGGGGTGGCGGCGTGGACGGGACAAATGTCCTAGTTTTTAAGGTTTTGTCTAATAGAGCTAGGGTAGTCCATATAAAGCTACTGGGTTAGGTAAAGGGCATCTTTACCCTCCGATTTAGATTATATGGTCGAGATAATTAGGTTGGGGACTGCAATGGACAAACCGATGACGATTTGCGGTAAAACGGGGTTGATCCGGATCCAACGGTCACGACTACCGTGTTCGGGTTCCGGGAGGTTTGTCGGACTGGGCTGCGTGTAGGGTCGATGCACTGTGCAGACGAGCTAGGCGGAGATGAGAGGGAAAACGGGCACCCGGCAACGTATTTTTAAAATACCGAAAAAACGTCCGACGTTAGACCAGATACGGTGCCGCTACGATCGACCGTTCGGGTACCAAACGGACTCCGATCGCGATTAAATTTGAGAGGCGGCCTACCTATATTAAAATAATACCGCACGTCAAATCTCAACCCAATCAGAGATAGTTTTTATCCACACTTTTTTTAAACAGGGTTCTGACGATGCCGCGGGCACGTGCGTGCGCGGTCGTGCTCACAACGGACAACAACGAGAAGCGGCAACTAACAACTGATGCAACTTTTGAAAACTGGCGGCAACGGGATGCCGATGCAATGCTGATGATGTGCATGATGCGATGAATATGCAACAATAAAAATAACCCCACGATGAAAACGGAATAGAAGGGGAATCTTCTGGAACGTCGGCATCGATGTGTCACAGTACTCCTCCTCTGTAAGCGATAGTTGGTCATCCATCGGGGGCTCCATCCTTCTTGACCTTGTCTGGTTTGTCTTGGCTTGTCGGAGTAGCTCACTAGTGTCGTGAAGTTCCTTGCGGAGCTTCACGGAGTCCTTAATCAGGTAGTGAGCCACACTATCGGTGGAGAGGTTGAAGTAGCTCTGCAATCTGAGTGGTGTTACATCCTCCTTGGATGGTATCAACGTCCAACTCTCGCCAATATCATTTTTCCTAACGGCAAAGTGGTCGGCTTGTCAGACATATTTGGGATGATGTCTCGAAGGTGGATGAGTGCCTTCCGTGCAGCCATCTCGACTACGATCACCAAGGTCTCCATTTGTGGTCCTTCGAAGAACCAACTCGTTGGAGAGTCGTTTGCCTTCACGACAACATTAACATCATACTCCTTCGTGGTGGCATCAATCCAGTGCTCATGGTAGAGAAAAACAGGAGATCGTTCGATGTAGCACTTCTCTAGGCTCTCCTCCATGAGTAGGGGAAAGCCGGATGTTAGGAGGCCTTCAGGTGTGACGACCATCTACAAAGATTTGAAAGGGGAGGGGTGTCAATTAAGTTTTGAAGTAGAGTAGAAGAGGTAAGAAGTGTAGAAGCACCTAAATATAGGTTCTAGGTATAGTTTTTGTAAGGGGTTTGTTCTAATTAAAGTCCATGCTAACTAAGGATTCCTCTATACAGGATGGCTCTAATACCAGCTCTGTGGTGACCCTGACTCATAAGTCATGATGGCCGAATGCACGTGTACAGTGATCCCAGGGATCAATGCTCAGTGAACACACGAAAACAGAATAACAAGAGTCTTACATCCATACACACTGTTTAAAATAAATAAATACCATTGAGGTCAAGTCATACATATATAGGGCCATGAAGGCCAACACACCAAACTTTACTAGCAGCAGAAATGCTAAAAGAAAGCATGAACCCATTCCATCTCCCTTAACCCTACAAGCATTCTGACCGGGAAGTGTCCTAGTTCACATGTTAATCTCCAACAAACTCTTCTTCAAACTCCCCCACTTCCATTCCTGAAGAATTAAATAACAAGTGGCAAGCCAATGAGTACTTTAGCAACCCATGTTTTGGAACGAGGTAATTACAGTGCATGATATGACACTAATAGGTAAACTGAAGAAAGCTAACTTTAAGTGCAATGATATGATCAATATCTTCGGAAGGCATGCTTCATGAAGTAACCAACATTCATGTGAATGGGTTACATATATCAATGTAAACAGGGGGTTGAACATCTCATGTTCATTCATCAAGTCATGTCATCTCACTTAGCTCATGTATCACCTTTCTCACATTATCATTCATCCCACATATACACAAACCCAGTTTATGATAACATCAGACGAAGTTTAAGTAACACCACCCAACTATCCTTGACCGTGGACATGTGTAACACCCAAGATTTTTCAACTTTTATTTTCTTTGATTTCCTTGGGATTTGAATTTTTGACTTGAGAAGAACTTGGAAGTTTTCTTACTAATCCACATGAGAGAAAAAATTTGAGCTTTTTCTCCACCAAACAAATTCAGAAATACCCTCTTGGCTTTTCTCATGAATGAAATGGTTGAAGAATATTTCTTTTACTCTTGAATTGGATTCCGTTTATTTTTGATTTGGATTTCTCCGTAAGCTTATTTATAAATTCTTCAAAGAGAATTAATCACCATTCTCTTTTTAAATATTTTAACTGTTCTCCTAATCCCTAAGTTTATTTTTGGAAGTTCTCCAAAGATTTAGAAGGGTTGGATCTCCGCAATTATTTTTATTTCTAAAATGGGAATTTCTCTAATCAGTTTGAGCTCCAAGAATTTTTGAAAGGAACCTCCTTTTTCCTTTGGAATCTTGACCCCAAACTTTGGCTGTTTTTAGTCCTTAGTATCCTCAACCTATTCCAGCAAAAACTTTGGGTCCTCCAGTTTGAAAAATTCAAATTTGGTTTGACTGAAGTTTGACCCCACAAACTCATTTTTTATTCAAACCTGCCTTAAACTCCACCAAAAATTCTGAATTTTTTTGCAGCATATTTTCTTCCAATGAGATTGCTCCCCTCCAAAATTCAGCATCAAATTATTTTTCTATCGACGGTTTTTCTTTCTGTTGATCACCTCATGTGCACCTCACTGAAGATGTCTGAATTTAATTCAGACCAAACTTCGGACAGAGCGCAACCTTCCCCCCTTTGTCAATCTAGACAGTAGCGGCGATTTAGCCATTGCTCCTCTGCCTCGATCCTATCCTCACTGTCGCCGGAGGCTTGGCAGCTTCCTCTCGTCGGTAGGTCACCGACAGGGCCGGCCAATACCCTGGCAGCGGCTCTGCAGCAGCCGCAGCAACTCCCTGCTTCGACTCCTCGCCTCCCACACCACCCCTTGCTCCTGCTGCCGCCGCATGCCCCTCCTCGACCGTGTGCTCCACGAAGACCGTCGCCATGCACCTTGCAGCTCAAAGCACGGGTTTTGCACCCGCAGTGCGCAGCAATGGCCGCGTTGTCGCCGCATTGCCACGGTTGATGACCAACCTCCCTCTGGTAAAAAATGGAGCCCCACTAGTGATAAGGTGCGATCCTAGCCACCTAACCTCCTGCCCAAGCTCTTGCATCGCTGCAATCGCTTGCCGGATTAATGTCGTAGCTCCTCTAGCGGTGTCTATAAATAGAGGACCCCTCCAGTGCTTCTGACCTTGCCCAGCTCTTCCCCATTCTCCATCTCCACCTCTAGGAACCAGCCGTCCAGGAAGGGGTCCTCGAGGTGCCTTCTTCCCCAGCTCGGGCCGCCCCGATCCGCTTCGAGATCTGGCCACTCCCGTGCAGTGTAAGTAGAGGTAGGACCCCTGAGGCCTTCGTTTGCATCTAGCAACTCCTCCCCTGCTTACCCCGTGCTCAATTTCATCGCAGAGGCTCTCTGTCGTCGATCTCCTCGCGTCACCGGAGTTGCTGCCGCCGGAGATCTGCTGTCGTCGACGTGAGGCCTCCCCCCGCTGTCCAATCCCTCTCCATCAGTCCGGCGAGTCAACGGTGAGTGCACCCGCACCCCCAGCTCGATCTCCTCTCCGTCCTAGCATCGCTGGTCATCGCTGGAAGCTTCTGGTGCCGGTGGAACATTCAAACCTGACAGGGGGACCCCCTCTGTCAGTGTCTCTCTCTCCCTCCGAAGCGTTTCGTTGGAAACGTATTCAGCCAGTTGTCGTTTTCCTTTCGGGGAAACGTCTTTCCCTTCGGGCATTTTCCCTAAATCTCAGTCTAGCCCCTGTTTCTATTAAAACTAATTACATAATAGTCCCTGAAAATATTTTGGCTATAACTTTTGATACATAACTTATTTTTCAGTGATTCTTTTTGCAAATTGTTCCTGGTAATGCCTAGTTTATTTTAAGATTTTTAGAAAAATATTATAGGACTAGTATCTAGGCAGTACCATTTATACCCTTGTTTGATCTATACTGTAGATTCCGACACTGAAATACCACACGTCAACTGCACCGAGCTTGATCCCGACTATGTGGAACCAGGCAAGCATGTTTCTTACTTTTGGTGTGCTGTTTGCTAACTTAGTTCATATTTATTATTCATCACATTGCATATTTCATACTTGCTATACATATTCAACCATAACAAAAAAATATGATGATGGCAAGTGGTAGTTATGAAAGGTTGTGGAGTAGCCTAGTCATGCGGAACGTGATTTGTTATGACCTTTTCATGCCTTGAGAATAATGGTGCTGATATAAATTTGGTAAACTTTAGTATCGACCTAGATCGAGTCTTGTCCGTGTCATACTTCTCATCGTGGTACCACACTTCCCTAAATAATGGGTGCGGTATAGTTAGTTGTAGACCTATTATCTGTCAGACACCAAGTAGAGGGGCCGGTCTGAAGGTATCCACGGCACTGGAATAAATCCAGTCATTCGGTCAGGGGGCATGGGTGTTTCTGGTCTGGGACCGCAAGGGAGGGCACTCCCCGTGAGCGCGCGATATAAATATAGTTGATCCCATGCTAGTCGAGGTCGGAGACTCCCCGTATTATGGTTTTACCTTGGCAGCGTAGTCCGGGTGAATCCGGGCTTCATGGAGGTAAAGTGGGTGTGTGATGATTCTGATTGTCCACTTTTAAAATACCGTAAGCGTAATTAGTCATATTGACTATTGAAAACCGTGGGCTATGGGTAAAGAGTACACCCTCTACAGAGTCAAAACTATTCATGTAGCCGTGTCCCCGATCAAGGACGTTGTTTGACGATTCAAGTGTTGGTCCTAGAGTCAGTCTTTGGAGTATAAGTGATATTAATAATATTGGATGTGGAGAACAATATGATGATGCGGGACATTATCATATCGTGCATTATTACTTTGGACTAACCCTTATGATTCTCTTTGTTGGATATCCTTGGGACGGTTCTACCTCCTGGATATTCAATATTTTATTCTTATAAACCCTTTATGTGGTGTCGCTGATACGCCCAACCGTGGTATTGCTTTTATTATTCATATAAGCCCTTTATGTGGTGTCGTTGACACGCCCGACTATGGCAATGTTTTTATTTATCTTATGAGCCCTTTATGTGGTGTTGCTGAGACGCCCGACTGTGGCATTGTTTTTATTATTCTTATAAGCCCTTTATGTGGTGTCCCTGAGACGCCCGACTACGACACATTATTTTATTTTTATCCATGCCCTTACTGTGGTGTCGCAAAGATGCCCGTTCGAAGCTTATTATTTATTTCACTTAGGTTGTGCCCTGTGTGTGGTATCTCTCAGACGCCCGACGGTGGTTTATTTCATTTCTTTTCGTTACGGATATCTCGGGAGGACTACCGCCTGATTTATCCTCTAAATTAATTACTTTCTACACTTATATGATGAACATAACTTGATCCTAACCATGCATAATAAAATCAACTGCATGCATTTCATCATTTGTGCAAACTGTTTGCGAGTACTTCTCGGAGTACTCACTGGCTTGTTGTTGTGGCCAGATACGGATGAAGGAGAACTCATGGATGAGGAGTTCGATAGCGAGTCCAATGTCTAGAGGAGTCCCAGTCAGTCTTGCGATCCTGGAGTCTGTCGCTGTTTTATTCCACATCTTCCGCCACCTCGAATAAATTGTTGAGCTTCACTCTGAGGCTTATAGCGTAGTAGTACTCATCATGTTACATTACTCTGATGTGACGTGCCCCTTTATTTTCGCGAGCAGCAGAGTCACCCTAAGACCAATGTAACATTTTTTCTATCCTAAGACTTGGATGTGTTGTAATAATTTGTAGAGCGACCCTTGCTTTACTTGTATTATATTGAGTACTATTGGTTTTCTGCATCAAGTTGAGTCTGTCAGTGGGAAATATTTTCATCACTATGGACGCGAATGGCTGACTTCCAATTAAATCTTATATTTGGAAACTGGTAGTGACAGCATGGCTATCCGAATAGTTTTACACTCTACAGAGGTTGCACAGTTTACCCACAATACTTGGGAAACTTCCGTGGGGATGCACGACTCATGGTATTTTTCGTACTCGAGGTAAGTACCCGAACAATGCCTTTCCCATGAGGATACTAACAAAGTGTCCATTCGTTGGTGCCATCCCTCGTGATGCTCAGCTCTAGTAACATCCACGAGGGCATGCAACGGTGTGCCCGGTGTTTATGAAAATATCCCATGGTCGTCCTTTCCGGCATGACCCGTATTGAATGTGACCACGTCACTCTGTCACTAGTAATGCGGGATCTGAGCTAGTACCGACCACAGTAATCAACAAATCCCCGTTCCATAAGGGGTATCCTGGTTGTGCATGTAAGGTTGGGACAGTTGAAGAATCTTAAATCTCTCTGTTTTTCAAAACACACACACACACATCTTGCCTTCGTACACCACTTCTTTCTGAACTTGTCACCTAATCTCAACACCATCTCCCTCGGGCATTAGTGGCACCGGATGGGTTTTCCAAAAAGTATTTGAAAAACAACTTTTTCGATCACCATGCATAGTCCCATCCGATTTGCGTAGCAACTACATACGAACCTATCTACTTCGCACCCACACAACTCTAAGCACGAGTAGAGTCATGCCATGCAAGTATCAACAAAGAGTTAATGGAGGCAACCCATAAAGGTAGACGTCGAGCTCGATCTGAAGCTCGAGCGCTCCTGAGGATGGAGGGGTGGCGCAGAGACACGATTAGGAGGATGGGGAAGTGAGTGGACAACAAAAGGGGAGTTAGGGATGGATTTTATAGTGGTGGCCGGCGCTCACCGTGGATAGGGAGCATGGCAAGCTCGAGGACATTGCCACGGGACACGGGGATGCCCTAGGCCATGTCTGTGGTGGTTACAGACGTGGTCCGGGTCCATGGATGGAAAGAGGAGGAATGGGGGAGTCAGAGGCCCACACGTGTGGCGTTGCTCTTTTGAGATCTCGGGCGTTGGTGTTGTGCGAGGAAGGGGACAATGGAGGAGAAGGAAGAGGGGGACATAGGTCTGGAGTGCCGTGGATGCCGAGGGCCTTCGACAAGCATGCTGGGGAGGCCCGAGGTGGTCGGGAGCTTTGGGATGGGGGTGGCTACAGTGTGGGAGCACAATGTAGCATGCTCCAGAGCGTGGTTATGGCTGGCATTAGCATCAACTTTTGTATTGTCGTGTGCACTTGTGCCTTGGGGTTCTGGAGATGCCCATGAGTGCCTAGGAGCTAAGGCGGAAGCAGGGATGAAGAAATGGAGAGAGGAAGAGGTGAAACAGGTGCTGCCATAACTGTCCAGAGGGGATAATTGGGTCTTTTACCCCACTCCATGATTGAGCCTTGGCCCAATATTCTTACTAGTGGTAGAAGGTTACTCGTAGGGGTTGTGGTAAAAAGATGGGGTGAAGGAGAATGGAGGAAGCGGTGAAAATGTAACTTTTACCAACTCACAAGAAGGTATTTGATGATACTTTGAGCAAGGAAATTTTAACTACTTACTGTGAGACTTAATAGGATTGAATGGTCGAAAAAACAAGGGTGATCACAAGGTTTGAGATCATTTGAGCAAAGTGGACAATGCAAACATGAAAAACCCTAGAAATGGATAGAATCAGGTTTCTATAGATGTAACCACGCAAAGAATTTCATCCTAATGCACAACTTGGTGTGGAGGCATTATTTGGTGATTAGAGCTCGCCGAAACAGTGTGGGATCAAATGGGGATTCTTGGCAATGTAGAGTTGCTCAAATTCGATTCTGTACAGAGAGGATTTCGAAATATTTTGGTGAACCTAATCAACTTGGATGGAGACAAAACTTGGAAAGATCATCATGTATAATATGTTTGATTTTCTAGCATTTTCTTGGAATTTATTGAGAATATTTCTTATAGAAATATTTCAAAAGCTTGAAATAGGCAAAAAGGATTTTGGAGGATTTTGTCGAATATTTTGAACATGACCATGTATTGAAACTCTTATATATGGAAAATATATGTCGAGTAAGTTCCCCTAAATTTTCTCAAATATTTTTGAAGCAAGAAAATAATTTTTCTTCACAAAAGACCATTTGTGTCCTTAGAAAGAAATATTTAATTAAAATAGGAAAATAACTTTAAAAATAACAATTCTCTGGTTTTGGGAAGTCTTTTTGATAATAGGACCCAAATAAAATATGTGGGGCAAGACATTCCTCCTAAGTTGAGGACTTGTAGTACAAATGTCAACTTCTGGTTTTTTCGAGTCTTAAAATAAATAATTGTCTTTTTGATCAAAATAATATTGTGTAAAAATAGTTTTAGGTCCTATACACATGGTATGATCATTGGGCAAGTATTTGAAGCAAGAAGAGGAGTCTTGAGAGGAGGAGAATTTTTGTAAATAAAAACCCAAATAAGCAAGCAAGGAAATAGCAACAATTCATGCATCACAAGCACACCGAAAGTTCTAATTGGTACCAAGTTTTATGAAAACATATTGTGTCAAAGTGGTACAAACACATGGTGTTACATGGGCGCATCGTTGCGTGCCCTCGTGGCTGATACTTGTGATGTACATGACAAGTGATGGCACCAACGAGTGGATACTTTCTTGGTATCGTCATGGGAATGGCATTGTTCGGGTACTTACCTCGGGTATGGAAAATTCCGCGAGCCGTGGATTGACAAGAAGTTTCTCGAGTGTTTTGGGGAAAGTTTGCAACCAATGTACAGTGCCAAACTATTAGAATACCCATGTCCACGGTGATGGACAATTGGATGACCTCTCTTTGGCTATGTCCATTGTTACTAAACTGTGTGTGTGGGTGAGAGAAAGAGGATACTCGAGCTAAGTCGACTGACTTGCCATGATGATGGAACATGAGATGTTCTACCAGGCTTTATATTGAGATCTGTAAGTTGTTCATATGGATATCAGTTACCTCATGGTGCATGCCTTCATAAGATATTGATCATGTCAATGCACTCAAAATTAGCTTTCTCCAACATACCTACTTAGTGTTATATCATGAATTGTTATTGTCTTGTTCCAAACATGGGCTGCTTGCGAGTACATTCAAAGTAATCATTAGTTTGTCATTGGTTATTTGATTGGCCAGGCATGCGAGAACTGGATATGATGAATAATACCTTGGTGACGTACGTGCGAGCTAGGACGCTTCCCAGTCAAAATGCATGTAGGGTTAAGGAAGATGGGATGCATTTACGCTATCGATAAAGATTTGCGCTGCAGATATATGAATACTTGGCCATAAAGGCCATATTCGAGTAAAATGTTACGTAATGGACGTAAGACTCTTGTTATTCAGTTTCTGTGTGTTCAGTGAGCATTGATCTTTGGGACCCTGCACGTACATTCGGTGATCATGACTTATGAGTCGAGGTCCCCACACGTAGTCCCCGTAGAACCTAGCAAAGGGACCTTGCTGGTCCCATAGATTGTCGAATCACCATGACATCTTTGGCGGGCCGGGTCGGTGATTTGGTTGCTACCTCTTGAGCTCGCGTTGGTTTTCCCTTGAAGAGGAAAGGGTGCAGCAACAAAGTAGATAAGTATTTCGCTCAGTTTGTTGAGAACCAAGGTATCAATCTAGTAGGAGAACAAGGAAGGACCCAATCGTATTACCTAAACAAAGAATAAAACTCTTGCACCCAACGCTAAAAAGGGGTTGTCAATCCCTTAAGATTTATTTGCAAGGATGAGATCTAATAGAGATGGATATAAAAGATTGCGGAAACAAAAGTAAATAAATTGCAGCAAGGTATTTTTGGTATTTTTGGTTTATAGATCTGAAAGTATAATACGGAAAATAGACCCGGGAACCATAGGTTTCACTGGAGGCTTTTCTCACAAAGGAAAATAATATGGTGGGTGAAAAATTACTGTCGAGCAAGTGATAGAAAAGAAAATAATTATTAAGATATCTAAGGCAATGATTATGCATATAGGCATCACGTCCATGTCAAGTAGACCGAAACAACTCTGCATCTACTGCTATTACGCCACACATCGACCGACTCCTGCATGCACCCAAAGTATTAAGTTCATGAAGAACAGAGTAAGACATTAAGTAAGATGACATGATGTAGAGGGATAAACTCAAGCAATATGATGAAAACCCCATCTTTTTATCTTTGATGGCAACAATACAATACATGCCTCACTACCCCTACTATGTCACTGGGTGAGGATGCCCCAAGATTGAACCCACAATTAAGCACTTCTCCCATTGCAAGAATTACCAATCTAGTTGGCCTAACCAAACCAATAACTCGAAGAGACTTACTAATATATGAAACCGTGCATATCAGAATTCATAAGAGACTCAAATAATATTCATAGATAATCTGAACATAAACTCACAATTCATAGGATCTCAACAAACACATCGCATAAGCGTATTACATCGAATAGATCTCCATGAAGATCATGAAGAACATGGTATTGAAGATCAAAGAGAGCGAAGAAGCCATCTAGCTACTAGCTATGGACCCATAGGTCTGTGGTGAACTACTCGCGCTTCATCGGAGGGGCAATGGAGTCGATGTAGATGCCCTCCATGATCAATACCCTCTCCCGCAGATTACCAGAAAAGGCTCCTAGATTGGACCTCACGGGAACAGAGGCTCCCAGCGGCGGAAAAGTGTTTGTGTGGCTCTTTTTCACGATGGCGGAATATTTGGGAATTTATAGACGGAAGAATAGGGTTAGGAAGCCTGCTGGGTGCCCACAAGCCAGGGGGCGCGACCACACCCTAGGGCGAGCCCTGCATGCTTGTGGCCTCCCGGCAGGTGCCCTGCCCCCTAGTCCAAGACTCCTGGGTTTCTTCTGGTCCAAGAAAAATCTTTCTGGCGATTTTATTCCATTTGGACTCCGTTTAATAGTCCTTATCTGCAATACTCAAAAACATGGAAAAAATAAACTGGCACTATGCTCTACATTAATAGTTTAGTCCCAAAAATGATATAAAACAACATATTAATGCATATAAAACATCCAAAACAGATAATATAATAGCATGGAACAATAAAAAATTATAGATACGTTGGAGACGTTTCATTGGTGCACGAATCTTCTCCAACATCTTCATCACCTCCCATGGCGGTGAAGAAGTCCACGGGGAGCATCTGGAGCAGTCCCGTATTCTTCAAAGATGCCCATGTCTGCCACTACGGGTGACCGAGGGGGGACGGGCATCGTGCGTTCCATACTAGAGAGCGCAACCACAACACCACACGAAGCTCTGCGAACCACAACCCGGACCCAGCCGTTGTGATGTCCCAGGACACACGGGTAAGGTCCGAAGGCGGCACTACAGCGGCAACAGCGGTGACGACCCGACGAACACCACGCCCAATGCCCCAGCTTGTATGGAGGCATCTCCATCAAGCACTGTTCAATACCACCACGACCAACTCCCTAGGGAGGCGACCCCGACCGCCGTGCGGACGAGACCCTAGACACCAATCTCACGGTGCGCAAGGCCAACATCATCCATAGCCCCCTGGTGAGAGTGGAAAGTGCGCTACGGACCACGAAGGTGCTCTTTCTTGCATCGCGAGGGGTTAGAGAACCACCCACACCCCTCATTGCTCGTTGCCCAAAATGAGGTTAAGCCTGGGCACAGGCCCGACTGCTGCTGAACTTCCTGCCGCGCGAGAAAACATGCAAGAATGGAGTCTAGAGTTTGCTGAGCTTCACGAATTGCGACTCGCCAGATATGGCAGAAGGTTGGCATGTGTGTCAGGCGGCCCCGATGAGGCCTACCACCGGACACGACACACGAAGACCACCTACAATGAATTCGCCCCAACAAGAGCAACAACCTACCTATGGGACCAACATGCAAGACGATATGTCCCATGCCTCGATGGGCCTGTGGCAGAAGAAATATCAAAGCCGGGTCTTGAAGTACATGTGTTGCTGTCAAAACCAATAGATCTCGGGTTCGGGGTCCCGAGTTGTGGACCCTGGATCAATGGGTTATAGGGGATGAAGGAGATGACGTTTATCCAGGTTCGGGCCCTCGTGAGGAGGTAAAAGCCTAAGTCCTGCATGATTATATTGATGTGTACGGGAGTTGATCTACCTCGAGATCATATGAGCTAAAACCCTAGATGAATAAACCTGCCTATGCGGATGAAACCATGTGGTTTATATAGACACTAGGGGTTCCTAGGGTTACATACCACTGACCTCCAGCCGGGGACAGATGCACCAATCTAGCTTACTCAACTTGGACGACACTCTAGTCTTCGAATATTTCCCTCTTGAATACAAGGTCTTCATGCAATCCAGACTTCAACAATATGGCCCATATGGTCAGCCTCTAAGAGATGGGCCGACCATCCGAAGACCCCTTAATCCGGTACTCCCTCAGTAGCCCCCGAACTAGCATCCAATCTCGATGTATGTGGTGTTCGGCAACTCCTTGCATCCAAAGTGATCGACTTGCAAGGCGAGGTCCCTCGATGTTCGACTGGCTTAAACTTGGTCATTTGGTGATGTCGTGCCTTTAAATCATGCACTGCTTAATCAAAAGGCTTAAGATCCCGAGTTTGGAAAGTTCCTCCTCTAACAACCTTCTAACGAAAGCTCGCTATAGTGAGTTAAGACAAAAACTCTATTCGCGGTTCGAGGTCGCTTAAGGGGATATGAGGAATGGTCTATGGAATCCCGGGCTTGTTCACCGTCTTAGTTGTTTCGGGAAGTGGCAGGGCCTACGACACAATAAACGAGAACCCTTGGCCTTGCGGCCCCTATAAAAGGAAAAAATATCCCCAAAGCCACTAGAAGTATCCCAGACTCGACCCCCTTTAATTCTAGCTCCAAGCGCCCAAATCTATTTCACTTTCCTTCCTCTCCCAACCGCCCTTCCCCAAGCACAGCCATGGCTAGCTCAGGCTCCCACGGCAAGTGGAAGGTCTCATGCGTTTCCGACAAGGATATCTGGGAGATGAAGGACGACGACTATCTTTTGTTGGAAATTTCCCACCATGCGCGAAAGAAAGGTTAGGTGGTGCCTAAACTAAAGCGAGGCGAGAGGGTGGTGTTCATCCCCCACTTCATCCGCGGATTAGGATTGTTGCCCAACACCTACGTTAGGGGCTTGACATTTTACTATGGGTTAGACTTTCATGATCTTCCCCAAACTCATTCATGCACATCTCTGCATTTATCACCCTTTGTGAGGCCTTCCTGCGAGTTCAATCGCACTTCGGCTTATGGCTCAAGAATTTCAACATCAAGTCGAAGTGATTCAGTGGCCAACACGCCGACTCTTGCCAAGCAATGATCAGCAAGCTCCCTCGGGTCGAATGGCCGGAGGGTAATTCTATCGATATCATCAAAGCCTGGCAAAAAGAGAGATTTTATATCACTGAGCCCCGAAAAGAAAACTAGTCGGCATGTGCCGAGTTCAGATCCGGACCCTCCGAGAGGCTAACCTTGTGGGTTAGAAGAGGTCTCAAATGGGATCATCCTCAGAGTTGAAAGCGCTTCAGAAGCACATAACATAGTTTGTGGAGTTGAACATCGAGCTGACCAACGTGGTGTAGGTCATGCTTCGCCCCCGTATCCTTCCCTACGATCGTCGGGACAGTCCAATGTGGTCCTAAAAGCTTGGCAACATCGGCAGTGTGAGCCAGTTCTACCACACTACCCATGAGAAATTATGGAAGGTGTTGTTCGAACCTCAACAAGAATGAACGTCCGAGGAAGAAGACGTCACCTTCGATGTCGATCACCCTCCCTTGGAGGTATGCCCGACCCTTTATTCTTATTTATATATTTTTAACTTTAGCACGGATCTTACCCTTCCCCCCACCGTCCATGCAGGGATGGTTGAAGAAGGACGAGAAAATAAACGACCCAGCCCCACTATCTGAAACCCTAGGTCGTCGCTACTGACCGCGATGTTGGTAGTGGCAGCATACACGGCGCGAGACAAGAAGGAGAAGAAGAAAAGGGAGACCCGCGGGGGTCTTCGCTCGAGGGGTCCTTCGGATACCAAGTCGGGAGAAACCCACGCTTCCTTCGTTTACGAGGAATAGGATGCGAAGGATAGAGAGGAAAAAGACTCCCTCCAGACAAGAAAGAGGGTGGTGCAGGAGGAGGCCAAGGAGGGCTTGCCTATCCAGGCCCCGAAGACACCCTACAGAAGCAAGGTCCCCTTCCCCGATGATAGTCAATTTTGATGAGGACTCCGAGGCCTTTGAGAGGGTTCCCCGAAGGACCCCAAGATCAATCCTTGGGCTCAAAAGTATGTAATCCAAACTTTATTTAAAGGAATCATACAAAGCTTTCATTAATAAATATAAGTGCTCCTATCCCTGTCAGAGCCTTGCCCGAAATCTCCTGACAGACCAGTTCTCGGAAGAGAGTTCGCCATCGTCCGAGCAGCGAAGAGCAGGAATGCGTCCCACACTAGTCTCCCTCAGGCATCAGGCGAGGTTGCGGAGGTGATATCCCACCAGGCCCCTCCTAACATGGGGGACGAGGTGGTGATGGCCGGGGTTCATACATCAGCCACCGAAGACCAAAAGGTCTCAGCCGAGGTTCATGCCTCGGTCACCGGAACCCCGGAGGTCTATCCCCTCCCGACAAGGGTAGAGAAGGGCCGTGATGCATCCGAGCTTCCTCTGGAGACAGCTAGAGGGAGCTCTGATTCTTCGACATCTTCAATGTTGCCTCCGGTGTCGCGTGTGACAGAACGGGTTGCGGCCAAGTGTACAAAAATGATGGGGGGTGTTCTCTATCCAGCTCATCCATTGCCTACAAGCATTGCACCCTTATGGGTTGAATTCTACAAAACATCCAATCCGTTGGTAGCGTACTGAAGGGTGCCTTCACCGGTTTGCTCATAGGCTTCAAGGTAAACCGATTAGTGTTAGATTAATTTATAATGTTTTTTACATGCCTTACCGGTATCATAGCCCCCGAGCCATGGGTGAGATGAAAAACTTACCCGTGGCTCAAAAGAACTTCTGTTCATGAACAAAAATAGTTCGGGGACCCATGAACTATAACAACTCATGGGGGGTACTTCGGACAAATGTAATAGTCCCATTAGCTCGGTTGCTTATCATTCCCTAACTTGTCTCAGAGGCCTCTCCTCGGCTCTGGCATCCAACACCCTTGAACATTCCAAGCTGAACCGAAAACCAAGGTTTTTGATGAGGAACTGAGTCGTCTTAATAGTAAGCTCTATGAGAAGCAGGGTAAGCATAATGCGTGCCGCTAAGACTCTTAACGTACTTGGTAGTTTAGTACTTTTTGGCTTTGGTATATGACATCTTGATTTTGATTATGTCAGCACCTATGGACGTGGAGTTTGAGAAACTTATGGCCGAATTGGAGAAGGCCAAGCAGGAGGCTGCCGCTCATAAGATGGTGGATGAGTAGATCGCCATTGAGCTAAGCTCGCTGAAGGTTGAGAGAGGTGAGCACAAGGCTAGAGTGATCGAGGTCTGGCAGGAGCTTCAAGATGCAAGCGCTAAGAGTAAGGCCTTGGAACAAAAATCCAAAGAACAAGCGGCCTAGCTATCCAAGCTATCCGCCAAGCTGAAATCGGAGCTGGTAGAGATGTGATTCTTCGAAGAAGAAATGCGCTAAGCCAAGAAGATTGTGGACGGTAAGCCATACTTACTGCAACGTGCGTTTGGTGGAAACAGGTTTGCCTTTCTTACACGGCTATGGCGTTCTCCAAGCGCTTTTATGTACCTCCCACGGAGTGCAGCAGATGCGACCAAGCACTACGCGGTCCACGACGGGGACGGCAAGCAAAGGATTTTCTGGGTACAGTTTCAGACTCCCGATCCCAACCCCCTTTTGTTAATCAGATGAAACCACTCATGGAGGTGCATAGGATGGCGGAGCCTGCCATGAAGGACCTCCGCATCCGGCTGTGGCCCGCCGAACCTTTTTCGAGCAGTTACTTCTGCTTAGTGTGGAAGTCGTACAATACCGTCCCTCAACTCAAGGTCCTGAAGTGCTCTGTCTGCATAGAGGGAGCTCGGTTGGCTTTTGCGAGGACCATGATGCACTGGCATGGGTTAAAGCCCCTTACGATGGAAAACGCACCCCCGCCTCATGGAAAGGAGCACATACCTCTATAGCTTTATTTCTCTGCCTAGACGGAGGTTGCTCGGGGGATAGAAGCCCAGTGTTCCAAAGATGTAATTTATTAGCAGGGATATTATAGTGTGCCTTGGAACAATTTATTAATATGAAGCTTGTCCTAGTGTAATGCATTTTGTATTATCCTTAATTCTTGTTCTGCCATTTAATCTGAAAGTTTCTTGTCGTCGCTTCAGCCCCCATGCAGAGACTACAAAGGGTGTTCTGACATTCTCACTGTGACCCTTAGCGGATATATTGGTGCCCGGAGTCGGTACTGTGTGTGAAGGAAACAAGATTATCGGACTATACGGCCTTAGTGCTTTCACTTGGCCTTAGGAGCTTCCATTCGGGGGCGAGCCCCAAGCTTTTTGTGGTAGTCGGATAAACCAGATATTTAAATGGTTACCACAAGGTTTCCAAAGGTACAAACCCGTCGGTATGACACAGAATAAAACCTCCATCGGTCTTTAGTACTGAAGCTGGGATTGTAGACCAGTTGTCGCTTATTATGACACTCAATTTTCGGCTTTCTCCACTTAGGTATTTCTACCCAGGCCACTTGTGAATACAATTGCAGTGGTTCTCCCTTTACCCCTTTACCTAAACTAGTGGAACGTAAGGGGGTGAGCACAGGAGCGCGGAAACTAAACTATTTACCCAAGACATAATTCGGTATCGATGCATATAAAGCATTGTCCAAGAAACCGAACAATTAAAAAAAGGGTATTGGCAGGGTAGTGCTCAAGGCCGTATTTTCATCCAATCCCCAGGTATATTTGCCGATCGCACTTGATATTTTATTGAACAAATTTACCCTTTGGCACCAATGAGAAGGAAGCATATATATGTAGAGATACTATAAAAGAGTACATGGGTAATGTTTCTAGAAATTTTTATAATTTATAGCGCCAAGGCAACTGTTATAGGTAACTATTGTTTTGAACAACATATTTCAAAACAACTTTTTCTTCACGTTCTTCCATTGGTGACTTGATGCCCGCCCTGCGTCAAGATGCGCAATTTCTCCTATGCTTCTTAGAAGAGCGGGGAATCCTTTAAAGGTGGTTGTTGTCGGCAGACGAACCTTGAATAAAGGGTCTTGAGAAGTTGTCGTGGTATTGGCGAACTTGACGGTTGAGAGATCCTTAATGGTGTCTCGTTTTTTTCGGGAACATGGTTGGGTCGTAGTTTGGTCGAGTCGAACATATGGTCCTTGGTGGTGAATACCCACAGTTTCCCATGGTATTTTGAGAATGAAATTGTTTCTATGAGGGACATACCTTACGAGTGACCGAGCCATGCTGTGGGGAGTGTATCCCTATTTGCCTTGAGCCAGAGCTGTCTTCGGGGGATCCGGTTGCGTTCGGGCTCGCTTGCCCGCATGTCGTACCTCGATGGCTAGCTTGTAGCCTGATGCTTCGTTTTCGTAATGGCATTCAGCTGCCAAGTCACCGTGTGCTCCTCGGTCCGGAGGGAGTGTTCTATGTTGTCGTTGATGGTGATAACTCCCCTAGGTCTGGGCATCTTGACCTTTATGTAGGCATAATGAGGCACAACGTTGAAGCGAGTGAGTGTTTTGCGACCAAGTAGTGTGTGATACCCGCTGTGGAAGGGGACGATGTCGAAGATCAAGTCTTTGTTGCAGAAGTTGACGGGTGAACCAAACACAACCTCCAGCATTATCATGCCGAATCACTAGGCTTCAACTCATGGGATCACTCATTTAAAGGTAGTGTTGCTGGGTTTGATCTTTGATGGGTCTATGACCAACTTTTTCACCATATCTGAGTAAATCAGGTTAAGGCTACTTCCTTCGTCCATAATGACTCTAGTGAGGTGATACCCATCTATAATGTGGTCTAGGACAAGGGCGACCGACCCTTCGTGACGGATACTGGTCGGATGGTCCCGACGATCAAAGGTGATCGGGCAAGCCGCCTATGGGTTGCACTTCAGGGCTATGGGCTCTACGGTGTATACCTCCCGAAGGGCTCGATTCCTCTCCTTCTTTGGTTTGTGAGTATCATATATCATATTCACAGTTTTCACCTCTGGCGGAACTGTTTCTGGCCCCTAGTGTTTGGACCGCGGGGGATCTTCTCATCCTCGCTTCGTGGGCCCTTGCGTCATTC
This sequence comes from Hordeum vulgare subsp. vulgare, assembly GCF_904849725.1. Classification (NCBI taxonomy): domain Eukaryota; kingdom Viridiplantae; phylum Streptophyta; class Magnoliopsida; order Poales; family Poaceae; genus Hordeum; species Hordeum vulgare. Next base: position 311,708,656 of record NC_058521.1, on the reverse strand, counting down.
ATCGTCTTCTGGTTTGCCGGCCTGTTTAAACACCCAACAGTTACGGTTGGTGTGGGTGTCGTGGAACTGGCAGGGCCTTTCAATAATTTTATTTATTGGAGTCGGTCCATCCCTGTTCCCTTTAAAGGGTTTCTTCCGCTGTCCGGATTTTGAGCTGTGGAAGCTAGCATTTATGGTTGTGTCATCGGCGTCACCGTTACGGTGGTGCCGCTTGGTCTTGTTTCGCCTTGGCTTGCCATTTCCACCCCAAACTTCAGACGTGCCGGGGTCATTCGTATTATAGTCGTGCCAAGCTAGCCAATTGTCCTCGCCCGTGCAAAAGCCGGTCCTGAGGGAAGTGAGAGCGGACATTGTTCTTTGCCTATCCTGGACGAGATGGCGAACCAACCATTCGCCCCGGATATTGTGCTTTATGGAGGCTATCACATCGACATCTGGACAATCTACAATCTCATTCTTCTTAGTTAGGAACCTATTCTAGAATTCTCTGGCCGATTATCCCGCCTTTTGGATGGTGTTGCTCACGTCGGAGGAGTCTCGTGGTTTAACGTAGGTTCCTTGAAAATTACACAGGAAGGCTTCTTCAAGCTCTTCCTAACTTCCGATAGAATTTTTGGGTAAGATGTTTATCCAGGTTCATGCTGGCCTTTTCAGCATTAGGGGTAGGTACTTGATGGCATGTAGGTCATCTCCTCTGGCCATATAGTTGTGGAGAAGGAAATCTTCTATCCACATGGCGGGAACCGTAGTCTCATCATATTGTTCTATGTTCACGGGTTTAAACCCTTTCGGGAATTGGTGCTGCATGACCTCATTTGTAAAGCACAATGAGTGGGCGACGCCTCTGACCGGGCTATACTATGCCAGAGATCGGTTGTTTGTTGTGTCTAGTATGATTCCCGTTCTCTTTGTTGTGGGTAAACCGAGGTGGGTTCCATCCCATTGTGTGGGAGAGTACCTTATAGATCCATAGATGGACCTGTTGTCCAAGTCATGATGTAGGTCCTGTCGGCCCCTTGGTTGCACACATTCCTTTCCTTTCCTGCAGGGAGGCTCTGGTCCATACTCGACTTTCGCGGTTGCTCTGTCACGAGCTCTGGGGCCTCGTCATCGAACAGGGCACCAAGCGCCGGTGTGGGTAGCTTTTGTTTTGATCCTGCCACTCGGTGCCATATCCTTCTTTGGCTGCCAGTACTTTTGTCCATCTATTGTTGATGGTATCTTCTTTAGCTTGGAGCAGTTGTTGCTTTTCCTGGAGGCTATGGGTGGTAGCTATGAGTTGCTTCCTGAACTGTTCCTGACCCTGAGGGTCTTCTGGAACCGTGAAGTCTTCAGCCTCTACACTATCTTCCGTGTCGTCGAGGGGGGGGGAGGAAGTTGTTGTTGTCCAAATCCTCGGGGTCGTCGGGATAGGACTGGCCATCGGGCTTATTCGAGTCCTTGTGTTGCAGCTCGGGAGCTCCGAGGTTACTGGGGTCCTCTGGGTATGTGTTCTCCGAAGTGCCCTCTATGGTCCCCCTTCCCTTGTTCGCCTTGGCTTGTTTATGTTTCCTTCAGACTTTGATGTCTTCTCCTTGTTTTGTATGGGGTTATGATCGACATTGCCGTCGGGTGTGTCCACCATGTACACATTGTAGGTGGAGGTGGAGGTCCACTGCCCATTATTTAAAGGGGCGGGGTCATAGGCCTCATAATCAATGTCTTAGACCTCCTTAGAGGCATAATCCAACATGTTAGTTAAGTCCTCGACACTGGCTACCATGTGGGTGGTGGGTGGGCCATAGAAGTACTCATAATCCGCATCCGGACCAGGCTGAGCATTGGTCGAGTTGGGGTCATCCATGATTTTCAGCGACTGGTTATGATCAAGCATAAATTTTAACATCGAAAGGCTGTCCTGATCGATTTCTTGATGGTTTTCGGTGTTGACCATCATAGCTCCCATGAGGGACGCGTGTTAGGCAATGGGCATTTGATGTTGGCCGGGCGCTGAGGTCGGATCCGTGCTCAAAGCCAACTGTCCGACAAAGAGAGGACACAGGTCATGGCTGGGTAAGAGACCCAAAGTCAAGGCTTTTGGATTTTTGTGCTCATCGAACGAGACCGTGATCTTAGAGGGGGAAAAGATCGCCCCGTGAGTTGGCGGAGCATTCGACATTCCCGAACCTTATCTCTTGATTGGGGACGAAGCCTCCGATCTGACAGAGGCGGCCGATCAGGTCGGCACACAACATGAAGCTGCCAAAGGTGAGAACCTGCATGGGGACGAAGATGTCCTCGTTGCTACTTTGATCCTTTATAATTAAGCGGGCCATCAATCCTTCTGGTAACATCATAGCGGAACTCTCAATGAAAGCACCAATGTTGGTGTCAAATCTGGTGGATCTCGAGTAGGGGTCCCGAGCTGTGGACCTTGGATCGATGGATTATAGGGGACGAAGGAGACGATGTTTACCCAGGTTCGGGTCCTCGTGAAACCCTCTAGTTTATATAGACACCAGGGGTTCGTAGGGTTACATACCACTGACCTCTAGCCGCGGACAAATGCGCCGATCTAGCCTACTAAACTTGGATGACATGCTAGTCTTCAGAGCTTTCCCTCTAGAATAAGAGATTGTCATGGAGTCCGGCCTTCAACAATACGGCCCATATGGTCGGCCTCTAAGAAATGGGTTGACCATCCAGGGACCCCTTAATCCTGGACTCCCTCAATAGATGCAAGGAGGACGTGTGCACCACCATTGAGAAGCGACAGGAGACACGTTGCCAATCGGAAGGTCGTGCAGATCCAGTTGACGATGAGCAAGCACCAGGGGCACTCGGCATCCTACCATACGACGTTGGTTGTCCGACGTTCACCCACGATCTGCGCCAAGTCCGATGGCCTTCTCGGAGAGCCTTCAAACCAGAGCTGTCGGGCAAGTCCGACGGCAATATCAGCCTGCTAGAATTCCTTGGCATCTACACCAACTACTTCCCGTTGGCGCTGAAGCCCAACGTGAGGAGTTGGCTGATGAACTTGTCGGAGGGGTCTATTTCCTCTTGGGCGGATCTATGCAACCAGGGTGTTGGTGCCTACCACGAGGGTCACAAGCTCTCAGCGAAGCCAAATGATTTGCATGTGATTCCCGAGAGAGACAGAGAGACCCTCCGCAAGTACATCCAGAGATTTAGCCATGTACACCACAACTTTCCACAAATTCACCCCGCATGGTGATCCTTGCATTCCACACAAACATACGCAATCGCCGGACACGTGAGGAAACGAGGACCAAGAATTTTTGGGACTTCACTCAGCTCCTTGCTCCGGCTGATAGGTGTGCACGGGCTGAAGAAGGAGGAAGGTTTCTCGGGGAAGACACCGACATGGAAGTCGATTAGACGACAATGAAACCACGTCCGCCTCAAGGGAAAGAGTTGGAACCGCAACAAGAAGTGCAAGGGCGAGGCAGTTATAACTACGGAAGGCGCCAACAAATCCACTACCGGCAAGAAGGCCAAGTGTGAGGGGCTCGGAAGGATGATGTCGCCTTCTCCGGAGATTACGAGGCCACGCCACGAGAGAAAACTGCCAGACCATACTGCAAGATTCACCTTACCAAAGGCCATGACATCACTGAGTGCCGCCAAGTAGGGCGGCTTGCTGAGAAACAGAAGCAAGAGTATGAAATGCGTAACAAGGAGAAGGGACGGGACGGTGCGGGTGGACCTGGTAAGAAAAATCGCGGTAACCGCCACGGCAAGGCAACCGGTAGAAGCACAAACATCCTCAAGGCCGAGATAAGAAATCTGACAATTAATAAGCTACTGATGATGAGTATGAAGAAGGATCTGAAGGCTTGGAGTTTGAGAAGGATATAGATGCCATGTGTGTCGGTGGAGGCGCATCTTTGCCCTCCTCCCACAGGTAGCTCAAATAGTGGGCTCGTGAGGTCAACATGGGAGAACCAGTGGCAAAGGCAAGGAAACCCCTCAAATGGTCAAAAACTCCCATCATCTTTGATACTGAGGATCACCCCGACCGCACCACTACCATCGGGTGTGTGCCACATCTTGTGTTTGTACTACTTTTTCCACATGTTGTTTTTATAAAAATTGGAACCAATTAAAACTTCTTGCATGTTTGTGGTGAATGATTTTGTTGCAACTTGCTTGTGTAACTGATTGAGTTTTTGAATCACTATAGTTGTTCTCCTCTAAAAACCTACCTCCTTGACCCGAAGCCCTTGCCCAATGATCATGCCATGTGAATAGAACAAGAAACCCATTTTTATAAATTATTATTTGAACAAAATGCATTTAATCATTTCAAGTTCTCCAAAACCCCTGATTGGGATTTGCATTGCAAGTCCTCAATTTAGAAGGGATGTTTTGCACCGAAGACTTTATTTGAATCCTATTATTCAAAAGAGTTCTCAAAACTACAAAATATTTATTTTTGAAGTTATTTTCCTATTTTATCTAAATACCTTTTTCTAAGGACAGAAATGATATTTCATAGGAAAAAATAATTTTCTTGCTTCAAAATTATTTGAGAAAATTTAGGGAACATATATTTTCCATACATAAGAGTTTCAACACATGGTCAAGTTTAAAATATGGGACAAACCCCCTCAAAACCTTTTTTTGCCTATTTCAAGCTTTTGAACTATTTTCATAGGAAATATCCTAAATAAATTACAGGAAATTCTTAGCAAGTCACACATGATAAATGTCGTGATCTTGCAAAGTTTCATCTCAATCTAAGTTGATTTGATTCACCTATTAATCCTCAAACCATTTATGTCTGTAACCAAACTTGAGCAACTTTACATTTCCAAGTTTATCCAATTTATCCCAAACTTTACAAGAGTGATTCAACCCCCAAATAAGGATGATATACCAAGTTGTGCATTTGTGGGAGTTGATTTGATTACCTAGGTCCACAGAAATCTGATTCTATCCATTTATAGGGTTTTTCATGTCTACATTGTCAACTTTGCACAAATGAGCTCAAACCAGCAGCAAACACCTTCCGGTGATTTGGTAAAACTGCTACTTTAATCCCTTGCACCATTTTCCTTCACTCCAAATTTTTACTACAGGCCCACAGAGTTTCCCTTCATCTGCAGCAAAGAGATCCACCCGTGGTTCAATGTTAGGAGTCGACAAAGACCTCAATTAAGCCCCTGATTCTCCTTGGCAAGGACTTTCTCCCCGTCTTCCTTTGACCACAACCTCCCTCCCTAGCTCCAAAGCATCTAAGGGGCATATCGACATCCCCCACACTAGAGGACAAGGTGGAACACGCCAGAGCGCGCCAGCATGTCGTGGCATGCCAAAACTATGCTTTGGACGTGCTACACTGTGCACCCGCACTGTGGGAGGCCAACCCCGGCTAGCTTTCGCCCCCTCCGGCTGTCCCCTAAGCCCCCCTGGACGGCAGAGGACCTGTGCCACATCGTGCCCCTCCTTTCACCCTTCTCCTCCCCCTACGACCCATGCCCCCGGCCGACCGATTTGGTGAGATGGCACCCGCCACCGCGGCACGCTAGGAGCCAGCTCCTGCTCTTCCTCGTCCTTTTCCCAACCCTATACATCGTCCACGAAGACTGCACACACACCACCCAAGTCCCCTCTCCTCTTCTGACCATCGCCACGGTCTCGTCGGTGCGTGAGCCATCGGTGGACCGTGCCCCCTCTATAAAACACCACCCGGGACTCCTCTTCCTTAATTCGAGCTCCTGCTACTCCCAATCGCACCCCTGAACCACCCCCTCGTCACCAGAGGCCACCGAGCTCGAGATCGAGATCCGGATCTGCCACATCGCTATTCTGGCAATTCCTGGATACAAGGTCGCTTCGGATCCCATTTCTTCCGCATTGGAACTGAAACAACTTCCTGATGCTTCTCCCTCTCTACCGTATTCTTCTGCTGCAGGATTCGGCCATGGAAACCACCCCACCGAAGCGCTTCTACAATGGGACCTCATCATCGGCGACTCCTTGCACCCAGGCTCCTATCTCCACAACTAGTTGAATGACAACTCGCGCCGTGACCCATTTCCACCCCTAGCTGCCCTCGCCATATCCTGTCCCGTCGCCGGAGAGCTCGCCACACTCTATGTCCCGAGGTTGAAGATGACACGTGGGAGCCATCTATCATCCTCACATCTCCCCGCCTCCAATCGTTGCCACTGGCCGCTGGGTCCCGCCTATCGGGCTTAAACCCTCACGGGTGCGCTCGCCTGGCCCGCCTAAGCTTGTTTCACTGGCTCGGCCGATTTGACGAACACCTTCTGGTCGAGGAAGTGTTTCCTTCTTTATTTTTCTTTCTATTTGTGTTTTATAAAAGTCCCATAGCGGTGAATATTTATCCAAATTCAAATATTCCTCCACCACAAATCTTTTAATATTATGTAGTATTTTAGGGTGCCGGTTGTGAAATTTTTAGAAAAGGTTGCATGCATTGTTTTACTTTACAACCCTGTTTTAAACAATTTAACACTCTATTAAAATAGTTTCTACAACTGCTTACATTTCCAAAACAAGACCCTATAATTTTTATAGAACCTATACTCATCCTAGTATTTTACAAAAATGGTGTGACATTTTTCGGACTATGTTATTTTCTATGTTTTTGGTTGAGTGCCTATTTTTGGCCGTTGATATTGTGACAATAGATTACACTGCTGACGAGGGACTTGGACCAAAAGGCTTTGCAGACCTCGGAGACTTTGTTGAGTAAGGCAAGCAGCCCCTTGACCATGTCTAAGAGAATACTTTCATACATGTCATATGTAGCATTTTATTCCGATGCATAAGGCCATGCTGAAGAGGTAACTACCTCAGTGAGGTGTTCCCGACAGCTCGTTGATGACACTTTCCCTTGGGAATAACCCTACCAACCTATGAGGGTTGTGCGGGTGGGGTGTAGTTAGGTTGCTAGTAGTGTTACTCATGGGATTGGGTACATGCATGGAGATGTTAAAAGAAGATGATTTCAAAGTGTTTTACAAAAAACCCGTCGGGTGCCATTAATGCCCGAGGGCGATGTGCTGAGCTAGCTAACCACTTGACAAGGGAGTTGTATACCGAGGCTAGTTGTGTGAGTGGCTTCTAAAAACCGGATTAGATTAAATATTTGGCAACCATCCCAACCTTACATGTACAACCACAATACCCCTTATGAGACGGGCTTTGCTGATTACTATGGCCAGGTGCTAGTAGAGAGCCTGCATTACTAGTGGCAGAAGTGACATGGTCTGTCTCGAGACGGGGTCGTACCAAGAAAGGGCAACCATGGATTGTTTTCACAGACACCGGGCACACCATTGCGTGCCCTAGTAGATGATACATGTGATGTACATCACCAGGGATTGTCACCAATAAGTGGTATCTTTGCTAGTATCATCATGGGAAAGGTGATGTTCGGGTACTTACCTCGGGTATGAGAAATGTCGTGAGCCATTTCCTGACTGGAAAGTTTCCCAGGTCTTGTGGGTAAAGTGTGCAACCTCTGTAGAGTGTAAAACTATTCGAATGTCATGTCCACGGTCAAGGACAGTTGGGTGGTGTTCCCTAAACTATGTCTAGGAGTTTTCACATAATCTAAGTGTGTGAGTGAGTGGGAATGGTGATTGTATGAATGATGAGCTAAGCCAGATGACTTGGCATGATGGGTGAGCATGGGTTGTTCAGCCCTAAGTTGATATTAAAATCTATAACCCATTCGCATGGTTAGCACTTACCCTTTGATGCATGCTGCACAAGAAGTTGATCATGTCATTGCACTAGGGAAAACCCTGCTTTCGGCAAATTGCCTATCAATATCGTATCATGTTTTGTTATTGCCTTGTTCCACACCATGGGTTGCTTTTGAATACATTCAAAGTACTCATTGGCTTGCCACTCATTATTTAATTGGCCAGGCATGGCAGAACAAGAATTTGGAGAGGAGTTCGTCGGCCACGAACATGGGAACTAGGATGCTTCACAGTCACAATGTCTGTAGGTTAAGGCAGATGTCATGGGTTCACTCTTTCATTCAAGATGTCCGCTGTTAATTGTGTTTGGTGGGTTGGCCTTCGAGGCCCTATCTATGTAAGACTTGTCCATAATGGTCCTTATTTGTATTAAACAGTATGTGTGGATGTAAGACTCTTGTTATTCAGCTTCTATGTGTTCAATGAGCATTGATCTATGGGATCACTATACACGTGCATTCGGCCATCACGACTTGCTAGTCGGGGTCCCCATAGTGTGTGCCATTGTTCGTCTCGCTAAAAAATCGCAACATTAAGTTGACAAAGATGTTGGTCGATAGTGGGGCTGGTTTGAACTTGATCCCGCCCGACAAGATCAAGCGGCTACGGATTCCCGATGCATATGTCAAACCGACACGGTCCCTCCACGGGGTCAACCCAGGGAACCTGCGGCCCAAGGGGAACATAAATATGGAACTGGCATTACACAACGAGCTCAACTTTAGGACAGAAAGGGACACCTTCGATGTTGCCAAGATGTCCTTGCCATACAAAGGGATCTTGGGCCGACAGGCGCTGGGAAAGTTCATCGCGACATCCCATCGCCCGTACAACACGATCAAGATGCCAGGACTGATGAGCATCATAACCATCCACACTAACAACAAGGACGCGGTCCTCTATGTCGACAAGTTGTACCGAGAAGCAGTTGCAGCGTCTACTAATAAGGCACTCACTCCAACCCACAAAATTCCCAGGGGGAAGAGGAAGAACTAGAAATCTGGCAAAGACACTCACAAGGACTCCAGAAAGCGTGGCTTAGGGTGTTGCACGCTCGTCGAGGATTGGCTTCAGAATTCCGCTGCTAGCAGAAAGAAGAACGAAGTGACCATCCCCAAGATGAAGCAAGTGGCCACCCGGGAAGACGCCGAGGGTGGCATTTTCCACATAAGTTCCACCCTTGACATTAAATGGGCAAGCACGCTCGTCTACTTGATGTGGGTGAATGTCAATGTGTTTTCTAGCAACCATGTGGCATCCCCAGTGTTCTTAGGGAGGTGATCGAGCACCACCTTGTCGTCTGTCCCCACACACGCCCCATCAATAAGAAGGTCTGAAATCAAGCACTAGCGCGATAGGAGTTCATTACTGAAGAAATCAAGAAGATGGAAGTGGTAGGCCTTGTCAGAGGTGTTCTTCACCCAACATGGTTGGTGAACCCTTTGGTAGTGCACAAGGCGAATGGGAAGTGGAGGCTTTGCATCCACTTCATTGATGTCAACAAGTCTTGCCAGAAGGATCCCTTCCCTTTGCTACGCATCGACCAGATACTGGACTCAACCGCCGGCTCCGACCGTCCGTCCTTCCTTGATGCCTACTTTGGTTACCACCAGATTTTCATGGCCAAGGAAGATGAAGAGAAAACAACATTCATCATCCTTGTGGTACATACTGTTTCAAGTGCATGCCATTTAGACTGAAGAGTGCAGGGTCAACTTTCACGAGGGTTGTCCAGATAGGTCTCGGTCCATAGCTGCACATGAATGTAGAACCCGACATGGATGACATTGTGGTCAAGACCAAGCATGAAGCCACGCTGGTTAAAGACCTTGAAGAAACCTATGCCAATTTCCACAAGATCAACTTGAAGATCAACCCCGAGAAGTTTGTATTGGAGTTCCATCTGAAAAGCTCCTTGATTTCTTTGTGTCATAGCACAGGATAGAAGCAAACCCTACCAAGATTGAAGCCATTGAATAGTTGGTACTCGAAGCGCGTCAAGGAAATACGCTGCTTGGCAGGCTGCATTGACGCCCTTAGTAGGTTCATCTCCAAGTCTGCGAAACATGCCCTCCATTTTTCTAGATCTTCAAAATGACATGTCCTATGAAATGGACATCCGAGGCAGAGGCTACTGTGGGGACCCCGACTCATAAGTCATGATCACTGATGTACCTGCATAGTGATCCCAGAGAACAATTCTCACTGAACACTCAAAAACTAAATAACAAGAGTCTTACATCCTTTACTTATGGTTTTTCTCAAACATGGCCTTTACGACAAGTCTTTATATATTTGGAGCAGAATATCTTCATCAATAGCATCAACCCATGCCATCTGCCTTAACCCTACAAGCATTCAGACTGGGAAGCGTCCTAGCTCGCACGTACGTCACCAATGTACACTTCATAATATCCTGTGCTTTCATGCCTTGTGAATAAAAGAACAAGTGGCAAGCCAATGATCACTTTGAATGTACTACAAGCAACCCATGTATGGAATAATGCAATAACAATGCATGATATATCACTAAGTAGGTAAGGTGCGGAATGTTAATTTTGAATGCAACGACATGTTCAAATCAACTTGTAAAACATGCATCAATAGGTTGAAAATATCCATATTAACAAGAAACATATATCTATATAAGCATGGGTTGAACATCTCATGTTCACTCATCATGTCAAGTCATCGGACTTATCTCATGAATCATCTTTCTCACACACGCACACCAAGTTTTGTGAAAAGATCTGGATGTAGTTTAAGCAGCACCACTCATCTGTCCTTGACTGTGGACGCGACTATATGTATAGTTTTACACTCCATTAAGGTTGCGCGCTGGACCCACTAGACTCGGGTAACTTCTGTGTCATCCACGACTCGCAGTATATTACATACTCGAGGTAAGCCCCCGAACAATGCCTTTCCCATAGCGGCACTAAACGAAGAGTCCACTCGTTGTCTCACGTCCTCATCATGTATATCATACGTGACTCTCTCAAGATCATACCATCTCTGTGAGGAAACAACAATGTGCCCGGTGTGTATGAAAACAACCCATGTTTGGCCTACCTAGCATGACCCCGTACCGAGAGGGTAACTCTAGCCCTCTCGCCACTGGTAATGCAGGCTCCCTGCTAGCATCGACCAACATAATCAACAAAGCCCCATCCCATAAAGGGGTATCATGGTTGCACATGTGAGGTTGGGACGGTCAACAAATCTTAAATCTAATCCATTTTTGAAGGCACACACAAAAGTTCCTCCGGTACACCACTTATTTATCAAGTGGTCACCTAGCTCAGCATCATCGCCCTCGGGCATTAGTGGCACCCGACGAGGCTTTCAGGAAGTCTTTAAATTATTTCTTTTTTGACACCATGCATATTCCCAACCCACTCGCGTAGCCACTACCTAGCATCCTAACTGCATCCCACCCGCACAACCCTCATAAGGAGGTAGGGTCATGCTAAGTCCAAGTATCAACAAGGAAGGTAATGGCGGTAGCCCACCATGATGGTGACCGATTCATCATGATTCAACACAACGGAATGAAGTGCTATATGCCATACATGAAATAATTTACTAGACATGGTCAAAGGGCTGCTTGCCTGGCTCAGCAAAGTCTTTGAGGTCTTCACAAGCTTCTAGTCCAACTCTGAGCACTCGGTCTAGTTCGTCAACTACCGTCAGAAACAAACACAATAAGCAACATAACAGGACATCAACAAAAAGTGTTCAAAAATAGAAACTTTATTTTTCTAGGTTGCCTATGGTCATAAGAAAAATATCTAAGGTTTCTCTAATGGATTTGGACCACCAGAGGTTTTTGAACGGTGGAAATGGAGGCATTATTGATCCCATAAGAAGTCTAATAAATTTTATTCTTCTTCAAAATAAGTGGGAAACACAAAATTTCCTATGCACACGAAGACCTATCATGGTGATGTCCATCTATGAGAGGAGATTTGGATCTACGTACCCTTGTAGATCGCAAAGCAGGAAGCGTTAAGAGACGCGGTTGATGTAGTGGAACGTCCTCACGTCCATCGATCCGCCCCGCGAACCGTCCCACGAACCGTCCTGCGATCCGTCCCACGACCCGCTCTGATCTAGTGCCGAACGGACGACACCTCCGCGTTCAGCACACGTACAGCTCGACGATGATATCAGCCTTCTTGATCTAGCAAGAGAGACAGAGAGGTAGATGAGTTCTCCTGCAGCGTGACGACGCTCCGGAGGTTGGTGGTGATCTTATCTCAGCAGGGCTCCGCCCGAGCTCCGCAGAAACGCGATCTAGATGAAAAATCGTGGAGGTATGTGGTCGGGCTGCCATGGAAAAGTTGTCTCAAATCAGCCCTAAAACCTCTGTATATATAGGTGGGAGGGGAGGGGCCTTGCCTTGGGGCTCAAGGAGCCCCAAGGGGTTCCTCCTCCAATCCTAGTCCAACTAGGATTGGAAGGTGGAGTCCTTCCCTTCGTTCCCACTTCCCTTTTTTTCTTTCTCTTTGATTTTCTTATCTCCTTGCGCAGGGGCTTCTCTGGCCTTGCCCACCAGCACACTAAGGGCTGGTGCGGCACCCCTAAGACCTATGGGCTTCCCAGGGGTGGGATGGCCCCCCGGTGAACATCCGGAACCCATTCGTCATTCCCGGTAGATTCCCGATAATTCCGAAAACCTTCTGGTAATCAAATGAGGTCATCCTATATATCAATCTTCGTCTCCGGACCATTCCGAAAACCCTCGTGATGTCCGTGATCTCATCCGGGACTCTGAACAACATTCGGTAACCAACCATATAACTCCAATACGCATAAAACAACGTCGAACCTTAATTGTGCAGACCCTGCAAGTTCGAGAACTATGTATACATGACCCGAGGGACTCCTCGGTCAATATCCAATAGCATGACCTGGATTCCCATATTGGATCCTACATATTCTATGAAGATGTTATCGTTTGAACCTCAGCGCCAAGGATTCATATAATCCCGAATGTCATTCCCATTGTCCTTCAGTATGTTACTTGCCCGAGATTCGATCGTCAGTATCCGCATACCTATTTCAATCTCGTTTACCGGCAAGTCTCTTTACTCGTTCCGTAATACAAGATCACGTGACATACACTAAGTCACATTGCTTGAAAGGCTTGTGTGTGATGTTGTATTACCGAGTGGGCCCCGAGATACCTCTCCGTCACACGGAGTGACAAATCCCAGTCTTGATCCATACTAACTCAAAGGACACCTTCAGAGATATCTGTAGAGTATATTTATAGTCACCCAAGTACGTTGCGACGTTTGATACACACAAGGTATTCCTCTGGTGCCAGTGAGTTATATGATCTCATGGTCATAAATACTTGACACGTAGAAAAATAGTAGCAACAAAATGACACGATTAACATGCTACGTTCATTAGTTTGGGTCTCGTCCATCACATGATTCTCCTAATGATGTGATCCCGTTATCTAGTGACAACACTTGCCTATGGTCAGGAAACCTTGACCATCTTTGATCAACGAGCTAGTCAACTAGACGCTTACTAGGGACAGTGTTTTGTCTATGTATCCACACAAGTATTGTGTTTCCAATCAATACAATTATAGCATGGATAATAAACGATTATCATGAACAAAGAAATATAATAATAACTAATTTATTATTGCCTCTAGGGCATATTTCCAACAGTCTCCCACTTGCACTAGAGTCAATAATCTAGTTCACATCACCATGTGATTTCAAAGAATCCAACACACATATAGTTCTGGGTCTGATCACGTCTTACTCGTGAGAGAGATTTTAGTTAACAGTTCTGAAACTTTCAGATCTGTGTGTTCTTTACAAATCTTTATGTCATCTTATAGATGCTGCTACTACGTGCTATTTGGAAATACTCCAAATATCTACTCTACTATACGAATCCGTTTCACTACTCATAGTTATTCAGATTAGTGTCAAAGCTTGCATCGACGTAACAATTTACGACGAACTCTTTAACCACCTCCATAATTGAGAAAAATTCCTTAGTCCATTAGTTACTAAGGATAACTTTGACCGCTGCTAGTGATTCAATCATGGATCACTCTCTGTACCTCTCAACAGACTTGAGGCAAGGCACACATTAGGTGCGGTACTCAACATGGCATACTTCATACTCTACGGCCAAGGCATAGAAGACGACCTTTCTCTATTCTTTTTATTCTGTTGGGGTCGGGTTTTGAGTCTTACTCAAATTCACACCTTACAACACAACCAAGAACTCCTTCTTTGCTAATCTATTTTGAACTCTTTCAAAAACTTGTCAAGGTATGCATCTTGTTGAAACTTCTATTAAGCGTTTCGATCTACCTCCATAGATCTTGATGCTCAACGTTCAAGTAGCGCAATCCATGTATTCCATTGAAAAACTCCTTTCAAACAACCTTTTACGCTTTACAGAAATTCTACATTACTTCTGATACACAATATGTCAACCACATATACTTATGAGAAATTCTATAGTGCTCCCACTCACTTCTTTGGAAATACAAGTTTCTCATAAACCTTGTACAAACCCAAAATCTTTGATCATATCATCAAAGTGTATATTCCAACTTCGAGATGCTTGCACTAGTCCATTGAAGAATCGCTGGAGCTTGCATACTTGTTAGCATCCTTAGGATTGACAAAACTTTCTGGTTGTATCACATACGACCTTTTCGTCGAGGAAAACAATGTTTTTACATCCGATGTGCAATATTTAATAAATAATGTAGCAACTGCTAACATAATTCTGCCAAACTTTTCTCATCGCTATGAGTGAGAAAGTCTCATCATAGTCAACTATTTGATCTTGTCGGAAACATCTTTGCGACAAGTCGAGCTTTTCTTAATAGTGACTTGTCACCATCATCGTCTGTCTTCCTTTTAAATATCCATCTTTACTTAATAGTCTTACTACCATCAAGCAGTTCCTTTTAAATATCCATCTTTACTTAATAGTCTTAATAGTTTTATACATGGATCCTCTCTCGGATTTCATGGCCTCCAGCCATTTGTCGGAATTCGGGCCCACCATAGCTTCTCCATAACTCATAGGTTCAATGTTGCTCAACAACATGACCTCCAAGATAGGGTTACCATACCACTCCATAGTAGTACGCGACCTTTGTCGACCTACGAGGTTTGTAGTAGCTTGATCCGAAGCTCCAATGATCACTATCATCAGCTTCCACTTCAATTGGTGTAGGCGCCACGGGAACAACTTCCTGCGCCCTGCTACACACTGGTTGAAATGACAGTTCAATAACCTCATCAAGTTCCACCACTCTCCCACTCAATTCTTTTGAGAGAAACCTTTCCTCGAGAAAGGATCCGTCTCTAGAAACAAACACTTTGCTTCCGGATCTGAGATAGGAGATGTATCCAACTGTTTTGGATATCCCATGAAGATGCTTTTATTCGCTATGGGTTCGAGCTTATCAGACTGAAAGTTTTTCACATAAGCATCGCAGTTCCAAACTTTCAAGAAACAACGGTTTAGATTTCTCTAAACCTCAGTATATACTATGTCATCTTAACAGAAATTCGCGGTGCCCTATTTAAAGTGAATGTGGTTGTCTCTAATGCATAACCCATAAACGATAGTGGTAATTTGATAAGAGACATCATAGTATGCACCATATCAAATAGGGCGTGGCTATGAGGTTCAGACACATCATCACACTATGGTGTTCCAGTTGGCATGAACTGCGAAACAACTTCCACATTGTCTTAACTACGTACCAAAACTCGTAACTCAGATATTCATCTCTATGATCATATCGTAGACAATTTATCTCTTGTCATGATGATCTTTACTCTGAAATAGCTTTGAACTTTTCAATATTTCAGACTTGTGATTCATCAAGTAAATACTCCTGTATCTACTCAAATCGTCAGTGAAGTAAGAACATAACGATATCCACTGCGTGCCTCAGCACTCATTGGACTGCATACATCAAAATGTATTACTCCCAACAAGTTACTCTCTTGTTTCATCTAGCATGATCTGCATGTATCAAGTGATTCAAAATCAAGTGAGTCCAAACGATCCATCCGCATGGAGTTTCTTCATGCGTTTCATACCAACAGGTATGGTTTGCATGTCTCGAACGTTTCAAAAATGAGTGAGCACAAAGATCCATCAACATGGAGCTTATTCATGCATTTTACTCCAACATGACTCAAGTGGCAGTGCCACAACTAAGTGGTACTATCATTATTACTTTGTATCTTTTGGCACTAATATTATGAACATGTGTAACACTACGATCGAGATTCAATAAACCATTGAGGGCAATTATTCAAGAAAATAGAATAACTATTATTCTCTTTAAATGAATAATCATATTGCAACAAACACGATCCAATCATGTTCATTCTCAACGCAAGCACAAAATAACAATTATTTGGTTTTACCACCAATCCGGATGATAGAGGGAGCGTGCGACGTTTGATCATATCAACCTTGGAAACACTTCCAACACGTATCATCACCTCGCCTTTAGCTAGTCTCCGTTTATTCCGTAGGTTTCATTTTGTGTTACTAATCACTTAGCAACCGAACCGGTATCCAATACCCTCGCACTACTAGGAGTACTAGTAAAGAACACATCAACATCATGTATATCAAATATACTTCTTTCAACTTTGCCAGCCTTCTTATCTACCAAGCATCTAGGGTAGCTCCGACTCAGTGACCGTTCCCCTCTTAACAGAAGCACTTATTCTCGGGTTTGGGTTTAATCTTGGGTTTCTTCATTAGTGCAGCAATTGTTTTGCTGTTTCACGAAGTATCCCTTTTAGACCTTGCCTTTCTTGAAAGATAGTGGTTTTACTAACCATCAACTATTGATGCTCCTTCTTAATTTCTACTTTCACAGTGTCAAACATTGCTAATCCCTCAAGGATCATTGTATCTATCCTTGATATGTTATAGTTCATCACGAAGCTCTCACAGCTTGGTGGCAGTGACTTTGGAGTACCATCACTATCTCATTTGAAAGATCAACTGCCACTTGATTCAAGCGATTGTCGTACTTAGACAATCTGAGCACACGCTCAACGATTGAGCTTTTCTCCTTTACTTTATGGACAAAGAATCTTGTCATAGGTCTCATACCTCTTAACAAGGGCACAAGCATGAAATCACAATTTCATCTCTTTAGAACATCTCTTATGTTCCGTGACGTTTCAAAACGTCTTCGGCACCTTGCTTCTAAGCCATTAAATATTTTGCACTGAACTATCGTGTCGTCATCAGAAACGTGTATGTCGGATGTTCACAACATCCACAGACGACGCTCGAGGTGCAGCACACCGAGTGGTGCATTAAGGACATAAGCCTTCTGCGCAACAACGAGGACAATCCTCAGTTTTACAGACTCACTCCACAAAGTTTGTTACTATCAACTTTCAACTAAATTATCTCTAGGAACATATAAAAATAGTAGAGGTATAGCGCAAGATACATCGTAAGTGGTAAGCATCTCTATGCTAATCATATCAACTATACGATTCATGCTCGACCTTTCAGTCTCTTGTGTTCCGAGGCCATGTCTTCACATGCTAGGCTCGTCAAGTTTAACCCGAGTGTTCCGCGTGTGCAACTGTTTTGCACCCGTTGTATGTGAACATTGAGTCTATCACACCCAATCATCATGTGGTGTCTCGAAACGACTTACTATCACAACTTTGCATAGTCGGGGAGAACACAATCTCGTCTAGAAATTTTAGTGAGAGATCACCTCATAATGCTACCTCGTTCTAAGCAAAATAAGGTGCATAAAAGGATTAATAATAACTAATTTATTATTTCCTCTAGGGCATATTTCCAACAAGAAGAACATATAAACTTGATTAATTGCATTTGGACATGTATTTATTTTATTGTGATTTTCGAAAGTTTCAAATAAAAGGAAAAAGGCAAACTGCATTGTCGTAGTGGGACAAAATCGGCGCATCCGAGCCGGCCTAGATATGAACCAGCCCAGCACACAGTGCAGTGCTGCAGGAGGGCCACGTTGATAGCGTATTCATAGGATAAGACACTGCCCGAACGCGTGCATCTGATTCGAACCTGACGATTGGATCCCAGTTCTTAATGAGACGGGGAGGCGCATTGTGTATGACAGGTGGGTCCCACCTGTCATCACCTTCCTCGGGCAGATAAAGGAGGGGACTCACCAATGATGTTTCCGGACAAGGATCAATGGAGGGGTGGCATCGTCTTGCTCTGGGAGTCGACACCTATCGATTAGTGGTGGAGAGGAGTGCTGGAAGGCTCTCGTTCGCAGGTGACGTGACGAGCGGCTGCTGGAGATTGAGAGGATGAATTTCTCGCCCTCACCTGCAATCCAATAAATGGAGGGAGGGGTTAGGTTCCGGGGGTTGAGAAGGAGATGGGGAGAAGAAAAGGAGGTCAAGGATGCGGTGTAACATTAGAGCAACAGCGACCCGACGTGGCGGTGTCCGGCCAAATTTCAAGCACAGGGGATCCTAGAGGTCGCGTGGATGGATAAAGGGAGCAATTGATGTTGTGATCGGGTGCCAAGGAAGGAGAGGGAGTTCTAGGGGCCCGTTTATAAGCGCAGGGCAGAGATAGGGAACGTCGCGCTTGGAAGACTTCATGTGCGAGACCTTGGACGGTTGGGGCTGGAGATGAAGTCATGAGCGTGGTTAGGGGATCGCAAGGGGAGCCCAGGAGGTAGAAGACAAGAATAGGAGGCTCACAGTGCCGTGCATTTGAGCTCAGCTATTGTGGGTCTCGAGCAGTGCTTGGAATGCACGGATGGAGGTGGCCACAGAGAGAAGGAGGAGGGGG
Organism: Hordeum vulgare subsp. vulgare; assembly: GCF_904849725.1. Lineage (NCBI taxonomy): Eukaryota > Viridiplantae > Streptophyta > Magnoliopsida > Poales > Poaceae > Hordeum > Hordeum vulgare. The sequence goes on along the minus strand of NC_058521.1, from coordinate 311,690,066 downwards.
ACGGTGGTTTGGAAGCTTGCGGACATCGAGGGGGCATGGGGGATAAGGTCTCGCCTCCCTAGGTTGGTAGGTGCCTCGGGATGCTCTGGCTAAAGTGCGGCTGGGCACTGTAGTGTGCTCTGGAGCGCATCTTTGGCATGCGAGGAAAAGCCTTTAGCATGTAGATCGTGGCCTTTGGTGTCTAGGGCATCTAGGGTGGTGCGCCCAAGGTGCATATGGACAAGGGGTGGCTCTCGTGGTGACCAAGGGGAGAAGAAAGGTGGAGGAAGAGGGGAAATCAGCTGTCCAGAGGGGTAACTAGGGGCTATACCCCCTCAATCATTGAGCAATGGCCATGCAAATTATTGGAGCTACAAGGACACTAGTAGAATGTGTGGTAGAAATTTGGGATCAAGGAGAGCACTTGTGGTCCTCCAATCATTGAGGAAAAAAGAATTGGCAGAAGGTGTTTGATGGGTGTGTGAGCTCGCTAAAGGTCTGTACTTGATATCAAACATAACATGAGTGAAACATATGTATAGATTAGGTTCACAACCAACTTTGAGATTATTTGGTAAAGTTGCTAGTGCCAACTTGTCAAACCCTAGAAATAGGCAAAAATTATTTTGTTTGGATCTGATCATGCAAATTTATTCCTGCTAATGCACCACTTGGTGTGGTGGTATTATTTGGCTTGCATGCCCACAAAGTTTGGGACCAAATGAGGAAACTTGACAATGCAAAAATTTCCCAATTCTAGAAATCATTAGGACTGGATTTGGGGGAATTGGGCAAGGGGATATGTTATCCTTTATGCACCACTTGCTGTGGATTCATTAATAGAGGATTCGAACATGTACACCAAGTTTGAGAATAATTGGACACACTTGGCTATGTAAAGTTGCACAAGCTTCGTTCTACACACAGGGTTTTGGAATATTTTGGTGAACCAAAACAATTAGGATTTACGTAAAACTTGGAAAGATCACCATATATATGATGTGTGACTAGCTAGAATTTTCCTGGAATTATTTGAGAATATTTCTTATAGAAATATTTCCAATACTTGAAATACACAGAAAAGGTTTTGAAGGCTTTTGACCAAAATTTTGAATATGCCCGTATGTTGAAACTCTGATATGTGGAAAATATATGTCCACTGAGTTTCCCTAAATTTTCCCAAATATTTTAGAATAATAAAAATAATATTTCCCCAATAAAATAAAATTTCTGTACTTTGGACAATGTATTTAAATAAGATACAAAAATAACTTTTAAAACAATATTTTTGTGGTCCAAATAAATTGTTTGGGGGCAATACTAACTCCCTAATTTGAGTACTTGTGGTACAAACCTCAACTCACGGGTTTTTGAAACGCCAAACAAAATAAATGTTTTTTGGCCAAAATAATATTTTGTAAAAATCGTTTTACGTCCTATACACATGTCATGGTTATTGGGCAAAGATTTGGATCAAGGAGATTAGTCTTGATAGGAAGAGAATTTTTGTTATTTAAAACATAATAAACAACCAAGGATCTAGCAATCAGTTCAAGCATCACATCACAAAGAAAAAGTTTTGTTGTCCCAAATTGTCGAGCTAAATTAACTGAGTGTGGAAAGGCAAAACATAGGGTGTGTCAGACCTACCCCCTTACAAAAATCACGTCCCCGAGATTCCTAGGCTAGGCGTTGAAAAGATACGGAAATTCAGGTCTGAGGTAGTCTTCACGTTTACATATTGCTCCTTCTTCGATGTGATTGCTTTAGTTGATCTTAAAGTTCCTGATGATACAACTTTGAGTGCTTCACTTGTCCTCGTCTAAGGGTGAACGAGGTTCTTGCAATATGCTATGCTTGATTATAAGTCGAGAGCTTGGTGAGCCAGGTTCAGGCAAGGGTTTGGCTTGCGTGTGTATTCCAAGTCGGAATACATGGCAAAGTAGTGTGTCTGTGTGCTGGTCCCGGGTTTGCTCACGTTGGTTAGTGACATCTAGATGTCTTTTGTTAGAATTCACTACTGGAATTGATAAATTTGCCGTCTGCCGTGCCTTTGCCGTCTGCTGACGCATGGCAAAGATGCTCTTCGCCGTCAGCTCGCACAAAGCACACGGCAAAGAGGTTGCTGATGGCAAAGGTTTTATTTTCCGTCGGCCACCTCTTTGCCGTCTGCCAACGGACGACAAAGATGCGCCAGGCAGACGGCAAAGATTGTTGTCGTCAGCTCCATCTTCGCCGTGTGCCTCTCCCTCTTTGTCGTCTGCTAGCAGACGACAAAGGGGATGGCCACATAACGGCAGCGCTCGGTCCCTCCCACCCCATCTCCCCACCTCTCTCTCTCCCCCACTCCCGACCTCTATCTCTCTCCCACACTCCCCACCTCTCTGTCTCTCCCACACCGCCCGCACCACCACAATGGTTCAGTACGACCACTTCCTTCCTAATTTTACTTATCTGTCCACATTATACAAGATGGACCTAATAACTAAGGTGAGGTAAATTGTAACGAATTTGGACTATATATATAGTGTCGTATTTCATAAAAATATTGTATGACGTTTATAACTTGGCCATTCTTCTTCAATTTTTGGTTCACTTAGATGTATTTCACAATGCTCCTGCACCATCAGATTCTTGAGTCACATTCGCAAGCTATTAGCTTGTCCATCATATGCCTTTAATGCCCCTGGCTTGTTAGTTCCTATTAGCTCCTAGCATGTTCACCATGTGCGGCATTTGTAGTTTCGTACTGCTATTGTGAAGCATTTTTTCTCCGCCGAGGCCGGTGGCGGGTGCCGACCTGGAGCGCCTCGAGTCCATGGCCTTCGGCAATGTCTCTGTCGAGGCCGGTGGCGTGGCGCGACCCGATGAACCAAGCCAGGGAGTCGCCGGGGCCGGATCTCCCCACGCCCACGGATGAGTCGCCCGCCCCTGCTGTTGTTCCTGTTGCCGCTGGAGACGAGTAGCAGCAACTTCCCGCCGTCGCTGTTGAGGAGCAGCAGCCACTTCCAACCGCAACGCCATCGGCCGCCGCCCCCACATCAATCTTTGATGTCGGGTAGAGGGGCATCCCAGTGCAGCATCTCCCTCCAACAACCTCAATTTCTAAGGTGAATCCCCTTCCAATTTGTAAGTTTGATGGACGAGGATCTCTGGATCTGGCTGATTAAATTAGCAAATAAATGACATATGATTTGTCTTTGAATTCTAGCTGATTTTTTGACAACCAACCATATTAAAGTATGAATAAGCTCCTTATCAGAAAAAAAAGGTCTGAAGAATATCAACATGATCACATAGTGAATCAATTAGAAGTATAGGACGAATTTATCCTACAACTATGCATGGTTTTCGTACAGGGAGAATGACTCCATCTTTTTTTTCTACTACTCTATCGAATGACTATATGGATTAACATGTGCACATTTTTATTGCAAAAGAGGATCAACAATATGCACATTTTTATTTTATAGTTTTATAAGAGCCAAATCAAGTTGTTATATTTTTATTTTACTTTTTAACACAACATTAGCTGAGAAAAAAAAGGAAAAAGGAGAAAAAAATAACAAACTGGCTGAAAATGTTCCACAACAGAAGCTATAGTTTGAACGGGCTCCAGGATTATACTACATAATATACTTTCATGCTCCAGGTTAGATTTGGAAGCAAAATAGCTGCACAAAGATGAGCCGTCGTTCACACTGTGAATCCTGATTATAGCTGCAGGAGAAGAATACGATACCTTGTCAGCCATATAAAACAGAGCTAATTACTAGAGCTTCTAAAATAAGGGATCATTTGGAAGAGAACACATGGGAAGATATTCTCATCTCAATAGTTATCTAAAATATGAACATATCACAGTCTTTCTACTTTTGTATTTGTTTTGATATAGGTATGAACTGAACATTTGGGGTGATGCGACCTAGTCCTCGAGCGTTCTTAGTTGTTTTGGTCGTTTTGCTTTTTCTAAATCCTATAATGTACTTTATCCAGCTAAAAAAATGTACATTATCAATCAAAACTTGAGCTACATAATGTCCTTTCTCCCTTGTTTCAATTGCAGAGACTCCTGCTTTGAGAGTTTTTTTTAGGGTTGATTGCTAAGGTTCTTTTTTTTCCAGCTAATTATAGCTTGTGCCAAGGGAGCAACGAGCATTGAAGATCTTGCAGAGAAGTTCCCTGCTATGATTGTTAAGGTCATCTATTTCTTCAACTTGATTTTGGATCAATGCATATATATCTTGAGTAGCAGCTTCACTTATCATAAGAGAGATACAACACTACATTTAGTTTGCATCGATTTCATAATCTGTTGGGTAGTCCTATTTAATTGATTGTATGTTGAAAGCAGATGTAATCTTATTGATTTTCACATTAGATGCCTCTTGTAATGTTAGTATTTTTTGTCAGGCCTTAACAAGTTGTCTACATATATGCAATGAACATTCCCTCATATATGCACCTTCTACCTCTTCTTCTTCTTTTACTTATTATTCTTTTAGTATTTTTTTTCTTCTTCTACTTCTTCTAACTTTCTTAATTACTCTCCTTTTTGCAGATTTGATTAATTTCATGGAAGCTGGCATTGATTGACTATTAGTGTTTAGTTTTTTCATTTGTATTGACGAAGGATGTAAAACTTATGTATGCATATATATGGATGAACTATGTGAAACTACGTATTGTGCTAGCCTTTGTGTTCTCTAGCTTGTTAAATATTTCATGATGATGTTGGAAATATATATGCTGTGAAATATATGTGTTGAAGATGTCTAAAACTATATATGCTATGAAATATGTATATAGATATATTATAATGTGCTAGCCTATGTGTTCTCTAGCTTGTTAAATATTTGATGATGATGTTGGAAATATATATGCTGTGAAATATATGTGTTGAAGATGTCTAAAATTATATATGTTGTGAAATATGTATATAGATATAGTATAAAAATGTAGGGATATAAAATAAAATAGACAAAAAAGGAGCAATACAGGCTCTTTGCCATCTGCCAGCAGATGGCAATGCCCTTTGCCTTTTGCCAGCAGACGGCAAAGGGCCGCCCCACGGCAGACGGCAAAGGGCCCAAAGCCCTGGGCTGAAGCAGATTGAGTGCCCCCTTTGCCGTCAGCCCCCTCATGGCAAAGGGGGAAGGGCAGACGGCAAAGAGGGGAGAGAGAGGGGTTGTGTGCCCCCTTTGCCGTCAGCCCCCTCATGGCAAAGGGGGGACGACAGACGGCAAAGAGGGGAGGCTTGCCGTTAACACTTAACGGGGCCGTTGCAGTATATGCCGTCCCATTTAATTTGCCGTCTGCCCCCTCATGGAAAAGATTCTTTGCCATCCGCTTTGAAAAAGCAGACGGCAAAGAACCTCTTCACCGGATTTGTTTTTGCCGTCTAATTTGCCGTCTGCTGACCGACGGCAAAGGCTTTGCCGTCCGTGGTTCCCCCCTTTGCCATCCGCCATGGCGGACGGCAAATTCTCAGATTCCTGTAGTGATTCAATGTTCAAGGATTTGGTGTAGCTTCCCGTTCACGGGGAAGTCCTTGACTTCCTTAAAGCAAGTGATCTTAAATCGTAGGTGATCTTCATCCTTGAGAATGTTGACGCGTGCCAACATAGGCTTCTCATCGATATCTTCTGCTTGAGTAAGTTAACCACATATGCTCTTCACTCATCTTTAGCCACATGTCTTCGTCATCATGGATACACATTTCTTGCAATTCGTCAAGTGTTTGGTGTTCTAGTTCCTTAGTAGATACTCGCGGAAAAATATGGGTTGAGTCTCGTCCTTTTGACTAAGTTTAAAGACTCTGTGTTAAAACAGGTTCTACCACCTATGAAAGTTTTGAGGTGGTCCTAGGTGAGCTGGCTACCCAAAAGTATTGACCAACCATCAATCCCCAATGTTTGAGGCTGGGCAAGTGGGGTGAAGCACCTTTTACACGGGTTTCACCATGATCCTGTCAGGACTCACGATCTTGATTTTACCAAAAAGGGGATCTTTAATTTCTCTCGATGTCCAAAGGCTTTATCATGCTTGAACGTCAATGCTTATTGACATAGTGTGGTTGATGTAGCGAGTAAAGGAGTGGTGGTTGACTTCTATTGCTCCTTCTTCATCGTCGTAGTTTGCAACCGTAGTTGTTATTCATCTTGTTTGGGTAAGATTGTCTTTTTCTTTTTGGATGGTCCTTCGAGGAGTCCACATCTTCAAGGTAAAACCTTACACTTGAGAAGAATGGCTATTGGTGCTTTTGGGGCATATCCAAGTAGGACCAGGGTGTTGCTTCTCTTATTGGGTAAATAAGTATGTCATCCATGAGGACAACAACATATTTTTTGAAGCATCACATAAGCACATTGCTCATGGTATATGTGAGAGGAGCGGGCATTTGTTCCGGATGGTCACTTATCGAGGTGTTTGAGGTTCAACATAATCCAGTTCTTCATGTCCACCTTCCTCATGGACATGATTGGGGGTGATCAAGGTGGAGCATTGGCCATGGTGTAATGACTTAGAGTCAAGACGTATGGTCATAATCCGGCATTATTATGGCTCGGCAAAGCTTCAGGGTTTCAAGGAGCTTAAGATGTGAGTGAATGTCTATCATCTTATTCTTGAGCACATTTCTTAGATGCCAATAGTCCTACCTATTTCTTCGAACGGAATCAACAAATACCATCAAAAGTAGCCCCTCATATAGGTCAACTCCAACATCACTTATGCTATTCAACTCCAAGATTTGAGAGAGGGACTAAACCAAAATCTCTTAAATATACTATAGCTAACTCATATATATCCCTATGTAGAAATCCTCTCGAAAGCATACAAGCATCTAAGCTTGATTATGACACTATAAACCCAAGTGATATACTAACCTATCCAAGGTCTAAGGTACTGCATTTCTATGTCAAGTAAACACGTAATATACCAATCCAAGATCTTGTTTCCTTCCTATGAACCCGATCAAGTGATCATTAAATGCCATCAATCACTACATGACCCACTACTCATATAAATCCAATTTCAATGAAGTCCTACATAATCTCCTAGAGTTCCTAGAATCCACATATCAGTGGAAGGACAATTATCATAGTAAATCCACCAACTTCCAATATCATGACCAAGTAAACTCTAAGGTCAAGCTTGTATACATCCTTAAATCAATTCTAACGACTCCAATTTTTCCTATCTTACAATCCACCAGAAATATGGTATCAAGATTAAGATCATTGCACTAAACCCAAATTACTCCAAGCCATGTAGTCTTTCTTAACACCAAAACTCTATTAGGGTAACCTATTTAATTCCAAAGCTCATGTCCAGCGAGAATTCCTACTCATTAATCCTAATTGCTCTTGTAACATTATCAATCCACGAAAATTACTTGTCAAAGACAATTATCGTACCACCAAGGATTTCGACTTGTGATCACTATTGTCCTACTAAATCCAATTTACTCAAACGGGAAACAAGTTATGCTATTCTATCAACTTGATCCACCAAGTCCAGCTCTTATCATGAAATCCCATAATCCACAAAAAAGGGGTTTAGCTATATCGTGAAGATATCTATTATAGTCATATCAAATCTTTTCTCTCCTAGTCATATATCCTCAAACAATTTCCTTCTGGCATCACAGTTCCTGTGATGGCGTAAGAGATAAATGTGTCTCTTCATTATGATCACTAGTTCCACAATGAACAAAGTGCTAAGCACGGGTTATTGAACCTCAATAAGTGCTCTGGAAAATCGGTGTATTAAACACGTGGTCAATGGATTGAGCTAGGGTAACTAGTGAGGTCTAGGTTGGTCTAGGGAGGGGTTTCCAATCTCGAGGGTAGCGCATAACTCTACGGGGTTGCGTGTGGTTGGGTATGTTGTAGTCAAAGTCTTCAGTGCTAGTTTTCCATTGAGGTGGACCCTTGGTGCATATTGTCTTGTTGGTCTTCGATTGACCGGACGGGGGAGAGGTAAAGTATAATAGAGGGGAGTGCCTCAGGGGGTGGTATTGTGCAAGTGCAATCAAACAAGTGCCAAAAAGGCCAAACATAAACAACAAGACGAGGTAGGTGATATAGTCACGTACTTGTTGCCTAGAGTAAAAGTGCAACTTATATCAAATCACAAGCAAGCAAAACAAAGCGAGACACGACATGGTTCCATTAGAACCATCACACAAACTCAACTTCGCACAAGGGATACACGAGTCATCCTACCACAGGGGTTCCCAAACTCAATAGTCGTACTTGCTTCATATATTGGAGAGGAGTCCACTCAGTCTTCTCGGTCTTGTTCATGTGTCGCTATGTCTCTTGTCATTGTTTGTGGAAATGATTTGAGTTGATCCTAAAGAATCTTTGATGACTTATCTCGGGTAAGCTAACGGTAAAGGTGGTTCCTAATGGATGTCGTTGACAAGTTCTTCTATTTTCATTGTAATCATGTCATTGTTTTTTTGTCTTCTAAGGTGTCGAGAGATCCGAGTGGACGGTCCTTTATGCAATGACATGGATAGGGAATTTTACAGTTTCGACCTATCGGTTATGTTGAAGACAATATCGACACCAAGAGCGAGGGATGAAGAGAACCGTTTTCCTGATCACCATGGTGAGGCGGACCAATTGGCAAGGTTCTCATCCACCGATGGTTGGCGACAAAACAATGGTAATGATGGGTCACTCTATTTGCGACGCATATCATGAACTTGCATATCTTATGTCCTGTTTATCGTAGGCCAACGTTGCATTACTATGGGACAGTGTTGAGGGTGCCACCATCACCCGAGTCATGATGTCCCCATTCCTCGAGAATGTAGCTTCCGTTGGTGTCGTCTTATCGTAGCGTTGCCAACCTTATCTTCCAAACATGCGGGCGATCGTTTGGCAAGCTCACTTCCTTTCAAGTTACCCACCATGATTTCAAGGAATCGAGTGGTCAGGGGCATACGGGTACCAGCGACCATTTTCAAGCTTTAAAAAAGAGACAAGGAGAGTCAAGAGAATAAGGGTGGAAATGCTAAGGCAAAACTTGTGCTTCCATCAAAAATTTGGAAGAGGTCACAAATATATAGGTTTTTTAAGTGATACTGAAGGGTCTGGAAAAATAGTTTTGTCCTAATTAATGTCCGTGCTAACTAAGGCTTCCTATAGTCAACTTGGCTCTCATACCAGTTCTACGGGGGGCCCGACTCATAAGTCATGTTCAGCGAACGTACATGCACAGTGATCCCGGAGATCAACGCTCACTAAAGACATAGAAACTGAATAACAAGAGTGTTACATCCTTTACGTACTCTTTTACTCGAATATGGCCTCTATGTCCAAGTTTTCATATATTTGCAGCTGTAAATATTCGTCGATATCGTGAACACATGCCATCTGCCTTAACCCTACATGCATTCTTACTCCGAAGCATCCTAGCTCGCACGTACGTCACCAAGGTACTCTTCATTATATCATGTTCTTTCATGATTGGCAAATAAAATAAGCAGTGGAAGCTAATGAGTACTTTGAATGTACTCACAAATAACCCATGTTTGGAACAAAGCAATAACAATGCATGATATAGCACTAAGTAGGTAAGTTGCGGAAAGTTAATTTTGAGTGCAATGAAATGTTCAAATAAACTTGTAAAACATGCATCAACAGGTTATAGATATCCATATAAACAAGTTACATATATCAATATAAGCATGGGTTGAATATCTCATGTTCAGTCATCATGTCAAGTCATCCGACTTATCTCAAGTATCATCTTTCTCACACACACACACCATGTTTTGTGAAAATGTGTGGGCGTAGTTTAAGCGGCATCACCCAACTGACCTTGACCGTGGACACGGCTATTTGAATAGTTTTATACTCTACAGAGATTGCACATTTTACCCACAAGACTTGGGGAACTTCCGTGTCTTCCATGTTACATACCTGAGGTAAGCACCAGAACAATGTGTTCCCCCAACGACATTTAACAAAGAGTCCACTCGTTGGCTGACGTACTCATGGCGTACATCAGACGAGACTCTTTGAAGTTATTACCATCCCGAACGGGACACAAAGGTGTGCCTGGTGTTTGTGAAAACAACCCATGGTCGTCTAACTGGCACGACCCCGTATCGAAAAGGTAACTTTGGCCCTCTCGTCACTAGTAATGTGGGCTCTGTACTAGCATCGACCAAGGTAATCCACAAATCCCCGTCCTTTAGAAGGGTATCATGGTTTCACATGTGAGGCTGGGATGGTCGACAAATATTAAAACTGATCCGTTTTCAAAGACACACACACAACTTGCTCCAGTACACCACTTCTTTCTAAAGTGGTCACCAAAAAGTCTATGAAATTATTTCTTTTCCGACACCATGCATATTCACATCCCACTCACGTAGCTACTACTTAGCATCCTAACTACATCCCACCCGCAAAACCCTCATAAGGAGGTAGGATCATGCTTAGTGCAATTATCAACGAGGAAAGTAACGATGGTAACCCAACACGGTGGTCACTGATATATAATGATTCAATGCACCATAATGAAGTGCTATATGCCATGCATGAAGTAGTTTCTTAGACATTGTCAAAGGGCTACTTGCCTGGCTTAGCAAAGTCTTCGATGTCTTCACGAGCTTCTAGTACAAATCTCAACACTCCGTGTACTTTGTCAACTACCGTAAAAAACAACCACAATAAACAACACAACAAGAGAACAACCAAAAGTGTTCAAAAATAAAACTTTATTTTCTAGGATGACTATGCTCATAAGAAAAATATCTAAATTTGCTCTAATGGATTTGTATCTCCACAGATTTTTGAATGGTAGAAATGGAGGTATTACTGATCCCACAAATAGTCTATAGAATAATTTTTCCTAAAATGAGTGAAGCCATTCATTAAATAGGGCATTCTTTTAGAACTATCTAGCAATTTGTTTCACTTGGTTTGGAGGTGCGAGGAATTTCCTATGAATTTAATAACATTGACTAAAGGGAAATGGAACTATTTATTTGGTCCAACCAAATTATAGCATAGGAAAAATGTTAAGTAAGGCAAGATAAATAAAGCAACATTTTTGGAACATCTAGGAATTTGTATCACTCCATTTTTAGTTTATTTCGACTCTCTAGGAATTTTTAAAGGAAGGCTTTAGTAGTTTAAAATATGAATTTGAATTTAAACCGTACACAATAGTGTTATGGAAACATATAGAAGTTGCGTATTTAAATAGGTTGGAATTTTAGAAGAATATATAAACTTAATTCATTGCATTTGCACATGTATTAAATTTATCATGATTTTCTAAAGTTTCATATAAAAGGAAAAAAAGGCGAATTGCATTGTTGTAGTGGGCCAAAATTGGTGCAACCGAGCCGGGAAAGAGAGGAACCAGCCCATCGCATAGCATAGAGCTGCAGGAGGCCGACGTCTATGGCCTATTCATAGGATACGCCACTGCCCGCGCGCGTGCATCTGATTCAAACCTGACAACTAGGTCCCAGTCGTTAGTGAGAGGGGGAGGTGCAGTGTGTACGATAGTTGGGTCCCACCCGTCATCACCTTCCTCATGCAGTGTGTACGATAGTTGATTCAAACCGAAGGGCTCTGGTTTTCCAGCGACGTCGAACCCGAGCTTCTTCCGGAGATTGAGAGGATGAATTGCTCGCCCTCACCTCCAATCGAACAGATGGTGGGCGGGGTTAGGTTTCGCGGGTTGAGAGGGAGATGGGGGAGAAGAAAGGGAGGTCGGGGACACACTGTACCGTTAGGGCAACGACGGCCTGACCTCGCGGTGTCTGGCCCGTTGAGCATTGGGGACCCTAGAAGTCGTGTGTATGGATCAAGGGCGCGTTTGGTGATGCGATCTCGTGACAGGGAAGCAGAGGGAGGTCCCGGGCCACTTTTATAATCACGTGGAAGACACAGGGTGCACCGCGCTTCGAAGAGCTCGAAGCGCGAGCCCTTGGATGGCTATGGCTGGAGATGAAGGTGTGGGTGTGGTTAGGGGACCGCAGGTGGAGCCGAGGAGAAATAGGACAAGAAGAGGGTTACGAGGGTACCGCACATGTGAGCTCAACTATTGGGGGTGTACGGTGGTGCTTGGCAGGTGCAGATGGAGGGCGCCGGAGAGAGAAGGAGGAGGGGTGGTGGTTTGGAAGCTTGCACATGTCTAGGGGGACATGGGGGGCAAGGTCCCTCCTCCCTAGGTTGCTACAAGCCTCAGGATGCTCTCGCTGCAGTGCGACTAGGCATTGTAGCATGCTCTAGAGCGCGTCTTTGGCATACCTTTGGCATATAGGGCGTGGCCTTTGGTATCTAGGGGATCTGGGGTGGTGCGGACAAGGTGCATATAGCCAAGGGGTGGTTGTTGTGGTGGCCTGGGAGAGAAAAAGGTGGAGGAAGAGGGGGACACAGCTATCCAGAGGGGTAAATGGGGGGTTCTACACCCTCAATCATTGAGCAATGGCCATGCAAACTTTACCCCTCAAGGAGATAACTTCTAGAACTCCAATCATTGAGAAAAAAAGGATTAGTAGAAGGTGTTTGATGGGTGTCTGAGCTAGCTAAAGGAGCCCACTTGCTATAAAACTTAAAAAGAGTGAAACATACGTAAAAATTTGTTTGATCACCAATTTAGAGATTTCTTGGTGAAAGTTGCTAGTGCAAACCTTGTCAAACCCTTGAAAAAGGAGGAAATGATTTTGTTTAGATCTGATCATGCAAATTTATTCCTCCAAATGCACCACTTGGTGTGCTGGCATTATTTGGCTATTATAGCATGTGCAAAAAGTTTGGGACCAATTGAGGAAACTTGACAATGCAAAATTTCCCAATCCTAGAAATTAGCAGAAATGGGTTTGGGGGTATTTTGGCAAGTGGATCTGTTCTCCTTGATCGACCACTTGTTGTGGATGCATTATTCGAGAATTAGATCTTGTCCAGCAAGTTTGAGCATAATTGGAGACACTTGTCTATTTAAAGTTGCACAGTTTGGTTGCGAACATCGAGGGTTTTTGAATATTTTGGTGAATAAAAACAATTAGGATTGAGGTGAAACTTGGGGAGATCACCACATATATCATGTGTGGCTTGCTAGAATTTTCCGGGAATTATTTGAGAATATTTCAAATACTTGAATACATAGAAAAGGTTTTGAAGGGTTTTGTCCAATATTTTGAACATGACCATGTGTTGAAACTCTTATATATGCAAAATATATGTCCATTGAGTTTCCCTAAATTTTCTCGAATATTTTGGAAACATACAAATAATTTTACGGTGTAAAAGACCATTTCTAGCCTATGAAAAAGGAATTTATATAAAATAATAACTAAAATTAAATATAATATTTTTGTGGTGTTGGCAGTCTTTTGGATAACGTATCCAAATAAAATGTTTTGGGCTAAACTACCTCCCTAGTTTGAGGACTTGTAGTACAAACCTCAACTCACGGGTGCTTGAAAGGCTAAACTCAATAAATGTTTTTTGGGCGGAATAATATTTTGTAAAAATTGATTTATGTCCTATACACATGTCATGGTTATTGGGGATGAGTGTTGAGAGAAAGAGTCTTTTTGTGATTTAAAACACAATCGAACAAGCAAGCAAATAGCAATCAGTTCAAGCATAACATCACACAGAAAAAAGTTGTTGTTTGCCCTAATTTTTTAGCTATATTAACTTAGCCAGGAGAGGCATAACACGGGGGGTGATAGCTGCACTTCAAGACTTGAAGAGGTACGTGTCTTCTCCGCCAACCCTAGTTGCACCCATACCCATGGAACCATTGCTCCTATATTTGGCAGCAACAAACCAAGTGGTCAGTGCTATGCTAGTGGTAGAGAATGAAGTTGAGGAAGACGAGGCAACAACACCTGAGTTGGCAAATGACAAAACAGGGCCATCCTCGGCATGCCAAGTAGTTTATAGGAAGGATGCAGCACAAGAGAGTGGACGACAGGTTGTGGAAAAGAAGAAGATGGTGCAACGACCAATGTAATTTGTTAGATCTATCTTGTAGGGGGTAGGTCAAGGTACTTAGGGATATAGAAACTATTCTTCGGCCTCCTCATGGACTCCCGACAACTACATCACTACTTCCAAGCACACCACATCACCATCGTCACCAGCTTCCCGCTGCGTCGCATCCTTAGAAACCCGGAGGCAACAGACATGATTGTCGAGTGGTCTGTGGGGCTAGCAATATTTGATCTAAGTTTTGAGAGCATAGCAACCATCCAGAGCATAGCCCTGGAAGAGTTCATTGCTGAATGGTCACCGACGTGAGAAGAAGAGACCCCGAAAACAACCCGTCACGGTAAGGAGTAGCCTCAAGAGGGGATCATGTACTTGGATGGGCTTTCTAGGTGCAAGGCGCCGGTGCCGGTGTGCTACGTGTAGCACACACTTGAGAGCACCTCAAGTACGTGATCAAGATGCACTTTCCATCAGATACATCAACCAACAACGCAACTGAATATGAAGGATTGCTTGTCGGACTACGGATAGAAGCCGACCTTGGTATCAAGCAATTGATAGTCCGGGGAGATTCTTGACTCATTGTGCAGCAAGTGAACAAAGATTACCAGAGTCCTCTGATGGATGCGTACCTCGATGAAATGAGGAATTTGGAGGAGCATTTTGATGGTCTACAGATGGAGCACGTCCCCCGCGGAGAGAGTGACATTGCTAATGACCTATTAAAACGAGCAGCTCGGAAGTTGCGTGTGCAACCAGACACTTTTGTACTGCGACTTACTTAGCGATCTATCGCAACATCAGATCGACGAGCCAAGAAAAGGAAGGTCAACTCCGGTGAGTATTTCCCGACAGAGCCACTAGTGGCCGCCAAGAAAGTGGTCAGGGCGACAGTACACCTGCTAGTGAGCAACATGCTCTGGCGGGCCTCGCGACATTTGCCTTAGAAGACTATGCTTCCGCGGTAGAAGAAACGTATTTAGTCCTTGTTATCGAGCCACTACCTCCGGCATGGGTGCAGCAAATCGTCCAATTCCTCCAAACCAGAGACCTCCCCGAATATCAAGAACAAGCCGAAAGAGTACCCTCACAGTCAAGTATGTATCAGTTTGTGGACAATGGTCTTACAGAAGAAGACCAAATGGGATGGAATTGAGGTGCATTTGTCAGGAGGAAGGACGGAAACTATTGGCAGAGATACATGGAAAGATATGTGGCTCCCACATCGAGTCGCGACCCAATGTCGTAAAGGTGTTCTGAAAAGTTCTCTATCGGCCGACTGTCTTCCAAGACACCTTAGTGGTGGTGGCAACATGTGAAGCATGCCAATACCACGCCAAGCAAACACATCAACCCGCACATGCCCTTCAAACCATATTGATCCCCTGCCATTCTCACTCTAGGGGCTCGACATATTCTGGCCCTTCCCCCGTGCTACCGGGGCTTCGAGTTCTTGTTCGTTGCAATCGATAAGTTCACAAAGAGGACTGAGTTGGAACCATTGAGAAAGGTAACGACGCTAGGAGCAGTCAAGTTTCTCTGAGAAATAGTCTGCCATTTCGGTGTACCCAACTGGGTCATCACAAACAAGGGCACACAATTTGGAAGCAAAACCTACATGCAATATTGCCAAGATATTGGCGCTAAGATCTGTTTTGTGTCGGTTGCTCGCCCAAGGAGCAACGACCAAGCAGAGAGGGCAAACGTTGAAGTGTTGTGGGGCCTCCAGACGAGAACTATCGACAAGCTGCACAAGCATGGAAGGCACTAGGTTGACGAGCTCCCGAGAGTTCTTTGGTTAATCAGATCGACACCAAAATGAGTTATCGGTGAGACACCCTTGTCTCTCGTCTATGGCGCATAAGTTATGCTCCCCACGAAACTCACATACGGGTAACCTCGAGTGCAGGAAATTGATGAGGACCATCAAGAGCGACCATCGCAAGACGATGCCATGCTCCTCGAGGATGATCGTCTCCAGGATGCAATGCGTGTCACTCGATACTAGAAGGACATGTGTCACTATCATAGCCACAAAGTGCGTGCCAGGCACGTAGAGGAAGGCAGCCTTGTTCTTCGATAGATTTAGTCCGTGAAGGGATACAACAAGTTGACACCAAAGTGGGAAGGCCATTACTGGGTAGTACAAGTTACCATGCCCGGCGTAGTTTGCCTCGAGACGGAAGATGGCACCCCGAAGCTGAACTCGTGGAATATCGAACATATTCGCATGTTCTAGCTATGATGGGTGGTTGTCGATCCTCCCGACAACCACTTTTGTACAAGTCTTGTACAAAGCGTGTAATCCTTTATACAAACAATGTAATGACCATGTGCGTAGTAAATAAAGCTAACTATTCTCCAACATTTTGTCAAAGTACATATCTATATTATGTATTCTTGCATAAACTGTTGTGTTCTCTTATCACGTATCCAACATGGATTCATGACCGCGAAGGTTCCTAGCCTCCTCTATTTTCTCTTCTTTCTTTTTCTTAAAGGAAAGAGAAGCCCCTCGCATACAAGCCTACCGGGGAAGGGTGATGGCAAGGACACCTATGGACGCGGGGACAACCACCTTGCGGCAAGGGAGTAGCGAAATAAAAACCTAAGCCATGTAAACAATTCCTGAAAATTTCCCGCAACCCAGTTAGCACTCGTGTGAAAAGGCCTCCATGAGGGCGGACTTCGTAAAAGTTTTTGCACGCTTCAGTGTTTTCGAGCTTGCTCAACACAATAAGCAGCCGCAACAAGGACGACGAAGAGGTCTTGCCAGCGATGGCGTCCCTGCTGGGCTATTAAGGACTCAATCCCGCCCACGGTAAATAAGCACGCTGGCAAGCAACACGCAAGGACCTTGTTGAAATTGTTGTGTGCTTGGGAATCTTTGCTAAACACTCCAAGCAGTCGCGGGAAGGATGATAAGGCGAAGCTACCGGCAGCATGACAACAAGCATTCTCGGAAAACATAACGAATATAGGTGCACGAGTGTGACTTCGCGATAAGAAGGGAGAAAGCAAAAGAAAGAGCCGATTTTCGTCAAGACACGACATAAATTTAAAACATTTAATGAGGCAGTACCCTATGATATTCTTCGCGTGTTTTTTTGCAGTATTACATATTGTGCCACTTAGGATCGGAAGGACATGTACCTCTAGGATGTGGCGACTGGTCCAAAAACGAGGCCTCGCGAATGGAGTGCCAAGTTCGACCAACCAAGCCAAGACACGGTGGCACCTTCTGAATCCTGCCATGGTGCCATCGTGCCTACTTGGAGTCGTCGCCCTTGATCTTGGCGTCAGGGAGGCTATCATCATCCTCATCAGCGCTGGAGGTGTCGAGCCCGCTGTCGGTGGAGCTTTCTGCACAACAATCTAGCCGGCTACTGTAGCTCCCAAAGAATCTGAAGGGAGCACGGTGTCCCCGCAAAATATGAAGTGAAGAAGAGTGTGAATGACTTCCACCCCCGCGCCAGGAAGATGGAGCCGCCAGTGGAGGAGTCGACCGCCACCCATACAGGCCCGTTGCAGCATCCATCCGCCCGGAGCTACACACCTGCTGGCACCCTACCCTCCATAGTCTTGGCGAAGGGGTCGGGAAGCCTTAGCCAGCAGCGGGGAGCTGATGCAGAAAGACCACGAACTCGTGCGCCACATCCCAGGGGGCTACACTCGGGTCAGTAGGGGAGGAACGCCTCCGTGGCCGCCACGGCGCAGCGTTCCATCGCCCATGATCCAATGTCGCACCCCACCTCGAGAACTAGCACCAGCCCCTGGTGCTACCGCCTTGGTGCACGATTGGAAAGAGGTCCAGTAGCCAACTGCTGAAGTTCAAGCTCGACCACGTCCTCTGCCACTCACCATTGCGACAGTAGCTCTTGTGAGCTGAAGGAAAGGGACAGGGAAGAAGAATGGCGACGACTGAAAGGGAGATGAATGAGCAGTGCCTCCCTCGACCTCCTTCTTATAGGGGGAAGACAAGGGAGGCCGACTCTTAACCACCCCAAGAAACATCCACGTGCCGATGTGACGATGGTCCAACTTTGGCTATACCACTCCATGCACATGACACACGTCACAAAGGGAATAGTGGTAGATGAGACGGTTCGCTAGCCGAGGGCATGCCTCCTGGTTCGACGAGCCCGCGTCTTCCAAATAACGTTCCGCACGCACCGCCTCGCTCCACCACTCCCACAACCCACAGTAAATGGACGTTGTGGAAAAATAGTAAGAGTCATCATAACCGCGGGAAAGTGCGGTCGTGTGTGCCTGTGCAATGTTTTTTGGCCTAGCCCTCCAAATGTCATGAACACATGTGTGTCCTAGGCCCGGGGGCTACTGTTGGTGTACTGAAATGTGGGGGCTTAAGTATCCAGACTTTTACACAGGCAACCGGACCCCCCGGGCCTGCAAGACCTTGTTGGCCAACGCCAACTTTCGTACAACAATGAGGGAAGACCAAAAACAAGGCCTCAGCAAGCCACCTTGTAGGGAGGAGTGAAGCCAGATAGCGACCGTGCCTGGCAAGACCCCTCCAGATCTCGACAGCTCCACCTCATTAGGCTGATTGTCAGCATGTGTGAGGTGTGGAGCGGGCAGGCGGTTCGATGTGTCTAGTCAGATGCATGCAATCACATTAATCACCCCTGTCCCGCGGCGTGTCATGAAAATAGAAGGTAGCTAGGCGAACTACACAGAAGGAGAGGCAGTCCTCGTGCGGGAACATCACCAGCGCACCACCTCATGGCACATTTAATACATCTGTGTCTGTCCGTTCGAGTTAGGCATTTCCCATTCTTTCTTCTGTCAGTAGTTTGGGGAGTTAGCTTGTGGACTATTCCCCCACGAAAATACTAATTTAGCCACTATGATAACCCCTTGGACTATAAAAGGAGGTCCATGGATACCTTTAGAAAGGTCGACACTCCGTTCATTCCACACACGTAGCCGCTGCCCTCGAGATCCTTGTTGGGCGAGTGCGTGTCTATTGTGATCATCCACATAATCGACCAAAACACAATACATATGGTGTTACACTCCCAAGCGGCCAAAACCTGTCTAAACCCGTGTGCACACAGGTGCCGGTGATGCTTTTTGTGTGCCCGTAGTCCCCGCAGAACCATAGAAAATGGATGTTGCCAATCCCATAGATCATGAATCACCCCGAAATAAAGGCTATCCAATACCAGCACGGTGCCTTACTAAAATACAAATAAAAGGCACACAACTCAAATTTTCGCATATCAGGTGAACAAAACCAAAACCGAGACATACTGATAATTGTCGAGGAAGAAAGATGGGATGCCTTCCAGGGCACCCCCAACCTTAGACGGCCGAGCCTCCTTGAATATTTACTTCGAGTGACTTCTTAATCCCCAATCTTGAATTCTCTTCTCTCCTTATTCTTATCATATCAATACCTCCTCAATCTTGGAGCACTTCATCTGCACAGAACTTAACAGAACTTCCACTAGAAATGTTAGTACATATAATATCAAATGAGATATTGTTATACCATAACAATATTGTATAATTATAATATAACATTACCTACTATATGATATAACAATTCTATGTCTCCCAAGTCAATGGGGCTCAACAATAATTCAGACATAAGCACACAAAGCAACTATAACAACAATCTATGAAAAACATGACATTTTGTAAAGATGCAGATTAGCACATACTTATGTAACTTCGTCAATTCTAAAAAATGAGGACATAAAAAAAAATCTTAACTATTTTGTATTAAAATTTCAGAAATTATTTATGTTCCAACGAAATAGTAAAAATCAAACACTACAAAAAAGTGTCTGTTTTTGCACAACACATATCAATCAAGAAATTTAAGCTCCCTAA
Source organism: Hordeum vulgare subsp. vulgare (assembly GCF_904849725.1). Lineage (NCBI taxonomy): Eukaryota > Viridiplantae > Streptophyta > Magnoliopsida > Poales > Poaceae > Hordeum > Hordeum vulgare. Next base: position 311,670,249 of record NC_058521.1, on the reverse strand, counting down.
AGGTAAATCTTGGCACATTAATTTTATAATGCAGTGGATTTGTACAATGTGTTTTTTTGTTGAAAAGGTGTTGCAATCAAGATTCACAAAGTTTTCATGGGAATGAACAAAAGTTCAAGGATGTTCCCCACTTCAATGCTGCTCATCTTTATCACTTACAATTTACTTTCTCAAAAACGTTTTAGGTTCCCCACTTTATTTTTTGTTTATAATTATTTTAAAGTCACAAAATACAAATAAATAACTCTCTAAAACTTTCGGGTTACCTCTGTAGCTGCACTTTCTTTAAAGCCATTTAGCTTGGCATATAGTGCTCAAGTAATTGATCCACCCAGATCCCATGGTATATCAAAGCAAATTTTAATAAACAATGGTTCGTAATTTAGTAGTGAGAATAAAGCAATATATATCATGCAGCAACAAAGTGTAGCTATCTTCCTTTGCATTGGTGATATTGTGTCTCTATCAAGTGGGTGTATTCAGAGAACGATGATTGTGGAAAACTAAAAACGAAAGAAAACTAAAGCCAATGACGCTCCAAGCAAAACTCTTATCATGGGATGAATACAAATGTAGCTCCAAGTGACATACCGATGGATTGTGACGAAAGAGGGGATGCCTTCCAGTGCATCACCAAGCTTAGACGCATGAGTATTCCTAAGAATATTAACTCGGGATGCCTTGGTAGTCCCCAAGATTAGTTCTTTGCCGCTCCATTTTCCTTCGTCCATCGTAGTAACACCCTAAACATGAAAACTTTAGCACACAAAACTCAATCAAAATTTCAAGAGATTTGTTAGTATAATAAACATATAAAATACTATCGTTACTGTTATAAATTGATTCAAATTTTATTGTTGCATACGGTACTATATTCTAATTTCTGCATGACTTATACCCCCCTATATAATCCATAGCATCATCAAAACAAGAAAACAATGCAGGCGAAAACAAAATATGTCTAAAACAATGAAGTTAACTACAATAAATATGTAACTCAAAAAATTCAGAGAACTTAATATATCCTGGGGAATTTGTATAGAAATATCATGTAGAAAATTGGGATAGAAACAATGTTCTAGTAAAATCAGAGAAATTTTGCACTGGTCACTAAACTTTCTATTTTTGCACCGTATCAATTCTACTATTATCCAAATCATGCCAAAGGCTTTAATTGGCACAAACAAAAATTTAAACACAAAGACATAATTATTACAGAGGCAACAATCATGCTATTACACACTAAAAGAAACAAAAAAACAAAAATGAAAGGATGACTATTCGGTTTCCTCCCAACCAATGTTATCGTTTTACGCCCCTAGTTAGGCATGATGCCTACGATTCAAGTATTGTCATCATTGACAGTCGACCCATAAGTAGCCCTCATCATAGATTTATAAGGTGTTTCAATTCTCTTTCTAGCGATGTTTTCCATCCCTTTCCTCAATGGGAATAGGAACCATTTGTTTCCCACTTTGACAATAATTAGTTCACCTATAGATCATAGAAAAGGTCTCCCAAGTATTATTGGACAAGATGGGATAAAATAAATATGAAGAACTCTATTTTGTTCTTAAGAATTGGGTGAGATAATAATGGATTGAAGCAAGGAAATACATTCGACTCAAGATAAATTATCATAATTAAAATCCTTGTGATCCAAGATAGTCCGCACATGACTAGTTAGAGTTTTGACCTCTCCAAACTGGCCTTTGTTAGTTTTAGCATTAGGATAATCCACCGCCATTCAATTGGGACGCTCTCTACCTAGAGTTGACTCGTGTGTAGTACCCTTATCATTTTATTTTCAGAGAAGTAAACGAAGGTTCAATAGGACAAGTGCCAAGCATTTTAGGATAATCATCATGATTCCTAATGGACAGAGCTTCAAGTTTATTAGCCATCCTATTTACTTGAGTGGTTTGTTTATCTGGAATCTTCCCTATTAATTATTCAGTTTGAGAAAATTGTAGTTGGAGATTAGATACTTCTTGATTGACCTCATTATGTTGTTAACTAATTGCATTAATGAGGTTTGAGTGTTCCTTAATTTCAGCAGCAAAAAGTTTGTTGTGTTCATATTGTGAGGTCATGAAAGTTTTCTTAAGTTTTTAATTTCAGCAGTCCTTTGGTAGTACGAAATATTATTGAATCTATCTAGTAACATGGTGATCAAGCAAGCAAAGTAAAAAGCAAGACAATTAAACTAGCAAGCAAAGGGAGCAAAGGAGTAGACTAGCAACGAGCAAAGATAAATAGTTTTGTATTTTTGTTTTTTATGAAGCAATAAAAATATAATAAAAAATAAATAGAAGAACAAGTGAATGATAACTTGCGCAAAGTTACTTGATAATTGATTGAAGAAACTCCCCGACAATGGTGGCAGAAATCCTTCGTGATACTTTTGATCAGCGGGTTTTCCGTGAAGAGGAATGGTGATGCAGTACAATATAGGTAAGTATTTCCCTCAGTAGAGGACCAAGGTTTATCGAACCAATAGGAGTATAAACCAACCCCCGTATTCAGCGACTGCACGCAAGAAAAACAAACACTTGCACCCAAAGCGGGCAAGAGGGTTGTCAATTCCCTTGTATCATTACTTGCAAGAAAGTAATAATGTGGTCAGAAGTTTGCAAAGTGAAAAGTAAATAAGAAGTAAATGAAGATAGCGATGAAATTGTAGCACTTGCAAAGTGAATAGGCCCGGGGGCCATAGTTTCCCCTAGTGGCATCTCTCAAGAAAGCAAGAAAATGGTGGGTAGACAAATTACTATTGAGCAACTCATAGAAAAGCGCATACTTATGTCATATTCACGGACATGATAATCTATATATAGGCATCCCGTGCATAAGACAATAGGCCGACTCCTACCTGCACCTATTACTATTACTCTATCGATCGATCACTATCGAGCACGCATCTAGAGTATTAAGTAAAATAAAGTAATGCTTGGAGAACATTGACATGATGTAGACAAAGGGAATTCAGTTAATATGAACAAACCCCATTGTTTTATCCTTAGTGGTAACAATACAAAGACGTATCTTGTCCCCTTTCTGTCACTGGGATATAGAAATCCGTCAGATTTACGAAGAAAGATCAATCTACCTGGCCAAAGGAAATCAATAAATCAGAGAGATTTACGAAGCTGTAATAATCAGATTTAGAATTTAGAGAATACTCAAATATTTATCATGCATGATCTAAACATAAACCCACAATTCATCGGATCCCAACAAATGCATTGCACAAAACAATTGCATTAGATAGATGAAATTGAAGATGTGATGATCATTGTATTGATAATCAAGAGATAGAGAGATAGCCATCTAGGTACTAACTACGGACCCCGCAGGTCTATGGTAAATTAGTCACACATCACCGTGGGAGCTGTGAGGATGATACAAAGGTTCTCTAGGGTTTTTGGATTATATATGAATTTATAGGACGAAGAGGTACATCAGGAGGCAACCGAGGGGAGTACGAGGCAACAGGGTGCGCCCTAGGCCTTGACCATGCCATGTTAGCTTGTGCTTCCCTCATGAGGCTTATGGCTCCTCTCAAAGTTTCGAGGTCGTCTTTTGGTTCAGAAAGAACCACCAAAAAGTTTTGTGGCAATTGGAATTCGTCTGGTAGTGTAAACCTGAAAAGAAAAAAACATGCAGAAATAACTATTGGCACTGGCATTGTGTTAATAGGTTAGTTCTCAAAAATAATATTAATTAGTAAATAAACTCCCAGTTTTTTTGACCATATATAAACACCCAAAATTATCCTAGAATGATAATAAAATAGCAAGGAACAATAAAAAATTATAGAGACATTGGAGACGTATCAAGCCGCAACTACTCAACCAGCGACCGTGACCCATGTGATTCCGAAAAATAGTTTGGTGTGAACAGAAATATAATTCGTGCTCCATCTCTATTAAGTTGCGTTCCCCACCCAACCCACATTATTTATTCTAGCCTAAATTTGTTTAAAATTTCAAACAACATGTGAAGCACGTCGAGGAGGAAGAAACATGTACAAGGAGTATTGGGTTAGCATGATAGGAGGTGCACGGCGGGGAGGAAGAAACTCAACAATTTGTCGGGATAAGAACGAGGAGTAAGAAGTAATTAGCGACGCATGAGTAGGAATTCCTAGGGAGAGCTAGGATATCCCCCTATCTATTTTTACTAACGCCATATGGAGAGTGAATGAAATGAGATCTAGAATTCATTAACGCCTGAATCCACTAGTCAGTTAGAGCAACCATTGGAGAGCCCGGATGTGAGTACGTCTCAAGTGCATCTAGGACCTTCCCTGTTCACGCGAGAAAAATGATCCCACTATTTAGTCAAAGCAACCATTAGAGAGCACATAGGTCAATATGATGACTCAAGTCCCCACCTATCAGCTCTAGACTTTTCCTCCACACAAAGAATGAAGCATACTATGTTTCTTTGTTTCTCTCTCTCGCTCTATCTCTCTCTCCCGTTCAACTTGAAAATTATCTAGGGAGATCCACACAAGTTGCCTTAGTCATCAAAGTAAATCGCCCACAAAATCAAAGGACATCACCTTTCAGCAATCTGTGAATTGGATTCAACAAACAGAAGCTTAGCTAAAAATTGATCAAGTGCCCCCATGGTGTTTCATGACGCATGAGGTAGATTCGATTGTTGTTGTTCAGCCTTTTTAATCTATCCTAAAGAACTCGGACGCTCACAACAATATATTTATGTTGTGGTCATACGACATTGATGTTGTTAAATTGGTGGTCCTCAATTTTTTCAAGAGTGCATGGTTTTAGTTGCCTCATAGCAGCAGGCAGCGTAGGGCATGATGTCTACTACACAACTTTATTCTTGTAGACTCGTGTTGGGCCTCCAAGCGCAGAGTTTTGTATTACAGTAGCAATTTTCCCTCAAGTGGATGACCTAAGGTTTATCGATCCGTGGGAGGTGCAGAACGAAGATGGTCTCTCTCAAGCAACCCTGCAATCAAATACAAGAAATTTCTTGTGTCCCCAACACACCCAATACAATGCTAAATTTTATAGGTGCACTAGTTCAGTGAAGAGATGGTGATACAAGTGCACTACGGATGGTAGATATAGGTTTTTGTAATCTAAAAATATAAAGAGAACAAGGTAACAAGTGGAAAACAGTGAGAAAAACGTTGTATCAATGCTTGGAAATAAGGCCTAGGGTACATGGTTTCACTAGTGCAGTCTCTCAACAATGCTAACATAGTTGGATCCCTCAACGTGCAACAGATAATCACTCCAAAGTTCCGATCTACTGGAGAACAATAAGATGAAATTGGTGTAGGTAGTAGAACTACCTCAAAGTTATACGTTCCGTTCAATCGATAAAAGAGTTCGTCCTAAGATAACATCAAGCTATCCTTATCATACAATCTATTCAAGAGTTCGTACTAAGATAACATCAAGCTATCCTTTTTGTTCGATCTATCTAAGAATTCATACTAGAATAACACCCATGATACATATCAATCGACCCCAATGTAACCTAGATACTCCAATGTCGCCTCAAGTATCTGTGGGTAAAGTATGCGACGTGCATCAATAAATTTCAGAGCTATCGTATTCAATCCAACACAAACTACGTGCAAGGAGCACCCCAAGATTTCTATCGAAGAACATGGTATGAAATGTGCAATCAAACCCGATGCATTGATCGCCAAGGTCACCGGAACCCGCAAGTTGATGCCTCAACATATATCAAGTGAATCAATAGAATACCCAAATGTCACTACGGGTATCCCACGCAAGACTTACATCAAGTGCCGTCATATAGATCCAACATGACGATATCTTAAAGGAAAAGACTCAATTCATCACAACTAGATGGTAAGGGAAATACATCATATGATCCATCTATATTAACAAAGCCGGTGATCTCGAGATCGTGCTATCTCAAGAACACAAGAGAGAGAGAGAGTGAGAGATTGAACACATAGATACTGGTATATACCCTCAGCCTCGACGGTTAACTACTGCCTCCTTGTCATGGTCTCCGTCGGGATGATGAAGATTCCCACCGGTGATTGTTTCGCCTCTCCCATAGGGTACTCAAATCGCTCCAGATTGGTTTTTCTGCGATATAGAGAGTTGCGGCGGTGGAGCTAAAGTTATCTCTTCATTTCATGGATTTTTGGGATTTATAGGATTTTTCAGCATTGGAATCACTCGCAACGGAGCCAGATGGGCCCCACAAGCCATCAGGACGCGGCCAAGGCCCAGGCCTCACCTTGTTGGCTTGTGCCTCCATGGCAGACCTCCTCTGGTTGTTCTTCACTCCAACATAGCTCATATGTTCCACAAAAAACATAAAAAAGTTTCGGGCGATTTCCGAGGACTTTCATTTTCCGTACAACAAACAACACTATGGTAATTCTGTTGAAAACATCGTCAATCCCGGTTAGTTCTAAATAAATCATATAAAGTGGATAAATACCATATAAAGTTATTATAAACATAAACAAATATGGCATGAATACTTCATAAATCATCGATACATCAAACAAATTCAGAGCTATCATATTCAATCCAACACAAAGAACATGAAAGGAGCACCCCAAGATTTCTATGGGAGAACATGGTATAAAAACATGCAATCAACCCCTATACATAGATACCCAAGGTCATCAGAACCCGCAAGTTGAGGCCTCAACATATATCAAGTAAATCAATAGAATACCCCAATGTCACTACGGGTGTCCCACGCAAGACTTACATCAAGTGTTGTCATACCAATATGCTCAATCCAACATATTGAGATCTTAAAGGAAAAGACTCAATTCATCACAACTAGATGGTAAGGGAAATACATCATATGATCCAACTATATTAACAAAGCTTGTGTTCTTGAGATCATGCTATCTGAAGAACACGAGAGAGAGAGAGAGAGAGAGAGAGAGAGATTGAACACATGGCTACGAGTATATACCCTCAGCCTCGAGGGTGAACTACTCCCTCCTCGTCATGGCCTCAGTGAGGATGATGAAGATAGCCACCGGTGATAGTTTTCCCTCTCTTGCAGGGAACTAGAATAGCTCCAGATTGGCTTTTCGGTGATACAGAGATGTCGGTGCACTAGAGACTGGGGTCCCTCGTGCCCCAGACTTGTGCACGGGCATCGACAACGCCCCCGACAACAGTGTACTGGGAGGCAATCCCAGACCCACCAAGGACACGCCTTTCCCTCACCATGTGGGGCGTGGGATATAAGGGCTCCACGCGCAAGGCCCCGGCGACCCCTCCTTGGTGGGACGATTCCCAAGGCCCCTGCAAGACCGCTTCGCCAGGAAGACTACCCGAAGATTAGCCAGACCCCGACAAGCTTCCCTTGCCGGGAAGACTCGCACAGACTGGCGAGGCCCCCGACAAGCCCTCCCTGCCGGAAAAGTGTTCAATGCCCCCGGCAAGCCTTCCTTGCCGAGGAGGTGACCAAGTCACCCGAAGGAGGCTCCAGGCCACCAAGCCCCTTTTTGCTCGCCAGGTGTCCCCACAAGTTTCTACCAAAATCCGACCGCTCCAGCACACCCCTCGTGTGCCAGCACAAGGCCCAGGTGTCGATTCACCTCGGTACGTGTCGCAACCATCTTGCAGCAGGTCAGGAGCCAGACTAGGCATTTACTTCCCCTGAAACCACCAAAGAATTAGAGCGGTGAACACTGTGCACTATACATCCTGTGAGCACACTATTGGTGACCCCTTTGCCTATAAAAGGAGGCCCAACGCTTATTCTTAGGGTTGGACTTTTTGGGGATCAGAGACTCCCTCATCATCTACTAAGTTACTGTAGAAAAACCACCCTACAGTAAGAACGCAATACAAACTAAACAAGACTAGGGTTTTACGCGCCAAGCGACCCAAACCTGGGTATAAAAAACCTTGTCGGTGTTGATCGCTAGTTCCGCTCTCGCCGCATACCTCTCTCTCCCCGCCAAACAATCAAGGGACTCCTCGAGTTTCTCATAGGTGTTGGTTTTCCCGACATGAGTGTTGCGGCAATAGAGCATAAGTTCTCTCTTTATTTCTGGGGTTTCTAGGATTTATAGGTTTTTTGAGTGTTGGAATAACGCGCAATGGAGCCACGTGGGCCTCACAAGCCATCAGGGCGCGGTCAAGGCCCAGGGCGCACCCTGTTGGCTTGTCCTTTCGTGGCAGCCCTCCTCTGGTGGTCCTTCGGTCCAACGTTTCTCATATATTCCACAAAAAATCATCAAAAAGTTTCGGGCGATTCCGAGAACTTTCATTTTCTGCACAAAAAATAACACCACGGTAATTCTGTTGAAAACAACGTGAGTCCGGGTTAGTTCTAAATAAATCATATAAAGAGCATCAATACCATATAAATTTATTATAATCATAGCCAAATATGGAATTAATACTTCATGAATTATCAATCGTTGGAGACGTATCAGCATCCCCAAGCTTAATTCCTACACGTCCTTGAGTAGGTAAATGATAAAAGAAATAATTTATGAAGTGTGAATGCTAGCATAATTTATAATATTGATCAAGGATAATTTCAGCCATTTTTCTAGCATGATAACCAGCAAGTATTTCTCATAAAGCTTCTCAAGATCGAGTAGCAAGTTATTCACATGTTAAAGTATATACCATAAACTTTTTTCAAAAATAGCAAACTATGTTGTCAGTCATCAATGAATTACAATTCATCTTATTTCAGGAAGGGTCTATGTAAGAGCTTTGGTTCAGAAAATTCCACATACTCAACTATCATTTAGTCTTCCATGATTGCTGACACTCAAAGTATATTTTAAGAACAAACAGTTTCACTCAAACACAAGGAAGATAGGGCTTAAGTTTCGCTTCCCAACTTATTTATCACGGGGATAATGTCAACAAATAATGAATCAAGATCACGTATATTCAATTGGATATATGTGTCTAGATCTTTTCCCACCAAATGATGCTTGCCAACTAAGGAATTAATAGATTGGAATAAGAAGTTAACTCGACATGAACAGTAAAAGATAGTCCCTTCGCAAAGGGAAGCAGAGGTTGTCATGTGCTTTTTATTTTTGGATGTGAAATGTGTTAATTAAAAGGAACATCACTTTAGATTGCCCCTTGTGATGGCAACCTTTATTATGCAGTCCATCGCTTTTATTTCTTCACCATCTCAAGTTTGTACAAAGCTTATTTTCCCTTCCAATAAAAGATCATACATATTTAGGAGCAATTTTCATTGCTTTTTGCATGACAACAACTTCCTTGAAGGATCTTATTCAATCCATAGGTAGATATGGTGGAATCCCATGTAAAGAAACTAGGTTCAAGGATTTGGATGCACAAGTAGTATCTCTACTTAGTACGAAGTTTTGTCTAGCAAAAGGTTCTAAACAAGCACCACATGTTAGACGATCCATGACAATATAACTGCTATGTGAATATTGAAAAATATAACCATTAAGTTGTCTTCCTTGTCTAATTGATCAAGTTTGAAATAATATATGGGCTCACAATCTTAGAAGATGTCCAAGATAGTATATCTATATGTGAAACCTCTCTTCCTTCAATGTTCTTTCATGAATCGTTTAAATAACCAATGTTGTGTTTGCTAACTTTGAGTAAATTGTACCGCTTATACTCCTAGTATGTGAAGTCACCACTCCCCATGGTAAAAGCATATGAAGCATATATATAATTTCACATTTATGATATTCATTTCATTCAACATTTTACTCTCACGATATAAGTGAAGCACAAGAGTAAATATCAAACTACTCTCAAAAGATATAAGTGAAGATCAATCAGTAGTCAAACAATTAAGTATCTATATGAGGACTCTATCTTAGTAAATATTTTTAGATCTTGTTATTTTATTCAAACCGCAAACAAAGCAAAACTATCACTCCAAGAATAGCATATATCATTTGAACGAATAGAAGTTTAGGCTCAACATAGGCTAACCGATAGTTGACGAAGAGGGGTGGGATGTGTAGCATCCCCAAGCTTAGATCCTTGAGACTTTTTGTAATATTTTCTTGGGGTGCCTTGGGCATCCCCAAGCTTGTGCTTTTGTATCTCTTTCAATCCTCTCATGTCCCGGTTTCACCTATGTCTCAGAAACTTGATCCACACAAAACTTGAAAAGAACTCGTGAGATAGGTTAGTACACATAAGAATAAATCAACACTTCACGTACTGCCAAGAGAAGTTGGATAATAATATTCAAACATTATCTGCTGCATACTATCATTTCCACAATTTATGTCTACCAATATAAGTCATGAAAACAATAGAAGAAGTAGATAACAAAACTATGACAACAATCTGTCTGAACAGGACAGTCTGTAGCAATTAATTAACTCAGTGTACTTCTGTATCTCGAAAAATTATGAAAGTTTAGGAAATGATAAAGAATTTTTGATGCAATACTTTGCAAAAATTAGAGAAACTTTTCAAGTTTCAATAAAATTACATAATTCAAATACTACAATAAAAGTTTCTGTTTTTATCTAGCACCACTCAGCCATGTAATTCAAGCACCCTAAAAGCAATTCTTGGAACTTTTTTATTGAAAAACAAGATTATAAATAACAGCAAGAAAATACTAACAAAACTAAATGACGCTCCAAGAAAAACTCATGTTATGTGATGAATAAAAATATAGCTCCAAGTAAGATATACCGATAGTATTGAAGACGAAACAAGGGATGCTTTTCGGGACATCCCTAAGCTTAGACACTTGGGTATTCCTTGAATATTACATTGCGGTGCCTTGGGAATCCCCAAGATTAGGTTCTTTCCACTCCTTATTCTCCTCATTTCGGTATCTCACCCAAAACATGAAAACTTCAATCACAAAAAACTTAACGGAACATCGTGTGATGGGTTAGTATAATAAAGATAGATCATTCACTTTGGTACTGTCAAGACAAGATTCGTAATTGTTACCACATGGTACGTACTATATTCAGTCATTACCATAATTTATAACACTCAATATAGGCTATAGAAACACTAAAACAAGCAAACTATGCATGCAAAATAGAATCTGTCAAAAACCGAACAGTATGTGAAGATCTGATGAAAACCATACTTACCCGACTCTAAAATTCTGAAAAATTAGGAAAGGAATAGCATTTGCAAATAAAAACTGTGTAAAAATTTCATTTTTTTACTTTCTAGTAAAATCACATAAGTCATACACTTGAGGCAAAATTTTCTATTTTTGCACAGATTCAAACTAACAAGTTTCCACACTATCCCAAAAGGCTTTACTTGGCACTTTATTGAAATAAAATGCACAAAACATGATTTCTCATTAAGTATTCTCACAATTTCTTTGTCAAACAATCGATTAAGCGCCCCCGTGGTGTTTCATGACACATGAGGTAGATTCGATTATTGTTGTTCAACCTTTTTAATATATCCTAAAGAACTCGGACGCTCACAACAATATATTTTTGTTGTGGTCGTAGGACTTTGATGTTGTTTTTAAATTGTTGTTCCACAATTTTTTGAAGAGCGCATGGTTTTAGTTGCCTCATAGCAGCACGCAGTATGGGGCATGATATTTACTACACAACTTTATTCTTGTAGACTCGTGTTGGGCCTCCAAGTGCAGAGTTTTGTAGGACAGTAGTAATTTTCCCTCAAGTGGATTACCTAAGGTTTATCAATCCGTGGGAGGTGTTGAATGAATATGGTCTCTCTCAAGCAACCCTGCAATCAAATACAAGAAATCTCTTGTGTCCCCAACACACCCAATACAATGCTAAATTTTATAGGTGCACTAGTTCGGCGAAAAGATGGTGATACAAGTGCAATACGGATGGTAGATATAGGTTTTTGTAATATGAAAATATAAAAACAACAAGGTAACAAGTGGCAAACAACAATAGCAAAACGTTGTATTAATGCTTGGAAATAAGGCCTAGGGTACAAGCTTTCACTAGTGCAGTCTCTCAACAATGCTAACATAGTTGGATCCCTCAACGTGCAACAAATAATTACTCCAAAGTTCCTATCTAGTGGAGAACAATAAGATGAAACTGGTGTAGGTAGTAGAACCACGTCAAAGTTATTCTTTCCGTTCAATCTATACAATAGTTCATACTAAGATAAGATCAAGATATACTTTCTGTTAAATCTATTCAAGAGTTCGTACTAAGATAACATCAAGCTATCCTTTTTGTTCGATCTATCTTAGAGTTCATACTAGAATAACACCCATGATACATATCACTGAACCCAATGTCACCTAGATACTCCAAAGTAACCTCAAGTATCCGTGGGTAAATTATGCGACATGCATCAATCATATTTAGAGCTATCCTATTCAATCCAACACAAAGAACGTGCAAGGAGAACCCCAAGATTTCTATCGGAGAACATGGTATGAAAGCGTGCAATTAACCCCTATGTATTGATCGCCAAGGTCACCGGAACCCGCAAGTTGATGCCTCAACAGATATCAAGTGAATCAATAGAATACCCCAATGTCACTATGGGTATCCCACGCAAGACTTACATCAAGTGTTGTCATACCAATATGCTCAATCCAACATGACGATATCTTAAAGGAAAAGACACAATTGATCAGAACTAGATGGTAAGGTAAATACATCATATGAGCCAACTATATTAACAAAGCTCGTGTTCTTGAGATCGTGCTATCTCAAGAACACGAGAGAGAGATAGAGATAGAGATTGAACACATAGATACTGGTATATACCCTCAGCCTCGAGGGTGAACTACTCCCTCCTCATCATGGCCTCCGCCGGGATGATGAAGATGGCCACCGGTGATGGTTTTTTCTCTCCCGTAGGGTATTGCAATCACTCCAGATTGGTTTTTCTACGATACAGAGAGTTGTGGCAGCGGAGCTGAAATTCTCTCTTTATTTCTGGGGTTTCTGGGATTTATAAGATTTTTCAGCGTTGGAATCACTCGCAACGGAGCCACATGGGCCCCACAAGCCATCAGAGCACGGCCAAGGCCCAGACTACGCCCTGTTGGCTTGTGCTTCTGTGGCTTCCCTCCTATGGTGGTTCTTCACTCCAAAATTGCTCATATGTTCCACAAAAAAACATGAAAAAGTTTTGGGCAATTCCGAGGACTTTATTTTCTGCACAAAAAACAACACCACGGTAATTCTGCTGAAAACATCGCCAATCCGGGTTAGTTCTAAATAAATCATATAAAGTGCATCAGTACCATATAAAGTTATTATAAATATAGACAAATATGGCATGAGTAATTCACAAATTATCGATATATTGGAGACGTATCAAGGCATAATTCAAATTTGCATCCAACCACTTTACTATGTCTTCACGGGCTACAGAAAGAAGTTGCATGCCATAATTGTTGTTCGATATTCACCGTGTTATGGTTTTTATAATTTCCCTAGGTTTTGGGTGTGCAGAATAAATTTTTTGGGTTGTATGTTGTAGCTATGATTAGAGCTTGCTATTGGTTTCTCATCATTGATACTTTGCAGAAATAGGTTGTTCGTTTAACTAGTTTCACTGTGATCTTTTTTTATACAATCGAGTGCCATATTAGCATGAGGATATCACTTGCAATTAAGATCCTATATAGTTTCATATATATATATATATGCATATATGTATATATTATTTTAGTTATATAGCAGTAAAAGTATATCTTATTTCTATTGTAGTAATCAGAAGTTAGTAAGAAATGAGGGTAAAATTAGAGCGTGTTTATCACTTGCAAAAGGAGAAATTTGTTCAACAACACGCTATAGAAACTTTTTCCTTTTGTATATGTTCTTTCCCTACATATGTTCAGGATCACATCAGCTAATCATGAAAACAGGTCCGGTGAATCATTGAATGATGTTGCCAAGGCATATAAAAAGAAGCTAATACCAGCAAGCTTATCACACTAGTGTCATTTTCGGAGCAAACAATTGAACCTTAGCTTTGGATTCTATTAATTATTTCTTTTATGGAATGTATACTTTAAATACTTCAACATTGAATTATCACACTCTATTTTTTGCCTTATATTACTAAGCTAACATAGCTCAAAAATTAGGGCCAACTAAAACTTTTGTGTGTGCTTGTGATGCTTCGTTTGGTTGCTGTTTGGTTGCTTGTTTGATTGTGTTTCAAATCAAAAAAATTATCCTTCCTCAAGACTCCTCTCCTTGCTCAAAATCTTTTCCCAATGACCATGCCATGTGTATAAGACCTAAAACTATTTTTACAAAATAATATTTTGACCAAAAAACATTTATTTATATTCAGCTCTCAAAACCCAATGAACTTAGGTTTGTACTACAAGGCCTCAAATTAGGGAATATGTTTTTCCCAAAATATTTTATTTGGGTCCTACTTAGAAAAAACTTCCCAAAACCACAAATATATTACTTTAAATGTTATTTTCCTATTTTATTTAAATACCTTTTTTAGAAGCCTGAAATGGTGTTCTATATGGAAAATTATTTTTATGCTTCAAAAATATTTGACAAAATTTATGACAACTAAGTAGACCCATAGATTACATATATGGAAGTTTCAACACATGGTCATGTTCAAAATATTGTATAAACCCTCCAAAACCATTTGTTCCTATTTCAAGTATTTGAAATATTTCCACAGGAAAATTTCTCAAATAATTCCAGGAAAAATTTAGCAAGTCACACATGATATATGTGATGATCTTGCCAAGTTTCATATCAATACAAATTGATTTAATTCTCCAAAATAGTAAAAAAAAACTCTCTATCGAGATCCAAACTTGGAAAAGTTTACATTGCCAAGTTTCCCCAATTGACCTCTAACTTTTTGGGCATGCTCTAATCACCAAATAATGCCACCACACCTAGTGGTGCATTAGGGGGAATAATGTTACATAACTAGATCTACATAAACCTATTTCTTCCCATTTCTATGATTTACAATGTTTTCATTGTCAACTTTATTCAAATAAGCTCAAATATTGTGATCAATCCTGTATTGACCTACTATTTGACCATGTTAAATCTCATAGCTAGTTGTGAAATTTTTCTTGCCGAGAATTATATCAAACTCCTTCTTATGGAATAGTAAAACTCTCATTTCACCTCTCCCACTTCTCTCCTTGCCCCCAATGTTTTACCACAGTAGCTCCGAGTTAGCATTCACCTCCAGTAAAAGTCTCAAGCTCCTCCTCAATCATGGAGTGGGGTAAAAACCCAGTCACCTCTCTGGACAGCCAAGACATGGCCGGTTTTATCTCCCCCTCTTCTCTCCGGCCACCAACTAGAGAATCAAATACCTCTCCCAGTTTGTTTACTCCCCCTGGATACCCTAGAAAAGAGTGGCATGCCCCTGGCATAGAAACTATGACAATCACGACCATTTGGGTGCTCTGGAGCGTGCTACAATGTACTCCTGCACTATAGCCGCCCACTAATCTAATGCCCCGACCACCTCAGGCCTCTCCTGCGTTTCCCCCAAGGTCGCCTCGGCAGCCAGGACACGCTAGCCGGTCAACTCCTCCTCTCTCTCCTCCACCCTTACTCCTCTCACGTGTGCCGAGCGCCTCTCATCTCAGCCACATGGCAAGCTAACATGTGCGTGCTCTCTTATCTCTCTCTTAGTTTCCACCATGTGGACTATGTCCACAAGAGCTGCATACGTGCCCCGGAGCTTCCCCGTATATCCATGGGCACCTTCCACGGTGCACCACTATCCATCTATAAGGAGGGCACTCTGTGGCCCTCACTCCCCTCTGATCACTCTCCCATAGCCCAATTAAACACCTATGTGACCCACACTCCATTCTCCACTCTGTGTGCTCAAAATCGGGCCGGTCACTGCCGCTTCAGGCCTCCTTTTCTCCTCCCTGGATCTCTCTCGACCCTAGGAACCCAACTCGGTTCCCTGTTTACCGAATTGCACACCGAACCAAGCGTATCAACTTCGTCCTCCCCTGCCGCCGTTCGGTTTCCTCCTCGCTGTCAACTCCATCATCACCAGCGATGAAGCTCACCTTCGTTGGGAGTGCGTCAATCCCCTGATCACACACGTTCCCTTGCCGCTCCAAGCCTCCACCAAAACCGCCACCACTGAGCACTACCTCTCCCCTGTCTAGAGGTAGAAGAAGACCATGGTGTGGGGCTCGTGTGGTAATCTCTCCTCCCCCTCTCTCTGTTTGCTAGGAAGGGCCCGCGTGCAATTTTAAAATAAAATATTTGGTGTGTACCCCTTCACCTCTTGTCTGATTCCCCTAAGTCGGCTCAGATCCCTCTTTGCTTCAGCCCATGGTGAACATTGTAGTTTCTCCTTTTCTTTTTTGTCGAGAACTTGGGAAAATCAAAAATAAATAAACTATTATCCAAATATCATTATTGCAATTTCTATATTCTCCTAAAAATGCCACCTATTATTTGGTGTAACTCCCATAATTTTTCACCACCTGTTTTTGCGTGTTCAAATTTGAACTACTAAGGTCCACTTCCAAAAATTCCTAGAACCATAAAATCAACTCCAAATGGAGTGATTCCAATTTCTAGGTACTCTAAAAATCATCCCCAGATTATCTAGCAATGGTCAAAAATTATCCCGTTCTATGGTACTTTGGATCTAATAAGTTGCCCATTTTCCCATTTATTTCATCTTGGTAAATTGATAGGAAAATCATCCCAACTCCAAATCCAGTGAAACCACTTCCTCAATTTATCTAAAATCATGCCCTATTTAGTAGGTGCATTCACCCTTTTTATAAAAATATTTTCTGTAGACTACTTATATGATCAATAATGCCTTCATTTCCACCATTCAAAAATCTCTGGTGATCCCAAATCCATTAGAGCAATTTAAGATAATTTTCTTACGACCATAGACATCCTAGAAAATAAAGTTTATATTTTTTAACACTTTTGGTTGTTGTCTTGTTGTGCGTCTTATTATGGTTGTTTCCGACGGTAGTTGACGAACTAGACACGATGCTCGTAGTTGGACCAGAAGCTTGTTAAGACTTCGAAGACTTTGCTGAACCAGGGAAGCGGCCCTTTGACCATGTCTAACAAACCATTTTATGCATGGAATATAGCACTTTATTCCATTGCATTTAATCATGATGAATTGTTGTCCACCATGGTGTGTTACCTGTGTTACTTTCCTCGTTAATACTTGCACTGAGCAGGTCCCTACCTTCCTATGATTGTTGTACAGGTGGGAAGTAGATAGGATGCTAGTAGTTTCTACACAAGTGGGATGGGAATATTCCTGGTGTCAGAAAAATAAATGATTTCAAAGGCTTTTTAAAAAACCCGTCGGGTGATACTAATTTTAGATGGAGATGGTTTTGATCTAGGTAACTGCATGAGAAATAAGTAGTGTATTGAGGCAAGTGAGTGTGTTGTTTTTGAAAATGGATTTGTTTAACTACCGACCGTTACTCCAACCTTACGTGTGCAATCATGATATCCATTTATGGGATGGGGCTTTGTTGATTACCTTGGTCGATGCTAGCAGAGAGCCCACATTCCTAATGTGAAGAGAGCCGCGTCACTCGCTTGATACAGGGTCGTGCCAGTTAGGGCGAACATGGGTTGTTTTGACAAACACCGAGCACAACATTGTGTCCTCTCATGGATGGTACGATCTTGAGCGAGTCTTGTATGATGTACATGTTGAGGACATGGGCGCACAAGGAATGGTTCGGGTGCTTACCTCGGGTATGTAATATACTGTGAGTCGTGGATGACACGGTAGTTCCCGAGTCTTGTGGGTAAACCATGCAACCTCTCCACAGTGTAACACAATTCGAATAGCCGTGTCCATGGTCAAAGACATTTGGAAGACCACTCTTGGGCTATGTCCATTGTTTACAAACTTGGTTTGTGTGTCTGTGTGTGTGTGAAGGATGATACTTGTGCTAACTCAGATGACTTGACTGGATGATTGAACATGGGACGTTCAACCATTGCTTATATTGATATGTGACTTGTTCATATGGATATTTGCAAACCTCATGATGCACACTTTTCCAAGTTGATTGTCTTGGATGATTAAGCAAGTTCATGATTAATTCCAATACATAATTCATGACTAGAACACATAATAACATGCAATACTCTAGAAATCTAGAACAACAACCGAACATGCAGATGATCACCGCACACGAAGTAGGAACTACAACGAGAAGCATTAACAAATTCCGAGTAACGTTCTGTTTGTTAGCGGGTGTAGTAACGACTGAGTTGATGACGATGTTGGCGACGATCTTTTGTTGATGCCGATGGAGATGATGATGAGTAACACCGCCCGACATGGACGATAGATGACCCGTGATGACGGATTTGAGCAGTCGTGCGGAGCGCTTCCCAAAAACCTAATTCGTCCTCTCCTGGTGCATGAACAGTTCTGAAGCCCTGCTCTCTCGTACGCTGATGCACAGCGGCGTTCGAGATGAGGTAAACTATGATGGCGGCGCAAGTTGTGAGACGAGGCGAAACCCTAGGTGTTTTCATTGTGTCTTTGCCCCACAATGGTAAACAGTATATATAGGAGGACCAGAGTCGGTATCGTGTCGCCATCATGATCTCAAACTAACTTGGTTTCAAAGTTTTATCCTTACCAGACAACAAATACTTAAATTTTCTTCCAAGACATCAAAATAAAACGACAAAAGGAAGCCGTGCCACCGCAAGGCAACATACCAGAATTCGGTGGACAATTCACGCGCATGTCACAAGTATGCGCCGCCCGGCCCGGTCCGGCCAGGCGATGCCAGGCGAGGCGAGCGAGCGCGTGTGTGCTCTTTTCCTTTCTCTTCTTAACACACACTTAGAGTGGTGGGGAGAACTCACTATTTAGAGAGTCCCAACTCTTCCTCAACAAGCAGTATGGGACTATACTTTAGCACCACCACACCACGACTTGCCATTTTACTCATGGGCTAATTTGAGATTTCAGAATTTCGTAGATGGGCCCATTGATTCTAACAATCCCCCATCAGATCTCAAATACCCATTTAGAGATTTGCCTTTTCTCTCGACTTGTTTAATATACCAGTGTTTCAGCAGAGACTATTAAGTTGAACTTTTGCCTAGAACTTTAAGCTACATCCATCCACAACTTGACAATGGACTATGCCTTGAATTGCTAGTTTCGTGTGAATAGGTTTCACTCAAAGTATTAAATAGTACCTGGCTTCCAGTATGCTACCCCGTAGTTTGGAGCATATACGTCATACTCCCTAGTCTCTTTGTGAGCTTACTATAGATTACCCAAATCTCCTAGATTGCAACGTTTTACAATTGGAGCTCATATAGGTGTGTTCTTTCAAGATTGCTCTGTAGGCAAACATCTTTGCTATAATGGCCAATAGAATAACTCTGTTGCCAGCCTATCCTAAATCACTTAAGCCTTACAACTCTAGGAGATTTGCATCTTCACTTTGAGATGGTCACTTATTACTCTCCGTTGTTAACCAATAGCTTGTTCTTCCCAGGTCCTAATTCATGGGATCTCCGATCCCAAATATTGGGTTAGTACTATGGTGTAACATCTATGGGGTCTCATACCCATCTCCCTTGATGCATTATCTATCACATTTGGTGATAGTCCCTTGGTAAAAGGATCTGTTAGGTTTTCGTCTGTTTGAATATACGTAACAGTTATTACTCCTAAGTTTCTCAACTTCCTGACAGATTTCAAACGTCTCTTCAAGTGTCTTGATGACTTTGCGTTATCCTTAGAAGTATTTACTTTAGAGATAACCATTTGGTTGTCACAATTCATAAGAATAGCCGGTACGGGTTTTTCAACCACATGGAAGTCCATCACGAGTTCATGCAGCCATTCTGCCTCAAAAGTGGTTGTGTATAAAGTAGTTAGTTATGCTTCCATAGTTGACTTTGTCAATATTGTTTGCTTGCAAGACCTGCATGACACTACACCACCTCCATGAGTAATTACATACCCACTTGTAGCGTAGAGTACAACAACATCGGAATTCCAAATTGAATCACTATATCCTTCTAGCACAGCGGGATGCCCTGAATAGTGAATTCCATAACTCATAGTTCCTCTCGGATAGCACAAGACTCTTCCTAGTGTATGCCAATGATCATCACTCAGGTTGGACATGAACCTACTCAGTTTGATCACAGCAAAAGTGATGTCTCGTCTTGTAGCGCTAGCTAGGTACATGAGTGAACTGACAATTTGAGAGTATCTTAATTGATCTCTCGTTTCTGTCTTGTTATTTCTAAGTGTCATGCCGGGATTATAAGGTGTTGGAGAAGGCTTGCTATTCTTACAGCCGAAATGGCTCAAGACCTGCTCATAATAGTGAGATTGCGTTAGAGTTATCCCACTCTCGATCTTAATAAGTTTGATGTTTAGGATCACATCATATTCTCCCAGATCTTTCATGTCAGAACTCTTTGATAGGAAAGACTTGAGCTCATTGATTGCAACAATGTTTGTACCAAAGATCAATATGTCATCCATATATATATATATATATGATACTATTTCCCCCACCATGGCAATAGTAGACACACCTATCAACCTCGTTAATGACAAATCCCGCAGAAGTGAAAGTTGTTTCAAACATCTCATGACATTGGTTAGGTGCTTGTTTTGGACCATATGAAGATTTTAACAACTTGCACACCTTTCTCTCTTCTCCTTTTACCACAAAACCATCACGCTGATCCGTATAAATTTCCTCTTCCAACTCTACATTTAGAAATTTGTATTTACAGGCATTTGATGAATGATGAGACCAAGTTCCATTAGAAAGAATTGAGTCCATATCATTATCAAAAACTTCTTTCCAATCTTCTACATCCAGAGATGCATTTTCCTGTTCAATAGACATGGGACTATGGTTCACAAGGTATACAATGGAATCATGACCAAAGGATTTTTCAACCCTTTTTCTCTTGCTCCTTACAGGAGCTTCATCATTCTCCTTCTCACAGACTTCCTCACGTGTTTGTTCAATATAAGCATCAACTGTACTAGATTCAAAATTTATCTCAGAAAAAAATCTAGCAATGCTATGCATATCTTTCATCGGAAATATATTCTCAAAAAATGTCGCATCACGAGATTCCATTATAGTATCTACATGCATATCGGGAACCTCAGACTTAACTACTAAAAATATATAAGCAATGCTCCACTGAGCATAACCTAGAAAGACACAACCCACTATCTTTGGTTCAAGTTTTCCTTTCTTAGGAATAGGAATATTGGCCTTTGCCAAACATCTCCAAGTAGGAAAATAACAAAGTGATGGTTTTCTCCCGACCCACTCTTCATAAGGGGTTTTCTCTCTATTCTTGTTAGGAACACTATTTAGGACGTGACATGAAGTCAACAAAGCCTCCCCCACCATGCCTTAGATAAACCGACACTGTCTAACATGGCATTCACCAAGTCAGTCAATGAACAGTTTTTCCTCTCAGCGACCCCGTTTGATTGGGGAGAATAGGGAGGCGTCCTCTCATGAATTATACCATGTCCCTCACAAAATTCATCAAATACTTCTCGAAAAGTATTCTCCACCACGATCCGACCTAAGCCGCTCTATCTTTCTCTCTAGTTGATTTTCAACTTAAGCTTTATAGATATTAAAGTAATCTAGAGCTTCATCTTTTGTTTGGAACAAATAAACATAGAAAAATCTACTCGGACCATCAATAATTGTCATGAAATATCTCTTTCCACCTTTTGTCAACACACCATCCATCTCACATAGATCAGAATGTATGTGTTCTAGAGATGCCAAGTTTCTCTCCTCGGCAACCGTGTGAGGCTTTCGAGGTTGCTTCGGTTGCACACAACTATGGCACTTATAACCTTTGGCAACCGTGAAATTAGGAATTAAACTCATACTGGATAGCCAAGACATTAAACTAAAATTAATAGGAAATAAACGAGAATGCCAAACACTTGTATTATTAATACTAGCACAAATTATGTCTATGAACTTATTGCAAAAATCTGAAAGGGAAAATCGGAACAAGCCTCCGGACTCATAGCCTTCGCCTAAAAATTGTGAAAATCTCGACATGATTAATTGATTTGACTCTAAAATTACCATAAACCCACCTCGACATACAAGGGAGCTACTAACTAGATTCTTAATCATAGTAGGGACAAGCTGCATGTTCCTTTGTTGCACGATCTTTCCCGAAGTAAACTTCAGATCCACCTTGCAATTGCACGAACAGTAGCATGTGACCCATTCCACATTAGGACGGAAGAATCCCTTGCGACCTGATAAGAAGTAAAGAAAGAGACGTCGGCATACACATGAACGTTAGCACCTGAATCAATCCACCATGAAGATGATTGAAATACTAAAAGCACAACAGGTAAATTACCATACCCATCAGTATTGCTAGCGGTCACCATGTTCACAGTCTTGGAGCTCATTTTCCTTCAGCAGCATGCACGTTCTAGGCATGCCTTGAAAGAGTGTACGAGCTTCTCATAGGCGTAGCACTCTAGCTCAGCCTTGTTCAACGTTCTAGGCTTGTTGAAAACAGGCTTGTACTTTCCTTTGTTCTTGTTCTGTGGGTACCTTTGTACCATGTCGGCGGTAAGCTGAACTTCTCCTCCTTTCTCAATAGTGTCTTTACCCCAAGCTTTCGCTTCAACATAAAGAGATGCAATCCGATTTTCAACTGATTGTTGGGGAACGTTGCATGGGAAATAAAAAAATTCCTACACTCACCAAGATCAATCTATAGAGACTAACATCTACGATAGGGGGAGTGCATGTACATACCCTTGTAGATCGCTAAGTGGAAGCCTATATAACATGGTTGATGTAGTCGAACGTCTTCGCGATCCAATCACGATTCATCCCGCGATCTCATCACCATACGTCCCGATCTAGTGTCGAACAAACGGTACCTCCGCGTTCAGCACATGTACATCTCGATGGCAATCTCCACCTTCTTAATCCAGCAAGAGGGAGCGGAGAGGTAGATGAGTTCTCCGTGACCATGACGGCATGGCGGCGGTGTTGGTGGAGCTGATCCGACAGGGTTGCGCCGTGCGCTACCGAATCAATCTGGAGGTGGAACGAACTAGAGGAGCGAGCGAGAGCTGCGCCATGACCTAATTGGGTGTGGTGGTGCACCATTACGTTTTCAGGTGTGGAGGTGCTAGCTCCTGTCCAATATATATAGGAGGGAAGGTAAGGGGTGGCGCCATGACCTAATTGGGTGCGGTTGCGCGCCATGACGTAATTGGGTGCGGGGCCGCAAGGAGGAGTCCTCCTCCTATTCGAACTCCTCTCCACCTCCCCACTTTGGGCGCATCGGCCCATAGGGGCTGGCCGCCCAGCCCACCAGGGGCTGGTGCGCAACCTGTTATGGCTATATGCCCCCCCGGAGTGGGTGACCCCTCCGGGTGAACCCCCACAACCCATTCGTCACTCCTGGTACTATACCGGTAATGCCTGAAACCTTTCCGGAACCCATATACCTCCTTCCTATATATCAATCTTCGTTTCTGGACCATTCGGGAACTCCTCGTGATGTCAGGGATCTCATCCGGGACTCCGAACAAGCTTCGGTCACCAACATACATAACTCAACTATTCTGAAACGTCACCGAACCTTATGTGTGCAAACCCTATGGGTTCAAGAACTATGTAGACATGATCGAGACACTCTCCGGTCAATAACCAATTGTAGGACCTCGATGGCCATATTGCCTCCTACATATTCTATGAAGATCTTTATCGGTCGAACCACTATGTCAAGGATTCAATCAATCTCGTATAATGTTCGCTTTGTCCATCGGTATGTTACTTGCCCGAGATTTGATCGTCGGTATCTCCATACCTCGTTCAATCTTGTTACCGGCAAGTCTCTTTACTCGTTCTGTAATACAAGATCCTGTGACTAACTCCTTAGACATATTGCTTGCAAGCTCATTGTGGTGTTGTATTATCGAGTGGGCCCTAGAGATAACTCTCCGTCATACGGAGTGAAAAATCCCAGTCTTGTTTCACGCCAACCAACAAACACATTCAGAGATATGTGTAGAGCACCTTTATAGTCACCTAGTTACATTGTGACATCTGATACACACAAGGCATTCCTCCGGTGCCTGGGAGTTGCATGATCTCATGGTAATACAAAAAGATTCTTCACATGGAGAAAACTGTAGCAATGAACTGACACGGTCACATGCTACGCTCATAGTTTGGGTCTTGTCCATCACATCATTCTCCTAATGATAGGATCCCATTATGAAATGACAATTCATGTCTATGGCCAGGAAACCTTGACCATCTTTGATCAACGAGCTAGTCCTTAGAGGCTCACTAGGGACAGTGTGTTGTCTATGTATTCACACATGTATTTGAGTTTCCAACCAATACAATTATAGCATGGATAATAAACGATTATCATGAGTAAGGAAATGTAATAATAACGAATTTAATATTGCCTCTAGCGCATATTTCCAATAGTCTCCAGCTTGCACTAGAGTCAATAATCTAGTTCACATCACTTTGTAATTCACACCCAATAAGTTCTGGGGGATTTTCTTGTGAGAGAGGTTTTAGTCAACGGGTCTGAACCTTTCAGATTTGTGTATACTTTAAAAATCTCTATGTCAGACTATAGATGCTGCTACATAGCTCCATTTTGAACTATTCCAAAGGACTGCTCCGTTATACAAATCCAGTTTTCTACTCAGAGTCAAACGGATTGGTGTCAAAGCTTGCATCGACACAACCCTTTATGACGAACTCTTTTATCACCTCCATAATCGATAAACCTTTCTTTAGTCCTGAAGTCACTAAGGACAATTTTAACCGTTGTCCATTGATCAATTCCTGGATCACTTTTGTACCCCTTGACAGACTCATAGCAAGGCACACATCAGGTGTGATACACAACATGACATACTAGAGATCCTACCGCTGAGGCATAGGGGACGACCTTCGTCCTTTCTCTTTCTTCTACCGTGGTCGAGCTCTGGGTCTTACTAAAATTCACACCTTACAACATATCCAAGAACTCCCTCTTTGACAGATCTATTTTGAACTCATTCAAAATCATGTCACGTATGTATTCAATGAAAGTTTTATCAAGGGTTTTGATCTATCTCTATAGATCTTGATGCTTAGTGTTCAAGTAGCTTAATCTAGGGTTTCCTTTCAAAAAATAATTTCAAACAACCCTATATGCTTTACAGAAATCTATATTATTTCTAGTCATCAATATGTCAACCACATATACATATCAGAAATTCTATAGTGCTCCCACTCACTTTCTTGAAAATACAAGTTTATCATAAACTTTGTATAAACCAAAGATCTTTGATCATCTCATCAAAGCGTATATTCCAACTCCAAGATGATTTCTCTAGTCAATAGAAGGATCGCTGGAGCTTGCATATTGGTTAGCATCCTTAGCATCAACAAAATCTTCTAGTTGTATCACATGCAACCTTTCCTCAAGGAAACCGTCCACGAAACAATGTTTTGACATCCATTTGCAAATTTCACAATTGAAAAATGCAGCAACTTCTAACATAATTCCAATTGACTTTAGCATCGCTATGAGTGAGAATGTCTCATCATAGTCAACTCCTTGAACTTGTTGCAAACCACTTTGCGACAAGTCGAGCTTTCTAAATGGTGACATTTACCATCATCATTTGTCCTCCTTTTGAAATCCATTTGTCCTTAATACCCTTACAACCATCAAGTAGTTCTTCCAAACACCACACTTCTTTTCATACATGGATCTTACCTCGAATTTCATGGCCTCGAGCCATTTGTCATAATCCGGGCCCACAATCGCTTCTCCATAGCTCGTAGGTTCATTGTTGTCCAACAACATGACCTCTAAGACAGGATTATCGTACCACTCTGGAGTAGTACGTCTCCTTGTCGACCTATGAGGTTTGGTAGTAAATTATTCTGAAGTTTCATGATCACCATCATTAACTTGCACTTCAACTAGTGTAGGCGCCACATGAACAATTTCCCGTGTCCTTCTGTTCTCTGGTTGAAGTGAAAGTTCAAAAATCTCATCAAATTCCACCATCCTCCCACACTATTATTTCGACAGAAACTCTTTCTCGAGAAAGGACCCGTTTTCATCAACAAACACTTCGCTTTCGGATCTGAGATAGGAGGTATAATTAACTGATTCCTCTGGGTATCCCATGAAGATGCAATTATCCTCTTTGGGTTCGAGCTTATGAGGCTAAAGCCTTCTCACATAAGCATCACAGCCCCAAACTTCAAGAAACGACAGCTTATGTTTCTCTAAACCATAGTTCATACGGTGTCATCTCAACATAATTATATGGTGCCCTATTTAAAGCGAATGTGGCTATCTCTAATGATAACTCCCAAAATGATAGTGGTAATTTGATAAGAAACATCATAGTACGCACCTTATCAAATAGGGCATGGCTATGATGTTCGGAAACACTAGAACACTATGGTGTTCCACGTCTCATGAGTTGTGAAACTATTTCCACATTGTCTTAAATGTATACCAAACTCGCAACTCAGATATTCACCTCCACGATCACATCATAGACATATTATCCTCTTGTCCCAACAATCTTCAAGTTCACTCTAAAACTTCTTGAACTTTTCAATATTTAAGACTTGTGATTCATCAAGCAAATACACGTGTATCTACTCAAATCATCAATTAAGTAAGAATGTAACGATATCCACTGCATGCCTCAGCACTCATTGTACTGCATACATCAAAATGTATTATTTCCAATAAGTCACTTGCTCGTTCCATCTCATTGGAAAACAAGGCCTTTAGTCATCTTACCCATGTGGCGTGATTTGCATATCTCAAGTGATTTGAAATCAAGTGACTCCAAAAGATCCATGTGCATGGAGTTTCTTCATGCGTTTACACGGGTAGGCATGGTTCACATGTCTCAAATGATTCAAAAATAAGTGAGTCCAGAGATCCATCAGCATGGAGCTTCTTCAAGCGTTTCATACCAATATGACTTTAAGAGGCAGTGCCAAAAGTAAGTGGTACTATCATTCTACTTTGTATGTTTTGGCATCAATATTATGAACATGTGTATCACTACGATCGATGGTATCATTCAAGTAAATAGAGAGTAACCATTATCTCTACTACTAAAGGTGAATCTGTCATCGTGATGGTTCAATCTTTCCACACTAGCAACTCCTACCCACGTCCTCCCAGCAATTTTTTTCAATCCTTCAATCCCTCCGAATACCAGTCTCATTCACCAAAAAAAACCATACGAAAAAACCATTCTCTGCCTTTCCACGACATTTGCCTTCCATCTCAGTCCCCTCCATCTTGTGCAGCACATCCATGATCTCCCCTCCCCTCAAGTGGTCGCGCAGGGAAGCCCTGCCTCTCACCACCGTGTCCCTGCCTTGCTGCCTCCCCCATCACCGTGGAAGGAGAACCCCACAAACTCGCACGGCTATGGCATCCCTAGAGGACTGCACCGCCACTCTGGCTTCTCCAGCGTTGAGAGTAGATGGCGTTGGTCAGAAACCTAGCACTCGCAGCTGGCCGGCCTAGCCACCTGGAGACCCACCAATATAGCTTCCCCAAGTGCGCTTCCCTGTCACCCGCACGCTAGCCGACCCAGCCACCGGGTGCCCCACCGATCTTGCTTCTGCTCGATGGATGGCACTATGCCAAGGACGGTGTGGTGGACACGCCGGCGCCGAGCCCTTTCCAGGCGACCAACGCCTCCTCTCTTCCTCTCCCTCCGTCTCGGCCTGTTGCTCGCTAGGCACGCACTCGACGGGTCTGTGTTCAGCTATGGTTGTATGCTCTGCCTTTACTTGGGGAATTCCAAAATTGTGCTCGCGCATGTGCTGGAATTGAGCGATTTGGTGTCTCGTGTGCCCAAGGGTAGTGATGGTACCTTAGATTTATGGCAATTTCCTAGCGTGTTGTTAACTAGGTCCGACGAATTGGGTGCTTTATTCGTATTTTAGTTCGAGTTGGCCTGGTTGTGTCGTCTCTTCTTTAACAATTGAATTATCATTCAAATGAGTCATTCATATGCATTCAGAATCATTTTGTTCTTGTTGGTATTGCTCGTATCAATTTCATCCGCGGGGCATTCATGTGTTTCAATTGGGTGTTTCTTCATCTAATATAAGGAGGCATGGGAAGTCTCCCAGTTTGTCCGGGGAAATGGTTGTATTACTCGATTGTCATCCCGTTTCTTGAATGTTGTCAAGCAGTAAAATTGATTTATGGTCATATCGAATTTTCTAATGGATTCATGTATTTTTCTAGGGGCTTCTGTCTTGGTTTCAGTTCCAATAGCCATTGTTTCTTATGGGGTCGAAATGAGTTATGAGTCGATGCCTAATTTTTGTTATGTTTCTGACTTAACACAATTGTTATTTCTAGCATAAGGGGCAGCTAGGACATTGGAGCACTCTTGCTTAACCTGACGAGTATTGTTTCTAAACTAATAAAGTAAGAGAATCAATTGCGTTGCCCTTCATTTTAATTTTATGAACAAACATGTATGGTATTGCCATATTGCTGAATCCATAAATATATGAGCATGCATAACTTATATTATTCGGGACGATGGGTGTAGCTCCGCCTTGCAAAAAAATGATGGATGTAACTCTAACAATTCTAACTGTGCTCTTATTTTTGTGTTGCCCTGACTCGATGTTGTTCTATATTTTGTGCAGGAACTAAGGTGTCACCAGTCCTTGCCTTTGTTACTATACCAACCGTCATGCTGACTTTACTGTCTAGCTATCACCATTCTTTATTTGAGGCTCATATTTTAATCATTTTGTATTTGCACGATCACTCCTTAACACTAGGAGAGCAAATATATGATTTTAAGGATACATTTTTCAAAGGAGAACATTGAAAAAAATTACATATAAGGAGCTTGCAACCATTATGGAATTGTACAACGATATTGATAAGGTTAGTGCATTGTTTCTCAAAGAAAGTAATGCAAATCATACAAGGAATATGTTGAATCACTAAATGTTGTTACTTTGTTTTTGCACCTAGAATCTTTGCATGGTAGCCCACTTACCACCCAGTTAGTGATCTCCTGAAGAAAGAAGGTTGAGAGAGATGGCAAAGTTACTTATAAATGTCTTGTTTCTTCAGAATTTTAGCATTTACTAAAGATGTGGTGATTTTTCATTGCTGCTAAGAAAATTATGAACAAACACTTCATGATAAACATCTCGTAATGCTTGTCCAATGATATACTTTATTTCAAGTTTTATGTGTTTTTCTCATTGGATATTTTATTATATCCAGTTAGGCTCTAACTGGATTTGCAAATAAACAACTTTTCCCCATTTTTTATAAAATAATTATGGACTCCACATACCTTGAAGTGATGAGGACATCAACACCATTGTTACACCCACAACCCCAGCTGCTATACATACTGGACCAGTTACTAGAGCTCGTGCACGCCAATTGAATTACGAGGTACTTTCGTTTCTTGGGAAGACTTCTAATGTTCATGAAGATATGATGCTACCTAAGTTAGATAGTTTTGTTGTTCTCATGAATGACGAACCTAGCATGGACAAGAAGGATATCCATTGGAGCGGGATCAATCATTGAGAAGAAGGTGCACGCGCGGGAGAGAACAATGGAGCTTTCACTCGTGATTTTCGCACTCTAAAGGCACCATAAGGGGAGCATGAAGGGTTCGGACGAAATATTCAAGACGCCACTTGATAAATTTGGTCCATAGGCTATTATAGGTGTTGCAGCACCTTATTATTGGGCCAGGCCCATGTAATTTCGAAAAACCTTAATATAGGCTATTTTTAGAATCCGTATGTGTGGGGAAACCGAGTTTAGGGCTGTTTTGGGACCCCTCCTCCAAGGGTCACGAAATTGCCTCTCTGTTCCCTCATATATACAGCCCTTAGGGCACCGTTTAGACTTGGATTTTGTTTAGATTACAAGTTCGCCATAGGTGCAACTTCGTGTTCTTCGTTTCTGTTCTACGACCAGACAAAGGCGTCACAGAACCCCACCTTCATCAATAAATTTTTCCTCTTATATTCGCAATATCTTGATTGCATCTTGGTTTCTTGCTTGTTCTTCGTTTGCGTGCAGGAAACAGACCTTCGTGGTCAGGTTGATCGTGCTTCTGCGTGGTCAATAACCTCTCAGAGTTGTTTTAGCGATTGCTAAGGCGCGATGTACTCACACGTTCGTAGTCAGATCGTCAAAGTCGACTCTACCAAAATGATACCCACGATCTCATCGAAAGACAGGGACAACTTCGCCCCTATCAAGTAGCAGTAGGAGGAGAAGCAACAGGACCAGCAGCAGCAGTACGAGCAACAACACCAAAATTATGCACTTGTCCGACAGGCACGAGTCGCGCTCCTAGCCATTTTTGTGGTTGAAGAGGGACAATAGCGGCAGTTGGTGGCGGTAAACGGGCAAGCACCTCATTGAACTTGGCATTCTTCTTGGTGTCGAATTTCTTCACCATACCTTCAAGCTTTTCCATGGCCTCTCCAAAGGTGTTCACGAAATCGTGTACCTGGTCAAACATCATTTGTTGAACTAATCTGAGCCTTTGCATAGTCTTTTCAGTAGTTTGCTTACTTGAAATTGCGGTTACATCGTCATGTCGAGTTGCTGGTCTTATTGTCTAGTCCTTTAGAGTTTCGAGTTCGGTTCACAGATTGTCACGCCGCACCCGCACCATCTTTCATCGTTGCCATATATCACGACCACGCTACCATCATCGCTGCTTCCATATACCACCACCACGCCACCATTATCGTTGCTTCCATATACCACCACTATCCTAGTGTGCATCCTTTTCGTTTTAGGTTAAATTCGAGATTTGTATGATTTCGGTTTCGCGTTTCCTTAACTGAGTAGGTTTCGAAAAAAAAGCGTTTTCGGGATCACTTTTTAGGCCAAAATTCCGAGGGGTGATTTTTTTTCCTCATCATTTTGTTAGGCTTTTTGGAGAGTTTTGTCGCAATTTTTGGTCGTCACAGCCCCGAATTGCTCCAGAAATTTAAAAAAATGTCATTTTTTTTCGTGCCTATCTTGTTTTGGGTGCTTGGGAAGATTTTTGAGACACTCGTCATTATAGTTATTTTATGAAGATAAAAAAGCGCACAAAAAAAGAGCGCACCAAAAAAGAGAAAAATCAGAGTGGCTCTTCCCTTGTTTAGTACGTGTCGTCGTGACTTCGCTGGTGTTCTAGGCTCACGTCTCTAGTACGGTCTAGCCTAGGGCGAGTACGGTACCTTCATTGAGCGTCTTTTCAAATTTGCATCTCTGAACTGATTATTGCTGACCCTTCTTGCTACCATATTATAAGCCTTCCGAGCTCCACATACATCTACATCGTGTGTTTTAACCACGTCGCAATCGCTGTATCCAAGCTTTGAGAGTTTTGACTACACCGGTTGACGATCGCCACCTGCTGTTGGATAAGCATTGGTAAGAAATTGAGATTTGCTTGATGGATTTGTGACACACGACCACCACCACCACCACTTCCTAGTAGTCTGTAGGTTCATATTCTCCGTGTTCCTATTGCTGCTAACCATGCCAGGATCACACGACTAGGAGATTGACTGGGAGAACCTTACCAACCGGGAGCTCCATGATAACTTCAGAAAATGATGTCTGACCAGGTACAGGATTTCGTGACCACCTTTGGAGAGGCCATGGAAAAGCTCGAAGGTATGGAGAAGAAATTCAACACCAAGATGAACGCCAAGTTCAATGAGGTGCTGGCCCGTTTACCACCACCAACTGCAGCTGTTGTCCCTCTTCAACCACAACAACGGCTACGAGCACGATGCATGCCTGCCGGACAAGTGCAAAATTTTGGTGTTGTTGCTCCTACTGCTGTTGTTGGTCTTGCTACTCATCCTCCTGCTGCTACTTGATAGAGGCGAAGTTGTCCCTGTCTTTCGATGAGATCGTGGGTATCGTTTTGGTAGAGTCGACTTTGACGATCCGACTACGAATGTGTGAGGACGTTGGACCTTAGGAATCAATAAACCAACTCTGAGAGGTTATTGACCATGCTGGAGCATGATCAACCTGACCACGAAGGTCTGTTTCCTGCACGAAAACGAAGAACAAACAAGAAACTAAGATGCAAACAAGATATTGCGAATACAAGAGGAAAGCTTTATTGATGAAGGTGGGGTTCTGTGATGCCTTTGTCTGGTCGTAGAACACAAACGAAGAACCGAAGTTGCAGCTATGGCGAACTTTTAATCTAAACAAAACCCAAGTCTAAACGGTGCCCTAAGGGCTGTATATATGAGGGAATAGAGAGGCAATTTCGTGACCCCTGGAGGAGGGGTCCGAAAACAGCCCTAAACTCGGTTTCCCCACACATACGGACTCTAAAAATAGCGTATATTATGGTATTTAGAAATTAAATGGGCCGGGCCCAAAAATAAGGTGGTGCAACACCTATAATAGCCTATGGACGAAATTTATAAAGTGGCGTCTTGAATATTTCATCCAAACCCTTCATGCTCTCCTTATGGTGGCTTTAGAGTGCGAAAATCACCAGTGGAAGCTCCATTGTTCTCTCCCGCGTGTGCACCTTCTTCTCCATGCTTGATCCCGCTCCAACGGATATCCCTCTTGTCCATTCTAGGTCCTTTATTCATGAGCACAACAAAAGTATCTAACTTAGGCAACATCATATATTCATGAACATTAGAAGTATTCCCAAGAAACGAAAGTACGTGGTAATTCAATTGGCGTGCACGAGCTCTAGTAACTGGTCAAGTATGTATAGCACCTGGGGTTGTGGGCGTAACAATGGTGTTGATGTCCTCATCATGAAGCTTATTTCTTATATCAGAACAACCTAATAGATTAATTTCTCTCTTTCTTGACACCATTATCTATTGCAGGTTGTGTTCAGATGAGGCCCAGATACAACATCCTACTTTTTTTGCCAAAATGATCTCTACTTAACTCAAGGTAACCAGTTGAACGATGCTACATTATGATGCTTTTTCTTTGTCACTAAGCTTGAGAACTTAAGCTTTACGGACATTAGAAAAAAATTAGTATAGTTATATGGGATACAATATAAGGACTGTAGGAGTAACATGATTCATTTTTGTAGGTTGTGGTTGGATATTTGATGCAGAGGAATAGAAATTGGGCTGGTGAGGTCTTATGGTAAGCAAAAATAAATATTACCCCATTGTTTATCGTTTCTCTCGTTGTGGTGATATGGTATTTTAAGACCATATGATTTTACTCCTTCTGTAGCATAATACTTGTAGTTGGGGAACTTGTATTAGTGTTCCCCAACAACAAGTATTTAGGTACAGAGAGAGTATATGGCTTTGAATTATATATTCACATGTATGTAG